>NW_024581108.1:15097492-15515351 GCF_017639235.1 Corvus kubaryi | reverse complement strand
CAGTTGGCAGTTGTGCTGCTGAAACTTGGGTATCTCACTAGAACTTTCTCCAGGTGCAGGGATTTTAGCAGAGGTTTCCAAATTGTCGAAACTAGGCAAACAGGGGTTGGAGCTGGAACCTCAGATCTGAAGACAAGATCTAGGTGTCCAGGCTGGGAGTAAAAACATCATTTTGTGGGTGAGGAGTTCAGACAACACTGCAGAGTGTGTGGGCAGTCGTGTGTGGCATGTCCACATGCTGTGCCTTCCCACAGGACCCTGGCAGGTGAGGAGGACTTTGAGGAAAGGCATGCCATGAAGATAATCTTCCTCAGAGTCTTCTTGGGGTGCTTCCTCATGCAACTCATCATTCACATCTTATTTATGCTTCCCTAGTGCATGACCAGACATGCTGTGAGACTCCGTATGAAAATGCTGTAAAGTAAAGAAGAGTTTTTATTGCATCGGCTTAAAGACTGCATCAGTCTTTCAAATGGCGTTTAGTATTGCCACTTTGACTCCATAGATACAGCTCTGTCACCCTGCCATCATAAACTTCAACTTACAGCTTTGACCATGAGGCTGCACTTGGCAGTGACAGCCCAGCAAAGGAGGATGGAATCCTTTCCCAAGCTGAAGATACATAATCCCTTGGAAGATAATTTGTATGTGAAAAAACCACACATTAGTGGGATTTGTTGTTTATATAACCCGAGAATGGTTTTAATTAAACAATAAATCTAAGAAGCAATTAGGCAAAAAGGGGTTGAGGCAAAATTGGTATTTTGAGAGAAAGCTGAGATATTGCACTTTAAAAATCAGACGGGCTGCATGTTCAGCAAGTATCTGCTACAGCACCTGTGGAAGAGCCACAGTGTGGTGTTGCATAAATAGATGCCTATCAGGCGAGAAGCTCCATGGGTAGATATGTAATTATACAACTTTAAAAACAAAAAGGCATAATATTTATACTGCAGCCTGGATTGGCTTCAATCATGTGCATGATACATTTATTTGAAAACATCCTAATTATGTGTTTACCTGACAGAAGGAGCCATTACAATCACCCTGGCACACAAACCCATTTTATAAATCTGCCTGCTTTTGCCTTTACCCAAGAGACCTACACCAACCGCACATTTATGATTATTTATTTTAATCTGTGAAATATATAAATAGTAGTATTCTTAAAGAATATCATTAAAACGTTCTGGACTTCTTTTTCTCTTCATTCTATATTGCTGGGCTTTTTTCTTCGAGCTTTTCTGAGCAGGGATGTTGCATTTCATATGCAGAGAAAAAAATGCATTCTTAACACTCTAGAAATAATAACAAACCCCTTGAAAGATTTAAATTAGTTTGTTCCCTGAATTAAATGTCCCATCTGCTTCCCTTCCCTCCCCAAACCTCTTCTCGCCACCCCCTGGTGCGCATGCACATGGGTTTGTGGTTTGTTTTTTTTCTGGCGTTGCTTCTGAATTCCATCAAACCCACAGCTATTCCAGCCTGCTGGGGTTGTGCCTTGAAAACCAGGTTTGGAGTTTGTGCTGGCTGCTGAGTGCAGGCATTGAACCCGCTGCTCAGGGGCTGCGCAGTCCAGGGTGGGAACGGGTGTGCTTGTGACTGCTGGAGTGAGAGCAACACCGGGGCTTGGCTTGTGTTTGGTTTAAACTAAGAGCTTTGGAGCATTTTGTAGGGAGGAAAGTGAATATTAAGAATCCTAACAAGTTTGCAAATAGCTGTAAGGCGGAAGGGCAGTGAGGTGGGAACTCAGCAACCTTGACAATATCTTTCTGAATAATGCTGGTTGTCTAATGTACTCACAAGCTAAAGGAAATTCTAATTTAAGACTGACTCCAATTTATACTCACAGGGCTCTCTCTCAGTCTCTGTTTCTCTCCTCCCCATCCTCTCTCCCTTATTTCCCTCTTTGCAGAGAGAATACTTCAGTCATATTAGAGAATGTCCTGGCAGCCTTAACTGCACATCATCTCCCTCATTAGAGACGAAATAGAACATGTAAATATTTTCAAACATGATGTTTTGTTGAATCTTTTCTTGTAACTCATGCTGATCATTAGCTTGTATTTTCGACATTTATAATGAAAACGCATTCATTTAAATTTACCCGTGGTTTTGGGAAATATCTGATTTTAAATTTAAGAAAAAGGGCAGGAGACATGGTTTTTCTTGCTCGTTGAATGTCCTGCCAGTCTGATTACACAATCTGTTATAATTATGCTGAGCTCTGCAGACCTTTGGGGAGCCAAGTTATACAGTAGAATGACTGCTAATTGCTAGGGGTAAAACCTTGGGCCCATTGAAGTCAAGAGAAAAATTTCTACTAATTTCATAGAGAGTATTTCTAAGACCATCTTCAGAATGATAAACATCAATATTATTTAATGTACTAACTTAACTGAAAGGGAAACCAAATTTATCATTAATATTATATGGAGGCTAATAAACTCAATTTCTTGAACACTTAAGTTACATGAAATTTAAAAATCTTTAGCTCATCATTATTGAGGAAAACAGAGCTTCTTAATTTAAACTGACCAAGATAATTCCTTCTAATACAATTTGTTATGCCTCTGCAAAATTTATGATGGAAAGCTCTAGGTCTGTGTGGGTTTTATGTCGGGGCAAAATGCAAAATGGCTGGATGGATTTGCTAAAAGACTTCCAAATGCAATCTAAACCAGGATTCAACATCCAGCAGAGTTTGGTTAAAGGCAATTATGAGCTCTTGAAAGGGGTGAGTGAGGTGTAAAATGTATTTCAGTGACAATAGCTGTCTTCCCTTTGCCACAGTGTAAGGGAAGGAACATGGGATGCTTGGGATGGGTGGCTGGTGCCCAGCTCCCACCTCCTCAGAGGGCCACGGTCCATCTCCACCTCTTCCAGCATCTCCTGGCCATGCCCATTTGCCCCCATCCCACTGCTAAGCTCCAGTGTGGATGCATTCCGATGTGTGCCCTATCCCTTCTGCATGGCCTCCCTGTGACTAAATTCACCCTTCCCCAAACCAATTTACAGAACTAACTGATGAATTTATTAAACTTCATATACAGTTTCTAATCAGGCAAGGAGAATTTGAGAGAGGAATTGAAAATCAGAGCCATGCTCGTAAGTGGGAGAAAGCTCTCACCAGTACTGACCAATTTGCATTCTTTCTTCCAGTTCATATTTATTCCGAATTATCATGTAAGTTTGCATTGAGGAGTATTTTTCATTGCTGGAACATAATCTCAAGCCAAACAAATTTAAGAATCAGCATAGAAGATTTCATGTTCATAGAAGAGCATGAAATCCTGAGTAGTCTTCATCATTTTTTAAAAAGGGAATCAGTCAGGATGAAACTGTAAAGCTGTGCCTAAGATAATTAATTTTTAAAACCTTTTTTTTGGTAAGTGTACTTGGAATGAAAACAATCCTAATGGTAATATTGGTCTATTACTAGAAATGATGAAATTGTAAAAGCACAATTTTTTATAAAACATCATCCTCTGTCTTCAGAGGAAAAGATAGATCACATTGTCATGTTAAATGATGGTGGGACATAATTAACTGTCATTGATCATGGAAGGCAATGCACAGCACCATTTTTAAACCAGTAGCTTAGATAATTTGCATCAAGGATCTTTTTAGGAGCCAGTCAGGAAGCTGTCTGGATGATTACCATTGGTTTTCAAGAGGTTTTTGGAACTACGGAAAGTTCAGGATCTGTTAAATAATATTGTTTGTGTATTTAGGAAGATACACAGTTGTAGGCCCTTCATCTTGACAACTAACAACAGCAAAAAATGAAATGAATGATACAGCACTCTGGTGAAGAATTAGAACTGGCAAACATAACTCACCCCCACTGAATTTATGGAAAATACCAAGCTAATTTGATATACTTTTGAATAGCTTTTGAATAACAAATTCAATTTTAAAAAGCGATAGTCTATTAATACCATCTACAGCTAGACTTCTAATTGCCTAATACCAAACATTCTCGTTAATAAATTAGAAACATGCAAGCAAACATACTAAAGATTAAATGAATCTGAGGGCGGCTCCTCAACAGTTCTGGCACATGTTTGGCACTGTAATGGCAAATGACGAATGCTCACAGGAGATGTGACTAAAGAGCCCAAAATGATCAGTTCCTGGCCATGCACATTTGAATGGTTTAACAGTGAAGGAAAGAGAAAATATAAATTGTTAATCATTAGTTTGTTGATGGCACAGGAATTGTGGAAGTACTGAAATGCAGAAAGCCCTGATAGAAGATGAAAGAAGACAGTTTGCACCAAAGGCTTATCTTGGCAACATGCCTTCTTCACAGTATGCCCTAAAATAGTATTTTCATTCTCCATCAAAGGCTAAGAATATACCAGAAACCATAAGCTTATACTTAATACATTTTATAATATGTATGCAGAACATTATATAGTTTCTAGAAACCTAAGAACATGTATTCAGCCACTCAGGTCAGGGAGGAATTAGCTAGAGCTGCAAAACATCGGCACTTTTTAGTTTCTAAAAGAAAATTTGCAACCACAGGATTGTGTTTCATAGCCGCAAATGTGCCCATCCTTCATGAATTTGTCTAATCCCATTCTAAGCCCATTTATACTCTGCAGTACCTCATGACAATGAATTCCACAAATTTATATATGTGTATATATATATAGTGGAAAAGTGCTTCCTTTTGTTGGTTTTACACCTGTGACCCACTTCAGCTGGGAACTTGCCAGTTCCTGTGTAGGGAGAAAGAATGAGCAGTTTATTTTGGTTCACTTCCTCCACATCATTTTTGATTTTACAGACTTCTATGGCATCTCCTCAGCTCTGTCTTTTACGGGGTGCATGATCCTAATTGTTCCTTGTACAGGCATTGTTCCATGCCTTGCTGCCCTCAGAGACCTCAAGATAGTTATGGGGAATCACACCAAAAGTTTGTGAAGACCAAGCAGGGGACGACAGCAGTATGCACCTTCCTGATCTATTCTCCTTCATCCCACCGTTCACAGCTCAGGCTTTTCCTAATCCAGAAAAGATGAGCATTATTCTTCTCAATTGCTTCTTGATTGCTGTGACCCTTCAGCATCCTCTGGCACCAAAGTTCCTCACCTCATTTGCTTCTCCTCCAAAGGAGCATCTCCTCTGCTTGGTGTTGAACCTCCATCTGGTTGCTTGGCTTGTGCCCCAACCTCTGGTATTGAAAAAGTCATTGGAGAGTAAATCCCAATTCATCCTTTCTGGCCTGTAAAGGACCTTATAAACATTCAGCATGGTTTGTGTCAGTTCAGGTCAGGAGTCCTCATCTGTTCAGCCATTCTTGTATCCCTGTGTACTTGGGGTTCTGAACTACCCTTGGTACTCTGCTCCCATCTTTTCCAGCTCTGCTCTCTGCTTTTCCCAAGGTGCAACCAGAGCTGCACCTAGCATCCACAGTGCTACTGACCTGCTGCTGTTTAGTGGTTTGGTCTGTTTTCCTTTCTCAGTTATTCTATTGCTTTTCTGATCTCTGCTGAGCACTGTGATGACATTTCCAGGCATTTCTCTGTGATAACCTCAAAATCTTTTCTCTGTGTGGTAACAGTCAACTCACAGACCAAACATGTACTTGAAATTAGATTTGTGTGTTCTCATTATGGCACTTTTCAGATATCTACATTGGTTTTAGTGATATTTTATTGTCCAGTCGTTTTGAATTGTAAGATCCGTCTAATCTCTTCCTGTTAAATACTTGTCCTTTAACCTTGAATAGCTACGGTCAACAAATTTTTTCACTTCACTGTTCAGCCTTTCTTTTCCAAATATCTAGTGACTCTGCTGATAGCACAGGCTTTTGTACCTCTCCCATGCTTGTGAAGTAGGGAGGGAAGGAAGAAGAAGAAGAAATAAAAAGAAAGCATCTGTTCTGGTTGCGGTAGTCAAAACATGGCTGTAAAGATTTGTCTGTATGGTAGACCTAGAGAATGACAGTGATTTCCTCTGCTTTGTTCTCCACTTTTCTCTAAATAATTAATAATCTCAGATTTACTTTTTAGACTGGTGCTGAGTGGTGAGGTATTGCTTTCAGGAAGCCATCTGCAGTGACTCCACAACCCCTTTCATAGTACAAACAGCTCATTCAGGCCCCATGATCTTATATGTTGAGTTAAGGTTGCTTTTCCCCTGTGTATTCTTTTGCAGCTACAAACACTGAATATAAATTTTAAAGTCACTGACTCAATATTATGAGATCACTCTCCACTCTTTGCAATCAGCTTTGGTTGTGTTTAGCTTCATTTCAGTAACCTGAATAATTTTGTATCGTCTTCAGACTGTGTCATCTCACTACTCACCCTCTGCTTCCAGACTCCTTCAAAGATGTCTCGAGAAACCTGTGTGCCCGCGACAAAGTGAGGGAACCCAGCAAATGGTGTTTGCCAGCCTGCCAGGGGTAAGTGGGTGGTGAAGCAGGAAAGTGAGCACTCATGTTGCCAGTTTCCTGCTTTGGGAAAGAAGGTCCCTCCAACTGGCATGAACTGCTGTGCTGCCTGCCAGGAGCGGCGGCTGCTACCCCACAGCTACTCTTCCAGGCGTCGCAGGTGATGAACAGCAAAGAAACATTTACTGAGCAAGCCAGAATGCAGTGTATAACACAGGAGCAGGCAAACAATATCTGTTTCAATATAAGCAATTATTTATCTAAAAACAAAGAAGGATGCCTACAAATAAGGAATGAGGACTTTGGAAGCAGTGACTCTGAGTTGGACTCATGGGTCTTGGCGGAAAATCACTTGCAGATGAGCTGCCAGTGTGGTTTGGGGCCAAAAGAGCTGGGGCAACTCGAGTGTGTAGAAATAGAGTAACCAAGTGCTGGCCAGGAGATCCCATTGTCTCTGTGCTTGGCTGTGGTGTGGTCTTTGTTGCTATATATAATAATATCTACGTTGCTTTATTATATAAAGCTTATTTTATTAATACATATTACATAAAACTTTGTTATTTTCCTTGATATCATTATTCCTTTTGGTCAAATTTCATAGCCTCTGGATGATGGGCTCAACTAAATCTCAGCTATTGTCATACCACAAAAGTTAATTGAGACTGGTGGAATGAGGGAAGTGGGACGCCAGCGGGGTGAATGATGAGCAACAGTAAACTCTGGCCTGCAGATTACATGGAGCTTCCAGCAGGTTGCCACAGGCTTAGCACTTAGGCAAAGTATTAATTAACTTCTGTAGTAATGATCTGCAATGGAGTATTAATAGCACGCTGTGTGCATGCAGATCATCCCAAAGCTGGGAGTGTTGTACACACCGGTGAAGAAACATAAATAATACAAAAGGATCATGAACATCTGCAGTACAGGCAGTGTATGATCTATACCTTGGAAAGACAGGGGTGAGATGGTCATACCATGAGGAAATGGGGTCCTGTGTTTGATCCATCCTTGTTCCATGTTTCAAAGCTGAATAGAATCTGCCTGGTCAAGAGATCATATTTTAAAGGTAAATCTTTGCAGGGTCAGTGTTCCTGTTGGTGGGCTCTGAGCCTTGCAAGGAGGTGTGTGTTGGGCACCTGGATATCTTGGGAGTTTTCCTTGGCTCCTTTCTGCATATTTGAGTACCAGCATTTAAAAACCTACTTTATGAACCTGCTGTGTTGGTACAGTATTACTTTTCAGGGTCACTGCCAAAGCAGGACAAACTGTTAAGCTACGAGTCTGTGAAGTCTGTGGAGCCAAACATGGGAGGCTGTTTGGTTTGTATGATGTAAGGATATAAACAGGAATTCTGGGCTGAAATCAAATGGAAAAAAATTGATAATAACATGGTGATATAACTCCAATGAAGGACACCCAATACCAGTGGTAGAAAGGAAGGTATGCCTTTGGGAGCACCTTGCAGGGAATCATGTCCACAGGGGAAGACTTGAGTTGGTCACCAAAGAGCTTTAAATTGGGCCTGTGCCTGCAAGTTCTTGACAGCACCTGCCCAGGCGTCCCCTGAGGCCAACCTAGGGTTGTCTTAGGCTCCAACCAAGCTCCTCCATGGGGTGGTTTTGCCGATGTTACTGTCTGAAATGCCTCTTCACCACTGTGTGGCAGCACCAGATACTGGATTTGTCCTCACCTACCTTCTAGCCAGAGTGTGCCCTGGATTCATGGCAGTGGCCATAGGACTCAACCCTCCAAGCAGCTTCTCTGACACAGTCACGGGGATGGACGGCAATGCTCGCACGTCTTGCTGGAGTCTCCCTCCTGCCTTCTGCCCCAGCTGGAGCGGGAAGGTACTTTGTGGCCAGCACCCAACCTGGCAGCTCCTCAAGGAGTGGCTGCTCTGCAAATGAGACACTAATCCAACTCGCATGTCCCAGTGGGACCCTGGAACGGTGTGCCATTGCTACCTCGGCATGGGACAGGAGAGAGATCCCACTCCAGGACTACCAGCAGAGCTTCTTGCTGCAGCAAACACACACACCCTCCAACTCACATTTGTGTCTCTGCTATGCCTGGTACTATTCTGTTGGTGAGCCAGAGCTTCAAACTTCTTTTTTACTTTTATCTGCCAGCCATTAGCAGTGGGTGAGGAGCAGGCACGTGGGCTGCTCCTTGCCATCATCCCGCTGCTGCTGCGTCACTCTAGCCTTGTGTGCCATGGGGAGCTGAGTGCCCTGCCTGGGAATGCTCGCTGCTGAGAAAATCTTACATCCAGCCTCAGCTTCTCCTTTTTAACTTCAGGCTCCTTGTCCTACCATCTTCTGAGACTCTGAACTAATTCCCTTCCTTCATTTATATTGTTACCTTGAAGGTATTTATAGAGCAAGACAGCATCCCCTCTGACTCTTCACACTGCTAATTTATAAAACCTTAGTTCCTCAGTCTTTCATAACCATGTGCCTTAATCCTGGCATCATTCCTATTACTTCTGTTTCTCAAAGTGGAAGGACGTTTTTTATATTTTAACTTGGAACAACCTGCACTCAGGCAAGTGGACACGCACTATGACGGGCTGCCCACTCCTTGGCCACTTGGGTTCTTCTCCCCATGGGGAGGCAGGCAAGAAGAGCCCAGTGCAAGAGGGGTCCATCCCAGGGGGTGGTGCACAGCTGGCAGGCACTCAAATGTGACTGGGATAAAGGACCAAGGACCACACTGGCAGCACTGCTGAGCTGCAACACTGGAACAGGCACTGGCATGGCAGGTACTGTACAGAACTCCTCCTAACCTTCCATCCTGAATGGCATCAGCCCTGTTCAGGGCTGTTAAACTGCAAGGTTATACAGTGTTAGCCTGACTCTCACCCATTAGCCTTGATCTCACTGTTTTCCTGTAACCAAGCCATTCCTTGTACTGGGTTTGCATGGCAAGGTTTGAGTAGTGGGGGGGCTACAGCGGTGACTTCTGTGAGAAGCTCCTGGATGCTTCCTCCATGTCTGACAGAGCCAAGATGGGCCTGCCACTGGCCAAGGTTGAGCTCATCAGAGATAAGGCCTCTGGGATAACAAGTTTAAGAAGGGGAAAAAAAACCCAGCAGCTGCAGCCAGAGAGAGAAATTAGGGTATGTGAGAGAAACTGCTGTGCAGACACCAAGGTCAGTGAAGAAGGAGGGGAGGAGATGCTCCAGATGCCAGAACACAGATTCCCCTGCAGCCCTTGGTCGCTGCCCATGGTGAGGCAGCTGTGCCCCTGCAGCCCTTGGAGGTCTGCAGTGGAGCAGAGATCCACCTGCAAGTCATGCATGACCCCACTCCAGAGCAGGGGGATGTCTGAAGGAGGCTGTGACCCCATGGGAATCCTGAGCTGGAGCGGGCTCCTGGAAGGACCTGTGGGCCTGTGAAGAGGGAGCCCACCGTGGAGCAGCTTTGCTGGCAGGACTTGCAAGCCCATGGGGAATCCACACAAGAGCAGAGAAGAGTGTGAGGAGTCTTTTCTCTGCAGAGGAAGGAGCAGCAGAGACAACATGTGATGAATTGACCACAGCCCCCTTTCCCTGTCTCCCTGTGCTGCTGCAGCAGAGGAGGAAGAGGAAATCAGGAGTGAAGTTAAGCCTGGGAAGCAGGAATGGGTGGAGGGAAAGTATTTTAAGATTTAGCTGTATTTCTCATTATCCTACTCTGATTTAATTGTTAGCAAATTAAGCTAATTTCCCCAAGTCAAGTGTGTTTTGCTGAGATGGTAACTGATGAGTGATCTCTCCCTGTCCTTACCCCAACCAAAGAGGCTTTTGTTCTATTTTATCTCCCTTGTCCAGCTGAGGAGGGGAGTGATGAAGCAAGTTTTTTGGGCTCCCACTGTCCAGTCAGGGTAAGCCCATCACATTGCTCTCTCTGTGAGGTTTCAGATTGCTGTGTTAGTGCTGTGTTTTGTCTTGTTGCATCCAGCCCATGGATGTAATGTTTCTAGACAGATTTGGATGCATCCCAGGCTGTACTGAGTGCCCGCTGGTGATGCTGATATAAATGGTGCTACTTCATTCTCTGTTTAATGAAACTTTAAAATGCAAGTGCCGGTCCTGTCTCCGGTGGTAACGTCACTAAAATTGTTCCCAATTTTGAAGTTTCATTTTTATGGTTACTATCTGAGTCTATGACTCATCAACCAATTTCTAGCCCACACCAAATTCTTTATAGAGTTTTCATTCAGTCTTTAAGGAAACTCAGTTACAGCACTACAAGAGCAACTCTGAGAGGACTGGCCACAGAGGGGATGGAGGAGCAGGCTGCATAATGAGGGCAGTCAGTTCAGATAGAGGAGAAAATTAGCTGTAAGTCATAGGGATGGGCAGGGTTGGAGGCAGAGAAGTCCCACCTCCAGACATCCCTGTGGGTTAAAGGGAGCATGTGGCTAAGTTCCAGGCAGCAACTGATTGCAAAGCAGCTTCACTTACTGCAGAGGTCCCAAAACCACAAGCTGCTTGAAGGGCTTGAGGTGCATCCCACATCACCTTCCTCATTACCACAGTGAAGTGCACTTGGCTGGAGAGCTTTGTGATTCATCCCTGATGTGAGCTGTGTGCTGGGAGGAGCTGGGCGAAGGGCAGATTCCCCAGCCTCAAGAAACTTCATACCACTCTCATACCAGCTCTCTCATATCTTAGTCCTTTCCCAAAATGTGAAAGAGCTGGGGAGGAGAGCAGAACATCTGCTTCCTGGAGAGGGAGAGATGTGTGGCTGCTCAGCAGGTTATCTGAGACTAGAGGTTATTGAAACTGTTATTTTCCAGGGACTGCACTTAAAAAGGCTGTTGGTTGTGTGAGCTGCTGGACTTTGAAAATAAGATATAGAGTTAGCTTTCCCTCCCTACTGACATTCAGTTCCCTTTGGATTTTGAAAAAAGTCTCCATGCACAAAAGTGAAGGCAGAGTGCAAACATTCCCCTCCTGCTACATGGGAAGGACTGAAACACGGAAAGCTGTGTACACAAGCAAGAAGGTAGCCCTGCAGGCAGGCTGCCTCACCTCCAAGCTCCCAGCTCTGCTGTGGAGCCCTGGGAAGAGGCTGTAGGTTGGGTAAGGCAGGAACAAGAAGCAGGAAAGAAGAAGATGGAGGGATGAAACCCTCTTTGAAACTCTCCTGCCACAGAGCTGCAGGCAAGAGGGCAACAGATTCCGGTCCTGTCTTCTCAACCTTTTTTTGTAATGGAATGCACATTGGCCTCTCTGAGGGCCCAGATAACCCCTCTGATGAAGGGAAGATTATTTTTCAAGATTGTCTTCAGGGATTTCTTTAAAAATTCTCAGGTGCACTGTGTCTGGATCTGCAGATTTACAATATGTAGGTTGAGTTTTTTCAGATACTCTTTTACCATCTCTGTGTTTATCCTTTGCTCTTGGCCCATCCATTTGCTCCCTCATAAATTCTCTCCTTCCTGCAGAAGAATCCCCAGTTTCTTCATTATCAATACTGAAGGTAGGTGAGCACGGTTCTCTCCACCCCAAACCACTCTGGAGTCAGCCCAACTCAGCCTTCAGTAGCTGGAAGACTCAGATTTATTCACTAATTCCTCTGTCCTTCTGTTCTTGTTTTTGAATTAAAAACATAAATATACAAACACCACAGTGTGACTAGAGCGAAGCTGTCCACATGGAGGACGTTTAAAATGCACAGTTCAAGCATATGCTCTACAGATATACATCATTTTGGCACTTGCTCACCTTCACATGGACCTGGTGTGTTCATGTTTGATAGCTTAAATGAGTAGGTCACAGCTCTGCCCATGTGTATGGGCTGTTTTCTTATTTCTTGTTTCCTAACTACCTTCTGTAATTTTGTTGCTGTTTCATATGCTTCCCTAGCTACGCATTTCTTGTCTGGCATTTTATACCCGTACATTATCTTTGAATTGCTCCTCTCACCACCCAGCCACTCACACTGCAATTTCCCCTGCACAACTGCACACTTCTATTTTCCCTGCTCTGGGCTGTCGTTGCCCATGGGTGGCAGAACCAGCTGTCAGCTGCTTACAACTACACAGAGACAGGACGAGAGCCCTGGCACCAACCCACTACCTCTGTCTAGTGAGTGGACTGATGAAAGTGCAACAGCATCTCTAGGGATGACCTGGAAACTGGGTAAATCACAGTCAAGCACTCGTGCTGCCTCTCTGCCTTTGGGAGGTGTGGGGCTCACCATCTCCCACTCATCAGCAAAGTGGTGGTGAAAACTCTGGATGGCTTCAATCTGCTACAGACCAAAGGCACTGCAGGACACGAGGAAAGGATATTCAACCTGGAGCTTCATGTTAGTAGCCATTTCCTTTTGATCACCATGGGCGTGATTCTGCAAGATGCTGAGCATTGGAACGTGAATGCAGCAGGGCTTCTGGCACATCCACACATCCAATATATGTGTGTCAGGACTGCAGAGCTGTTCAAGACACTTGCCTGTTGAGTCTTGCTCGGTGCTTAGCACCTCCTGAGGCTGAGCATTACAAGTGAACCCCCATGTGTGACATGCTTCCTTATGGCAATTGGTAGCCCAAATTTAGATGCTAACAACAGCAGTTGTATATTAGTGTGGTTATAGAGACTGAAGGGAAAAGACCAGTCTGGGCATCCCACACTCCCACAGAAGTAGAGCAGGGCTCTTCCCCCAGGATCTTGGCTGCCCCTCTTGGCTTTAAGCAATTGCAGGCTTTTCTAAGGAAGGAATAGTCTGCAGCCTATTTTAATCCTTTTTGCTGTGGTGGAGCTGGCAGGACAAGGCTCCGCAAAGCCTTCGCCTTCTGTTCCAGGCCCTGGCTGGGTTTGTGTTTAGCCATGCTCAAGTGTTCCTAGTGCAGGCTGACATCCTGGGTAGCACAGGTTTTGGGGGGCCAGGAGCCTGCTGCAGAGCCTGCTGCCCTCCTTTTGTAGGAAATGTAGTGCATGCCCCACCTGTCCAGCGAGCAGCAGGTGGAGACCCCAGAGAGGCTCCAGCGATGATCCCTCCCACGCCAAACGCCTGCCTGGCTGTCACAAGGCAAGCCCAGGAATGGCTCACTGGGGGCCCTGCCTGCTGCCTTCGGGCCGGCAGCAAAGGGCAAGCAGGACCCCACGGCACGGGAAAGGCTCTCCATCCCCACGGCTTTAGCCTTTCCAGCACTCACGTCCCTGCCTGCCCAACACCAGGCAATTTCAGACTGCAGCACTTCTCTCCTGAGGAAATACTGGCCATAGATTTAGGAATAGATATTGCCAAATAGTATATTGTTTTCATAAATCTCTGTAGATCCGCTTTATATCCTAGAGGCTAGACATTCTAATTATTGCTTCTATTTTATCTAAATTGGCAACAAAGCCATCATAGCTCAGCTCAGAGACAGTGCAGGTAATTCTGCTAGACCAAATTCTGACCTTTTAAAGTTCATTCTGAAGTGTCTTCTCCACTCTCTCCAGTTCTCGCCTGGCTCTTCGGTTCTGCTTTCTTAGAACCATTGCCCAATTTAAAATAGCAATCACCATAGCTTCAATACATTGTACCTT
Source organism: Corvus kubaryi (assembly GCF_017639235.1). Classification (NCBI taxonomy): domain Eukaryota; kingdom Metazoa; phylum Chordata; class Aves; order Passeriformes; family Corvidae; genus Corvus; species Corvus kubaryi. Next base: position 15,501,420 of record NW_024581108.1, on the reverse strand, counting down.
AAAGACGTAGACAATTACTGTGTGAAATATCTCAGAGGCAGGACTAATATCAAAGGGCATTCTCATACCCTTACAACATCCAAATAGCATATTAAAGATCTTGTTGGAGTTAGATTTAAGCTTGTCTCTTCACAGTTTATTTGCTGAAGCAAATGCCCTTCATTTCACAGTGATTTTTCCCCTTTTGCTGGGAACCTGCCTGTCGTACAGTGGTTTCACAGAACAGTGTTCATGTGTTGCAGCTGCATTTAAATAATGTAAACCAAAGCATCTCCCTCCTTAAGCTGCCTCGGCAGTGACAGATACAGAATTAGCTCCATCTGAAATTTTTTCTTCTTTCAACAGCTCCCAGATTTTCTATATTATGTTGCATTTTTGCTTTACCCCTTAAAAGTAGGATTTTTGTTTTTTTGGTTTGGAGAGATCAATGAAGTAAGCAATCTTTGGGGTTTAATGTGGTATTCCCTTCCGGACAGCCTCAGTCCAACCAGATATCTGAGAATCCTCCTGGGCTAAGCCTATTATAGCAAATGTTTCTCCTTCTTTGAAGATTTTTTTTTTTTTTTTAATGTAAATGACATTCTGTGCACCAGCTTTTAAACTAAAGTGGGACTCGACTGTCACAAACAGTGTGGAGTGGTACAGGGTGAACATCTCCCTATATGTCATCCTGTGGCATTTACAATAAAAATATTTCTAAGTTCACAATTAGGAGAGGTTCTCAAGTGGAATTGTTGGAAATGCATTATCTGGTGCTTGTTTAAAGACAAACAGTGTTGTGTGTTTTTGTTCTTTTTTATATTCTAAATGCAAAGCAGTCTTTGTTGTAAGCTCCTGTTTAATTCCCATTACTGTAGCGCCCTGTATTGCTTTCAAACAGTGGTTTCCAAAGTGGCTTGTGCCTTTCCCCAGTCCCAAGGGAAGTGCCTGTTGCCTCCCCTTCAGGAGGCTCTCAGCCCTTCACACCACGCCCATCACCCACTGCCCTCACCTGTGCCTCAGGGCGGGGCTGGCTCCTCCAGTTTCAAGGATACTTCCATGAACCCATCTATCCCCCAGTTCTGGCCAATTTATTTTGTCTTGTAGGGGAGGGAAATCAGTTAATGTCCCACAAAGCTTCAGAGAAGGGCATTAAAACCTGATGCAACTGCCTCCTCAAAAGCTGGAAGATGATTAACGCCAAATTTGTGATGTTTTGGGTGGACAGAGGCAAGGGTTTCAGTGCTTGGCAACATTGCCAACTTCTGGTGACCGCACACCCGTTTCTCATCCTTTTCCCTGTAAAGTTTGACCACTCACTTGAACATATTTGCCCCTGTACAAGGGTTTGCTCTGCTGACATTCACTGCACATGCAATCTTGTCTCTACGCTCTCTGCCAGAAGGCACCTTGGCACAACTCTGCCACTACCAGAGAGAATTATTTTCTGCTTCATTTGTGGCATATTTGACTAAACATGATATGATTTTTGCCTTGTGTTTCCAACAAAACTTAGCAAACAGGGACTCCCGCCTGTCAGAAAATGTCTTATTCCTCCTTTCTTTTTTTCACTTTTAGCCTTTTGTTTTGGAAACGATGCAGCATAAATAGCTGGTTATTCTGCAGAGAGGGATTTAGAGCCCTGCTGGTGCCTGCCAGCCTTTTCATCCCCCCATCTCTAGGCAAGAGCCATGTACAGCCCAGCAGCCGACCTGCTGCCCATGCTGAATTTCACCCCCAAAAGCCTCTGGCTTAGGTTCAGGTTATGGCAGTTTCTCACAGCCTTCTGTAACTCATTTACTTAATGATCCTCTCCATACAAGTCTGTTATTAATGAGTCACTAAGTTTTCAACAATCCTATGTTTGAGCTTTACGGTTTAAGCCATCACATGTGCATCCACTAATCTGCATTTCAATTAATTATGAATAAAAATGAGTTTTTCCTCTACACAACATCAGAGTCTCCCATGTGCCCTGTGATCAGCAGCAAGGCTCCATCCTGGTGTAACAGGGTTCCATGGCTGCAGTGGTGGCAGCTGCCTTTGCTGTCTTCTCCAGGTTTCTGCTAATTCCCCCTCTCAGGCATGCCTGCTCAGGGGGTTGGCAGTCCAGTGCTGCTCCCTGGGGTTCCTCTGCACAGTGTCCCACCGGTATTTCAGTCACATACCCTCCCCCCAACCTCTGCAATGCTAGCCAAATCACAGTTGACTTCATGCATGAGAACTTCTCATTCCTCCTGCCTATTCCCTTGGTTTCCAGTCTCAATGCAGAGACAGCTCTGACATATTTTGCTTATTCCCTCTCTAATTCTCCCTCTAAGTTTCCAAATCTCATCACATTTTTTTGCCTGTGCAGACTCCGAAATCCACATGCAGAGACAGGATGAGACACCTCCTTTGGGCCTCTCAAATCCTCTTCTTGCTTAGGGCTGCCTGGTCCAGGGGGTCTCCAGATGTCCCTAGCAAAGGACATGAGCTCACTCCCTGAAGGGATGAGACTGTGTCCCTGACAGGGCTCTAGCAGTTGCCCAAACAGAGAAAAATGGAAAAGTAAATTCATGAAAAATCTTATTTCTGTTTTCCTTGGTTCCAATGAAATATTTTTCTTAATTTGTTTCAATTTTCAAAATCCGACTCTTCTGCACACCCTCCCTCATTTTTGTCACATTCTCTCCACCTGTGTGTTTATGGATTTTACTTTACCCACTCTCGTTTTCTTCTTTAGGAAAAAAAAAACCAACCCAACTCAAACCCCTGTTTTTCTTATTCTGCCATTTCAGATGACCAGAATTAGTGCTTCTTTTTTTTTTCTCTCTCTTGTCATTTTTCCAGAGTTGAAGAAGTTTGGCCCTGTTCCAGCTAGAAAGGGAAAAGTCATAAGGCAGTCCCCACCCACTATCCTTCTGCTCCACTCCAGAGCAGGAACAACTAATGGGAAAGAGATGGGAGAAGAGGCAAGGGAAATAAAATAACACACCAAACTCCCAAACTTTTTATTTCAAAGAAATAGATATATTTTTGTGATTTAAAAAAACAACAAACCAACCCAAAATCACTAAGGAAGAGACATTGCTTTATATCCACAGCATTTTTTCCCCAAATGAGACACTTCTATCTTTCAGAAAAAAGCAGGATGCTTGGAGAGGCGCTTGGGTAGGGGCACACACAAAGTGTGCTGCTATGGGCTCAAGGCTCAGCTTAACACAGGGTGACACCTCCACAGGGCATCCAACCTCAGTGTCCTGAGCAGCTGCCCAGCCCTGCTGAGCTGGACTCAACATCTGAGAAAGAAGGAGAGAGGGAAACAAAACCAGTCCTGAGCTACCTCCTGCCCCTGTGGCATGCAGGCCATGAACATATTGAGGCCAGTACAGGTGGTCCTGGTGTCCCCGGGACAGCTGAAGCACCCCTGGGTACAGAAGGGTTTGTGCACAACAAGGCTCTGGAGCCTGCCCAGAATCTGGATTTACTTATCTCACATACAGGAATTGGCTGTTAAATTGGTAAAAATGCTGCCTTCTAGGTAGCTGATCCAACATCTCCTGCCCTTCTGCTAGCATCTTGTATTTTCTTTCTAGAATGAATTTTTCTAACTGCTGCTTCAGTTTTCAGATCTTGTTGCTCCTCTGTGAGACGGAGACTGCTGAACTGTCAGGAACATTTCTGGCTGAGGTTGGAGCATCCCTCAACCTTCTTTTCAGCACGCTGAGCAGTTTGTACCATTCCAGTCTTGTACCAGAGCTTGCTTTCTGATGCCTGGATAGTATGTATGGCTTTCCTTTCCTGAACTTTGGTGACCTTTTTAATTCTGGACATCCAGGTTGCCAATAACCCATAGTAATCATTTCAACAGTAACATGAAGAGTTGAGATGCTCCCCTGCTTTTGTTTGATATTCTCCTGTTATATATTCAAGGAAGATGTTGGATGCTTTCAGCATGCTGTTGAAATGACAGCTCATGTGGAGTCAGTTACCTGAAATCATTCATGAGCCTTCTACTGTCACAGCTTTCCAAGCCCCGTCCTGGACATAAAGGCTGTGATCTTTGTTCCCGGTTGTCTTTGCTTGTATGCACCCATATTAAAATGCATTTAGTTGGATTATGGCCATTTTACCAGGCAATTTAGAAGATGCTAGAGCAGCAACATGGCCTGCTCATTATTAACATCCCTACCAGTCACTGCATCACCTGCAGACTTCACCATCACGGCTTTTTCATGGTCAGGTTGACCACTGGATAAAAACATACACACTGTTGCAACAGGAACAGATTCCTCCAAGAGACCTCACTGAGGACACCTCCATCCTCTGAAGTCTCCCCAGTAGCTACTCCATGGTGAGATCTGAGACAGGTTTTAGTCCATCTAGTGTGTGCTCTGATAATTCCTTCTGTAGCGTGGGTTTTTGCATTCCAAATGTCAGGTAGTAATAGGAAAAATGCTTTAAGGAATTCCAGTTTGCTGTAATGGTACACTTGCCTTTATCAATCAGACCTAAAAGGCTGTCCAAAAAAAGACCCCACAAAAAGACAGGAACCAGCTCATGTGCAGGTCTCTGGGCTGTGCCTTTAAATTTTTCTAAACACTGGAACTACACTGACATATCTCTAGTCTTTTGGAATTTGACCATTTTTCTAAGATCTGTTAAGCTGTGGCGTTGGCTTGAGGTAGTTCCTTCTAGACTCTTGAGCATCAGCTGTCTGGATGATCTGCAAATGCTGAATTCGAGGAGATCATGCCTCACATCCCCCATTGTTACAGATGGCAGGATTTATATTCCATCCACAGTATCATCTGGAGATGAATATATCCTCCTGCTTCATTCCAAATACAGAACAGAAATATCTACTAAACATTTCTGCCTTTCTGCACCAGTCACCATCTGGCACGAGCAGGGAAGAAGCAGTGCTCTGAGCCAAGCTCCAGCGGTCCTGCCGGGAGGCTCGTGCCATGAACACACCCCACAGCCCCCAGAGTGCTGGGGAGCCTTGGGGCACCCCACAGCCTGCTGCCAGGGCTCTCCCCATGCCTTCCCCTGAACTCACCAACCTGGTTCTCTGCTGAACCTTGCTCCTGGCAGGGTGCTGGGGCAGACCCCTGGCCCTTGCCCTCTGCCTCAAGGCCAAGCCGGCAGTCTGGCTCCAGTGAAATTCCCCATCTGACCCTGGGCTGAAGAGGCCATTACCATGTAAATCACTGAGCCTGGAAGGCAGAGAATGTGAAGTAGCCTTGATGGAGAGGGATGAGATAAGGGGGCTTTTATTGAAATACAGAAATCTTTTATTCTTTTTCCACCAGTCACTCAAACTGCAGCTGAAAGCCAAACTGGGTCTTGTATGAGACTTGTTAGAAGAAAATACTGCAAAACATGCAAACAGCGCTTTGGATGTGTGTCTTAGAGTGGAAGTCACCTCTTGTGCCTCTTCAAGTCACCCCTCTCCTCTATCTCCCATTGTGGCCTGGAGTGGCATTCCCATGCTGCCACACCAGCAGGGCTTGATGGTGGTTTCCTTGCTCTGTCTGGTTCCTCCTGGTTGCAGCATCAAGGGCTTAGAGCAGGCGGTCCCTGGGCCCTGTAAACCACACATTCAGGGAACACCAGAGTCTCGGGGCTGGTGTGAGTGAGATCGCAGAGAAAGGATTCCCAGCCTTTCCCTTGATCCTTTTTTTTTTTCTTACATCAGTGTTCTTTATTTACTCCTTATTGCATATGGCAAAGCCAGGAGGAGAGAAGAAGAGAAAAAAGGCACAAGTCTGCAGGGGAGAAAAGAGAGGCGTTATTGTGAACGTGTGTTGTCCCTGGCTGGTGGCACAGCAATTCTGTGGGATGTGGGATTCCCTGCTCCAAGGGCTGCCTTGCAGCTATGCCACAGTCAGTGGGGGCTGCTGCACGAAGGGCTGTGCTTGGGTTGGAGAATGGCTTCTGGCAGCAGTTGCTGCACAGAGCAGCAGTGCCAGGTTGGCCTGGCTGTGTCCCCCCTCAGCTCAACACGGACTTCGTTAATAATTAACCAGGTGCGGAGACAGGCGTCCCGTGTGTAATGGCATCGCAGACATCCGACACTCCTAATGGCCTCCTCACTCTGCCTCCCACAGCAGGACTGCCAGCTGATCCTGCCACTGCTCCTGAAGGTCATCCCTGTGGTGCCATCTCCTCCCAAGGGTGCCAGGGCCCCTGCTGCCTGCCCGCCTCACCCCACCTCCTGCCTCCAGGCACCTGCTCAGGCTCACAGCTTCACCCCTGGGATGGCTCTTGAGGAGCCACTTTCTCTACAGCCCCCAGTGCCGGCAGAGGGGCAAGGGCAAACCAAGCTGGGGTCCACCAACCAACCATACTGCTGGGGTTTCTGGCAAGGAGTCATCCTACCTGTCATCCAAATTCGTTTTTCCATCTAGGAAATCCTCTGGCACAGGCTGGCGGTCCCTGTGCTGGGGCTATGATGTGCTGCATCAGTGCTGCCTGCACGTGCTGGCTTTGCAGACCCGCACCCGGGGGACGTGTCCGTGTGGCTCCTTGAGTGCTCTTGAGCTGCCAGAACATGTCAGAGGTTGGGTGTAACACTGGGCACAGCAGGTCATGGGGAGGCAGAAAACAAGCCCACGGGGAGGGAAAGCCACTGGCAGCAGCTCAAGCATCGCTGCAGACGCTGCAGCTGTGCTGGGACTTGGGCACACAGCCTTGTCCCCCCGTGACAGAGAGAAACATCTGCAGCAGTGTCAGCACTGGCTCTGGACCTTACATAAGGGACTGCTGGAGGCACCAAACTTCAGGGGGCCCCTCTGAAGAGACCACCTCGCTGTGATAAGGCACCAAAGTCCCTGGAAAATGAAGGTAAAGGTTCAGGTAGGGGATTAGCAGGTGTGATTAAAGGCTCAGCAGCTCTTGGAGTAGATCTGAATCACATTCTAAAGCAGCTCACAGCAGCTGTGCAGTGAGGAATTGCTCCTAGTCTGGCTTCATTGTATCTCATAGCAATTCCTTGCTTGCTGTCTGTGCTCACCTTTCTCAGGGTCACAGTGAGGGTGACCTGTGCATCCCTGACAGCAGCTTGGCCATCACCATGTTTAGGGCTGACACATGGTGAGGGTAAGGAGGCCAGTGGCAGAGTTCCACCAAAAAATCACTTGGAAATGTGGAGAAATGCTTTTCATCCACCAAATTTCAGTCACCAGCAAAGAGATTTAATTTTAAGCACCACTTGATTTTAAAGAACCAGAATCTGCTGTCACCAGTGACTTCCACCTTTTCCAAACAAAGACCTGAGAGCTGGTGGTGCCACCAGGCTGCCCCCCTGCACATGAGCACCCAGACCCCTCCAGCCTCAGTGCTGGCAGTCAAAAAATTGATGTCTGATGTGCTCAGCAATGTTTGTCACCTACTTCTTTGACGCCTTGTGAATGTTCCCAAATGCCAGTGGTGGATGCCGTGAGGATGCTTGTGCCTCCCCAAAACCCCCAAACACTGGCAGTGCAGGACAGGGGAGATTTTCACTGTGCAGTGACTTTTCACAGTCAGGAAAACTCTCACATTTCCAAAGACAAGTAGGGGGTGGAGAGGGCTCTGCCCAACAGAGCCCATATAAAATAGGTAGCCCTGGGAAAAGGGCTGATTTGTAACTGACTCCAGTGGTGGATATGTGGAAGAGTGTGAATGGAAAAGCAGCCAAAAAGGGGCTGTGTGAAGCCAGTGGGCACTGCCAGTGCTGTCATACACAGAAAAAGGGCCAACACTGGGCACGTGGGGACTGATCCCCCTCTGCCCCTGCCAGACTCATGAGACTGCACTTTGTGTCATGAGAAAGTATTTCTTTGATTTTAAAAATGCCAAGCCAACTCATTTGGGTACTCTCCTTGTTTTGAGAGACACAGTGAGGACTTCCAGGCTACTGAATTTCTTCTATACCAAAAGCCACAGCTTGTCCCCCCACCGGGATGGTGCTCAGTCCCTCGCTGAGCCAGAGTAGCCACCAGCTGCACTGCTCATCCCATGGCTCTGCCACACTACCACCCCTTTTTTGAGTGGTTTCTGTTCTTTTTCCAGTATCCATCCATCCTTCTCCTCACAGTTTTTGTGAGCATCACTGGCACCGTGGAGAGGAGGTCTCCTATCCAAAAGGCAATTGGAAGCCCTATGTTGTCTGAGAATGCTGGGATTATTTTTTCCACTGCGTGCAGCATTTTGCTTCATCTGACTGTATTTCATCCCCTCAACTACGAGTTTTGTGGCCCAGGTGTGGCCCCCAGGGACCATGCTGGCTGAGGACACTGCAGGGCTCCGAGGGACACCGTGTGCGGAGGGGACAGGGAGGGGATGCAGAAGCGAGTGGGACGTGCACTCTCCCGTGCAGGGTTGCCATATCAACAGGTTCTCTGTGAGTTTCTCACTGCAGATGCAGCCTTCTAGGATGCTGTGATGCGAGCTCGGGCACTCCTGGCTTGTGGCCCCACATGCCTTCAAGTGCCCTCTCCTCTCTGCTTCCTGGGGGCTCTGCCAGGCACGTCCCCAGGTGCATTTTCCTTCTCCCAGTGCTGCCAGTTTGCAGCCTGCTGCCGGTACCCCTGCCTGCATCCATCCCTGCAACGGCATCTGGTCACGATCACAAGGCAGCAGCTTGAGCAGCTGCAGCTGATGCTGAGGGGGACGGGAGGGACACCGAGCCCACAGACAGGTGAGAAAGGAAGCAGCGGGGACCAGTGGCTCCTCCCAACCCCCTGCAGCATCCCCCGTGGTCACAGCAGGGCTGTCCCCCCAGCCCACAAAATGCAGAAAGGGAGCAAACGGCAGCTGCATTTACTAATTTCAGAGGGGGGAGGAGAGTTTTATTGTCTGACATCAGCCAAAGCACCAGGCAGCGGTGCTGACTGCCCTATACTGGGGTGCCCTGAAACATCCTGAGCCTCTTCCAAGTCCTCTGGTACCTCAGCATGGCTGTTCTCCAGCTGCCAAAATTGGTGAGAAATGCTGAAATCAGTGAGAAATTCTCTTTGACTGCTGTCAGGGTTGCATGGCAGAGATATTTCATCTGGCAAAACCGGTCTGAGCAGGAGGCTGAGGCTGCCAGAGCAGGGGGGGACCACCACCACCCTTCATCCTCCTGGAGGGATGGGGTGACAGTGTGGGGTGGCCTGGGAAGCTCCCAGGGAGCCCGGGAAATGTCAGGTAGAGGTGAAGGGGGCAAACAGGTGTGTGGGGCGAACTAAAATGAGGGGCTGCAGAACAGCAAGAGGTGGACATGTCCCTGCAGATCGAGGCCCTCACAGTTGATGCAGGAGGCGGAGCAGGAGGAATTTGCTCTGGAGGCATTTGCTACTTCAGATAGCTGGGATTCCGGAGCTGGGAGGGTGTTTACATTCTCTCCCTTATCTGCACATAGGCACTGTGGGGCCCCTTTCCTGCTAAACAGGTTCTCCTCGGCGGGGGAGAAGCAGGAGCGCAGAGCCAGTGCTGACCCTGCACGGTCCTTGGTTGCCAGGGCTGCCTGCAGGGACAGGAGATGGGATGGGGCAGCCATGTACCAGAGCCCTACTGAACTTCTGTCTGCATGGGCTGGGGGGGCGGGGCACCCCCCAGAGCACACCCCACCTCTCCTCCTGTGTGTGCACCTCTCTGGACACCTCATCTGAGGGTGTGTGTGAGTGACTCAGAGTCACTCATCATGTTCTTGCTTGTGTGGCTTGGCTTTGCCTGTCAGGATGTAAATCCCCCTTTGCTCCTTGTATCTGGGACCCACACGTGCAAAAGGGTCCTGTGGAGGAGTCGGGGGTCACGGCATCCCTAGATGTGTCCCCCTCACCGTTGTGCCATGGGCAGACAGAGGGGTCCCCTGAGCCTGGGGGCCCACGGCTCTGCTCCCTGGGCAGCAGCTCTGGGTGCCAAGCCTCTCCCCGCTGGACACTGCCAGGGCAGAGGGTGATTCCAGTGACAAGACAGCACTGCTGGCAGCATGGCACTGCCAGCCTGTCTGCTCGCTAAGCTGAACCTCGACCATCTCCCCTGGAAATTACCAGCCCTGGGAGTGTGTCCTGTTCCAGGAGCTGGGAGCAGCTGCAGTGCCTGGGGCATCCCCCCACTACCAGCACAGCTGGGCAGGCGAGGCAGCAAGTGCTGCAGCTTGGCCCAGCAGCGCTGCCATGACCTGCCTGCCCACGCTGCACCTCCCACATCCAGCAGCCTCAAACCCTCCTAGAGCTTCCACATCGTCTCTCAAAGTGCTGCTCCTTCTCCCCAGACACCCCACGGATATGTTAAGCGATGCAGGGCTGTGGCAGAGCCTGCAAGCCCCCGCAGCTGCCCTGTGCTGGGATAACAACTGCCCATTTATTCCTGCTCTGTTTTCTCTCTCTTGGTGAGCCTTTGATCCATGGCAATACTTTGCCTCTCGCTCCACGACAACTTAATTTCTATAGTAACCTCCTGTGCTGGATCTTGTTGAAAGGCCTTTTGAAAATCTGAATAAACTGTCGAGTGGTTTTTCCTCTACTCACTCTTTACTGGAGTATTAGAAGAGTTCTAATACAAGAAATGAGGCTGGATAGTCCTGTCTCAAGCCAAACACATTGCAGTCATCCAACCACTCAGGTTTGGATAATTGTCTCTTCCAATCTGCCAAACACACAGGATTTTTCCTTGCAATGCTCCCATAGCACGAGCAAGGCCACCCCTGCCATGGTGGACCCTGGGAACAGCCTGGGAGCATGAGAGTCCCCTGACCCTGCCCTGGGCCAGCAGTGAGGGGGATTGCCACAAAGCACTTCAGCTTGTTACAAAATTTTAATTACTCTATGAAAATTTCCTATCTGCAAATAATTCAGACCTTATGAAATTCCAATAAAACCATTTATCACAGCTGGCAATTTGATGCTGGCAGCGGAGCTCTTGGACGCTTGGGGAGTAATTGATAGCCTAATATAATTTTAAATTAGGGTTTGTGTTATTAATTTCAGCCTTCTGAAAACACCTCTTTGTTTGGACTAAACCCCAGTTCTCCTGTGACACTGCAGGCAGCGGGCATGCACCCAGAGCTCCCCATAGGCAGCAGCCCTGCCTGTTCTTGCTGCCCTGTTTGCAGCGGGGCCAGGGACACCCAGCATCCTGTGAGGGCTGTGACACCAGGAGCAGGGCTGGCTGGTGACATGGCTGTGCATCCCTTGGGAGCAGGGCTGGCTCCTGAGGCGGGAGGGCTGGGGAGGAGCAGTGGAGCTGAGAGCAGCGTGTACCCACAGCTGGGGCTGAGCACGACCTCCGTGCCCCAGCTCACCACTTCTGCAGTTAAATACTCGGATCGAGTAATTTACACTTACGCATCCATCACCTTTCAGGGACATGGGATCCTTCTCTCCCTGCTGAGTAACATCCCTGCGTAATGCTAAACAGCTATTACACCCTGTTGTGGGGTGATTGAGTTTTGGAGGTGGGAGAAGGAAAATGATCCCTGTACTTACGTGGTCTCAATTCCATAACACGCTCAAAAGCTTGAAAAAGATACTGAGTAATGAATATGTAATGTCAGCTGAAATGTGACAGTCTCACCATCCCTCCACTACAGCGCCCACCAGCAATCCCAGGGACAACAGGAGCAGCAAGGGACAGACCCCACGGCAGGGGGATGTCATGAGAAGCCTGTGGGCACCTGTAGTGGTTTGGTCCAAAATACTCATTACTGTTTATCTGCTGTGAGATAAGAATTAGGAGAAATGCAAAACAGGCACCAAACTTGAAAGAATATAAAGAAGTTTATTAACAGACCTAAAAGAAGAAAAAAAAATTATACCACCTTCAGAACTCTCCTCCTCCCCCCACCTTCCTCCCTTCTCCCACTGACAATGTGAAAAGACAACCCTTAAGATGTTCAGTCTGTTTACCACTTCCATAATAACCTTGTTCAGTCCATTTAGAAAGAGAAGTCTCTTCTTGCTCATGCTATGAAAACATTATCACAACGAGACAGCCGCCCACTTCCAAATATTGTTCAGTCCATTTAGGAAGAGGAGTCTCTCTGCCTGCGTGTGAGTCCTTTCCCCCGACTTGCAGCTTTTCCCGCAACTGCTTTCGAGGGTCCACTCTTGAAGTTTTCTGGGGTACAATTTTAAGGTTGAGCCATTCAGAAACAAAAACAGAGGCCCTTCTCCTTCCCTGGGAGCAAAGGGTCTTCCTCATCTTCATCGTTAGGACTATCTCTGGGAGCATCTCTAGGAACTGAGGTTTTCTCCTTTCCCGTTTGGAGCAAAAGTCCTCATCTGGTCCATCTCTCCCTGTCCAAACTTCTCATGAAATTACAGCTGCGTCAGCATCTGCCTATCTCAGCGCAGGTGCTTTTGCTCACGAGTTGAACACTCCACCCCCCATATCTTCATGAAATCACAACAGGATACTCTGATATATCATAGCTTCACAACAGAATTTCAGCTTTAAGCATCTCCTCTCTCTCTTCCCTCAGGTTTTCAGCTCTTCACAGCAATAAAAGGGTTAATCTCACCTCGGCCTTGCAGCTTTGCAGCTGGAATGTTGAATGTTTCTTATCGAAGTGGAGAGGGGGGAGAGCCGAGCCGCTCCGGCTGCCCACGGCAAGGCAGTGGGGGGGGTTCCACGGCTGGAACAGGTCCATGGCTCCAGGATGGCCGTGGCCCGGCCCGGCCTGGCCCAAGCAGGGCCTGGTCGGGCCCGCTGGCCCCCACACGGGGCCCGCAGCCACCTGTGCCAGCGCTGGAAACGAGAGAGAGCTTGGAGGGGGAGTTTGCCTATTCTTAAATGTGGATAACAGAGGTGATCACAACTTTAAGTGGCTTAGAGAATTGTCCATATTCAAACTGGCCAGCTGATAGGTTCTATCAGTTCCCAGAGGAAACTGTAAGCACCCCCTTAGCAAGGACGTCCCTTCCGGGACTATGCTTGCTAACCTATGACAGCACCCCAGTGCTGCTCTGGGGCTGTCAGTCCTGGCCAGGGCTTCTACCACAGGGTCCCAAGCTGGGAAGGGGTTGTTGGTGACATGCCAGGGGACCAGGGAAGGGTTGGGGACAGCAGGGACAGCGAGACAAGGTGAGATGTGAGGCAAGAACATGTTTGATATGATTCACTAATTAATGGGCACGCCAGGCCTTGAAAGTGCAAACCATTAAAGAGATGCAAAGGATTCCATGTTTTAAATTATTTATCCATTTTTTTCTCTTTTTTTCTAACTAGACACTGTGAGGAGCAGCCCATGAGTAGCTGACTGGGAGCAATGTGGCCATGCCCGAGCCTGGTGAGAGGGAAACTAATGCAGGACTGGGCTTCATCTGCTGCTGCCCAGCCCTGGGATTAGCACCAGCAGCCAGACTGATGGGGCAGGGGCTGCGTGTGGGGCAGCGTAGCCAGCATATACTCACCCCCAGCCAGGAATCACTGGGGATCCTGTGGGGCTACTGCCACCAAAGGGCAGCCCTGGGAACCCTGGGGCATCATAATGGGGTTCTCATAAACAACCCCCGTATGGCAGAGTGCAACTGCTTAACCCTTTCTTGGGGACCATCAGGACACTGAGCCAGAGGTATAATTGAGCAGGGGAGTGATTATCACGTTAAAAATCTGGACACAACCCCGTAACAAGATTTGCAATTTGTACCAGGCAGGCAGGCAGGCTGCAGGGTACTTTCCCTATTAGGGGCCACATGCTGTTAGCAATCACATTAGTGGGGCTGGGATTTAGCATCAGGAAATCAAAGTGGTCCCTGCAGACCCCAGCCTATTGCCAAACCAGCCAGGCAGCCAAGGGGCAGGGAGGGGCTGCTCATCCCCGCAGCTCCCTGCTCACAACTGGACCAAGCTATGCTGGGGTCCTCCTTACTCCTGCCAGCATGGGGAGCCACAGGGTCCTCCCACTCGGTCACCTGGTGGCTGAGCTCCCTTGGATATCAGAACACAGTTTGCTCTGCTCCCAGCTGCGCTGAAGCCCCAGCAGAGTTCCAACCCTTGCAGCCGTGCTGCTCTCATTCACTATTTTATTCTTCAGATCCATTGGTTAAACAGATTTTAATCCACACAGTCTGGAGCTATTGATACCGTGCCGTGCTAATTTGTTAGCTGGCTGTCAAGTAAATGAAGTGAAATGCCAAATATTAAATGAAATGTATTGCATGAAACAGGCCAGTGCTGAGTTCCCCATTTCCCATGTGGCATTCTGCTCCCGCGCAGGGCTCAGGGAGATTTATAGGTCTCATGGGCCTGGACTCTGAGCAATGGGTGCTCTTGGGGTGTACACTGGCATGTGGGACACCTGCAGGGCTCTCCTGGCCCCATGGCTTTGGAGGGAGCAGGAGCTATCCTAATCTGCACAAGAGCTGGGACATGTAGCTGTGTACAGCCAGTCCCTGGTGTCTCACCCCTCTGCCCTCAGTGGGGAGGATTGCACTGCTGCATCCCAGCACCCATGACACCTCCCAGCTCACCGGGTGCCCTTTCTGCCCCTCACTGTGTGGCCTGAGGGGTCCTGCCAGCCCCCAAGGGATGGTGGAGGCTGCTCTGTGCTGGGGCAGCTGCCTGAGTGCGAGGGGGCACCTGCTGCCTGAGTGCCGCGCCTGGGAGATTATTTATTTGGTGAGTTATGACTCTGTTTTCCCTTGTGTAAATATCTGGGAAGCACAGCTAATGTTCTGTGCACAGCTGAGGCAATTACAATCTTCAGCACAGCCCTGCACCCCCAGCCCCCTCACAGAGATCAGCCCAGCCATGTCCCTGCCCCATGCAAAGGGAGAAACTCCCATTAAACCACCACAGAGAAACACGGACAGCTCTGCCCATAGCCCTCAGCAACCCCACTCCGGGCCCTTGGGGCTGGATGTGCTCTTGGGGCAGCCCCACATTGGCCGGCTGTGCTGAGATTACCCTTCCAGCTGTGCCCTGGGTGGTCTTTACAGCTGTTCCAGGGGCTGAAGATGTGCAAAGGTGATTTTTCAGCTGTGCCTGGGGTGCCTCTCCAGCTGTGCAGAGGCGGGATGGGGCTCCAGCTGAGCAGGGCTGGCTTTTCCAGCTGTAGCAAGGAGAGCTCGAGCTGCCCCCAAAAATGTAGGGGAAGATCCCCATAGCCCCACATCCCCAAACAGAGCAGGTACAGCCCCAGACCACTCTCCTGATGCTCCGGTCCCGAGGGCTGCTCATTTCTCTCAGGAGGGCGGGTGCCCGGGCCATGGAGCCTGAGCAGCAGCTGTGTCTCCCAGGCCCCGGCCCCTCGACGACAGGCAGCCCCCGAATCAGCTTCATTAAGAACCATTGATCTGTTTCCTGCTTAATATATTTTTCATTTCCAAATGTTTTTTTCCAGTCTCCACAGCATTTGCAGCTTGTACCAATTAAGGCAGCAGCACAGAATGAGTGCTGCAGCCCATTAATTAAACTTACAGGGAGAGATTAAGTGCCCACTCCATTCTCCCTGGCAGGTCTCTCTGAGCAACAGGCATGCTGGGGACGGGAGCAAGGCTGAGCACTCACGTGCTGCTCACCTGCCCTCTGTCCCTCCCTACCTGTCATGTTCCCAGCTGGCCACGAAGCCCCTGCCGCGCTCAGCTCCAGCCCGTGGCCTGTGGATGCTCACCCTGGGCACAGTGTAGGCTGCAGAAGTGCAGGAGCAGAGGGAGTGGGAGCTGCCAGACCCCCACAGACCAGGGCTCAGGGTTGGCTCCTCCTGGCTCTGCTCAGAGCAGGGGTGCTGTGCTCAGTGTCAGCATGTCGGTGCCTTCATTCGGGAAAGGGCACAGGGCACACGGGAATGCTGCCCTGTCCTGTGTCTGCCAGGGACAGGGGTTCATGCTAGCGGCAGACCTGTGGCACCCACTGTGTTGTCGTGCTCCTGAGTGGCTTCTGCCCTCACTGCAGAGCAAGGGGACCTGGGCAAGAGGTCCATGGCTCCCATATGCCTCCACTGAGCCAGCTGTGGGCACAGCTCTGCCCCACATTCACAGAGGTGATCAGGGACCAGCTGTGGGTTTGCTCAGGCTCATGGCAGCCCTTTGCACCCCGCAGAAGGTGCCCATGCCATGCTGCTGCCTCCAGGAGGAACACACTGATGGGCCACCTGAGCTGCAGGCACCGGTACCAACACCGTGGAGCAGCAAACCATGCCTATGCCATCATATACTGTTGCCATGGAAATGATCATACTGTCACATGCTGACATCCTCCCATCCAGGGCACCTGGGCAGCCCCTCTGGCACTCACTTTGGTGCTGATAATGCCAGTGGGCAGGTGACTCACAGCCCTGCAGCAGGAGGGAATGTGCAGGTGCAGCAGGGGCAGGCCTATGGGTGCAGGTAGATCACCCCATTGCAGAGGGGTCTTGTTGACGAGTCCTCCAGACATTAATTTAGACCAAATTAAAGGGGAAATAGAGCCATGCCCAAAACCTGGAGCATGGCCCAAACCTCGTGTTGGAGGCAGAGTCGCTTTCCCCTGGGCAAGGATGGCAAAGAAAAAGGGATGCTGCAAAGAGCAAAGAACAAGTGGGGAGATGCTGAACTCAGTGAAACAGTGGAGGGCTCATCTGGGGTCATGTCAAAGAGCCAGGAGGGAGCCCACTCTGTGTCCCACATCGGCCCTGCGCAGCAGATCCACTGCCTCTTTGGGCAGGATCAGAGCCTGGCAGGCACAGACAGCTTCACCAGCAGAGCACCATGGATTTCCCTTCACCATTTCATTTACTGCGACATGACATTTTGATTAAAAACTTGTTTTATGAGGAATTAAGAGGACACAGTAGATGGATTAAAAACCTGCTCATGGACAGATTCCCTACCTGGTCCTGTTAATGGGGAAACATCAGAGAAAGCCTATGCCAAGGGGAGGCCCTGGGGATCAAAACTATTTACTGTTTTCAGCAACAGGTAATGTGAGGTTGCAAAGACTTCCCTGGTGTGCAGAAGATTTGAGAAATGATAGTGAAGAAGAAGATGGTTTGCTGCAGCATCACAGCCTGAGGTGCCAGGGATAGCACAGCAGAGCAAGCTGCAACATGAGGTGATATTGTGTTTAGGTGTAGGTTTAAGGAGAAATGGGGTATCCTCTTTCCTGAAACAGATTTTACACAGCTCTGTGGGCAGGGCACATTAACCTCTGACTTCTCTATTTGTTCATGTTTTTTGCCTTCCTGCGAGCAGTTGGTTCTGTGGAAAACCATCCCCCATCTCTGCTTTGGGATACCCAGTCTGGCCATGGGCTCTCCACTTGCCTGACACCACTGTGAACACTGGGCAAGGGCAGGATGCACAGGCCTGCTGGGACTAGTGGGGCTGAGGAACCTGCAGCAGGTGATGGGCTTGGAGCAGGTGGCAAGGAATAAACCCAGCCTTGCTGGGAGCTGAGCCTCTCCTGCCCATGGACTGCAGGGAACTGCATTGTGTGAGGCAGGGGGAGGGCAGGATGCTGCCTGCTGGCCCTCGTGGGCTCAGCCCCCCCTCCAGCTTGGGGCACCCACCAACCTCTCCCCAGCATCGAGGCTGGAAATGCCACACAAGGCTGTGGGGTTGGACCAGGGCAGGACCAGCATCCCCTGCCTACACTGACACCAGTGCTGGTACCAGCACTGGCACAGTGGCACCCACAGCATCACTTGGTGCTTCCCTGCCTCATTGCTTTCGATTTAGCAGTTGCTAGAGAAACTAAAAGTTGCAGTTTGGGGAGCATCTGCATTTTAATTAGTAATTACCAACAGTGCTGCTCTGGCCCAGCTGTTGCCTGCAAGGTCCCTGCTGCCACTTGGGGCTGCCCTGCTGGGGCAGCCGGGGATGCCCTCAGCCTGCCTGCCCTGCCCTCCTCCCTGTGCCAGCAGGCAAGCAGAGGGTTTGATTGGCCATTGATGGCCCCAGCCAGGGAGGGTGACCTGCTGAGCAGGGATCTGTGCAAATGTGTGGGGGTCCCAGTGTCCCAGCTGCAGCCCCGTGGGAGGAGAGCATCACTGTGGCATCTGCAGCCACGGCTGTCCTGGTTTGTGCTGCAGCAGCTCCCTCTGCTAATGCCTGCACTTGTCCCTGTTCCTCCACCTGATTAATTCCTCCTGTGGCTCCATAAATGCTGCCGTGATGCCCAGAGCAGGGAGATCTGCATATCCCCTCTGCCTGAGAAGAGCAGCTTGCCCAGGAGAGAGCCTGAGGGAGTGTCCCCAGGCACTGCAGTCACCTTCCTTGCTCCCCTCTGGGGTGATGTCTGCTATCCCCATGCCAACTCTCCACCCCATGCTAGGTCCCCTCCTGAAATTCCTGACACTGGACCTGCCAGGTGGGTGCAGGGGCCAAGGGCAGGATCCCCTGCAGAGCTCTGCTCCTGGTTGCTTCCATCCCCTCCCCGGCTCACTGGGCCAGTGGTTCATTTTTACAAGGCTTTTAGGCTTAAGTGCTGCTTGACATGACTGGAGAAATTGATATTTTGAGAATGAGCTTTCGAGGGGCCATGAATAATTCACGCTGGGGCGGTTCCGTTCCCATAAACAGGCTGCTAAAAAAGCCAAACCCAGCGCTTAACAGGGAAACCAATTCCCATCCTCCAAAGCCCTAGACCCCAGCTCAGCCTCTGATGAATCTTTCATCTCCAGAAAGGGGTTCCTACATGGCAGTAGCAGGGAGGGAAGGTGGCCCTTGTGCCCTTTCCAGAGCATCCCAGGATGGTACCTGCTCCTCACACCAGGCTGAGCAGCACAGCCCCCGGGGAACTCTGCTGGGGTCACTGGTGGCAGTGGCACTGAGGCCATGCGAGCCAGTGGTCAGCAGCATGTCACCAGCCCCATGGGCCTGGTTTGACCCCTTCATTTCATTAGGTCCCTTGCTAAAGGCTACCTGTGGGGCTGAGGGCAGTGAGCCCCCACTGCAATGAGGACAAGTGGGTGAAGCCTGTCACACCGGGGGTGACTCTGGGAACAGGGTATGGACATCTCACACTGCCAGGGCAGGCACCAGGACACACGACCTGGGGACACAGGGCAAGGGCACAGGACAAGGAGCTGAGGAGGGAAACTGGGCTCAGGCCCTCTGCAAGCATCCAACTGTCCACCTGAGGATGTCCCCATGGAGACCTCCAGGAGCTGGAGGACAGAGGGTCTCTCCCTCTGAGCACACTGTGATGAGCATGCAGGAGGGCACAGCACTGCCAGGCTGGAGCACAGCATTGGCATACGAATGATGGGTTTCAACTGGCCATGAAAGAATTTGGGCTGGAAATTAGAAGCAGGGTCCTCACTGCCAGAGCAGCCAGCCCCAATGTGACCCCAAGATGGACAGTCCAGGATGTGAGCTAAAGCCAGGCTGTAGAGAGGGAGCCAAGGGAGGAAGAAAGGGAGGAAGGAATGGATGGATGAAAGGATGGATGTAAGGATGGATGGATGGATGGATGGATTCCAGCAGGATTGCAGCAGCCAGGCATGGAGCCATTCCCAGTTCCACATGCCCTTCCTTCTGGGTGTGCCCACCCCATGCCAGCAAGGCTCTGGCATCCAGCTGCCAAGACCTTTGTCCTCTGCACCATGGCTGGGGGAACATGGCTGGCTCTGTGCATCTCAGGAGCATCCCCCACCTGTCTCAGTGCTAATGTAGGGAGTCTGGGACCACCTTCCCCACCCAGAGGGGACAGGACAGGATCACTTGCTGCTCCCATCCCTTGCATGGGTCCACTGGGAAGTGCCTCCATGGTCCCACTCCCAGCACAGAGCTGGTAGCCCTGGTGTGCCAGAGGCACTGCATGGTGACAGCAGTGTCTGTTTGCTGCCACCGAGGATCCCTCTCTCTCTGGCTGCTCATTACTGGACACCTTCCAAGTGACAGGGCTGGATGACACTAATCGGGCTGGTTTCACAGCAAGAGCCCATGCTGGCAAAGGGCTCAGTGGTTGCCCACAGTAGCTCTGCCAGGGAACTGGAGGATGCTCAGGTTTTCACAGGGGTCCTGGAGCACCCCGGGGAGAAGGGATCCAAGGAGGCAAACATGGGACCAGAGCCAAGCTATCATGACAGTGATCAGGAGCACTGAGGGCTACCTGGCACGAGTTCAGAAGAGTTTCCCCTACACTCCACACTGCAGGAAATGCAGACACCACACATCCCAGCTGTCCCCCATCCCTGGGCTACACACCAGCTGTACAGGATTCCTTGGCAGCGCTGCTATTCTCACAGATGCTGGTCCTGTCTCCTGTCCAGCTGAGACCCCCAGTGATCAGGATGCTGATGGCTTGAGGGGAGCAATGGTGCACGATAGAGGAACTGCAGCCAGCACCAGGGCCTGGGAATGCTCAGTGAGAGGTGAGGGGCACAGCATGGGCATCTGTCCTCTCCACAGGCACCCGCAGCTGTGGCTGCACCAGAGCTTCGCAGTCCCTCCACCATTCCATCTGGCCTGGCAGGAGCTTGGCAGGGACTCAGCCTCCCTCAGGCTGGATATGTGGTGAGGGGGCAGAGAAAACCCTCTCTCTTCTCTGTGGGGAAGAGGGTCCCCCGGCAATATCCCGCGGCCTGGGGACACGGACCCCCAAAGGCACCGAGGGCCGAAGCGGGAGCACAGGGAGTGACACGGCATCCTGTCCCCGGGGAGCGCGGTGGGAACCTCCGCCGGCTCCTCGCCACGGAGCCGTGCGGCGATTAGCGGGGAAGAGCCCTGCAGCCCCGCCGCTGCGCGGGGAGAATTAGCAGTAATAAGTCATGATCATCCCCTGATGACGAGCACTTAATGTGTGCCGGTCCTGCTATCAAAGTGCCTCTTAAACCCCAATCGCCCTGTCGATAGCGATGGCAGCGGCTGATGGATCCCCAGTCGCCCGGCCGCCCGGCCAGGTCGCTCCCGGCATGCCACAGGCAGGAGCATCGATTTCCCACAACTGCAAAGAGGCAAATATTTGAAAAGTGATAAATACGGGGAGCTGCCGTCTCTGCTGCGCACGTCAGCGCCCGGGATTAAGGCAACGAGGTGAGACTGCCCAATTAAATCCCAAGGAAAATGGCCGCAAATTCAATTTTTCCCTTTGCCCATATCCATCCCAAGGGGCGGGGGGGGCCGGGGGGGGCGGGGGGGGGGTGAGGGGAGGGGCTGGTAACACGGGGTTCATCGATTGGCACTGCTGGAAAGAAATCTCTCTGAATTCAATTAGTTGGGAAAACACAAGGGGCATCACAGGGAGCAGGGCTGTGACTGTGCCTTTGTCATACCCCAAGCACCTGCTGCGAATCACTAGAGGACCACTGGACACAGTGGTGACAGCACCCATGGGTGGCCACACTTGGTTTGAAACCCTTGAGGGTCACCCCAGGTTGGGCACCCCAGCAGCATCTGCAGGACACGGTGGCAGCTGTGTGGAGGAATCAAACATCCTGCTCCCTCCCCAGCACTGATGGCGGCTGATGGCGAGGGAACAGCCTGTGTGAAGCAAACTGTGCCCCTGAGCAGTGCCTGGCCAGTGCTGACCGGCACGGAGCAGAGCTGGCCCTGGCAGGGACAAGGCTCTGGGTGCTCAGCACATTCCAGTAGGCTGGGGGGCTGGGATGCCAGGGCTGGGGGCTGCAGCTGAACCCCAGCCCCTTCTTCCAGAGCTCCAGCGCAGAGGGATGACCCTGCCGGGATGAACAGCCATTATGTCTCATTGCCTTGGAAACCAAGAGGCAGCTCTGAGGAGCCTCTCAATCTCCTGCTTCTCCTTCTCTTTTTAGCTGAGCCCCATGGGAAGAGGCCAGAGGGATTTGGGGCTGGGGACAAGCTCAGGCTGTGCTGCTGGGTGCAGGCATGGGGGCTGCCTGTCCCTGCCAGCCCCTGGGCACCCTGTTGCCTGCTACCTTGCTTGGTTTCTCTTCCCTGTGTGTGAGAGGTCCTCCAATAAGGCACATGGTGCTCAAATTAGCCTGAGTAATAGGGGAGTCTTGCTTTGTCTCCACATTGGAGGCACAGAGGGGAAGATGTGTATTCCAGCCAGTCCCTGTCACTGTGGGAAAGAAACTTGTGGTGGTGGGTGAAGAAAAGGCTCCCCAGCCCCAGAGCCATCAGCCTCGCTGGACTGTGGAGATGGGATTGCTGGGGCTGTGGGGAGCAGGCACCAGGGTCCTTGCAGGGGTGGCAGTGTCCTTACAATCCCATTCCTCTGCCACCTTCCCTGGGGTGGCAGCCTGGGCTCCCCCTGCGCCAGTGGGGACAGGAGCCCAAAGGCTGCAGTGGGGAGTTGGAGGTGACAGAACGAGAGGTGCTGGGACAGACGGTCTCCCCAGCCGGCACACCTCTCCTCTGTGGCACAACAGAGCCCGTGCACGGCCAGTGGCCAGCAGCTTTCACCCGGGGCAGGCAGGGACCACTCTTCTGCTCTCTGCCAGTCCGGGGCCGCTGTGACGGCTGGGACGGGGCGCTTGCCCGGACCGGGATGGCAGGACGGGGCTGAGAGGCGCTGAGGCACATGTGGGCTGCTCTGCCTCGGGAAAGGTTCTTTTGCCAGCTCTAAGCACAGCTGGGGCAGCCCCGGGCTCAGGCCGGGACAGGATGAGCGCTGGGGCGGGAGGCGGCGGCGCGGCCGGAGCGCAGTGCCCTGCTCCGGCCTTTCCCTGCGTGGCGTCCGAGCGCTGTGGGGAGCAGGAGCACAGCCTGCTGGCTGCCGGCTGCACGGCCCGGCCCCCGGCTGCTGCCTGCCTTCCGGAGGGAGCGGGACTCACGCAGGACATCCCTATGGTCCCAAACAGAACATCCTGTGGCCCCATGAAGGGAATCTCCACAGCCCGACTGCTGCAGCCCTGCCAGAGCACCTGTGATGTCTGATGTGCTGACTGCCCCCACCTCCAGCCCCACCATGCCCAGAGCATCCCAGGCAGTGGGACAGGCCAAACCCTCAACTAAATGGTGAGGGAAGGGGTGGAGGGCCCAGCTGGCTCAGAGGACAGGATTCCCTTGCAGCAAGTGGCTCCAATCCTGAGACTGCAGCAGGACCAGTGACAGCCGGGGCTTGCTAAAAGCAGTGGCACCGTGTGTGGGCATGGGGCCAGCATCGCCTCAGCTGGCAGGAAGCAGGGTCAGGGCACATCTCTGCCTCCCACTGCCATTTGCCTCCAGCCCTGTAGCACCATGTCGCCTGGTGGCCTTCCTGCTCCTTTTCCTTCTCCTCCCTGCAGCACAGTGAATGTCATGTGAGTCTGAACAGAAGTGGAAGTGGAGGGACAGTGTTGTTGGGGACAGGCTTACCTGGCAGAGGGCTTAGGGGTCACAATGCAGTGTGGAGCCTCTCCTGGAGCACTGGGGGGTGGGAAGAAGGAGCTCATGCAGGATCCATGACACAGGCAGATGGTGGCTGACGTATGTCCCTGCTGCCTGTCCCCTCACACACACTCCTGCTGAGCCCACAGGAGCAGGTAGAGCCTCTCTAGTTGGCCTTCCCCCTCCTGCCTGAAACGTCCTGGAGTGACTCTGCACCCCAAAGCTCCTGGGCCCTGGTCTGAGACTTGATATTCTGCCCACTCCCCTACACACATTGGCAATTAAGCATAATTGTAATATTTGCATATTCATAACAGCTGAAATTAATCGCATTTGCATAATGGTAATGAAAGGGACTTCATTAATTACCACTTTTTTCTGGGGATTTTGCATGTAAGTGGATTCCATTAGGCAGGTTTAGCTGTGGTGGGTGCAACCGTGGGATGGGAGCCGAGTCACTGAACTGGGGATGGAGCTGTGAGGAACGACAGCCTCACTGCCACCCTGCCTGCCCCAATCCACTGTGCCCCACTGCCGGCCTCAGCTGTGCTGAGGGGACTTGGCAATGACTTCCTACCTGTGCCCAAACCCGGTGGCTTCCCCTTGTCCTGCTGACCCCACACTTGCCTCAGGCACCCTGCTATTTGAGGGGTCTGGGGTGGGAGCAGGGATGGGCACCATGGGCTGTGGAGACACAGAATCTCTCCTGGAGGCACTGCAGGGATGGCATCCTGCTCCATGTGCTCAGCGAGGGTGACTGCTGCCACCAGCCCCTGTGCCTGGAGTGTCCTGTGTATGGGGAGAGCTGGGTGGCTGCTCACAGCAGTCAGGAGACCCGAGTGCTGCCCCAGAATGATGCCCAGGGAGAGCTGGGCAGTGGGGCCAGCCGGTGTGAGCAGATGCCTCCCCCTGCATCACCTGTCACTGCAGGGGCCTTCCCAAGGGATGCACCAGCCCGGAGCCCCACAGCACAGCCCTGCTTGCCCTGCGCCCGGCCAGCACGGCTGCCTCCTGGCAGGGATGGAGCGGGGGGCAGAGGAGCAAGAGGGGGGAGCAGGGCTGTGCTGGCACAGCCACGCCAGAGCCAGGCAGGAGCGATAACCCCGCCCAGGGAGCTCTGGCGACCGCACGCAGTGGCCCCTGGGTGACTGTCCGTCCCTGAAGAGTGAACACCCTCCTCTGCTTCCCAGCCCGCCCGTGTGTGCGTGGCCAGTTCAGCCCCGTGTGTGCTGGTGCCAGCAGCAGCTGAAGTAACAAACGCGCCAGGTTTGGGGAAACCTGCTCCGCAATGGTGCCGGGAAGTGACAGGTTTCGGTTCGGCCCCGGCCATGTGCTGTGTGTGGACAGCCCTGCTCTGCTCGGGAGGACGGTCCAGCTGCCGGGCACCTTTGCTCAGCTCCGGGTAGGAAGAGGTTTTCCCGGGAGACGGAGCTCGTTGACTCCTTATTGATGACTCTTTCCCTCCTGCACGTCTGGGGAAGAGACCTGCGGAATAAATCAGTGCAAGAGACAGATTATGGCAGCTAAAGACTCCAAATGAGATGATAATTGCCGTGGTAATGACAACGAAGACCTGATGCTGCCGATGAGGAAACATCTCTTCTGCTCTTGCCTGGTGCCCGGACAGGGGTTTGGCACAGGCGTACGGATGAAGCTGTCCCCAAGGATACCAGGGCCAGGCTGTGCCCAGGGCAGGGGCTGGGTGCCCACGGCGGGGGTGGTCGGTGCTGGTCCCCACAGAGGCAGGGATGGGGGTGTTGGGGCCAGGCGAGGGGCCCGAGGTGGGCAGCCCTGGCGGGGCTGTTTGTCTGGTTCTCCCGCCGGCTGCGTGTCAGCTCTAATTAGGCAAACTTCTGTATTCATTGCGAGCCCAGCCAGCGGAGAATTCCACAATTGAATTTTAATGCCCTAAAAACACATTACAATCAGCCTGATTAATTAAGAGATGGCTTAACATGGTGACCGGGCTGCAGCGGGCTGTGCTGGGGAGGGGGCCACAAGGACCGACCGGATCCTGCGCCCCACGGCTGAGTGTGCTGGGGCCGGCTTTGCTGGGGCTGGTCACTGAGCCCCGTGGGGCTGTGGGAGGGGGTGAGAGCCAGGAACTGGCTGTGCCCTGGAGGTGTCGGGCTGCATAGGATCCCTGCGCCTCCAGGCAGGGAAAGGCTGAACTCGGACGCCGTGCACCTCGCCAGCCTCGGCTCGGCCAGGCAGGCAGCAGTGGGAGCAGCCCCTTCCCTCCGTGGGCCCTGCTTTCCCCTGTCAGGTTTGCCACTGGGGCCCTGCTGAATGCCTGTCCCCTGTGTTCCCACTATGTCTCCTCCCTGGGCATGGGGACTGACACTGTGCCATGCCACTGCCATGAGCAGGGCACTCCTGGGGGGAACCCGCTTCCTTTTGTTTGGGAGTGAACTCAAGCAGGCAGGCTCCTATTAATAACTAATAGGTAATAACTGATAGATACTATTAATAACTAATGATGAGCTGGGAGGTTCCTATTAATTTGTATCTGCAGTGATTCCCTGGGGTGCCAGTGATGCTGGCTAATGGGCTGCCACTTCCCTCAAGGCAGCTCTGCCCTGCTTCCAAGCCACTGCTTGATGTCACCGTGCTGTGCCCAGCCCTGCCCAGGCTGTGTCCCCACATATATCACTGCTTGGGGTGGTCTCACCTGCCCACCTGAACACTGTGTGATGAAGCACCCCCAGGGGTGCATCTCATCATGGGTGCTGGGAAGTGGGAGTGATCCCTGCAGACCCTTTCTGGGTTGAATTCCACAGGGTGCCCCTGGTCAGGGAGATGCTTTGGCCAAAGCCCATCCTCCTGCAGTGTAATGAAAGGAAAAGGGAGGAATCCATAATCATGATGTAAAGGAGAGGGTGCAACCAGCAGGACATCAATCAGAGGGAAAGTGATAAAGGGAGCCTCTTGACAGGAGGGGCCAGCAGTGGAGGGAGGGATAGTGGCAGCATCACGAGGCCAAAAGAAATTCTGGCACGGTGATAAATCCTGGAGCGGCTGGAGCTGCTCAAGCACTAATGATGAGGCAAAAACACCAGCCACGTTTAACAAATATTTCTGCTCTGTATTTGGAGAGAAGCAGGACGACATGCTTGAATTGTACAAGAGTGATGAAACCATCTATTAATTACTGCCGGGAATGTTAAACAACATCTGCCAGCTCAGCGGGCCCAGGCACCACCCGCCCTGGCCTCCTCCAAGAGCTGGAGTAGAATTTGGCCTCCTCATTAATTTCCTGTGAAATCTTGGAATAGCAAGAAAATCCTGGCCAACTGATGGAGAGCCCACCCCTGCTGGGAGCTGCAGGGATGCAGGGGTGCTCAGTCCTTAACTTGGCTCTGCTGGGATTATATCGTATTTGCACCCAGTTCAATCCTTCTTGACGAAGAATAGCCGTAAGTTGGCAAATGTTGGGCTTTTGTTTCCCATAACTTGGTATATAGATTTTTTTATATCCATGTGTTTTTGGAGGCTGCAAGAAAGTGAGGCCTGAGCTGGACAATGTGCTCATTAAGGCATCCTGCAGGAATCTTTGTCACAGCTTTGGGAGGGACTGCCAACTTACCCTGCATCTCCCATGTGCTGTGCAGTGCCTGCAACCAGAAAAATGGAGGGGACAGAAGCACAGAGGGGATAGGGGGACAGGGGAAGAGAGGAGATGAGATATGGAGGGGGTGGAGGGATGGAGGGGAAGGAGCAGAGGAGGAAGAAGAAATAAAAGAAGAAGGCAAAGATGAAGAAGAGGAAGAGGAGGAGGAGGTGAAAGGGGGTCCAGGAGGGGAGGACCCCACAGGACCAGGGCAAGCCCCAGCTATGGCACAGTACTGCTGCACACCATCATTAGCAGCCAAGGCAGCTTCTTCATATTAGGAGGTAGAAACTGAGTGAGCAGCAAAGGTGGCTGAAGGGCACAGCAGACTTCAACGGCAGAAAACAGGTGGCTCAGCAGCAGAAAGACACTAATTAACAAATTAACTCTGTACAGTATGCACTGACCAGGGTAAGCAGAGGAGGACTTGACAGAGTGACAATCCCACCAAGGAGTCCCCAGCAGGCACCGGGGCTGCCACCTCCCTTCAGTGCCAGGTCCTTGAGTCCCACTGGTGCCCATGGCCACGGAAAAAAGCAGGTCCAAGAAATTCAGGTGCGCTAAGGAGGAGGGCATACACATGCAGCCAGCCAGGTCACACCACTCAGCAAAACCTGCCCCAACACCGGGCAGCCGGGAGGGACACCCTGGCAGGGGCTGGGGCTGACGGGGCTCAGGGCACAGCCATTGTGGGGATACACTGGGCCTGGGGACATGGGTGGGGAGACGGGGCTGGGTTGGTGCTGGATCCTGTGGAGAGGCTTTTCATCTCTTGGCTCCTTTGCACCCTGGGGGCATAGGTTTAAAGAAGACTGGTGAAAAATCATGAGATTTAATACAAGCAAAGCTCCTGCAGCTGTCTCCGCAAGATGCTGGGTCACATGTGGATTATTTTTCCCAGCCTTTTTCCACACATAAAGAGGCTAGAATTTACTCACTGTAAAAGCCAAAATCCAAACATGGCTGCAAATTATTGGGGTGCTTTAGAGGAGAGAAGGAAGCTTGGGGGGAAAGGATGCCTGGGATACCCCCTCCTAGCCTGAGCCCTGGATTCCCTTGCACAGCCACAGGGTGCAGGGGGAGTGGGACAGGTCTGGGGGTGCCCAGGAGGGACAGAGGTAACAAACGTCAGTGGGATGGTGCCATCCAGCCACCCCAGCCCACAGCACCTCATCCCTCATGGCCCCCAGCTGAGCCACCTGAGAGTCTGGGACAAGCAGTTAAAATACAGAAATCTCAATTTAAATTAAAACATGTTTCATAAAGGAGAAAAATAAAACCTTCCCTGCAGCACAATGAGATGAGAGATTTATGGGGTACTGGGAGGACTGGTGTCCCCACTTCAGTGGGCTCAGGGTGGGGGGCTGGCTTGGCTGCTGCTGTTGGCACCGCGGGGCACCCCAAGGCACTGCCACCTCCCCATCCCAGCCATCACAGAGGCCAGAGCTGGGTCTGCGACGAAATGTCAGCTCGACAATAAAATGTGCAGGAGCTACGTTTCCTTCAGGCTAATAAAACTCCTGGGCAGCTGCAGAGATGCTCAGTACAGAGCTGCCCTCCCTCTCCAGCACCCTGTTCGGCCCCCTCCTCATCTTCCTCGGGGACACAGGGGTCCAACTCACCCCATGCTCATTGTGCTGTCTCCTCACACAGAGGGTGCCGAGCACAGGCCCCAGCACCAGTGTGAGACACGGCTCCAGAGCTGCATGTGCCACGGCAGGGAGTAAATCCTCTGCGTCCTGTCAAGGTAAAGTGACAAAACACCGGCCTGCAATGCAGGAACCGCAGTTATAACATGAGAAAATCAATGCAATATATTACCAGAGACATAAAGACGCTATTAATGCTTCAGCACAGAGCCCTCAGCTTCGCCTGCCATTGCAGGGCAGGTTTACATGAGGGCTCTGTGCATTCCCATCCAGCTGCCCAGATTACCCACATGCTGGGGCTCAGTTCTGTGTTTATTCACTGATATCCCGACCCAGCAAAGCTTTCCTGCTCCCACACACTGACTCCTGGGCTTTGACCCTGTCAGGGGCCCAGGCTCCAGCTAGAGATGCAACCAGGATGGCTGGGGCCGGGGCAATGCATGGCCTCAGTGATGCCTTTTTGAGGTGTAAGGACCCAGTGAGGCTGCAGCCCTAGGCCAGGCAGGAGCCACCTCTCGTTCTGGGGATTCCGATGACTGTGCAGCTCTGCCATCCACCCCCCTGCACTCAGGCACCTCCTAGGAAAGAGTGAAGAGGAGGACAACCCCTGTGCACCGCAGAGTGAGGCCACAGGACGTGTAAGGTACAGCGCTCCCCTGGCATGGCAGCTGCAGGCAGGGAGCAGTCTGTGTCCTGGGGACATGTGTGCTGAGGACATGGAT
The DNA here is from genome assembly GCF_017639235.1 of Corvus kubaryi. NCBI lineage: Eukaryota > Metazoa > Chordata > Aves > Passeriformes > Corvidae > Corvus > Corvus kubaryi. The sequence goes on along the minus strand of NW_024581108.1, from coordinate 15,472,292 downwards.
GCCACTCCCTGCAATCGACAGTTTGGATTATTACTGAGAAGTTGAGTCAAGCCCGTTCTAATTGATTATCAATAGCTTTAATTGAGTTGAGACTCCATAGTGGCTAGCTTCACCACTGTTATCCCTTTGGCCGGCACTGCCCTGACCTTCCACCAAAAACCTGTTGCTGTGGCTGGCCTCTGTCCAGGCTGGGCTCTCAAAGGACAGTGGATTCCTGGGGCTTAACAGTTGCCTGGGGCTGCAGAGGGCTACTACAGCAGCCACAGAGGAGTCGGACCACGCAGGACTCCCCCAGCACGGAGTAGGAGCCCCCAAAAACAAGCTGAGCACAAGAGGCTGCAAAATGTCCACGGCTCATGGTAGCCGTTCTGCCAGGCACGGCACAGCCCCTGGGCATGGGCCGGACAGGACACGCACCCCACCTGCAGCCTGGGAGTGCGCCTGGGGACACACAGAGCACGGGGGATGGGGACTGGGAGCTACGGGCACCGCCGGGGTCAGACTCCTGCACGCCCAAGCCACAGCTCCGCAGAAGTGGAGATGAACATTTTATGGTAAAATATGCAGAGCATGGGACAAAAGGAGAGAGGGTTTCTCGCATAATGAGACGCTGTCAGAGACAAGCTCCCCAGGAAACCAATTAAGAGGGCGCTTTGCGTGTGTCTGGCCAACACCTGGCAAAATCCCCTTTCCCAGAGCGGATTCCAGCCGCGCGGTGCCACGCGCCCCCAGCACGCCCCTGTCCCGCAGACCCTCTGGCGAAGCCGGGAACCCCACGCGTGTCACCGGCAGCGCGGGGTCGCCTCTGCCCGCCAGGGCGCGGCGTGGGGCCGCGGGCACGTCCCGCAGCCCTCAGCGCGCCGCACGGCCGCGGGACTGACTCCAGCACCGTCCCCGCCGATGGGAGCTCGCTGCCCCCCGCGGACGGGCGGGGCCGCCCACACGGGACGCGCTGCTCGGAGTGGCCGCGGGAGCACCGCCCCCGCCCCGCCCCGCCTGCCATGGCGCTGCGCTTCTCCGCGAACCTCTCGTGGCTCTTCCAGGAGCTCCCGGGGCTGCCGGCGCGACTGGAAGCGGCGGCAGCCGCCGGGTTCGGAGCGGTGGAGGCGGCTTGGCCGGCGGCCTGCCCGGCCCTGGAGCTGCGGGCCGCGGCGGAGCGGGCGGGGGTGCGGATCGCGCTCCTCAACACCCCCCCCGGTACGGCCGCGTCCCGCTGCTCTCCCCGTGCGTGGGGTAGCGAGGGCCCTCCGCTGACCCCGCCGTTCTCTCCCAGGGGACCAGGAGGCGGGCGAGCTGGGGCTGGCGGCCGTGCCCGGGCGGCAGGCAGCCTTCCGGCAGGCCCTGGAGGCGGCCGTGCACTACGCCAGGGCGGTGGGCTGCCGCAGGTAGGTGCGAGGTGGGACCCCCGCTCCGGCCTCGCTCCCGGCCCCGCGGCCGCCGGGGGGGCTTCCTCTGCTGCCCTCCAGCTCCAGCGCTGCGCCCGATTGGAGGTCGCCCTTTGCCCCGCGGTGCCTCCTCACGCTGGGTCACGGAGCCTCTCCCGGGCAGCATCTCCTGCTCGGCTGCGTCGGGCCGGAGCCAGCTCGGCGCAGACCCCGCTGTGCGGGGCCGCGGTCTCAGCGTGCTCGCTGGGAGTGGACCCAGAGCTGCCAGGCATGAGCCTGACCCTGCCCTTGGCAGTGGAGGCTCTTGTTCCCACCTCCACACAACAGTCCCCAGGATAATCCTCCCTTTTTCCTCCCCAATTGCACCAGTCGTTTCCCCCAGGACACCACAACAGTTGCTTTATTGAGGCCACGCTGACTCCAGCACAGCAGAGACACCGTAAAAGATGCAATTAGCCTGGCACAGCTCCCTTCAGAAAACCAAGAGGGCCCTTTTATTCCACTTACTTTGCACCATTCTTTCCCGTTGAAACTCAGTCCAAAGCCCTGTGGAGGGCATGGGCCAGGCAGGCGAGAGGCTGCCCAGCGCCGCTTGCACACTGGTAAAGGCAGATTGAAAAAGTTTTTGTTTCTCCTTAACACCTTCCTGCAATGGTGGCTGAAGATGGCCTGGCCCTTGAGCTCTTCATGGCAGGGCAGTCCAGCACGGGGCACTGTCCCTTCCCTGCTCACAGCCAGCAAGCAGTGACACCATGCATAGGGCAGGCCCTGGCAGAAGCAGCATGCCGGTTGCCCAGCATGCTGGGTTGGGGCCCCCAAGGAGTGAGACCCCAAGAAAGCTCCAGCCTCAGGGTGAAAGCTGAAGGCAGTTGGCAAAAGAGGAAAGAGGCAAGGTCTGTGATTTGTCAGGCAAAAGGTTCAAAGTCATCGCTCTCTGTATTGAGATAGTGCATATTTGTGTCCTGTCTGACAGCTCGCTGGCTGCTGTTGTGCCTCCTGCAGGGGAGATAGCTCCTCTTACCCCCTTCTCTGTCTGCTCCCCCAGCCTCGCCCCTTTTGGCATCAGCAGAGGAAGGAGTATTGGATCAGGGTAGCCGCTTGCAGTTGCTGCCTGTGACTGTCTCTCTGTGCCTGTAGGATTCATGTGATGGCTGGGCGGGTTCCCCTGGGCACAGAGCGGGCTGCAGTAGCAGGTGAGATGGAAGCCACCTTCATTGAGAATCTCCGATATACTGCTGACCTCCTGGCCCAGGTAAGTGGGGAATGGGCCCTGCTTTGAGTGTGCAGCTCTTGGGATACCCAAGATGGAGAATACCCCACCAGCCTGGCATGGGGAAGTTACAATTCCTGCTGCAGAGATGACAGGATGCTCCACAGGGTGACATTACTGTGTTACAGGAAGACATGATTGGACTGTTGGAGCCTATTAACAACCGCATCACTGACCCTCACTACTATCTGAACACCCCACACCATGGTAAGCCAGACACCAAGAGTCTCCTTCAGAGGAGGAGAAGGATCTCCAAAGTCTGAAAAGCAGGAGGTTGCCTCACCAGCAGGCAGATGCTGAGGGAGCACAGTTGATGAAGGGGGGTCTTGGGGCTTCTCTGCAAAGCTTCGACCCTGGGGGCAATGATCTCTCATTTCTTGTCCCCTTAGCTGCTGCCATCCTGGAGAAAGTGGGACGGCCCAACCTGAAGCTGCAACTGGTGAGTCAGCATTGAAGCTCTCCATGAGGGAAACCTGCACAGGTCCACAGGGGAGTTCTGGTGGCCATGGGCTTGTTATCCCCTCCTGGGGACAGGGGACAGAGACCATAGCACAGCTGTCCTTAACTGCTCACTGCTGAACAGCTGCACCCTCCATTTTCCTCTCACCCCCAGGACCTCTTTCACTGCCAGATCATGGATGGCAATTTGTCACGCAACCTGGAGACGTACTTCCCACTCATCGGTAATGCCCTGCGCCTGGCCAGCTCCGCTGCAGCCACTGGGCAGGAGTGGCTTTGACAGGGGCCCTCCTACTCTAGTCTCTGCTGTAGCTGGCTGGGGGTGTGGGGCTACTCTTGGGTCACCTTGTCTCATGGCCAAAGAAGGCTGCAGGCAGGGCTGCCTTGGGCACGGCCTCTCCCCCCTTCTCTCCCTAGGTCATATCCAGATTGCACAGGTACCAGGGCGGCACGAGCCCGATAGCCCTGGGGAGTTGAACTTTCCCTACCTCTTCGAGCTCCTGGAGTCCCTTGGCTACACTGGCTACGTGGGGTGCGAGTATGCTCCGAAGGGTGAGTGGGCCTGCAGGTCTGAGCCCCATGGGCAGCTCCAAGCACAGACCAGCTGGCTGGGTACTGTGTAAAGACAGGCAGGTCCTGGGGGGCGCAGGTAGTGGGTGTCAGTCCCTATCTGGGGATGAGAGCTCTGTCCTGAACAGAAGCTGCTCCAGCTTCTCCAGCTGCAGCAGGAGACCTTGTCTGTCACTGCAGGAGACACCCTGGAAGGTCTGGGCTGGCTGCGATCCTACTGGCAAAGCAGAGGGCTGCAGCACGGTGTGACCAACAAGGCAGCCAAGTGAAACTAGAAAACCATGAGAATAAAAGACAAAGCAATGGCTTAACAGAGGAGCACGTGTCTTCTCTAGGAGTATGGGAGTGTGGTGGGTGGGATGATTCCTAGAGCGAGGTTAGGAGCATCTATCTCATATTTCCCTTCCCCAGGCTCTACGCATCTATGTCATATTTCCCTTCCCCAGGCTCTACTGGGCCAGTCCAAGCTGTTGGACCCTCATCTACACAAGTACCACCTGCAGCATGTTAGATTTAGGGATGGCTCAGGCACACAAGAGAACTTTACTTTCCAGGCTGCAAGGGTGTCCAGGGAGAGGTTTCCAGTCTCCCCTAATAAGGGGAGCATTCCAGCTGGTGCCTGAAGTTGTGGGAAGAATGCTCTGGACTTCCAGGTACTGAAGTTCTTAAGGGTGTTGCCAGTACCCAGCACTGACTCTGTAGCAGGGCTGCAAGTAAGGCAAGCCATCCTCTCCCAGGCTGTCCTATCCAAGGTAACAGGCTGGGTGGGGGCTGCCTGCCCATGGACACTCAAGGCTGACTGCCCTGCTGCTCCTGCTCCAGAGCAAGTGTCAGATTCCAAAGCAAACCCAGCCAGCCCCATAGTCAGGGCCACTCTGCATCCTCTACAGGCAGCTTTCCACAGCCTACAGTGACTGAGCAAGGATCTGGTTCAGTTTATTTCACAGATACACCAATGGCTCAAATGTACACCTCCATAAAACCTTCTGTGATCCAGTTCACCCTTCCTGTCCCATTTGTGCTCTCCTGAGGAAAGCAAAAGGCCACTAGCAGTTTTCCTCACTGCCAGGAGCCCTGTGGTCAGGAGTCTTTCCTCCTAAAGCCAGAGCACTGTGCAGTGCTGCCCTGGGCAGAAGATGGTGCCACGTGTGCTCCTCAGTGCCTTCCCAGCAGGCAGAACTCACCTATGGATGCCAAAGCCATGTCCCTGAGAGTTGCTCTGCTTCAGCCAGGCTGTTGCAGCAGCCAAGTTCCTGCCCTTGCTGTTTGCTTCAAGGCCATTCATATCAAACCCACTGAAAACAGCACACGAGGGCCATACCAGCCAGCCAGCGATGAGGTGCACATCCCCTGGCTCCTCAAGTCAGTAGCCATGTGTGCCACCGGCAGTGCTGCCTGCAGTGCCCACGCACAGGTCCCCCCAGAGACCTGTTCTTCCCCATGGTCACCAATGGCATGGCTGTGCCGAGGTCGGAATCATTGCTCCAGGATGTGGGTGCCAGTGCTAGAGCAGGCCCGTCCACAGGTTGAAGCAGGCGGTGTTGATAACTGACTCCAGGTGATGGTATGTGGACACGAGCTGTGGCAGAGGACTCTCGCTGTTCTGGGGCTGCACTGGGAACGGCTCCCGGAAAACCACGGTGAGGCTCTGCCAAGAGGGAGGAGAGGGTCAGGAGACAGGATGCAGACAAGCACTGTGCAGTCCCTAGCCCAGGTGTGTGGACATTTCTTTGGCAGTGTTAGGAAAATACTGGGAGAAGTCCCAAAAATGCCAATGGCACAAAACTAGTGCCTCCTCCTGTGACAGAGCATGTTTGAGCCTCCTCCCAATTTTTCTGGTGGAAGTTTGATGCAAAGACTTGCCCACTCTGTCCCAGCTCTCATGCATCTGCAGTTACACCAGTTCTGGCAGCAGCCACAGGGGAGGAGGGGATCCTACTGCCTCCACAGTAATCGGAGCTTCCAGGGAAATTAGAGGGAAATTTCTTCTTCTAAGGCGAAGAGTAGGAGTGCAACAAATGGGGAAGAGGAGGAGATTAAATGTAATAACTGCAATCCTGAAAATAAATGCTGCCTGCTCCACTCCGATTTGTGACTGTACTGACAAGGCAGGGCAAGGGCAGAGGGGAGTAGGGAGCAGGCAGAGGTTGCAGGAGCTGAAGCAGAACAAAAACGTCAGTGACTCAGTGCACTTAGATCAGCATCATGGAGGCAAGACATAGGGACGGGATGTTCTCCAGAGCTGAAATGCAGCACATCCAGTAGCCAGGATCCCTAACAAACTGGTAAAACCATGAGAAGAGCTGTGTAACTACAAAACAGCAAATGCACCACCATCGTTTAAGAGGGGAAAGGAAGTGATTTGTGAACCCAACTCCAGCAGCATGCAAGGCTTCAGAGCAGGCTGGGAGAGACAGAACCATGAGGGAAACACAGCTCAGTGTTACTAAAGTGATGTGCTAACACTAAAGTTCTCTTTGATAAGGTAACATTTCTAGACAAAGGAATCATGGTACATCTTATCTGAGATTCAGGAAGGATTTGATGTGGTGCCACATGGGAAATTTAGGTGAGCGGAAAAGATAGGAATTAGCTAAAAATTATAAGGTGAGAACATGGCAGTGCTGAAAGGGGAAAATAGCAGGCTGTAGAGAGGTCACAGAGTTCCTTCAGGACAGGCTTTGGGACTCACATTGCCTAGTACTTTAACAAGTCTGGTACAAAGATGAGGAGTGTGCTGATAAAAAATTTGAGGCACTAATTCAAAAGAGGATTGGGATAATGCAAAAAAAAAAACAACAAAAAAACCTGAGAGAGTTTTGAGAGACCACAAGAATGGGATGAATGCTAAGCACAAAATACAATGTTATGAAAACAAAGGATTTCTGTTACAAAATGGGAGTCACTGGGAGAGGGGATGGAGGGCTGGGTATATCATATCAATGACCACAAGGTGACACTAAGACCATCAGGTGGCAGGAGGCACTGAGCAGCCTTCCAGCAAGCACCACCTCTTCTGTCTCTGCTACCTGCTTTTCAGATGGAGTGTGATTTATTTTATACAGTATCAGTTACTCTGCAGTCTGCAGAAGCCTTATCGTGGACTGAAGCCTCCTGTAGATCCCCTGCTCTCACATGGAGCTGCATTCCCTGTGACCCATCCTGTACCCTGCCTGGGAGCACAGCTGAAAGCAAAGTATTTTTACCATCAAGTTCAGTGAGGGGAAAGGTCCTTGCAGGTTTGCTGGGACCCTGACAGTGCAGGTCCCCTTCCTTTCTGCCCAGGTAGGAGCAGCCCACAGTACTGGTAGCCCCTCCCACCCAGACCCAGTGTGATCTGACTTTGGACTGAATACAGAAGGACTGCTTAGCCTGGATAGAGAGACAGCTGAGAAAATGATCCAAAAGCAATCCTGTGAAGGAAAAGAGGATCAAGTGCTCACTGTTTTCTAATACAAGAACAAAGGGGCATCACACGGAAAGAACAGTAAGAGCTTCAAAATTAAGCCAAGGAAGTTCTTCACCTAGACTGCATCTGCCTCATGGAGCTGCAAGTCAGGGGAAATTGTGGATGCTAGAAATGAACCAAAGGAAATAAAGCTGTGGAGGGCTATTAAATAAATGCAAAGGCCACCTGTAGCTCAGGATGGGCCTAAGCTACCGATTTTCAGATGTTGGGACAGTATTTAAGAGAAGCATTACAAGCTTCTTGACCTGGTCATGTTCTCACGCACACCTACCCATGGCCACTGCTAGATCAATCTAGACAAATTCCTGGCCTGAGCCAACATAGCTGTTATTCTGTTCCCAAGGACTCACTGTTTTTCCTGAATGAGAATCGAGAAACACAAGAACGAAGCAATCTGTGAACTTCTGGTTGAGCACAACCTGTCAGGAGAGTCACAGAGCACGTTAGAGAGAAGCCAGTACAGAACCCAGGACAGGGACATGGGGACAGAGGCTGCAGGTGGGCAATGGGCTGTGTCTTACCAGATACTGGGTGCCGGTTTCAGCATTGTGGAAGTGCCGACAGCTCTGGGGAAAGCGGCTCAACAGCACCTTGATGAGGCTCTGGTACCAGGAGACTGTCATGGTGAGGAAGCATTCCTGCAGGCATAGAAAAGGCCTGATTTTCATCCTCCCTCTAGCCATGGCACCAGCAGCCATATTGCCACAGCAGCCTCCAGACCCCAAATCAGATGCAACCCTCACAGCCCACTGAGGATGCTGACTGAGGGCTGTTCACTCTCTACAGACAGGTCCGTGCAGTCTCCCCCTTCCCCTGCCAGCTAGGAACTATGTTCCTGCCTCTACCTTCCCACCAAGCAGGAAGAGATGTGCATTGCACGCCCCTTCACCTGGCTCCCCACTTCATCCCCAGAGCAGAACAGCAGCTGCTGTGCACTGTGCCCCCATCCTTGCTGCTCACCAGCTGGGGGTCGACATCTGCAATGGATTTCCCATGCACGGCGTCGAGCAGCTCCTCCAGCTCCACCAGGGAGAGCTTGCCCAGCTTCAGCTTGTCAGAAGCCAGAGGCTCCAGAAGGAAGAGGCGCTTCCAGAGGTTGTCCCTGCGGCAGTGGCACTTGGCCAGCTGTACCATGCTGCTGAGCTGCTTCTGGGCTGAGGCCACCTCGGAGGCCAGCAAGGGGAAGAGTGGCGAGGTGTAGAAGAGCCCTGGCCCCAGTTTGACCTGTGTGCCCCCCACATAGAACTCGCTGCTGTCCTCCACGTCCTGCCACAGCTCCCGCTCTGCCGACGGCTGCCGGCCCAGGCTCGGCTCTGGCTCCGCTGCCTCCCAGGCTGCCCGGCCCACCACAGGCTCCAGCACTTCCCGCTGCAAGCGTGGCAGCTTCTTGAAGCGTCGCATGTCGGCCGTGAGCCGCGGAAAGAGCTCCCGCTGGCTTGTCATGATGACGTAGAAACGCAAACTGGGAGCAAGGAGACACTTGTGACCTGGGGAAGGGCTGCTCCCCTCTCAGCTGCACTGCAAGTGAACCACAGGCCCCTCTGTCCCTGACAGAAAGGGTGCTTCTCTGCCCAAGTTCTCACAGTGATCCTCCCTAGACACCAACAACTCTGCCTGTGCTATTCCAGACAGAACCAGTCCCTCCCAGAGCCCTCCTCCCCAGCCAGGAAGCTTTGCTGTCACTGGCACCCAGTGCTCACCGGAGCATGCGTCTCTCTGCCTCACTCTGCTCCTCAAATGGTGCTGCACTGTGACAAACCAGGAGGGACACGTCAAAGTCATCATGATGACGCAGACCTTCAGAGTCCTTGTAGGAGCCCGAGCTGTGATAAAAAAAGGCACATCAATATGAAGGAAACCTCGCTTTGTTCTCCCAGGGCTCCTGATCACAACAGAACCACTGGACGTGGGGAATTCCACACAGCGGGACTCCTCAGAAGTGCCACAGGAAATGTCAAATGCACCTGCACACATACACACCACCCCTGATGGCCATCTCAGAAGAACTGGCCAGAACTGCTGTCTGCCACTGTGTAGAGCTGTCAGCTTTGCTGGCACCTTGGGGCAGTGTCCCAAGGGACTGGAAGGTTGCCACCAATCTCCAGCAGCTCCAGGAACTTGTAGCAGATGCACTCACCTGTTCCAAATAGAGACAAGTGCATATTCATTCTGCTCTGTGCCTGGTGTTCCCTTCTTGCTGTCACTGCCCGTGGCCGGTCGGGCCATGCGCAGGGGTTTCATGTGGTAGGTGTTGGCATGGTCAGCAATGTAGTTGTACAGCTGGTGTGCAGTGATCATGTTGGTGGGCAGGGCCAGCGTGCCTAGTGGAAAAATACATTGCTATCACAGGAGGCACTCTGTGCCTCTTACCTGGGCAGAGCAGTGTCCTCCCATCTACTCCAGGAGACAGAGCAACCAACCTGCCACTTCCACAACAGGGCAACAAGGACTTCCCCCAGAGCTCAGCCCCTCCCATCACCCTCACCCTGTCATCTCCCTGAATACTCCAAAGGTCAGGTTTATTTGTAAAGGACTTGGAAACATTTTGCCACGTTACGTGCTGGTGATCAACCCCAGACTGATCACACATTGACCTACAGACCTTGGAAAACGTGGTTGCGGCCAAATTTGGGGATGTCAGGGTGATGGGCAATGAAATCCTCCAGGAAGCTGGTGAGATGGTAGCCTTGGCGGAGAGTCATGTGGGAGCCCAGCAGGTACTGGTGGACTATGCGCAGGTGGAAGTCATAGCTGAACGAATGCACGTGCATGAGGTCCCGCACCTTGTCACACTCCTCCGTGAAGAGCATAGAAAGCTGTGGAGGGACAGGGAGTCAAGGCAGGAATGTTGCCAGGCACCTCACACCCTCCTGCAAAGCCCTGCTGACAAGGCATGGCACAGCCAGTGCAGCTGTCCCAGCATCAGAGCAGGATGCAGCCTCATACCACTGCCCTGTGCATGTGCAAGCTTTCCAGGAAAGACTCAGCAAACCCGCAGACAAGGCCCTGGAAGGCTCTAAGCTTAGGAGAGACACTTTTGGCATATATAAGATGCAGCCGTGCTACAGAGGCACCTTGGAAAGGACAGTATGGTCATGCATGCCTCCTGTCTCAGACAGCCTGGGGCTGGCCAGCCTCTACACAGACACCTAGTGCCCTTGGGAACAGGCAGGAAACACCCTGACCCTACAAAGGAGAAGGGAGCAGGCAGCCCCAGAGTGTTGTAGAGCAAGGCACAGAGGTATAAAGGAACCTTTCTGGTGCAGAAAGTAATCTCCTCTGGCAAAGGGCAGCCAATCATGTTCACAGATGCCTGTTCCCATTCCACTTCCTTCTTGTTCCAAGGGAAGCAGAGAGCCATGCACTGACTTTCTCTGGAGCAGTCATCTTTGCCAGAATTGCTCCTATTCCTCCCCAGTCTGTTCTGCCTTGTTCCCCAAGCTAGGATGAGAGTCATCCTCTTGCCAAACCTCCCACCCCCTTTTACTGCACTTCAGCTCTGCTCCAGCAGAGCCATGGAGGGCACGTGGCTGCAGAAGGCTTTTCCATGAGGAGGGAGCAGAGCTCTCCAGAACTTGCTATACCTGAACTGCCCATTCCATTCCAGAGATCACTCCTCCCCCCAAAGCATCCCCTGACCCTGAGGAGCACCAGCTGTGCCTGCAAAGCCATTACCTGAGAGTTCACAGACTGGCCCATGGGGATCCGCGAGCACTCCAGCGCGTACTGCTTCACACAGAAGTAACAGCCCTGGAGGAGAGAGCACGTGAGCAGAGCACAGCACAGCCTTGGGCCTCTCCAGGGAAGGAGCACAGCCCCCACGCTTCACGCTCTGGGCTGGGGCCCAGACATTCTTGCCCCATGTTCTGTCTCATCTTGTCTGAACCAAGCCAGACCAGCCAACAAGTGGCTGAGAACAGAGCACCCTAACTGCTGCGGAGCCCTTTATTGTCCTTCCTACAGGCAACTCTTACTGCTCTGAGCCCTGCAGAATAATCTCCAGCTGATCCCAGTCTTGCAGGGCCATGGAAGAAACAGGACAAATGAAGAATCACATGTCCCTGCTGCACTCCTCGTCACTCCCTTTTGTCACCTCTGAAGACTGTCCCTGAACCCCCAGAGATCATACTTTGTTTCTTGTTCTTTCTTACCTGGAAGGCCAACTCCATGAGCACAATCCCACCTGGAAGAGCCCTCTGTAGATGGTAGGTGGCAACAGCAGGGCTTGTGCTCTGGGAAGAGAAGGACAAAGCTGAAGAGGCTCTCTGGTGCACAAGGGTGTGAAGCTGCCACAAGGCTCTGTGGCAGAGGTGGAAATAGAGGGGCCTCCTCAACTGAGCAATCTCACTGGAGAGAAGAGAGGAGATATGGCAGAGCTGACAGTGAAAAGGATCCTAACAAACCTAACAGTCTTTGAGAGAACACACCAGGCACACTGATCCCTTCACCTCCTGCTTGCTCAGGACATGGTGCTGCTAGAGTGTGGGACACTGTGAGCCAAGGAAGGATAGTGTCCATGGAACCTCACTCCTTGCTGAGGTGTCCCCAGACCATTGTGCCTGCCTGATACAGAGCTATACATTTGCCCCCTCTTAATTTGCTCAGCAGATTGCTCTCTTTCTCATTTTATCTGCAAGGTGTTGTCTTACTCACAGTCCTGCACCAACATCAGCCAAAGGCAGGTGCCAATAAAGTGTTGGAAAAGGGTGAGTAAATGCTACCTGCTCCCATCATCCCTGGCTGATTCCATGAGCCATGGGTGGTTTCTGCTCAGCTGGAGACTCCAATGGAATTCTCTTCCAGGTACTTATTTTGTCTTGTAAGCTCATGTTCACAAAACTCACTTAAGGTCTTAATTGTTCACAAAACCTTTTGATGATGACCACTGGTAGCTGCTGCTCAAAGAAACACTCTCCTCAGTTTCAAAACTGGCTCCAAATACTTTCATCTGATGGTCTCTAGGTGTTGTATTGAATAAGACAGCAAAAGATCAATCCCTTTCCAGGTTAGCTTCAATTTTGTACAGCTCTGACTTGTTCCTCCCTAGCTGCCACTTCTTTATACATGAGGAACCTCAGCCTGCTCTCACAGTAGAGCCATTCTAGGCTTATCTTCTCTAACCTCTTTAACTTCTGCATTCATCTCACTCTAGCTAAAGATCCTTCTGCCCTAGAGTTGCCCTTAACTGTAGATGCTGAAGATTCTCTGACAGGTAATCCTCCAGAATCTCACCCAAAAGCAGCTATCCTTGCTCTAGGTCATCCTGTTCCTCTTCTGAGCCCCTCCAAGTTGTTACCAGTCTTTTGGTATTTGCCCTGGTTCCACCCAGTGCCAGGAAGTGGCTCTGAGGCCTGTAGGAGGACATGCAGGAGGGCAAAGAGATCTCATCATACCCGAACTCCCAAAGATGGTGCTGGTCTAGACAGGCTGCTTTTGATGCTTTCTCTGCCCTCCCACATCCTTTCTGCCTGAAACCATTTCAAAAGCCAACCAGAACTGGTCCACTCCACAGCCTGACTTCCATCCCAGTTCCACCCTTGTAAGAGAAACGCGCTCACCTTTGGACTTCCCTCTGGTTTTGGCTTTGTGTAGGAAAAGGACCCTCTACCCTCCACTCCCATTGCTGCTAGAGCTCGGATCCGGCTTGTGCTATTGGAAATGAGAGCAGAGACAGCCTTGAGCAGGGAGCCAAGACCTGTTGTGTCAAACCAGGGCACAGCTCAGCATGGTGGCTTTTCTCCAACACCAGGGCTCCCAGCACATCACTGACCTGCGAGTGGTGGGTGAGGGTGGCCGCACCTGGACCAGGATGAAGCCCATGCTCTGCAGGTACTGGATGTACTGCTGCAGGAAGGCATTGCACATCTCCTGCAGCCATGGCTCCTCCTTCACCTTGCAGGGCAGCGCTTCTGCTGAGTCACAGCTGTGGCTGCGGTCCCTCCCTGAAGCTGTAGAGTCATTGGAGCGGTGGCGCTTCTGCAAGAGAAAGTTGCTAAGGAAAACTGCTGTGACTGGCCCCAGCTGAGGACACCAGGTGCCCTGCTTGAGCAAAAGGTAGATGTCTCTCTGCCAGAGAGCACTAACATCTGGTTCTCCAGGTACTGTCCTAGTGCATGTGCCAAAATCCCAGATCCAAGATCTACCCAGCCATGCTCTGACCTAACAGTACTGCAACAACCTGCAGGAAATAGCCTGTGCCAGAATTCACATCTGCCCCCCAGAACAGCTTCCACAAAATGTTAGGGACTCACAAACTGGTTCATGCAAAGCTCAGAGCTTCAACTCCTATTGCCATGGTAAGAGTCCAACCCCCTTATGAATCGTGCTGACTTCTCAGGATTTCCTAGCAGTTCAGTAGCACTGAAAAGGAACAGTGTTTCCTTCTAAACACTTTCAGTTCTCCTTTTGATGTCCTGAAAACTCCTTTTCTTTGTGCTGAGAGAGACTACGGTTTCATTTTTTGATCTCTCTACTTTAAGCCTGCGGCTCTGTTACGTGTTTCTATCTGGCTTTCTGCCTATCTGTTCCACCAACCACAAGAGATGTCTCTTCACCTGGCATCGCTCCAGCTACTCTTTGACCTCCAAGTCTCTCCAGTTCAGTGCCTTTGCCACAAATGTTTGGTCTCACACTTACTGGTCAGATGAAGACATTAATACAGTAGCATTTTAGAAATGTATTAGAATATTTCCCATTATACTAACACCCCTTTCTGGTGTATTCTAACCAGTGTCTGCTGTACCCAGCTGTTCCCAAATTGAAGAAACCACTGAGATGTCTGCTCTGTACAGGCTCTGCAGTGAGTGTACAATACAAAAGGGTTCAAATTTCTCTCCACATTGTGCTGTTTTACTGGGAACCAGATCCCAGCTCTCACAATAGCGCTCATTTCACAAGCTACTCAGCTATCTCCTGAGTTCCTTGCAGTCTTTTTCTGTTCTGACCTATCTGAACAGCCCTCCAGCACTGCAAAGCCTGGCAGCTCATACATCCCAATAAAAGACCTGGAGATACTGAACCCAATACACTACCTTGAAACCCCTGCTGCGAAGCTCTTCAAATCCAATAACCAATTTCCATTTTGCTCTGTTCCAAAAACAAAGTGAAGTTTTCATTCTGTGATGATACTTTCCCTTTCACTTGTGAGTGTTCAATTTCTGTAGCAACCTCTGCTTAAAGACTCTGTCAAAGTCCTTTTGACATTTTGATAAATTACAACAGCCTATTCTTCCCTTCCGACACACATACAGACTGTGAAGAGCCAGTATGGGATCTGCACTGGTTACAGTCTGTCAGGTTGCAACCTGCTCAGGATTCAGCTGGTTTGCTTTCAATTGTTTCAGCTATTTGTTTGGTCCAAGAAAGGTTTACCAGGTCTGGCTGCCGAATGCATAAGGGAAGTTTTGCTTCCTTAAAAGATCAGTACCACACAGTGCCCTTGATGGCTTCTCCAGACTCAGCCCTGAATTCCCTGGGTAGAAAAGGAAATCAGTTTTCTCCAGGGATAGTGTGGCTGCAGGAGAACGGCTCTGAGGACCCAAGGATTTTCTCAGTCTCCATCTTACAGGGTTCAAATTTATCCTGTATTGTAGGAGTGAGGCTAGAGCAGCTCTGTCTTGGAAAAAGACTACTCATACTACCAGTCCCAAGAAAAGCAGGCCTGGGCTCAGCATGGCTCTAATGTGCAGTGGGAAGCGCATTCCTCAGCCTTCTTCCCCCTAAATAATTCAGTCACCAATGAGCACCTCCTGGTGCTTGCTGACACTCACCTTCCCCTCTACCTTGCCCAGCTGGTCAGTCTGGATTTGCTGCCGGAAGGCCGGGTCAAAGAGCAAGGGGGTGGCACAGTAGTGAACCAGGCGTGAGGACTGCTTCAGAGTCTCCAGGTCTGCCAGCTGCACGACATGAGAGGGGCATGGTTACAGCACACACCCCTCACCGAGGCCGGGAGCAAGTCGTCCATGACACTGCAATGCTGCTCAAATGAACCTAACTGGGGGAATCCCCTGCTTTACAGCCTTTCCAGTGCTGGGTAGTGAGGCCCCATGCCCAAGTGTGGTTCAGAGCCCTACAATCCCAAAAGTTCAAGCAGAGAGCAGTGCTCCACTGCCTAGCACCATCCCCAACATACACCCAACATACACTAAAGCTCGGTGCTTTAGTGCTCCCCTTTGCTGGTGCTCCTAGTGTGCTGTAAGAAGGCCCAGCCCACATCCTGCCCAGGCTGCACTCACACTGATAGGCATGTTGGACTGAGCTGATCTCTGCTGCCAGGTGACAAAGAGGTTTTCAATCTTCATCTGTTTCTCCAGTTCTAGAGGAAAGAGAGCAGTCACAAGAGCATCAAGCCACAGCCCCAAGTATTGCTACTCTCCTTTACTCCCACCCTGAACAGGCCATCACCCATTCCTGCAGAGAACTGTCCCCTGTCAAAACTCTCGTTCTGCTCTGCTCTCCTTTTCCAGAAGTGAGATTATTAGGCAGGCTCCCACGATACCAGCCCCTTTGCTTTACCTTTCCTCTCCATGCTCTTGATTTCCAGGAACTGGGCCCCATGCCGAGCCACGGGGTCAAAAGGTCCCGAGTCAGGCCCATGGGGTATGCGCCTGATGGTGGTAACGTCCCGCAGAGCTTCATCAAAGGGCACCACGTCAGGATGGAAGTGCAGGGACGGGAGGCTGCGGGCAGAGCTGCTCAGCCGGCCTTGCTCCTTGCTGGGTGGGGGACACGGGCTCCGGATCAGTGCATCCACCTCCAAAGTGGAGTTCAGGAAAGGATTTGGCTCCTAAGCAAACAGATACAGCCATGAAAGCCTCCTTACTGCCAGCCTTGGAGCAAGAACCCACAGAGCAAATCCAGTTCTGGCCATCTGCTGAGATCCGTGTTAGTCTTCTCTACTACCAGTCCCAAGAAGAGCAGGCCTGGGCCCAGCATGGCTCTAATGTGCAGTGGGAAGCCCATTCCTCAGCCTCCTTCACCCTAAATAATTCAGTCACCAATAAGTGCTACCAGCAGGAGGACCTGCCTTCCCCTTCCACCTCTGTCTCCAAGAGTAGGGCAACAGTCTGGCTGGGAATGGTTAAGTTGGACATGTGAATGTCTCGGGATGCCCTGCCAATCAGCACACAAAAGGTGCCTGCAAGCTTCCTCAGACCCCCAGACTGCCAAGGCCCTTCCTGATGAAGAAAAGACTGCCCTGCCTGGCATGGTGCCCTACCTGCTTGCTGTCCTCATGCCATGGTGTGTCCATGAAGCAGTGGTGGTGGAAGAGTCCCAGCTTTTGGCTGATCAGGCAGTGCACGATGTGTGACCGGGCATTCTGCCACTGCAGCAGGCGAGTCAGGGAGCAGTTCAGGTTGGCGCCCAGGTCTGGGGACCAGTTGTAAGTGTAGAGCGTCAGCTGGACAGAGAGGAGGGGAAGATTTAAGGACTCTCAGAGAGACCCTGCATGGTGGCACAGGCTACCCCAGGTGTTCTGGTGGTACTTGCTGCAGCCAGTTTTGGATGACAAGGCTGGAACAGGGAGAATGGTAAAAGCTCAATTCGAGTCCCCTGTTAACAGCCACAACAGTGGTGGTGGCAGTACTTCCACTGGCAGTACAAGAGCCCAGCCTGGGCCTTGCTGTGAGCAGGGAAAGGGCAATTACAGCCCACAGCAGGACAGCTGAACAGAGAGACAGCGAGGGCTGCTGGCCCTGGCATTCCCTAGAGTGCTGCAGGGAACCCGCAGCTATACTTGTGACACAAGCAGAGACATCCTGCACAGCTGCTTTGGAGGACTCTTCCCTGTGGAAGGCTGGTTGCCTGCAGAGGCACTCTTCCTCTCCTCTTTCTAGACCTGGATCATCCAGGAACAGTTTTTGAGGAGGCAACATCACACAGGCACCATTACTACCTTTTTGTCAATGATCTCCAGGAAGAGGAACCTTTGCCGGGGCACCAGGTCTCGACCCACAAGGCTGGGATCAGAACCTCTCTCTGCTGAGCTGAATTCCATGGCCTCAAAGCGCTGGAGCCCTTTGTGAGCTGGAAGAAGTCACAGTTATGACCCTCAGTACTGGCTCATCCCGCTCTTACGCCCCATCATGCCATTAAGGTGGCATGACAGGATGTTTTGCCACAGTACTGCTCAGCTCATCTTGAAATAAGCTGTTACAAACACATATGAGAGTAAGGTCTCAGAAGGCAAAACCAGACAACCCACTGCCCACCTCTGGGCAAAAGCAGTCTGTCCCAGTAAGGAGGGGAACCTGTTCATTGATTGTCCCCCCACAAGAGACCCCAGCACAGTCCTGGGTACCATGGCCAGGCACTCACCCTGTTCTGTGCTGCAACGCCACTGCTGGAAGTTGCGTCCCAGCAGGATGAAGTGTCTGATGACTCCAGGGCGAGGGCTGACACTCTGGCCAGACTTATAGGGCAAGAAGGCAGTGCCCCGATGGTAGCTGCAAAGAAAGGCCCCAAAGGTGGCTGACAAGTAGAGCTGTGGCAGTAGAAATACAGCTGATCAACACCTGCTGGTGCCAAACGGCCACCTGTGAATCACGTAACTCACCAGATCTGCTCAAACACTTTGACAGTGGTGTCACTTGCCAGGGCAGTGACCAGGTTCACCACTTCCACTAGGATAGAGGACAGGAGGAAACGAGAAACCATCTCCAAGGAGCACTGCTGCACCGATGGGCACCCTGCATGGAAGATGTACTGTAGGACAAGGTGCTGAGCTGCACCAGAGCCACATCCTGCCCACATGAGCAGTGGAGAGGGCTAAGGGCCTGAGGCAGGCAGAGCTGGAGAACAAGAGCCTTATATGAAGGAGAAGAAGAAGCCTGAAACAACCCCTGGTTTCAGGCTCTGGCCTGAAATGGCACCTGGACCAAACTCCCTGTATGCTCTGAGCACGGTGCTTTATTCCCCCACTTATTCCTCGTTCCCTGGCTTACTCCTCATCAGAGGAAGAGGAGAGCTCGACTTTGCCAGCAGGAGTGTGAGAGGCTGCACAAACACCAAAGTCAAAGGTAACCAGAAAGCAGCAATGTGGCAGCCATACAAACCCAAATCCCTGGATATGAAGGGTGCTCCTCCTCTCCCTCCCTGCCTGCAAGAGTGAGGGTCTCCCATGCAACTTCACAGTCCCAGAGCATGTTGTGGAGGCTCAGATCCTCCGTCCCTGCTACTTCTGGGAGCTGGTTGTTGGAGTACAGGTCTCTCCAAAGCAGCTGCAGGCAAGTTTGGCAAGCCCTGGACTTGGAGCATGGCAGACATAACCATGGGCCTTAGCAGGTTTGTTCTGATGCACAGGCCCATGCCAGGCCTCCTGCCACAGCTTTCTAATGCTGATGCTGCCCCTGAGACAAATGTGACCCTGGTGAAGTTTGGGGAGAGACAGGGTGTGCAACTAGGACCGGCAAGGAATAAAGATGGATGGTGCTGTAAGAGGACGTGTCCTGAGAGTTCTGGGTAAAAAAGCCCACTCCCAGCCCATCTGGAAGAGCTGAGACCTGAAAACACGTACCCAGCTGGTTCATGAATGCCATCCACTGCTGGCAGGTTTGATTGAAGAGTGGGTGCATGGTACCTACATCTCCTTCTTCCAGCTGGCAGGCTCGGCGCCTGAGGAGAGGGAAGGGAAGCACAGTTACACTAGATCAGTCATCTGTAGTGAATGTAGAAAAGTGCAACAGTCCCCTCACAGCTCCAGAGCAGAGCCCTGGGAGCCTCCTTTTCGGGTTGATACAATCCTTGAGCTGGGTCACTCTTAGTCAGTAGCCATGAGTGTCAGGTGTTGCACAGGGCCCCACAGTGCAGAGAAGGGATCTCTGGCAGGGAGAAACAGATGTACTCCCAGCAACGCTCCAGCAATAAGGGCTGAGGCTTTGTGTGTGCAAGGCAGCTTTCCTAAACTGTCTGTGTAAGGGAGAAAGTACAAGAAAAAGAAATGTGGTCCAGAGGCTGTCAGGATGCAGAGCAATGTACAACAGATAGGGGGGAACAACGTCCTGGCTGTCCAGCCTGCAGGCTGTGCTTGCCTCTGTGCCTGTTCCAGTTCAGCTGTGGCTGTGGCCCGATCCTGGCTCAGGTGCTGCTTAACATTCTCAGTCTTGTGCCGCCGCCTCGTGCGAGCCTCTTCTGGCCTCTCCAGCACAATGTCATCAGTAGTCTTGGGGCTGCCCAGCTCTGAGGACTCTGCTTTGCTCTAGGGGAGAAAGGGGTAAGTTAATAGTATGCACATACACAGTGCCATGATCTCAAAGCCCCTGCTGCCAGCCTGGCCTCCCACCCCCAGCTAGATCCCTACTGTCCATTCCTCCTGGCCTGACACAGCATGAGGACCTTACAAGCCCTGTTCCTGCAGCAACATTACCAGCATGTCCCAGAAGCTGCGGCGCCCCAGCTTGCTTGTGGGTGTCACTGGCTCTCCAGAGCTTGGTGAAGGTGCAGAGGTGAAGTGCAAGGGTGGAGGACAGCTCCTGCCAGGCCCTGCACTGGGCAGAGCCAGGCCCTTGGTCTCTGACATGGTCCTCCTTAGGCCTCCTGGGGAGACAAAGCAAATCAGACTCTGCAGAGCCTCCCCCTGCAAAGCTGCTGTATACCACACTGTGTCTGGCCAGAGCCTGACTGGAGAGAAGGGGAAGAGCCATCAGTAATACCCAGCAAAGTGGATACGGTCCTGGGGAGCAGACAGACCCTTAAATATCTTTTCCAACACTAATGTCTATGATGCTTCTTCCCCAAGACATCACACCACACAGGCGGCAGAGGGGAGAGCAGCTTCCTCCCTCCTTGCCCACCCAACCAGATTCCCCCCAGCACAGGCAAGCTCCTGCTGGCCAGGCAGGAGGAGCAAGGCTCGGTGGAGGCTCAAGGTGGCCACCCTGGCCAGGCTCTCACCTGCAGAGCTCAGGTCCTCCAGGTCTGCAGCACTCAGGGGGCAGGCAGCTTCCACGCAGAGCGGGGCAGGCAGCACCAGGAACTCCATGACAGCATCGCAGAGTGCGTGCCGCAGGGCCCCGCGCAGCTTCTCCGACAGCTGCAGCAGGCTGATGTTGCCCTTCTCCCAGATATCCAGGCGCACCAGCATGCAGGGCTCTGTGGGGAAAGGGTAGTTCTGCATGGCTCTTCAACCCTGCCTTCACCAGCCCTCTGAGGTGCCCCAGGGGATGCAGAGGCCGCAGGCAATTGGCAGCTGCTGGCCAACTCCCTACCTGAAGGCGGGGGGTCAGCCCCTGGCTGGTGCCTGCTGACTGCTGTGAGGCTTTCAAAGTCGGTGTCCTGCAGCAGGCCCACGATGGGTGAGGGGGAAGGAAGCTTCAGAGGGTCAGGCCTCTCCCCGTGGGGCAGCAAGGTGGGGCTGCCATGCTCATCCACAAATGTCAGTGCAATGCACGCAATTCCTGCAGGGCAGAACCCGAGACACCCTCCATCAGCACAGCACCAAGTACACCCCTACAGTGCCTGCCTACACCTTGCCATTCCACAGCTGGGACCATCATGTCACCACTAGAGTTGCACAGTGTCACGTGGCAGGCATGGCCCACAGGAGGGGAGGCAGCCAGGGGAGCAGAGGCCAGCTGTGCCTGTGGGGAGCTAGGGTAAGAAGCATGGGGTTTGGCACAGGGTGTCCCCATCATTGCAAGAATCTCTCTCCCGTAGAGTCACAGCAGATTTCACTTGCCCTGCAGGAGCTTCCTGGGTTGTCCAGCACCACATACAAGAAGAAATTATCTTTATTTGCACCAGGAGAGCCTTTATGCAGATTGATCCAAGATGGGGCTCACATTCCTGTCCTCTTAAGGGACAGAGTACAGGGCCCAGACATGCTCCAGCAGCCCCCTCCAGGCTGTGAAGGATGTAGAGTCCCTGCAGATCTGACACCTTGTTGGAGATTACACTCACAGCCGTCTCCTCACTGTACACCTGAACAAGATTAGGTGCCTTCCCCATCCACTCCAACCAGGCAGGACTGGGAACAAGGCAGGCTCACACCTAGGACTAGCCTGGAGTCACTGCAGAGAAAAATTCAGACCCTGCCTGTTGGCTCTCTCTACTGAGCTCTACACACGCCCAACAGGACAGTTCAGAGCTGCAGAGCAGCTGTGTGGTTCCTGCCTCACAGCCCACAGCCTGTGAGCCCTGGGGCACACAGGAGAAGCCCTGCAATGGACCAGAGCAGAAACAAACACTGACTCCCCACGGCCCAGCTCAATGGTCAGGGCACCAGGGAAGTAGCTTTGAGGTCCAAACCTCACATTGTAACCTGAAATGTTCCCACTCTCTTTGAAAGCCCCCTAAGACAGCACTCAGGTGGCTGGATGGCAAAGCTGCCCCAATGCTGCCTAAGGGTGATGTGCCCAGATGCAAATAACCTTAGCCCTGCAACACTGCTGAGCCCATACTCTTTCTCCATCCCAGCAAGGATGGCAGTGACACCAGACTCCACTGCCACAGAGAAACCAAAGTGTCCCTGACTGGATCCCCTTGGACAAGTGCCCTCTCTGCATGGAGACAAACCCAGCCCAAGCAGGCTGTACCCAGTCTAATCAGCAACAGCACAACCACCCAGTCTCTATCATTCCTTGTGAAGCATAAGCTCTGCAGCAACCTTTCCTCCAAGGCATAGCAGACACAAGGGAGAGTGCACTGGGATGGAGAGAGATGCTCACAAAGGAGAGAAGTAGGCATTCAAATCAGAGGGCAGTTCATCTGCACCCACACTGAGGAAAAGAAACTACACCTATGAGCAATCCCCACAGAGCCTCTTGCCGCAGCAGGGCAGCTCTCCAGGACATGGGTGTTAATACAGAGGTATCAAGAGCAGGAAATCTGCCCCACATGACAGTGAATATGAGCTTTACCAGCCAGACTTACGTTTTTTAAACAGTAAAGGGCACAAACTCCTCAACAGTCTGGCTTGGCAGTCACCCCCAGGCCCACCAAAATGATTGAATGATCATGTGGTAATCATGGACGACTCCCCTGTTCTTCTCCTGGATAAATTACCACACTCAGCCCCTTCAGCCTCTGGCACATGTCCCTACTGCATCATTCCTGTACCTCTGCTCTGCTTCAGTCTGTCTGAGATGAGGACATGAGAACAACTGACCACAATTCAAGCAGGCCAGGTCAGCAGCCTGCCCCTGCCCAAGGAGCAGAAAGGCTCTCCTCCATGTCGCAGGAAACAAGGCTTCCAGGAGCATAGAGAAGCTGAAATCTAACCACTAAATCATAAGTTTAAAAAAAAAAAAAAAACAGCAAAGAAACTCAAAATCTGAGTTCTGGAGCTGTAGGAATAGGTACATTAGCAAGAGCTGCCAAGAGTCTCACTTCCTGGTGCAATGGAGGTGGGGTGCTACAGAACTGTTACCTCCCATCTCTGGGGGACACTGAGCCCCCTCTGACCTAGGCTCACTGAAATACAAAGCACACATCTAATGGTGCCTGGCTACTCCAGCCCTTTGCTAAGCAAGGGAACAGCCCACACCAGGATACAGCCACTGGGAGAGTGATAATGCTGCACCCTGGAGCATCAATGACATTTGAAACATCAGGACTCCTGTCCTCCTCAGGGAAGAGATGCCTGTTCGGATCTGTGGGAAAAAAGATGCAGGATTTTGGAGTTCACTGCTTGCAAGCTAACAGGGCAGCACACGGACCCTCGGCAGCTGGGAATCACTGACCTGCCACCTCAGGGCAGCAGATTCTGTTTGCTCATTTATCCAGCCAGCAAGAAACAGGGCTCAGCTAAATGGACACATACACACAAACACACAGAGGAGTCAGAGCTGAAGCCACAACACAAGGAAAACAAGATCAGCCGGGACCAGAGAGCTGCATGGGAAAAGGAGATGGAGTTATACTTGGAGCCACGGGTGCTACCTTGGAAGTGAGAGAGTGGAAAGAGGTGCTGCACAAGGTCCGACATGGTACCTACATAACAGAAGAACATTCAAATGGTGCACGAGGGGCACAAGACACGCAATGGCCAGGTGACAGACCACACGGCCTGGACAAAACACGACATGACAGGCCGCTGCAGGGTGGGCCCTATCCAATCCCTCCTCCAGCAGTCTAGAGAAAAAAGCAAGGACATTGCCCACACAGCCCACACTCAGTTACAGGCAGCCAGATTTCCCTCTGCAGCAAGGCTTCTGCCACAACTGCTCCCACCTCCAGCCCCACAGAGCCTCTGGCCCCACGCTGAGGTCTCATTGTGTCTAGAGCTGCTTCCTGCAGCAACAGGTCAAGCTTAGCAAGTTGCTCTATGGAGGCCTTAGTTTGCTCTGCCACACATGCAAAGGCGTGAAGTCCCCCAGGCACACACCTTACCCACCTTCCAGCCGTGGAGGAATGCACTCCCCCAGCACTGGCCCTCCTCACTCACTCATAGCTCTACAGCATGGAAAACAGCTCCCCAACACACAGCCCCATACCCTGTTTGAGAAGAGTTGAGCAGAATACCTTTTCCACCAGTGCCTTGGCCACCCGGTTTATTGTACAGATAGAGATCCTGGTCAGGGATGCTCCCGTTGTGGTTGAAGTAGTGCTAAGGAGAATAAAGAAGATACTGACAAAGATTAGAGAACTTGCCTTAACTGCAAAGAGGCTCGTGTGTATGCACAGCTCATCCCCAAACCTGTAGAATCAAATCCAGAGCTACTCAAAACACTTGCCAACACAGCCTTCACCACTGCTGGGGTGAAGGAACCCCTTACAGCTCATAGAGAGTTATGTGGCACTACATATCTGGCCTCACCCTTTGTCTTTGCTATAGCCACGCTAAGGAGTGGGTGGCTGCTCCCAAATTTTTATTAATCTTGATGTTTCAGTCCTTACATCTGAGCAAGACATACAACGAGCCAAGTTTAGCTTTGAAAGGGGATCTTCTCCCATGCTCCTGGGACATGGATGTGGGCATGAGCTTTGTGGTTGCTGCTTTTTGCACAGCAAGTGATTGCCTAGGCTAATCAGGATGTGCTCAGTCCTGTAAAACTCCCTCAGGCTTCAGGAGTTAGTGTCAATTTCTCCCTAACCCTCCATGGCAGAGCTGGGAACGTGGTGTCTGAGCTGCCCCCACAAATGCCCTCAGCAGCAGCTAGAAGCTGGGCAGATTGCTGTCCCAGTCCCAGCCCTCCTCACCTTGAAGTGGTGCTCCACGTTGCTGTCAGTGTACTTGGGGGTGTGCAGGAAGATGAGCAGGTTCTGGCGCAGGTAATAGGCCACGGCGTGCAGCCAGGGCAGGGCTGAGGGCGGCAGGGAGAACTGCAGGACCTCTGTGGGCGGTGTCCCAGGGGGCTGGATAAACTGCACACAGGAGGCTTTAAAACCCAGCTGGTACTAGCAGGCTCTGGGGCTCTAATAACTAGCTGGGGCTCTAATACTGATACAAATGATGCCAGATGGCTCTGCAAGGGGAGAGTGTGGCGGGCACAACCCTAGACCTAGTGCCCCAAGACAGATCATAGAATATCCTGAACTAGAAGAGACCCACAAATATCATCAAAGTCCAACTCCTGGCCCTGCCTAGGACAGCCCCAAGATGGGAGCAGACATTCATTCCAAGGTGTGGGAAGGAGGGCACAGGGAAGTCCTGCTGTGCTGCAAACCCAGCAGAGGGAATCTCCCAGCTACCCTGGCACCCACACAGTGTATACCTCAGTGAACGCTAGCCTGACCAAGCACTGGAGCAGGGAACAGGATGTAGCAAACTGCCCTGGTCTTCCTTGGGGCAGGAGCAACTGAGACAGGTCAAAATGTAGGAAAGTGCTCTGGGATGAACAGAGCAGATAGCCAGTGAGGTACCTCCACATCGGCTGGGGTCAGCTTGCAGTTCCGCACCAGCATGACCGTGATGATATCCAGGGTGGCCTCGTCCAGGCGTCTGCGCAGCACTTTGACCAGCTCATCCGTGATCTCAGGCCCTGGCAAGTGAGCAGAGGTACAAGCAGCTTTTTCACCCCATCAGTAAGAATGACTACAGCCATCTCTTCCTTCCTGTTCAGGATGTACCACCCTCACACTCACTTCCCATAGGGAACATGACTTTCCCCACCATCAATTTCTTTGGACATCTTTTTCTATGGGTTTATGATCACAGAAGACTGCTGGTGCAGTAGGAAAAGACAATTGCACTCCTGCACAGGGAAAGCTGGCACATGGTCTGCAGGAGGTTTCATTGTGGACCGTGGATCCTTTTATTTTCACCCATACAGAATAGAGAGCAGTTATGGGCTATGGAAGAGCTGTTTGCGCAGGAGGGAGATTCCTCTATCTTCAAGCAAAGATGGCAGGGAGCAGAGCTCTGTTCCTCTGCTTTACATCAGCACAGTTCATCTGCTGCCAGGTGCTATAACACATACCTGCTGGGGCAACACCATGGACCATCAGCTGGATGTGTCTGTCTATCTGTCCCACAGGGCGGGCAGAGTCCACACTACGGCATGAGGCAGTGTCCAGTGAGGAACGAGAACCCTGGAGAAGCAAAAACAGCCCTGTGGAAGTAATTTCATATAAATTCTAGATCCATCACTGTCCCAGGCTGTCAGCAGGGTCAGGCAGATGCCACCCACTGCCGCTCCACTCCACATATCTACAGTGTAAATTTTACCCCACGTGAAATCCAGGTTGCTGGAACTACTGAGTTCCCTCCACTCTGGCGACCATGAGCGCCCATATCCGCTCGCAGAGAGCGGCAGACTCACCATCAGATCCTCACTGTAAATGGGCTCCTGGCTGCGTGTCAGTGCTAGCGAGCGAGATGATGCACTAAGGCTGCTCTCTGCTTCCCACACCTTCCCACTGTGGGTGGTTTCAGTCAGCCTGAATACAAGAGAAAGACATGCCAGCCTCCATCCCCAAGGATGACAGCATCATACATCCACAGAAGATCCACATCTTCTTTGCTCTGTCCCCTGTGCACTTTGTGGGGACTAGAATATGGAGTTTTGTGGAAAAACTGTTCTCTGGCTCCTTCAAAAAAGCCATCATTTTTCCTCCCACGTGTAAAGGCTTAGCACAAGGAGAGCAGGATGGGCCTGGCTTGATGTGACTGACTCATCAGAAATCAGATATTTGGTGCTTGGGTCACAACACAGTCCCTGAGGCTGGGCAGATACTTTCTGTCTCAAGGAGCTCTCAGTCTGGTGTAACACACCAGCAAGGCAGGGTCAGGCCAACAAGTCACACTGGCTTCTTACCGGAGGTAGAAAACAGATTTAGTGGCACGTTCCTGGTAGACAAACATATTCTTCCTGTTCACCACAGAGAAGGCGTTGAGCACCGAGCGAAGTGCCTGGATAGCTGTGGGCAATGTGGGACATTAGCTATCCCACATACCCTTCTCTGGTGTGCCAATCCAGCCAGCAGCCGGACCCCCGACACACCAAACCGGGGGGAACCTGGGCTGTACATACCTCGTGAGACCCCCATGTTGGGGCCCATCTTGAGGCGTGAATGCACGTGGATGAGTGTGCTCCACACCACCTCACAAGCAAAGTGCCCTGGCATGAACTGCATGGTGGCAGCCAGGTAGTCCCGGGGCTGGTAGCTCTCCTCTACAGAGTAATCTGTAAAGAACATAGCACATAGCTGGGGCCATAGCATGGAAGTTAAGACCTTCTTAGGCATCTTTGTAGCACTGCTGCTGAGGCATGGCCAAGGGAATATTCATACCATCCGTGGGCATCACACGCTGCCTGTAAGAAGTATATGGTGTTTCACTCTTCCAGATGTCCTCCTCACTTTCTGCCACCAGTAATGAGTTGCATATGTGGCTGTCATGCAGGTCCTGCAGCAGCAAGCGCTGCAAAGGATGAGGAAAGATTGGTTCTGTTGCTTGCACAGCCACAGAAGACAGCAAGAAGTGCTGAGGGCCAGACTGAGTCCCTTTTCCTCTGACCCCGCCAAGCTGAACTGGCCCCCCAGGCCCTCCTCTGAGCTGAGCCCAGACTAGATACCCTCCAGAGGTCCCTTCTCATCTAAGCCATCTAATCACTGGCAGCTCTGTCAGTGCCCTCTTGAGATTTATTACCTGATTGACAACCCTGCAGATTTCACTGATCTTCTTCACCACCACCTGGTTGAGACTCTGGCACTCCCCTGGCTGCTCCTCTTCTGTCTCTGCTGATGCTGCCTTCTCCACACTCAGGCTGCTTTACGAAGAAAGGGAGAATGGGGTCAGCAGGGCACCTGGACAGTGCCTGTCACTGGGTGCTGGGAGCAGGAACACAGTGGGAAAGGATGGCAGTTTTCCCCTTATAGAGCACCAGCCTAGTCTGCAACTTCCCACCCACACTGGGCAGGGAAGAGATCCTGTCCAGAGATGAGTGAGCGGCAACAAGGTCATGGTACAGAGAGGCCGTGGTCAGACAGGGGACCCTCCTTACCGTGTGTGATAATAGACCTCCACTCGGTCCTGATGGATTTTTATGATGAGCCAGAAATCCGGCATAAGGGGACACCTGGGTTCCTGGTCGCTCATTAATGCTTCCTCATACTCCGAGTCACTGCTTCCCCCATCATAACCTGCAATGTATCC
Source organism: Corvus kubaryi (assembly GCF_017639235.1). Lineage (NCBI taxonomy): Eukaryota > Metazoa > Chordata > Aves > Passeriformes > Corvidae > Corvus > Corvus kubaryi. The sequence continues at coordinate 15,444,606 of NW_024581108.1, read as the reverse complement.
TCACTTCAGCCCTAGGCCTGGCAAACCACCTCCTCCCTGGGCACGGCAGCCACTCACAAACGCTCAGGGCTCACCCCAGCCCAGGCACACAGACCCCCCCAGTGCGTCACTATTAGTGTCACCACACACTGTCATCCTCCCTGCCCCAGCAGATTCACCAAGATGGTCGGAGTCCATGCTGCCCTGGCTCGACACGAGGCTCTGCACACGGCTGGGACGCTGCCTGCTGGAGCCTGCAAACAGAAGAGGGGTTTGATCATGGAAGTACTTGCTAAGCCCTTCCCCATGCCCCATGTGCTGGAGAAACATCACATCACATGACAGTCGGACTGTGCTGGCCATGGGGAGGCAGCGCTTGCAAATGGGGCTCTCACAGCCATTACTGAAATCAGCAGGAACTGTCATTAGGGCTATGAGTGCAGCAGCATAGCCTAGTACCTTGGGTACTGTTAAGCAGTGAATTGCCAGCAACCTGGCAAGGAAGAGACCAAAGTCCTCAGTAACAATGCTGGTATTTAGGAACAAGAACAGGAGTAGCAGTTATATTATGTATGTCACAGCCAGAACTGGGCTCTTCCCTTAAAAGTTTCTGAGGCTGAGGTACATCCTGCCCACACTGCAGCTCCTACCTTCCCTGCCCTGTGTTACAGACTCAGTCAGGCTCGTTGCAGATGGTGTCACCAATGGTGATTTCTCACTGTTTCCCTTCTCAGAGGATGAGGATGGCAACGACTGTATGGTTGTCTCTGGAACTGCCTCTTCCAGGGAGTCCTGGCCTGGTGGTCTGCTTTGATCAAGTCTCAGCATATCTCCTGGAGCCTGCATAAAGCCAAGGTCACAAAAATGGCCAGAAAAACAGGCACTGAAAAAAAATCCCATCATCCTTCTACATTCTGTCACCAACAGATCACTCAGTGCTTCTCACCTCATTCTGTGTGTGGCTGCCTCCACCTGCAGGGTTTCCTGTGTCTGGCACAATGCGCGTCTCACCCTCTGGCCACTCCCAGAGACCCTGGCCGCTTTCTGGGAGAACACAGCTCCTGTGGTGTAACAGTTCAGAGCCTTCTGCCTCTGTTTCGCTGCTCCCCTCCTGGCCTGCTTGGCCCAGGGCTGTCCTGGTGCCACCTCCAGCTGGCTGCTGCAAGCAGGCTGTCCCTGAAGGGTCTGGAGCAGCCCTCCTGGAGTGCAGGCGGCTGATGGAGACGTAATGGTAGTCATCGCCTTCTGCATTGAGCATGTAGCCTGGCAGAGCCATTCTTCTGAACTCCTGAAACACAGGGAAGAATAAGCATCCTGGTAGCAAAGCGTGGTGCTGCCTCAGGGCTTTCTCTTTACCTCCTTGAACTTCTCCAGAGAGTGCTCAGGCCCAAAGACAAACTGGAGCAGCACCACCTCGCTGTGGCAGCTGGGCCGGCCCTTGGAGTTATAGATGTGGGTGGCCACCCTGTGTAGGATGGAGGTGCTGATGACCTGTGAGTGACGCAGCGCTGACACAATCTCATCGTCCAGGAGCCAGCGAATCTAAGCAGAGCAAGGACACAGAGCGACATCCAGGTGACCTGTGTTTGCAAGCCTGCCCCAATCCTCACCCAAGCCCCAACAGGACGAAGGCAGTCTCTCCCATCTCCTACATCCCTCATCTCCTGAATGTACCTAAGAAGAGGCCTTTAGAAGGCAGCTCTGCCTGGCCCACCGCAAACGCAGCAAGAATTTTCTCAAGGTAATCCCACGCTTTTGGGAACCACAAGGCTAACAGCCTATGTGACACCAGTAAAGCCTAACAGTCAGTTCAGCTGACAGGTTGCAGATTGGAGCAGGCTAGGAAGAGTGGAACAGCAGTTGTGTGCTCTAGCTGGAAGCAGGGAGGCAAGTCTGGCTTACCTCATTCATAGTGGCTTCAATAGCCTGCCTGTGCACTCCAGGGAGGTTGGAAAGGGCATGGTGCCTAGGAGAGAGGAGACAAAAGAATCAACCAGTCCTTCTCATTCGTGCAGCCACCACAGTGCAGCTCCCAGGCAGTAAAAGGAACCTGTGAGGGGCTTTTATACCTGCAGTGGCATACCTCTCATCTCCAGTGGACGGGAGCCGTTCCAGGTTGTGCATGATATCCTCATCCGAGCGGAAAGAGGATGGCTGCCCGGGAGAGCGCGTGAAGGACACACTGCTCTCCGAGGTGCACCTGTCACAAGAGAGAGAGCAGCCTGAGCATGGGGCCAGAGAGGACAAACAGACACAGAGAGCAGAAAAGGGATCTCTACAGAAGGTGAGCCTATCTAGGAAATATTTTAGTTAAGACTGTGACAGGCTCTGTGAAAAGAAGAATCATAAGTCTCAGTACATGGAAATGAGCCAAGAATGACTGCCTGGGAAGAGCAGGCAGAGGGTAGGTGACTGGGCCTCTTTCCACCTACCTGTTGTGGAGGATGTCTGTGTTCACAACTTCTATCTCCAGAGGCAGTGTCAACACAAAGATGTCCAGGGTCACACAGAGGTCTCCCAAGTCAATGGTGTTCAAGCCCTGGCAGCTTTCCAGGCAGCCCAGAACTTCCCCTGAGGAGAGATCACAAACCAAAGGACTCAAGCAACAAACATCTCTGCTTACACACATACCCAGCCTGGTGGCAAGTACAGAGACTGCAAGAGGTGGCTGTCACACACACCTGGACAGGCTCAAGAAGGCCACCATCATCTTCCATGATCCTTTCAACCTTCCATGACCAATCCCACAGCAAGTGGGAGACCTGGTAAAAAAGCCCTTGTCTGATGATGGCAAACCCTGGGGGCTCTGTACAGGGAAGGCTGATCCAGAGAGACTGCTGTTTAAGACACAGCATGTTTGTTCCAGGGGCTGCTCACCCAGCAGGGACCTGACTGAAGCACTACTGCTATTTAACCTCCCAGCAAGGATTGCTCTTACCTAGACAAGTTGGCAGGGACTGCACAGGCATGGAGCTGTGCTGGCTACGCAGCTTCACTGAGCAGGTCAGGTGCACAAAGAGCGGGGGCATCTCCTGCTCCAGGAACTCCTGCTCATTGAGAGAGTCCCCTCCCAGCACACTGAAGGAGTCGTCATCCTGGTTCACCGTGTTGGAGTCCGAGAGGGAATCTGTGTCTGGGAACTCATGCTCCAGCTTCTCACGGTACTCCACCTCCAGCTCTGGGTCACTCTCTGTGGCAATGCAGCATCCAGACACAGCTCCTGTTGATACAGGTTCCCTGTCAGCAAACCTGATTCACATCTCCAAAGGCCCCACCAGACACACCTAGCCCCGAAAAGCATTATCACATGGACAGACATTTTCTTTTCCAAGGCAGAGCAAGTAAATGTTACCTTCTTCAGCTGCCATTTCTGCCTCTGATCCCTCCATGTCCTCACTGCCTTTCCTGTCTGCCTGATCCCGAGATGCCTCTTCCTGAGACAGAGAGAGAAAGGGCACATACTAGAACCATGCCAGGCAATACAGCAGGTTGTTGATGGGAGCTTCAGGGACTCAGTCTACCCATGGGTCTGCCAGCCCCAAATCCAGATCTGACACCAAGCAAAGCTACCCCACAAGGTGCCTGCCAGGACAACCCCATGCCTACCTCTTTCTTGGCTGATGGTGGGCAGTAGAAGAAATAGTGAGGATTTGATGGCACTGGCTTGAAATGTAAACTTCCAATTTCCAGGAATTTTTCCTAAAAGAGAAATCCCACATATGAAGCAGACATCCTACTCTACACCCTCCTGTCAAAGCCAGGTCAAGCTTGCACATTCCTCACCTGGATAATTTTATGCAAGTCTGGGTGTGCCTGGCAGGGTTGTCCAATTTCCAGCAGTGAGAGGGGAAATTCTGAACAGCAGCTGGTGCCCACGCTGCTCTTTGGCTCCTCCGTGGGGCTGGCAATGTTATGGGAGTCCTGCTCGCTGTAGTCCTCCATTTCAGCACTGACAGGGTTGTGGACAGGTCAGGCAGGCAGATTGAGAAATGACACAAGTTTTATGTGCTATCCATCCTGCCAGTATCCCACCTCCCAGCTCCCCAAACCTCATCAGTGTCAACACAACCTGAATGTCCACAACTCCACAGCCCAGAAGCCACCCATGTGCCCAGATAAGGCCTCATGCTGTCTGAAGCCAGGCCTGAGGTAGTTTAACCATGCTGATCACATCGCCATGCCTGTACACCACACTACACACCCTGCCTGGGAAACAGAGACACAGACTACAGGGACAGGCCTGCAGCAACCTGAACTACCAGCAGCCAGTTCAGAGCACCTCACAGCAAGCACCACCATGCCAGCACCCCAGTGGCTGGGCAGCAAAGCTCAGGCCCATGGCCACTCAGCAGCTCCATGGCAGAATCAGACCCTAAAACTCAGAAAAAGCAATCTGGGGAGTGGGATGTCGACTGGTCAAAGCACTCTGCAGGTACTCCGGTGATAGAGGTGGCAGATCTGGGTGCAATGTGTCACAATGTATATATATATACACCCTTCAGGAAAAGTTTATGCAGCTTGCTTTGGGATAGGTGATTCATAATATCCTGTAACAAAAACAATGTTCCCACAGTTTTTCTTGGGGAAAGCAGCACTTGAAGTCACCTGACTTCAAACACTAAGCTTTCTTCAAAACCACAGTCTCACCTCAATGATTTATACTATAAGATGACATAGCATTGGAGATTCCCAACAAATGCCAGTGAATTCACATCAAGGAACTGTGCTGAGGACAAAGGACCTAAGTGTTTCTTTGACTGACACTAAGGCATAGCACTTTTTTCCCCCCTGAAGTTTTCAGAGGCAATACAAATCTTATAAATACCCTAAGGAATAAGACAGAAGTTTAGCATATTTCAATTCTGCCTTGGTATTATCTCTTGTGCATTTTTTCCAGAGTTTTAATTAAAAAAAGTGACACTTTATTCATTAGAAAAGGATAACAAAGCTGTCTTTTACACTAGAGTCAACAGCAAACTCAAATGAGTCAAGCAGCAGGAGATGCACAATTTCTCCAGAAACAAGGCTTGCAGACAAACTGCCCTCCAGGTCAGGCCAGATGGGACAGTAATGAGCCAAGACTACAAGAGAAAGAAAGGATGAATGTCACCAGAGACTAAAAAATAGAAGATCCTGGTGGACACCATACCCACCAGGTGGGTATCTCGCTGTAAATATCTGCTCTTCTGTGTGGCTGTTAGACTCTGTCCTACAGCATTCCTTCTAGCAAGGACTAAAATACGCTTGAAGAAAGATTTGTCCTGGCACAATGCTAAGAACAGAAGCAAGACTCTGGTGGGTTGCTACCTTGACTCAGAGACCAAGACACCTCGTTCCCTAGAGCTCTGCTCCTCTTCCTGCTCCATGCTGCCCACTTGGAAGCCGGCTGTCTTGGAGTGTGTGTGGAAATGTTGATGGCTCTCTCGGAACGAGCGGACATGGCTGCACACCGTCAGCAGGAAGTTGGTGATATCAATCTCTTGGAGCAGCTCCTCACAGTAATCCATGGCAGTAAGCAGGTCCTGGGAGCTGATGCTGTGTGACTGCTGAAGGCTCTTGAACAGCCCTACAGGTAAACACAGTGCTTGAGCACTCCATGGCAAGGATGTGAGGCTGTGGGAGTCAGGCAGTGGCTACATACAGATCTTCACCATGTCCCCACACAGACCTGGAGAGAGAGGAGGCAGCCAGGGCACCTAATGCTACATGTTAGTCTGGGCTTGGGTGACATCAGAGTGCCCATGGGATCTGCCACCTTGAAGGTGAGAGCAAGGCATCAAAGAAGGGATGCTCCTTCACAGCACTCCACAGATTTGGGAACAGACGCTGCAAGGCCCATAGGGAATGCAGAGAGGCATCTTTAAATCCCTCCTGGTGGGACATCAGTCCCACAGCTCCTCCCTTTGCCTGGAGTAAGATCACAAGGAAAATGAGACATTGCTTTCTTAGAAGAAGATCCGGGGTCCAACCCCAGCCCTGCCACAGCTCCCATTGTGCTGCTGCTCACCTTTCACATAGCACTGGTGGGAGTGCTCCTGCAGCAGCGTGCAGTAAGTCACCAACTCCTTGTGCTTGTGGTCCAGCCAAGCAGCAGTTGGAGGACGTTCCAGAGACTGGGACCTGGAAAAGAGGAACCATGACCTGTAGTACCAATGAAGCACATTTTAGACTGTAAATGGCTCTGGTGCCAGTAAAGCAGAGCCTAGGGCATGCACAGGCAGTGGCTTCTACAACGTAGAGAGGCCAAGCCAAGTCAAGACGGCAGGGCTGGAGCCAGCCTCTTGTCAAGGAAACTCCTCTGGTTTTTGTCTAGGTACCAAGTATGGTTGGTATTACCTGAAAAAGATGTCCCGAGGAGGGCGGTGTGCCCGTGGGCTGACGAGCTGCTCCCGTAACAGCTCCAGAGAGCAGCTGTAGATGTAAATGGGGCAGCGAAACCGGTGGCACTCGCCCAGCTCAGACTGTGAGTTCTGGCGACAGAAGGAGATGTGCACATCTCTCCGGGAGGGGCCACTCTGCTCCCCAGGGTCATGGCTCACTTCTGCAAAAGAAACAATTCTAAGACAAAGGCCTCTGATGATTCCTCGTTCCTGTCTGAGACATCACAGCTCTCACAGAAGCATCACAGTTAGACATTGGGTTTTCAAGCTTCTCACCACTCACCCTCACCCAGCACCCAACCACTCAGCCCAGTGCTTTGGCAACCTTGATCCCCTTCTTCACAGCCATGAACTGCTCATCACCACCACCACTGCCTCCTGCAGCAGCACAACCCTTCATCCTCACTGCAAGCATGGCTGATCTGCCCTAGGGGCTGTGCAATCAAATCCCATATACCTCAAGAACTGTGCCCTTCTCCCTAAGACAATGTGCTGCTGACAGTGCCAGTCTGGATCATGAAATGAGAGACACTGACTTTCCACTGCAGCCCACTACTGCCATTCCTAGTAGCTTCTATCTACCTGCAACCTCCTTGCCCACAAGGAACCAACCTTAGGCCATGGGCACCCAACTCACACTCCTTCATATCCCCATGAACATCACTGCGCCTCTTGTACTGACTCTGCTGACTGCCAGGCAGGAGCTGCCAGGCTGCAGCAGCCTGTTATTCCTCCTGCTTTAATCTGCTCAACAGTATGCTCAAGATTAGCAAGGATACCAATACTTTAACAAGGTGCTGTCAGTACCCTGGGCTGGTGTTATGCTGAGGGTTGGTAACGGCACTGCAGCATCCCCCTCTTCAGCCCTGACTCGCTCGGCACAGACAGGTCCCATGGTATCTTCTCCAGATTGACACTCATCTTTCGGAGATTTGTCCAGCCCACAAGCCATCAGCTTCTGTACATCTGGAGGAAAAGAAAATAAAATCATCCTCTGTCCAGTGAAAACAGCTTAACCCCTCAATCTACACTCCCAAGAGAGCTGATTTCCTGCTACCCCTTTGTGTGTAGAAGCAGTTTCACCTGAGCCTAGCAGACTTCACCAGTGACTCAGTGGAAGCCAGACCAGTGCCAATGCCCAGAAGCAGGGACTCTTCCAGACCATCCCGTTAGCAATCTCCTTACTCCATTCATTAACAACCCTACTGGGAAAACAGTCCAAATGGCTGCAGCCAGTAAACAACTCAACACCACATCCCCTGCCTGAAAACCCTATGTGGGCAGCACCACATCCAAGGAGAGAAGAGCAGGACATTCAACACCTGGCACTACTTTATTCCTAGCCATGTGGTGCAAAAAGACTGCACATGAACTCTGCTGTTCAATTTTCTCTCCACCCTACAAGAGCTGATCCTGGTTTTTCTGTTTTCCTGAGGAGGTGCTTAGGACTGTTGCCTCCTCTTGCTCCCCACAACAGACCCCCTCACCTGAAAAGGTGGCTGGCAGGAAGGTCAGGAACACGTGCTGTGGGTTGACCAGCTTGGCATAACATCGCCATTGAGGGGGAAAGGGCCCCATTGTGTCACTCAGTGTCACATCATCCTCAGGCAGCTCTGTGTTGCCAAGGCTCTGAGGGAAGAACAGAAGTTGGGTAAACTCATAGCATATGGCACAGGCCCGCCTTGAGGCAGGGAGCAACCACACAGTACAAGTTCTTCCACGACTGCTATTTGACACAGTGCTGAAATCACCCTGGTCACCTCTGCAGCCTGGCTCTAGAAGTCACCATTCTGGGAGCAGCCTGGCGCCAGGAGTATAGCACAACAGTCAGGAGATGCTTAGCCAGCTTTGCTGGGGCCAGTTCTGACCTCTAGGCAGTGACTGCCCATGGTTTCAGAGCAATCTGCAGCACAGCACCAGCGCTGCTGTAACAGGCTTGGCCCATAGTGAATGCAACGATCCACATACCTTCTAGATTCCTGCTTGACTTCAGCCACAGGATACAGCTTAAACTGCTGCCAAAGATGGGGAAAACCAGCTGCCTTTCAATCTTTCTCAGCCCTTCTAACTCTCCTGCTCTTTAACAGCTGCTGCCTTGCATTCCGAGGGGGTCAGGAGAAAGCAGCACAGCAGTACCTGCAGAGTACTTGTGGAGCCAGTCATATCCCTGGTACCATTACTGCCAACAAGATGATAGGACGCAGAAGCATCCTGCTGCTCCAGGGTCCCAGAAGCTTTTAAGGTTTCTTCTGAAATGAAGCACAAAGAAAACAACCTGAGAAACACCAGCTGAAGATGAGACTTGAAAGCAATGCTCCCGAAACAGCTCACTGCTCCTGGTGTCACTACTGCCACACTCCTGGTCCTTACCTCTGATCACAGGGAGCGTGAAGGGGGGTTGATGGCCATCACGATCCCGCTGCAGAACCTGCTCCATGAAAGCCACATGATCGGCATCAGCCATGGGGATCTCCCGGTCACTGAGGTCATGCTGAAGGCAGCCGTGGAAGAGGTTTAGTAGCATTTCATTGGGCACAAACGAAGAGTCCTTGGTCACCTCCTCATGCTCTGCTTCAAAATGGAACCATGGCAGCTTCAGAGACAGCATTTCCATAGCCACCATCTGCCCAGGACCCCAGGAGACAGCCCTTTGCAAAGCAACACTTCCACACAGCCAGGAATTTCCCCAGCACCTCTGCAAGACCGACTTGGAGAGTGTTGAGGAGGCCCTGTAGTTTTGGCATCCTTAGTTACCCTGCACTGACCCACACTGCTACTGTAACTGTGGTGGAGATGCTGGGGGTACACACTAGAAACCACCACCACAAAGCAACTATCTAGGTTTAAGGATTTCAAAAGCAGCTCTTACAAATTATCATCCCAGGAAAGGCAGCAATATAGCTGGACAGCCCTGGGGCTGCAGATTTGGGAAGGACAGCATCAAGCTACTAAAAGAGGCATGACAGTGCTCACATGCTGCTGCCCAGGGAGAAAAGCACGTGGAGCAGGCTGCCCATAGGAGGGAGAACAAGGAGAGGCAGGTGGTAAAGAGGTACCTACCTTTTGTCAGCATTAGAAAGAACATTTCCACCTGCTGGCATCTGGGCAACAGCTTCATGAGGTTGAACTGGAATGGGATCTCATGCACTCGAAAGCCAGGCCCCATGTCTGGATCTGCAACAGCGATGAACAGGACCACCAGAAAACAAGCATCCCACAAACTGCTCTGGGAACTGTGACTTGTAACTGAGAACAGAGGAGCTCTTTCTTTACATCCTTTACAACTTCTATAAAATCATTTTCTCAGGCACACCAGGCCTATTACTGAAGATATGAGCTCATCTTCCACCTGCTCCTTAAGTCAGCTCCTCTCACAAAATTACAGAATGGTTGATGTTGGAAAGGTCATCTGGACCAATCCCCCTCAAGCAAGGTCACCTTGTCACCTCTCCAGCCTAGGCAGAAAGCCTCAACGCTTTTTAGGCCTTCCCAGGATGAAGTAATTTCTCTGCCAGCTTAGTGTAAGTGCAACAAAGTGACCCACAGACATCAAAGTCTACAAAGTTGTCAAAATACCTGTTCCAACTTCCAGGAACTTCTACAGGTCCTGAGACATTCAAGACCTAGCTGCTTCTTTGCTCCATCAAGCTTGCTAGGACATAGATGGTGGACTCACCTTCAGCAGCTTTGGTGTCTGAAGGAGGGCAGACCCACTCCTCGTTCTGGCACAACTGGCTGACGTACTCAAAGGTCAGCATGGTGGCAATGCACGCAAGGTCCCGGGGGTACAGCTGCAATAAGCAGTCAAGGCTCACTTTGTGCAGAATTATTACCCACAAATGCAGAAGAAAAGAGTCTAAAAGTAAGGAGAGGGAACACCCATAAACCTGTTCCCTGAGTTGCCCTATTCTCACTCATGGCCCCCTCCTTCTCCACCAGCCCTTTAGCCTGTTTTCACCTCAGGAGGAGTGCTGGCAGTACTACCTGCAGTCCCTGCTCTGGTCCAGCTTGCTCCCCTCCAATGGAATGACTCTTCACAAAATAATTTGCATTTTCCCAGTTATCCCACAGCAGTGTCACATACATGGCATTGCAATCCAGAAACCTTTTATGGCCAGTGGCCAGTTCCTCTTTTAGAAATCTCAGACTCTTCTGTGACTAGCATTCCCATACCTTCTGGCCCTCAGTATTTACCTGCAGTTTCGTGATGCATTAAAGCCTTCTCCCTCCTCAAAAGAGCCCAAGCCCCTCCCCTTTCAGGGACTCACTGCTTTAGGTATTTTCTGGTAGGGCAAGCCATGGAGGTGCTTCCAGTTCTCAGCAGTACTGTGGACATGGCCACTCTGTGGCTCTACCCAGCACTCAGTGACCAGGTTCAGTTCTGTGTCCACTTCAATGGCCTCTACCTCTGTATCATTGTCATCATCTGTGGAAAAGCTGGAGGGAAATCAAAAGGAAAGTGCTGTGAGACGGCACAGAGCTAGCAGCCCACTGCAGCTCCTCTCACAGCTGTGAGAGGAGCCACAGGAACCCAAGATTGGCAAGCGAAGCCCCAGCGACCTGGTGATCAATCCATGACAACTGGTTATCTCTACTGGATTGTGGAGGTCCCCCTCCTTTCCACACACACTGACTGCAAAAGGCAAGTCTGGAGCCGTGACTCCACTGCCAGCCCTCCTTGGGAGCAGAACAGCGGCCTCACCTGTCCTTGGTGGAGGTAGAGTGGGGCGGGAAGAGGATGTACTGGACAACACAGGTGTGCTTCTCCCTGTCACTGCTGCTCTCAGTCGAGCCATCAATCTGGAGGGGAGACACTGCATGAGCCTTACCCAGTACCCCCTTACACAGCACAGCCCCATCACCCAGCTCCACTAGCAGTGGTGGAAAGAGGAAGCCTGTCCCAACCCCAAGAACTCCTCCAGCACAGCATGACCCTACCAGCAAACCAACTCTTCCTCTGCAGATGAAGGCAGAAAAATGCTCAACCCACAAGCTGCTTTACTTTCTCCCTATACATGTCAAGGCTGTGTGCTAGAAGCGGATGATAAATCCTATCACAGAAAGGTGAATCTATACCCAGAACCAGCAATGAGGGACTGTGTCCACAGGAGGACAGAACCCAGGCTCACCTGTATGGGCAGCTCCAGCACCATGTTGATAATTCCATCCCCGCTGGATGCAAAGTGGAAACCCTCTGACAGACGAACCCTTGCAACAGAGAGGAAGTCAGACCTGCTGGACTTCTCCACCCATAGTGTAAGCTTTAAATGCAAGAATGACTGTACCCTTCACCCCAAAACACCGTCCTTCCCAAGACAGGGAGCTACACACAGGGAATGGGGAGATACAACACTGCCAGAACAGCCTGTGTGAAGATCAGCATGCTCCAGGCACAGTAACACCTCTTGCCCTTTTGCATGTTTTCCAGGACTCTCATTCTCCTCAACTACAGCTGTAGAACTGGGTAAAGCACTGACCCAAGTGGCTCTAGAAGCTGTGTACAGGACCAAAATCCTCTGCAGAGTAGCTTAAACTGTTACCTATAATAAGGCCTCAGGTCCACCTTCTTTCCCTGCATCCCCATGACTAGCTTGGAGAAAGGACCCCTGTCAGGTGTGCAACTTACTCTGTGAGTGTGGAAAGGAGCTGGGCCACAGCAGTGATGGGTACAGCCGGTGCCAGCCCTGACTGGACACTCCAGATCCAGCGCTGGTGATAGAAGTAGCGGGACAGCGAGGCCAGGGTTGAAGAGGCAGTGCGATTGGCCACCATGGTGAGGGGACCAGACACGGGGGGATGCTCCAGGTTGAGAACGAAGGGGGCTCGATAGTCAGAAGGCAGCTTCTCATACCTAGGAGAGGGCAGAAGTGTGGCATGCTGAGATGGAAAAAATGTATTTTTTTTTCCGTTCAGAGTCAGAGCTATCTGGATTCACAACCCACTTGCTGGGCCCAGGACAGCGTCTTCCAGCAGCAGAACATGGCTGGCCCAGCACAGGATCCTGATCAGACAGCAGTAACTAAATTTACTTCTATATCCTATTTAGAGTGACAAATCTCTCCGTCCACCAGGAACCCCTGCTGCAACTCACAGCCATGCAACCCAAACCCACCCCAACAAGCACCAGTTTCATCCACAGCACTCTCATCCTACAACTGACAGCACCATGCACAGACCTTCCTCTTTCCCAGTTCCCAGGGCAAGGGGACTGTGCTGACAGCCTGCTACTCCATCACTACCTGATAAGCAGCTTCTCCAATGGTTTGTGCAGCACAACAAGGCAGGGTCTGTCTGAGAGGGCTGACTGGGCCCCAGCCACAGGTGGAGATTTGGAGGGAGAACTGCTGCCCAACATCTTCCTCTTTGCTTTTGGAGTTGCCTCCTTGCTCTGAACCCTGTGGGGAAAGCGCAGCTGCAAGATTCGGTCCCGTAAGTCTTCCACTATCTGTCATGGCAAAAGCAAAAGGTAAACATGAGCAACTTTGTCCGGAGACATAAACTACTCAAAATAAGTGTCTAGAACAAGAGCTTGACCAAAAGGAATAGAACACTCCTTGAATACACAGAAGAGCAGAAGTTAAAGGTCATTTTACTTCTGAGGCACTAGCAAGACCAAGATCAAGATGACACAAGGCTCTTTGGTCCCTATTTTAACAACTGCAAGTATTTTTAAAAGCAAAAGGAACGTTAAAAAACTCCCAAGACTATTTCAAGGCTGAAGAAGTTGCCTTCCAAAACTCAGATTAAAAACAAATTAATTGCATGCCAGCTTCTCCACAGAAACAGTCCAAGCACCCACCCTCATTCTTCCCTCCTCCTCTCCTCAACAGCCCACAGTAAATGTAAACTAGTCCATATCAGCTGTGGGAACAGTCTGGCTCTGTCTTATGTATTCCCTCACTATCGTGTTCATTTGTCAAACCTTTATGGCAAAAGGTTTCAGGAGCCTGGGTTATTTTTTAGGTTAACTTTTTCCAAGATACTTCCACAATGACTTCCTGATTACTCTTTTTAGCTTTTAGCAGCTCTGAATATGGTTCTACCCATGCCAGCATCTGATTCCCACAATAGCCCAGCGTTTTATTTGAAATTTCTACAGTTAGGTTTCTTCCATGATCTTTGTTCAACTTTTTTCAATTTTTATTACCGTTGTAGGCAAACAGAAGAACAGCAGCTCTCCATCTTCCTCAACACTAATTATTTCAGTAACTTTTCCCATCATTACTATGTCTTTTTCGAGGAAAGGAATGTCCCCAAACCCAAATGTTAAACAAGAGCTCTTTCCTGCACTATCCTGCCACTTGGGACCCCTCTGTGGTTTCATACTGATATCACAGAACCACTAACTGTGTTTAAGCTCTCAAATCCCACTTTTTTGCAGTTATCCATACTGGCTTCCAGCCACCATTGCGCTGCTTAGGTGTCACCAAAGCACAAAGGTTGAAATAGCTTTGTGCCACCCACACATTTCCCCAGCTCAGTACCTGTTACCTTTCTGCAAATGAATTCCCTACCCTTTGACTAGAAAAAAAGATTGGGAAAATCACAAACAGCTTCTGCTGTGATGAAACAGAGCACTTTTTCAATTTCCTCACTTTGTTCCCCAAGCCAGTTCCTGTTTTGTGACACCCCATTCCTACAGTTCTACACTTGTGCCCTACACAGTCTCACCTAAAGCTTTCTGAAAGTCAACTGTATGAATTGCTTTCCTTCCCTTCAGCATTGGAAATTTGAATTGCTCAGCACAAAAACACCTTTTCCTTAAACAAAGCAGGCTAAGTTCTACTGCCATCCTCCACACTGGGTAGTTAATCAGCCCTATGGCAGGCAAAAAAAAAATAATATTGTGGATGATACAATTTATGACCTACATACAGCTCCTCCTGCAATGACCTGAAGCTTGTCCACAGCTGCAGGGTATGGTGCTTGTCTCACACCTTCTACATGAAATAGATAATGATTTATACCTGCCAGAGGGAACTCCTTCACAAAAACCTTTCACTTGGCATTACTAAGCCCATATGTTGGCCCAGCAACCTGTGCCCAAGTCCTGGATCCCCTAAAGACATAAAACGGCAGATCTGCCAGAGTGCCAGAACATTTAGTATTATCTGGGTTCATTATCTCAGAAAGAGATGGTCCTTCCCATGTTTGTCAGCTTCTCCTCAGACTAATCTCAAACACTAAAGCTAAGTTAGACAAACCAAAGATTTCTTTCATGAAGATAAAAGACCTAGATTTAATGATAAACTTCTTGTTCATATTAAAAAGTTCACATAGCTTAATAGCAGGGCATCTTTCTCATGCTTTAACTAGGAACACTTAGACTTGTCTCAGCCATTGTAACTGGTGGTAAACTCCACCTTCTGCATCTGAGTGGGGCAGCCCGTTTCTTTTGATACAAAAAGGTTACTAAAAGTCTTTCTGGCAGACTTTTATCCTGAAAACATTTCCTAGGTACTAATTTTTTTTCTCTCCCTGTACTGCTTCTGTGGGGCATTGTTTGCATTTTAACTATTAACTTCCTCCCTGCCCAAGAGATTCAATATACATGTACTGGAAGAGATAGCCCAGGGAACATGTAGTACATCTATCACAGAGGTCTCTACAGATGAGTCAGACAAGTATCTGCTGTTCTTTACAGATGGTATTGATTGTGCTTTGGCCAGAAGGATAGACTAGATAACCTTTGAGTCATTTCAAGCTCCACAGTTGAATTAAGCAGTGGGAAAAACATCCATGTGACCAGCTATGCTATTGATCTTCGAGTCTTTGGGTTTAGATCTTTCATAGACTTAACAAAGAAAGTTTGTCCCAACTGACCCTTTCTGTTACAACAGATTCAAACCCATCTAAGCCTTAACATAGTAGTTACTTATTAGAGGGTAGCTGCCCAGTGTTGCCTGTGATCTACCCACCGTTTCCACATTCAGAACTTCCTGTTCTACTCCTACCCCACAAAGCAGACAGCCAGCTCTCACCTTGTTCCTGGCCTGTGCAGGTGTGCCAATGGGGAACCCCAGCCGGAGAACCATGCAGGGAGCTTTGGAGATGATTCGTACCACATAGAATGAGGAAGGGGTAAGATCCTCAGACCTAGGGAGGAGGGATTAGGACAAGGCTGAAATGGCATGGATCTTGCTGCTCTGTCATGCCAGACCAAGCAGAGGTCTGCTCCACAGAGGCAAACAGCCCACACAACTTCACAGTACCACATATCAGTTCTAGCATGCAGAAACCACCCTAGCTGGCTTCCCTCTCCCTCTGGGCTGTGCCTGGAACACAATGGAACAGTTCAGAAACTGCAGGATTTCATACTCCCTTGTCTAGCTCTCATCCTCTCCTGTAAACATCTGCTTCAGGCCCATCACCACATACTGGTCTAACCAGATCCTTGCTCTGGCCACATGCCCGATTCCCCACATGGCACCGTGTCAGAGCCACTCACCCATGGATCAGCTTGACGTAGGAGTAGCCCTCCACCAGCACAAAGCTGCTCCAGTCCCGCAGCAGGGACGTGAGCGCCGAGTGGGAGATGCGGCACTGGATGGTGCTGTAGCGGCCGTTGTTGCCCGGCGTGTGCAGGTGCTTGGGCACAGGCCTGCAGGGTGGGCAGAAAGTCATTTCAGAGCTGCAGTTTCTCTTCTTCCCCCAAAACCCACAGAGGCTTTGCTGCATCCATCCTACTCTGACTGGTCTATCAGCCTTTTTCCTCCACAGCAGCCAACAAACAAGCACCTCCCCTAATCTCACAGTGGAGAGAGCCACACTCCCTGAGTGCACTGGAATCTCCACACCGCAGAAAGCACATCCCTTGTATGCCATCTCCCTCCATGCAATAGATGACTATTATTCACATAACTCTGCAACTAGGACCAGCCTCAGGTAGGCAGTACTTTTGGGAAAGACATTTTCCAGCAGCAAACAAAAGCATGTGGGTTAGCTCCCAAATGAATGGTCCCATACCCCCTGCAATCAGGAAATCAAAATCCAAGAGGGAGCTGAAAAACAATTTATCTTCCCCCTCTCAACAAAGATGACTTCCTAACCTACTGTCCCTCTCAGATAAACAAACCTTCAGCATCCATTAGGCTCCACTAGTGAAACCCTTCCCTTGGCCATAGGCACCTGCAAAAGAGCTGCAACTCCTCAGCTGGGCTGAACTGGACACCCTGCTTTCCCAGGCTGGCCCACAGCGTGCACATGAGCTCAGCCCTGCCCATTACATACGTGTCATGCTCCAGAAGGATGACTATACGATGCATGTGCAGCCATCTCTGCCAGAAGTTGGCATCCATGGAAAGGATAGGCTTCCAGTAGGAGGCAAATTGGGAATGGCTTGAGTCGGACCCACTGTGCTGCAGAGATAACACCTGAGAAAATGACAGGACAATATTCAGCATGAAAGTGCTCTACTCAGAGAGAGTAAGAATTTCTCTAGCAGCTGAGCTGTTGTAGGCCAAGAAGGCCACATCCCTGGCTTTGGGTAATTTCCTCTGAACAGAGTAAGTCTGCTCACATTGAAACACAGTGCAGCGTAAGCAAAAATAAATTAGGCTCCTAAAATGTCAAGATAATTAGGAATTTAACTACTTAGCATCAAGTAAATCAACCACGAAAAAGATGGCATATGTAACTGTGTGCCTTCTGACTGAGAAGGGGATATATGGCTTGTGTCAGCAAAGTAATTAAACACTGAGATTACTCATCTGAGAGTGCTCAGGCAAATAGGGTGCCAGAAAGGGTGGCATTGGGCAACTCTAATAGGTTTGTATGGTGACACTGGTTCCACCAACTATAGCAACACTGCTGACATAGAAATACAGTGGTGGTTAGCCACAAGATGAGATGTTCCAGATATACTTTGGGATACATAACCCTACACAGGGAAAATGTACTAGGCAAATCTAAAGAAGGACTTAAACAGTAAAACAAAAGGAATAATTCTCTGAAATTAAAGCTCCCCTAACTTTAGTATCTGCTAGTCCTCTTCCATCTATGCCAAGGACGCTGGTAGCAGGGAACAGATAATATGCTGGCTCTTCTGCTTAGTGAGTTTCAATGAGTTTGAATTTTGCAGTGGAAACTATTAGCTCATATTTTGTTTCGTTTCTGCTGTGCAGATGGCAAGTATCTCTCTTGCACCTTCCACATGAGTGCTCAGAGCAATGAGCCTATTAAACAACTATTCAGCACATCGTGTATCTTCACCTGACAGTACTGAGCTACATCTCCAGGGCAGTGGTTGCACTGCCAGCAGCAACTCCATGCCTATGGGGCATCCACTGAAAAAGCACAGCAAAAGCAAGCGTGTCAGCCTTCCCATTGGTCTCACACATCACAGCACTACAGGAGGTGGTTTCAGAGCACACTTAGGAGACTTGCTGCTGGGCTTAGAGCTGTAGCTGCATCAATGGAGACATAGGGCGATGTCTCAGAGGGGGAAAGGCATAGCATGGGATGTTGACTGTACCACACCTGAACTCTCTGACTGAGCAGGATAAGATGAAGACAAAATGAGCAAGAGATGAAGCCTGAGTACAAGAACAGGCAGGGGAGACAACCTGTCCCACATTAGAGAGAGAGGCAACATACCGGAGTGGTGGATCCTGGGGGGATGTAGAACAGGGGCACACCATTCTTGGTGCTCTCAGGAATGGTAAAGTGTTCTGGGACTGTGTCAAAAGACTGCAGATGTACCAGCATCTGATCTGTCTGGTTGATGCTGTAAAAGAAGAGGCAGTTAGCCACAAAAGCCTGTGCTCTCCCCCTTGCTGCTCCAGTCAGCGCAGAGCTTGCACACACAGCATGCCCTATGTACTGGGAGCCCATCTGCACCAACAGAGCTTCCTTGGGAAATGCTGGAACTCCATGCCCAAGTACAAAGAGTGTGTTAAAGGGGCTTCAGTGTAGCAGCCTCATCCACACAGAGGATGAACAGAGTTGGAAATGAAGTGCTAGAAAAGGAATCTGCCAAAGAGTTGGATGTAACAGTCACCCTGGCCAAGAAATGGTTATGACCCCAGGCACTTCAGCCCCAGACACGTGTGATGTGTTTGCTGCTCCTGGTGTGACCACACAGCACAGCTGCATGGGTGTGCTGTAAGAACACATGACCTCCATGGGATGGCAGTCAGAGGTAAGGTTTGCATCCCAGGATCCAGATTCAGGAGCAGCCACACCATCACCCTGAAGCATCCTTACAAACTAGATCACAGACCAGTTTGAGTCTTTTCCTTGGCTAGACAACAAGCTTGTTACCAGTTGTGTCCCCTCCTCAGAGCACATTCCTTCTGAACCCTGGGTTGGGATGGCCACCTGAAAAAGCCTCATGCCAAGGAAGGAATTACTTGTTTACACTGGGCACTGGAAACTGCTGGGCATGGTCCAGCTCACCTCTGCAAGGTGTTCCAGAAGCGCCGGATGACTGTGGTGCGGTACAGACTGGTGATAGGCTTCCTCATGGTGCAACTGATGTCATGCAAAATGTCATAGCTTCCCTCCATTGTCACTTCCACCCAAGTGCTGCGTTTTGATGGGTCCAGGGGCCAAGGTGTCACAGCTAAGTACTCAATCCTCATGTTATGCTTCCAAAGCAGCACCAGTTTCACCTCCAGCTGAGACCCACCTGCATGGGAGCAGAAGAGCAAGTTCAGGTGTTCCATACACATCTGAGCTTTACGTCTGATCAGAGATTCATGAGTACCATGAGATCATTTGATTGCTGAGGGGAACAAAGTGATCTAACTGCTTGCTTTAGCTGAAGTCACTCTCCTCTCCACCTAATGGAGGCTTTGCTTGCACTGAGGCGTTTGGTGAAGAGTTCTCAATTCTTTAAGTGTACATGTAATACCTGCACTAGGGAAGGAATCTGAAACTCAGAGGAAGAGCTGACATTTGCAATGGGCTCTCTTCTTCACAGCCTCATCTTTGTTTCCAAGAAAACTGCTGCTTTGCACAGATGAGCAGGGCCATTAAAGTATAAAGTTTTGTCATCCACACTGCACAGAGTTAATCCATCCCATTGCAGAAACACAGCCATCTGACGGACACAGATCATAAACAACCTGGAAGGTGAGGCCTAATTCTTGAATTAATCTCTATTCATCCTGCACAGACTGTATTTCATGCAATCTAGAACTTCAGTCTTCAAAGCTTCTCACCATGTTTACATTCTCTTCCCAAAGTTGTTAAGAATGAATATTCACCTATTCTTCAACCTGTATATTTTTACCATTTCCTTTCAGCAAGCCTAATAAGATTAACACTAACACCTGACAGCAGGCCTCGCTGAGCCAAAAGAGCAGAGACCTGTCCCATTCCTGCTGACTGTGCATGTGTATTTGTACTAAAACATCCCAGGGAAACACATGACCATGCTGCGATTTCAGCTGCTCGATCATCTATTCTATGTCCAGCCTGCTCTGTACTTTGCCAGACTTGCAGCGTTTGTGTGATAAGTGATTGGATGTGCTGGAAACCTTCTGAACAGATCATCAGCCTGGATGCTCTGTTTCCTGCAGAGTTGCATTTGCTGCTGTCAGAGGCACATCATGCCATCCCCTTCACAGGCTGAGCTCCACTTTAAAGCCATCTTTTTGCTCTCATGGTCCCTGCTGGGAGGTTCCCTCAGAGCACTCTTCCCCCATCAATGTTTAGAAGAAACCTTACAGAGTACATGCCAAATTCATGCTTGGTTGTTCTTTTGATTAAATCATTTTTATTCTGAGCAGCTTCATTTCCATAACATTGACAGGGAGTGTGCACTACCAATAAATCCTTACTCAGTTTCAGCTGTTACTGTGACAAAACATTCATTCCTCTTAACAGACCCAGACCTTCCTGCACCTTAAGAACTCACCTTTCTTGAAAAAAGATGATCAGAAGTGTATACTGTATTTTACCTGTACTTCATCTGGGGGATTAGTAGGATTTTATTTAAGGTCACTAATATTTTATACAATGGATGGTTTGTGTTATTATAATTGCACTTGCCAGGATTGCACCATCTGTTGTTTCCTATGAAGATTGTCTAGTTTATCAGAGAGGCTAAACAAGAATTTATAAATTCATCTCTTTTTATTTCATACTGTCACCTCACTCTTATTGCTTTAGGGCTCATCCACTGCTACTTGCACAATATTTTTGTTCTCATAATAAAGCCTTTCTACTTCATCAACAGAAAACATGATAAGTAAATTCCCACATTTTTGCTTAGATCATAAATGAAAATATTTCCAACTTTCACCTCTGTTTCCATTAGTCATCCTGGCTTCACTCCTATGATCCCACACAAGCAAAACTAAAAACACAGGCAAAATATTTACTTAGTTTGAAGTTACACCTAGATGAATCTTCAGCTTTTTCTTACTGCAAAGCAATCTCTTTCTGTTCCTGACTTTATAGATAATAAAATTCTTCCTACTTTGATTTCCTTCACAAAGTCCAGCTCTGTTTTTTTAGAAAACTCACTTTGTCTTCCTGATTCCTGTCACTAGAGAATAGCCATTCTCACTGCCCAGCTATTTTTGGTGCTGGACTGATTCACAGAGGAAGATGATGTTTTGAAAACCATCCTCCAGGCTGCCCTCAACACAAAATGGCGAGAATTTTTTTTTTTGCTACAGAGGGAGATCCCCTGACAGTGTTCCAGAAAGTAAAAGAGCTGGGCTCAATTATGCACCATGGCCCTGAAGCTTCTTTTCCTTCCATACTTTCCAATCCTTTTCCTTTCACAAGTACTTCTGCATTCCTAACTAACCAAGCTGCCTCCTAAATACCTAAATATATAAAAATCAAACAGTGAGGGTAACCAGAACACTTATAAATATCACAAACAACCTCCCCAGGCAACTCTGAGCACAAAGCTAGCTATTTAATCTATTTTGTCTTTGGTAAAGTGAAGGAGAAAAGCGACAGTGTCAAAGTCCACAACTGCACTTTTTTCCTCTCGCTTCACAGCCAGCTGGCTCCTTACCAGCCTTTAATTGGCAAGTGTTGGCAATCCAGGTTAATTAACTGTTCTTTGTTATCCACTTCTCTGTAGAATGGCTCAGAGAGCCCTGATTAGGCAAACATGTTTTTCCTTAGCAAAGGCAGTACTGAATGTCTAAAATTCCTCAACTCTACTTTTACCTGTTAGCTCAGCAAAATTTTAAGCAACTCCCCAGAGCATTTAGCCTTTCCAAAGTATTAAATAACATTATCTGCTACTAGTCTGAAGGCTGCATAGAAGTACACTCTATATTTTTGATACCTCTGACATTTCATTTTCAAATTTCTTCTAAAAAATACACAGAAAGTATTTCTGGCTCAAGGAGCCCCTGAGCTGCAAAGAGCTAGAGAGGGCTCAAAGGAAGAAAAAAGGAAAGCAGAATAGAGATTATCATCATGTATGTTTACCCTGCTCTTACTCCTGTGCACCTGCCCACAGCTATTCACCACAGAAGGTAACTCTGACCCAGCAGCTGCTCTTCTGCTCTCTGCTCTTGTAAAAATGGGAGACCAATCCATTTAGCACTCCAAGGAGTAAAAGCCAGCAGGCAAATACCTGGAGGAAAATGCAGGGAGCATGGTAACATGTTGTGATATTTCTAATACATTCCTCCAGAGTGCAGGAATTCACTGCTTTACAATATCCTGAGCCACAGGTTGTAGCTACACCTTTGTGCAAAAAAAATACAATGTGAACTTGTCTGACTGCTTTTTGAATGATTCATACCTGGTGAATGCTCTTCCAGCATTTCTGTATAGGACTACAGTCACCAAAAGCACTTCAGCATTGCTGCCAGATTAAAGAGAAAGGCTTTTTATCCAGCACTGTTCAAGTTGTAAGTGAACTTGGGCACAGAAGAATAAAAGACACTGAGTGTGGACACGAATGGACTTGTCACACTGTTTCACAGACATTCCTAGACAAGGAGAGTGCAATGGATCTAATCTGCCTGGATTTAAGGGAAGTAATCTCATGGCACACCGACATTAGTGAAAGCAATCTGCAGACATTACTGGAACAGCTGTCTCACCGGGAAAACTTAGCAGACACTTACTTTTAACAGAAAATTTCTGAAACAAGGAATTAGGGAGATTCCTAGAAGACCAACTTTAGAAATTATCCCACCTAATATGATTGCTAGCAATCTTCCCCCCAAAAATGGTGATTTAGATCCATTCAGTTTGTAAGATGCATCAAGGCAAAAGAACTGCAATTCCCAGGCATCACAGTGGAACAAGGAGGTGAACTGAGCAAAATGAACTTAAGAGTACTATCATGTGAAGGACAGCACATGTAGGGACTCCTAAACAAACAAAACCCAATAGAACACCCCCAAGGACTCATCAGTTGAAAGAAAAGGTGCATGAAAGATTCAGAGATTTCTGCAATACAGTCGTGGAGAATGTTCACATGATTCCCAGTCTATCAGATTTGTTATTTCACTTCAGAAGCAAGGAAGTGTCAATGCTGCTGAACAAGGCACTGATAAAACTACACTTAAAACACTCTTATCAACTGTTTTGAGAAACATGAGATCAAACTGAAAAGAAAACAACTTAAGGGGAAAAAAAAAAGACCTATTAACCTGAATAAACAAAACAGAAAGCCTGCCCTTACAAAATAAAGGTGAAATACCTGCTTGCTTAATATTAACCTGCCAAAAGGTAGGTTACAAGGAGAAAGATGTCCTTAAATATGTTTGTGGAAGGCAGAGAAGGCGGATAAATTTAATTAAAAATAATAGTCACACAGGTCCAATTTGGTCTCAGGGAGTTTAGAAAGGAAGCCAGAGAAAGAGCAATGAAGCTCTGGGACAGTCTTCCAACCAGAGCAGTGGCAGAAGGTATTTACATGTTTTTTAGGCAGACCACAGTAAATTCACAGAAAACATCACATGGCAAGTTTGGAATGGTTTGGGAGAGACTTTGATTCTCTGATGTAAAACACATTCTGTGTACTAATAAGCTTGCATTTGGATTTTTTCATCTCCCCTTCGGTTAAAGTACTAGCACTAGTCACAGCTGGAGATGGAAATTTAGGTAGGATTTACTGGCCCTCCTTAGGATAATCAAACCCCTCAAGGTCCCTAGTCAGCAGCTAGTTCTCACCCTCCAGGTGCCATGTCTAGTGAGTCAGGTGAGAGAACAGGATCACTGGAAGGTTTTATGGTCTTCTAGAATTGATCACGGTCCTGACTGATCTGACATTTTCACCTAACAATATCCTTGTTTCACCCAATTTCTTCCTTTGGAAGACTGTAGTTCGGAGGCATTAAGCCTGTTGTACCAAAGGGCTCAACTTTGCGTTAGTATTTTGGAGGGCATCTAGCAAAGAACTAGAGAGGGATGAAAAAAAAGAGAAATATAGATGAAATCCCAAAAAACTCTGCAAACCCCAGTTCTGTCACTAGTTTCTCTGCAATTGTGGGGAATCATTTCCAAGATACAGTGCTTCACTGGCTGTCTCTCCCCAGGCACAACCACAGAGAGCAAGCCTGGCAAGTGCATAACCACACAATATTGGGCAGCCCTGCAGCAGGCAATTATTTGTGAAAACAGAATTTGGGGAAAATGGCTCCTTCCTCCACAATACCACCACTCTGCTGAGATGGCAGATGCTGTGCTTTCCTCTAAGCAGCTGAGAACAGAGTCCTATCTGAGTCTCCAGCCCTTAAGGCAGCAGAGTCACCTTTGGTGATGTTGACCTCCCGGATGCTGTAGCCCTCGCGCAGCCGGACCGAAACAATGCTCACGAGGTCGGCGTGCACCTCCTTCTCCGTGTGCTTCTTCCTCCGCATCGCCAGCGCAGGGTTGCTGCTTGCAGACACCAGGTGCTCATTGAACAGCCTGTGCTGGGACACTGCAAATGGCAGGGATGGGTTTGTGAGGGAGCAGCTCCCCTGAGCCCCATCATGCAGCAACAGGCCTCCCCAAGAGCTTTATAAAAGCTGCCAGGAACACTCGCTGGCCTGAAAAACAGTACATCCTTCAGGCACCACTTACAGCCACTCCTGATTCTGCAATACAGCAAACAGGTTCATCAGTGTGGCCAAAAGGCCTGGGAAAGGGACAGGGTGGGGTGACAGGCACTGCTTCCTCTGGGACAGCTTTTGTGACAAGACACACATTGGAATTCCACATCCAGCCTAGACAGGCAGAAACTGCACATCTGTTTCAACAGTCACACAGCAAGCGTTGGGGCTTTACGGATTTCCCTGGAAAATTTTAAGTTCCCAGGTGCTTTTTAAAAGATATCAGGATGTGGAAGACTTGAGCTTAAACCACTAGCAGCTGATCTTTTTAAGATTCAGCATTTCCAAGTCCCAAGCTAGCTCTCTTCAAACTTGCCAGTTTACGTGGCTTCTGCTGCCAAGTTACAGAAAGCAGATGGCACCAGCATATCGCTGGGACATGAAAGGGTGTTTCCATGTTTTACTGGTAACTAAACTAAGCTCTCCTGGCATACTCTCAGTCATTAATAGTCACAAAATAAGAACAACCAGGAGAAGCATTTGGGACAGTTCTCAGGGGTCTAGTTTTTCAATCCAAACTGCCATCTGCAAGCCCTGTTAGGACAAGCTCTGCAGAACATCCCTGTCTGCAAGCTAGCCAGTGTGCACGGAAGGGTGGGCAAGAGCTTCTGACCCCCTCCAAGTCCCAGCACAGTGGGCCTAACTGCAGATTGCTAAATCAGGGGAATGGTGGAAAATGGGGCATTATTTTTCCCTGGTCCACCCAATTCCTGGAACCAGGAGGGGATTCACAGGTGGGGCTGTGTGACCAACTGTGCCCAGAGCCTACAGAAGGCATGACAAGGGACAGTATCAGCATAACCAAGCCTGGGGAGTCACCCCAAAGAGAGGTGCTTTAAGACACCCATCTACTGGAAGAAGGACATGCACATTTCTCACCACAATAATATTCTGGATTCAGGGACTCCCCAGTACGCAGAAAGGAGTACAGTAGAAATGCCTTGTGATACACATTCAGATCCAGGCTCAGGGGATCCAGCTCAGGGCACGTGGAGAGGTAAGCACCAAAAGTGGCCATGGCGATGAATTTCATCAGTTCCACATTGGGAACGTGGCCAAAGCTGCAGTCATAGGAGTAGACACCGCCCACCTATGGGATGGATAAAGGAGACACCTGAGTGACAACAGCAGTGCTGAAGACAAGGCAGATGATTGGTCAAGAATTCAAACAGGCAGAGAAGGCCCCCACTTCTCCTCTGGAGGTGACTGCCACCACCATCAATCCACCTGCCTCCCTCTGGTACCCACACTCCCAGGTACCAGCAGACATACCTGCACAAAGGAGCAGGCCACTGTGCCACTGCGCAGCTGGTTGAGTAAAGTCTCGCACACAGCCACGTCAGGGACACTGGTCACACCATCCGTAATTATTATAATACCTGTAAACAAGGCAGCATCTTAGTGCATCTTCCATCTCAAACAGCTATCATTCTCCCAGTAAATTCACCAGAGATAAAGCTTAGGCAGGGCAAAAGTAGAAGGAAAATCCTGAGGCTGGTTTAGAGCTTCCAAAGCATTATGGAGCTGGCAAACATCCTGATTAGGTACAGCAGAGCACACAGAAAGGGCACTGCTCTTCACACCCCAGGTTGCCCTGAGCAACAGTCACAGCTGTACTGCCTCACAAACTCCCCAACACTGACACACGTCACTTGGCACAGTGCTGTCCTCCCCATTCCCACCACCACAATTTGCCCCCAGAATGCAGAGTAAAAGGCTCTGGTGAAATTTCATCCCTAACAGAAGGGTCCATGCACACACCCGTCCTTACAAAATTAACCTCAGCCTACGGCAGGAGCAATACAGCCCTTTGCAAACAACCAGGCAAACCTTAACCCCGAGGATGCAGCCAACCTGCGCTGGAGTTGGAGGGCAGCAGCTGCAGGGCCAGGATCCCTTGCCGGACCATGCTGACCAGACCAACGTCAGCAGTGACAACAGACACGCTGGGCTTCCTCCCAGATGACTCCTGCACGTCACCAGGGCTCTCTTGAATCAGGGGGGATAAATCCACCTGGAAAAGTTTAAAAAGCCCACAAGGCCCCAGGGGGCAGATTTCAGCCTAGCTCTAGTCCTCGCTCTTTCAAACACCTTCGGTCTGGCAGTCCCATGGTACTCTGGAGCACCACAGCAGACTCCATTTGTAGCTTTAACTTTCAGGTGCTCTTAAAATCCTGGTCACTTGGGCTGCTTCGAACAGCTGGGCAAGGCTGCTTGAAGGTGGAGGGACAGCATGCTCAGAGCTTTATTCTAAGTTGATTTCTCACAGAAGGGGAGATATGAGACACTTTGGGGTCACTAAAACTCCTCTGTGGAGCAAAGCAGTTCCCAGTTAAAGAGATGGTGAATACCTCTTTCTCCCCTTGTCATTTAGTAGAAGCTGCAGCTATTCAGCATCTCCTTAATCTACTCTATTCAGCCCAGAAACACTGGAGACGCAGAGACAGCTACGTCTCACTCGTGAAGCTCTGCAGCAGAGGGGGAAAGAAGCCTCACAAGGACTAAGTCTAGTGCCTATGCATTTAACTCAAATGGCCCTTGTTATGCAGTGTTGATATAAACAAATGCAGGTAGGCTTCTCCTGCATCTTCTACAAAAAATATCCCCTAGGCAAAGCCTGAAATTTGTATAATTACACCCGTGAGAAACCTACTGTATTCATAGTCCCTTAATCCCCATAAGGCTCTGGCAGTTCAACCCTGTAATAAAATATTGCTTCATTTTTACTGCTAATGCAGAGAATGGCTGAGACCCCCCTCTGCAAAGCTACAGACGATTGGAGTTGGGAAAAGAAAACTAGAACTAACAAAACTTTTGCTATGCACAAATGGGAGCAGTCCGAGAGCAAAAAATATTGATTATCCATCACTTTAATTTGCCAGATGCCTTAAATTCAGATACTTGTTAACAATGATACAGCTAGTGCAACTTCAAAAGTGAATAAAGTTTCAGTCCCTGCCTTTCCCCTGGGGCCTCCCACCTCCACCCCACACCCTGTGGCAGGATTCACCAGTCCCTCTGGCCTGCAAGAGCGTCTCTCTCCTCCATTTGCATGGAAGAAGTTACAGGGTAGTTTACCATGAGAGAAATACTGCATCAAGCAGGAATCCACACAAAGCACTGCAAAACCACCATCTGGTCTCACTAGTCGAGGTATTTACTTCTGGCAATCTACTTTCTGTTTGAGGACTGGCAGTTTTAGCATTGAAACATACAAATTTCAGCTACAATGTGAGACTCCCAGCACTTCAGATATGCAACTGCAATTCACTACCAGTATCCTCTTGGTCATCTGATTTTGGGACTTTTTACTTCCTTTTTGCCCAAACTCTAATAACTAATGCTAATTAAGGACTACATAACCTCAGCCAGACCAACAATGACTTTGACTGCAAGAAGATCAAAAGCAGCATGGCCAGCAGGTTGAGAGAGGTGATCTTTAAATGTCCCTTCCAACTCAGACCGTACTAGGATTCTGTCATTAATATGCTGATACATATATCCATGGCTACTAAGCAGCATCTGTCACAGAATTCAAGGAGCACTTGAAACTGCACCAGCTGTTTATTCAGTTTCACTGCCAGTTTTCATGGTAACAAGTAAGTATTTTCATTCAAGAAATGTCAAAAGGGCTAAGGGCATATTCACAGCTATTTGCAGATTAATAATATGGACATAAGCACCTCTCCCACCATCTTCTTCAGAGAGAAAGCACACCTTACACCATTTCTCCCATGATATACAGTCAGGCCATCTTACTGCACATTAACTTTAGGGAAGGTAAAGATCCTCACCAGTCCTTCTAAACACTTAATGGTTCTGCTTCCTCAGTGTTCACATCTCATTACTGGATCCCACAGTGTTATCTCACCAACTCCTTAGCTGTTCCTTCTGCAGACTTATGCTGCTGTTCCTCTTGCCACCCCACTTCAGAGGGGCCTCAGAATGCAGATCTCCAGGAAGCCAAGAGAGCCCAACTACCTCTGCCCTCCTTACCTGCGGTTTGGGTTCATACTGTTGCTGAAGCATCTCTGCCACTTTGTTCTCAAAGGCACAGAGCTGTGTGTAAACTTGGTGCAGAAAGGCCTCACGTTTCGTCTCATCCAGCTGACAGCCCTGGAATAGTACCTGGCCCAAGGACACACATGTCAGTCATCAAGTTAAGATTTTACAGCACCAGCCCCAAGATGGTACACAGGAACACAGCTCTGCACAGGGGAGTTCAAACATCTCCCTGACAAAGCACAGGTACAGCACAGGCCACTTCTCTCTGTCCCTGCTCAGAGACAAGAGCCTGTGAGCAGTGGTGTCTCATGGCACCTGCTGTGCACCCCACTGCAGATGCTTACATCACACTTTGGCAAATCTCCTTCTTGGGCAAGAAACTTCTACTTCATTTGACTTTCTCCAGGAGAAAGTGATGTGGAATCATTGTTAGAAGCCATTAAGTGTAGTCTGACACTTCGAAGGAAGGCCTGTTTGTTCTAATCTGCCTCACCTCTAGACTGATCAAATTTCTTCCAAGAAGAACAGCAAATTGAAATAAAGAAAAGAAACAATGAGAGTGGACATTACAAAAGAGGCTGAGTGATGTGACAGAATAAGCCTGCCACCGCAGAAACTCCCCAGGGCACAACACCTGTGTTTACAGATGTCACCCTGGTATAGGCAATTCCTGTCCACAACCAGGAGGCAAAGAAGATACAACATGCAAAGACCTCAGCAGATTGGTGGGATGCTGCATGTTATCCACATTCCCTTGGCCTCATATGGACAAGACCTCATAGTGACATCAGAGAAATAAATTATTACCACAGAGTCTTTCCTGGATGAGTGATACACACATATGCCTTTTCCTCCACAAAAGAAACAAAATTATCCAGTAGTACCCAGATATCACAGTTCATGGCCTCATGCACAAAGTGGGAATTTAGAGAGATCCAAAGAAGAAAAATGTAGCAACTTCAGAGTGCTCAATATAGTGCAAACAGGGGAGATACTGAGGCACAGCATGATGGTGTGTGCAGGATTGCTGGACAAGATAATACACAAAACATCAATGGCAAATGGAGAAATTCCTGCTAGGCTTACTCTAGCAGCACCTCAGAACAGACCAAAGCGATGGCCACACTCCTCAGCTACAAACCCTGGCAGAAGGCTTGGGCAGGGAGGGAACAAGCATAGACTAACAGGCTCCTCCTGTTACCACACACTTTCCCTGGTATTAGCAAAGGGATGAAATACACCACCAGAAACGTGTAAGTTACATGAAAATACTGTAAGGTGGAAGAGATCAAGGATGAACTTCAAAAACCATGCTGGCCCCGTAAACCAGACTTGAGTTTCTTAAACAGACCTGCCCTGACACAAGTGAAATCTCACTGATAAATCTCAATACTGGGGCTGGCTGCTCCCTCCAGCAAGGAGAAGTATATTCAGACCAGTGCAAAAAAACCAAGGTTTGTAGGAAGAAGCAATTATCTTTGAATTGACCCCTGCTACAGAGCTGGAACAGGCAGACAACCTTTTGGTCATACAAGCTCTGCTTGAATGCTTCAAGCTAATTAGAACACGCAAAAAGAATAAATCAACAGAAATTAAAAACAAAAACAACCCCCAAACAACAAAACAAGAACAACAAGCACATATTCAACATGAGGCAAATATTCCCTGTGGCCCAATTCTAGAATCGTGCCTGAGGGCAGCATTCTCCAGAGAAACCTCTGCTTCCTGCCCAGAAAGAAGTTGCTCACATACACTTCTGCATCATGCCAGGCCACGTGTTTCAGTGAAACAAGCCTGCAGCATCACAGATAACAGAGCCCAGCTGCCACCTGCCCCTGTTTTCCTCGTGCTCACAGGACACCTGCAAACCACAGCAAGCTTCTCATGCCGTGCCAAGGGAGAGCCTGAACTTTACCTGGTGGGACTGCAGGCCAATGATGGAGGAATACACCTGGATGGTGACAAAGATCTCTGGCTGGTAGATAATGTCTGAACCAGGGATACGAAAGGGTCTTAACAATCCCACCAAGCATCGGGAAAGGGCGTGAAACACTTCATCAAAAATTATCTCCCCCGTTGAGTCATCCTACAGAAACAGAGAAAGGGAACAGCTTTTTCACCTTCTAGGACTTTCACTCTCATTGCTGGTTATCCCACTGTGCAGAGCCAACAGCAAACATCCTCCTGCAGTGGCAGCTAGATTAAAGTGACAACTCTTGTAAACAGAAGTCACACATTCACCATCCAACAAAGAAACAAGATTTGCATTTAGTTCCCAGCCAGGGGCAAGCATGGCTCCCTCCCAGGAAAAGCAAGACTTCTGCAAAAGTTAAGACTGACACTGAGAGCAATAAGCCTTTTCTCAGCAAATATAAATGGGTTTCTCTTTTAATGCACAACACCCCAGAGAGGCAGCTTCTGCTCTTACCACAATCCCTGTGGAAGGGCTCAGATCGAGCTCAATCACAAATCGGTACTGGCGGGCCAGGAAGGTGACCCGTGTAGAGGGCACAAGGAGGTAGGGCCTGGGCTGGACCGGCTCGTCTGGCTGCCACCCGTTAGGCAGGATGCTGAGAACATCAAGCTCATTTTCTGACTTAACCTGCCGGAACAAGCAAACGGTACATGAGAGAACATCAAGCCATGCCAAAGGAAGAATCAGAGAAAGAAACAGGGCTTAAATACTCTGAAGGGCGCAGGTGCTGCTGGGTGGTGCAGCACCAGCCGCGCTGACACCATCCAGCCCTGAGCACCAACTCACCAGCTCGGGCTCGGGTACGGCCCGGATCACCTGGTGCAGGCGGCTGAGGACCCAGGCGAGCCGCACGTTGCGGGAGATGCGATAGTCCTTCTTCATCAGGAGGAACACATGCCCTGCCTCCTCCACCTGCGGCGGGAGCACGGCGGCCCAGGTCACCTCCGGAGCAGCCCCGGACAGCGCCCGCGCCGCCGCTCACCCCGGGCCGCTCCAGCCCCGCACTGCCGGCCCCACTGCTCCCCATGGCGACCGCGTCCCCTGCGCCCGCCCCTCGGCCCGGCCCGGCTCGGCTCGGCCCCGCTCCCCCGGCCCCGCGCCCCGGCCCGCTCCCACCTCCCCATCGGGCCTCTCGGCCGCCGCCATGTCCGCGCGGCCCCGCCCCGGAAGTGCCGCTCTCCCGGGACAACGGGGCGGTGCCGCCGCCGCCATCGCCGCCATCGCCGCCATGCAGGTGAGGGCCGGGGGGAGCGGGGCCGGGCGGCTGCGCGGGGGCCGAGCCCATCCCAGGCTGGGGCACCCTCGGAGGGAGGCCGAGCGCGCCCTCGAGCAGCCGAGGCGATGCTCTGCTGTGTAACAGCCCCTTGTTGCTGCACGGCTGTGGGGTGAGTGTTCGTACAGCTGAGCGCCCTGGCCCCGCTTGAATGAAATGTCGTTAATGGGAGAAGAACCGAATTACTTTACTAAGTGCTCTGAATTTGTAGCATCCGTGTTGTCCAAAGAAAAGAGTTGCAGAGGTTAATGACAGGTTAATAGGTTGTAAAAATCCGCCTCCTTTGGTTTGTTTGAAACCACAGTCGGCTGGCTTCATGCGGATCTCCTGGTTGTCCTGCTGGAAAAGAAAGTGAAAATGGATTGTCCCGCTATTACTCATTTATAGGGTTTATTACAATTGTCTCTCCTTGTTTTAGCCACTTGCTCGTACCAGTCTTTTTTACGGTTGGTTTTTTGGTTTTTTTTTTTTTTTGGAACTATGAATATTCTTCATCATCCTCGTTCCCGTTATTAGTACATATTCCTACTCTATCCCTTTTCAGTTTGAGGGACAAGAGTGACGTGTAATATTCGAGATGAAAAGGAGGCGTGCATTTATGTGGTGACATAATGATGCTTAGTTTCTGTTGCTTTCCTAATAAATCCTGTGGTCGCTTTTACTTCCTTGCCTGCCTTTTCAGTATCGGGCAGATGTTTTCGTGGGTTATCCTCAGACAATCCCGAGATCTTGTTGTTGAGTTACAACGTTATCGGCTTAGATAATGTCATTGTGTACAGAAAGTCTGGGGGGTTTTTTCCCTCTTTGTTTTGCCAATCAGGATTTTTTTTTTCCATTTGATTTGCCGCCTGCATTGCTTTATCTTTACCTACTCTGGATTTCACCTTTACCTCTCAGTTGCTCCATATCAGGAGGTCCTTCAGAACCCCTACCCTAAGCCCTGTCTTTACTACCTCGGCACAATTTAGCATTGCTAACAAACTCCTTAAAGTGTCCCCTTGGAGAGGGCTAGCATTCCTTGGAATCACTGCTCTGTCTTATTGTGTGCTTATTGCAATGCTTGCATCTGCTTCCAGCTCCTAATGGCTTCGGGAAGAGCTTAGGGAAGGAGGGTTGGAGTGCACTGCTGCCGTGAGAATGGTCCTTGTGCGGTGGGGTTTCATTCATCCTCTTCAGGGCTTCTTGGGTAAGCACAGGCAGTGGGCCAGGGGACTTGCCATGGCTGCATATGCCTGGCACCCCTGCAGTAAAACACTGGCTACCAGCCCAGCTTGTAACACAGGCGGTAGTAAACCTCCCTGCACAAACACAGTGCACACAAACAGTTGTAGGCACATTTCTTAATTGGACAGGAACTGACTAGTCCCGCCACAAAGGGAAGGAGAGTGCTTTTATCTCTAGGTGGAACAGCCAGCAGCAACCTGTTGCATGAATCCACTCCATGGACTGGGGATCAAATTTTAATAAGGTTGCTCCAGCTGTTTATTCTAAGGTGGTTAGAGTAAAATGAAGTCTCATCCGTGATTACCAGCTTGTCAGAGTACAAATAAAATAGAATAAATAATACAGTGTTCTCATGAACATGGAAGGTGCCTGATAATCTTTCCATGAAGCTTGCACTGGGCTGGTGTATTTGAACAGAGCAACAGCAAACGCAATAGCAAGCATGCCAACAGCCTGAGTTACTCTATCTGCTTTCCCAATCGGTATTCCCTTTCTATTATTTGACTGCTTTGTCCCACCCTCCTCATGGATTATTATTGTACAGTTCTGAACTTACACGAGCAGTTCCTTAGGGCTGGGACTTTAATTATGTTTTGCGCAATACTGTAGTACAAGTAAGTTCGAGTAGATAAGAGTTTAGAGGGTTTTTGCCAGAGTCAAGGGCATGCCTTGGTGTCTTTGGCAGCAGATCCACAGTCCTGACACTTTGTCTGTCACTGTCCTCCCTCACCCGGAAGGGAATGTCAGTGGGAAAGATTTCTTAAACAATGTAATCCCAGCAAAAGGCAGGAGGTGAGGGGCGTGTGTGGGTATGACACCGGTCTGTGTCATGGCAGGGCCTCCCACAGCCCATGGGGCACAAGGCCAGTAGGAGCTGCCAGTTTCCTTGGCAGCTGGAAGTGTCACATGGGCAGAAAGAAAGTAAAGAATGAGGTGAAGGGCACAAACTGGAGGTTTTAGTCCATGGACCTGTTAGTCATTTTGCAAAGACTGTTTTGGATGAAGACATTGCAGCACCCACAGCTGCTGTCAGAAAAGGCTGAGGGAATGCTAATCTTCTTTGAGCTGAGTTAGCTTAAGTGGCTTACAAAGATAGCGTGAGCTAGCTTTGATGACTTTGCCTGATGTGGTAAAAAGCAGATGTAAGTGATGATGTCTTCACTACACCCATCTAGATCTTTAACAGGACAGCTGGCCAAGTGTTTGTCTCAGATACAAGTCTCTTGCCTAAGTAGTCTGACCCAAGGGAAAGGGTCAGTGTGAAATAATGGGATTTTTATCTCCAATATCTCTGCTTCCTCTGAAAAGGAGGCTGTCTGTAGGACAGATTGGATTATGGATGCATGGGCGTGGATTCACACCTTTGTCCTCCTCCCTTGTCTGTCTTGCCTTTTTTTAGAGAGAGGAGAAGCAGCTGGAGCTGACCTTGGAGACGCTCATCAGTCAGGTGGCCGACCTGAAGAACTCCTTGGTCAGTTTTATCTACAAGCTGGAGAATGAATATGACCGACTCACATGGTAAGGTGTCTTGCTGTTGATCACTGCCAAAGCTCTTGCTCAAAGGATTAATTAAGAAACATTAGTTTCTTGTCAGTAGGTTTCAATTTTCTTTTCTCATTTGTGCTGGAGGAACCACTGCACATCTTCCACCAGAAAAATGGTTGAAATCCATTGGCTTCATGCTGTAGAGCAATAAGAGTCATGCTCACACCTTTTAATCCAGACAGTTTATGGGAACTAGACTTGCATCTGCAATGAGTGGACGTTCTCAGATGAGGCACCTTAGAGACCTACATACACTATAAAATGAACAATAGTTCTTTCTACATTTCTTGACATTTTCCAGCTTTTTATGGCTCTGATATAAACTGAGCTTTTGTGTTTTGCTGGTTTTTCTTTACCACACAGTTTGAGAGACTTGCAAGATGGCATTCTCTTCTTGGAAAATATGGAGCATAAAGATATTATAGCTGCAGCTTAATAAACTATGTGGTATCTTAGTGTCTGCCACTGCAGCAAAGCTTCACAGAGAAGTTAACATTTATAGTTAATGTTGCAGAAGGGAGGAGAGCTGATGAATCCCGCACAGAGACCAAGCTGAAGAGGACCTCCTTGACAACATTATCAGTTATTTAGCTTCATTATTACTTAGTCTGGATAGCCAAGCTATAAACATTTTCTCTCCTGGCTGTACTGCTTTGGGATGAAATTATTTTAGACCTTGCTCCAGAATTTCACTGGGAGAGGTAGTGACAAGGAAAGAATTGCTTCTGTGTATGTTACTGAAATCCCGAACAACTGCCACTTTCAGTGGTACTGCTTGTAATGTCCCTGAGGTATTTGATGCATTTGAGCCGTTTCCAGGAAGGACTGGGGTTTGTCCACACCTGCATATTCAGCACTAGATTTTACTGCTTACTGTCTGAAGTAGACTGATTTGAAGACTAATGATGTTATTTCCTCACTCCTCAGCCATTTGAGTGAAGAAGAGAGTGGCATCCCCTCTCCCTGTTCTATCTTCTTTATTTACTTTTCCAGGCCTTCAGTTCTGGACAGCTTTGCATTGCTCTCAGGACAGCTGAACACCTTGAATAAAGTGCTAAAGCATGAGAAGACCCCACTATTGCGGAACCAGGTGATCATCCCCCTAGTGCTCTCTCCAGACCGTGATGAGGAGATCATGGTAAGACATGTTCCTTGAGTATCAGAAAG
The DNA here is from genome assembly GCF_017639235.1 of Corvus kubaryi. Classification (NCBI taxonomy): domain Eukaryota; kingdom Metazoa; phylum Chordata; class Aves; order Passeriformes; family Corvidae; genus Corvus; species Corvus kubaryi. The sequence goes on along the minus strand of NW_024581108.1, from coordinate 15,409,032 downwards.
TGCTTGAGTGCCTGAGTATTCAGCTTGTCACTCATTTGTGCTGGGCATTCCTCAACTCTGCGTGTAAAGGAAGGAAAGGCAACAAGTACTTCTGTGTGAGAACTGCTTTGCTGTGGGGTTTTTACCTACAAATGCTTGCACTGGATACACTTTACAGAAGGTGTTCCTGTTCATAAATATGTTGCTGTAACTAAACAGGCACGGTGCAATTCCTAGACAAGTTGTTGAAACTTCCTAATGCTCCCCAGATCAAGGTTTCCCCACTAGCCTTGTTCGGCACCATGGCCTGTGCCCTGGTCTGGAGCTGCCTGATTGCTGGGCTGGAGGCGGAGGCTCTGAGTGAGACTATTGTCCCACTATTGCAGCGGCAGACAGAGGGACGTGTGCCGGTGTTCAGCCATGAAGTAGTGCCTGACCATCTTCGAACTAAGCCCGACCCTGAGGTGGAAGAGCAGGAGAAGCAGCTGATCACAGATGCAGCTCGAATTAGCCCTGATGCGGCACAGGTAGGTAAAGAAGAGTTTGATACTTCTGCCTCTTATCCCTAGGGCACAAGATGCCCTTTAACTGCTTCCTTCACTCTTCCATTTGACAGTTTTCTTTTTTTTTGCTGTGTCCTTTCCTGTCTGAGATTTCTCCAGCTGACCCTAGCTGAGGTTTGGTTTCCTCCACAGTTTCACAAGAGTATCCAGCTCTCTGGCTGTTCACAGGAGGTGCCATCCAACCAGTCAGAGGCGAAGGTTATCCCATCCCCACAGTGCCCTCCTGCATGCATTAGCACTGGGCGCTCTCAGCTCAGCTACCAAAACGCTTACTTTTGGTTACACAGATCCTGGGAAGAGAAAGCTTGTTCATTTACCTTGCTGATTTGTACTGAGTTGGAGGTATCCTGGCAGTTTCTGACAGTTTTCATTTTGCAGAAACAGATCCAAAGTCTGAACAAAATGTGCTCAAATTTGCTGGAGAAAATCAGTAAGGAGGAGCGTGAATCTGAAAGTGGAGGTATGTCACTGAGGTGGGAGTGGGGTACAGGGTTCAAGCAGCAGGCCTGAGAGAGTAGAGGCAAAATAGGTACATTGGAGAGCCTGAAGTATGGGAAATGCAGGTGAGCAGCATAAACGAAAACATTCCAGAAGATGCAACATTAGCTGTCCTGGAGCACCCTAATTTGAGAAGGGAGCCTGTGGGTGCATGTGTCTTCCTTGTGTCATCTATGCATGGTGGGAAGGTCATTCCAACCCTTTGACATATCCCCTTTTGAGGAGGTGATAAGTATCTGCCAAGAAAACTTCCCAGTCAACTTTAATTAATAAAAATAGCTGTGAAAATGCAGCACCAGTGAATAAGAAACCCTTTAGCTGTGTTCTGAAGGAGACTAAGTGTAGGCAGGCTCTTGTGTGATCCTGTCTAGATAATGGGTGCTTCAGGCTCATGGCCAGCTTTTTCTGGTAGAGGTGTTCACTGTACCCAGGAGTGCCACACACAACTCTTAAAGGCAGTGGCATTTTTATTGTCATCTTTGACACAGGACCTGAGCACAGGTTCTGTCTAGTATCTGGGATTAACAGTGTAAGTGGGCACATGTGTGGCAAAAAAACTTGAAGACACCGTGTTGCTCATGAGCCTCTAAAAGGGGGTGTTGCTATTGCTTACCTAAATCACAGTGCTTGTTACGTGCCATAGGATTCGCTTTTCCTTCCTTGAGCAGATTATGCCCTGCTCTCAGTGAAAAAGCTCTTGGATCACCAGTGTCCCTGGATTTTGCAGCTTCTTTGACCTTGCTGAGATTCTTGTAGGACAGCTTGTAAGAAACTCATCTCTATTGCATGCACTAAAGTAGCTGAAAAGTAAATCCAGGACCAGCTATGCTACTTTTTAGACCTGATTGCCAAGTCTAAAAATAACTTCCAAAATAACTTCTTTTTTTACAGGTTTACGACAGAATAAGCAGACTTTCAACCCTGCAGATACCAACGCACTGGTAGCAGCTGTGGCCTTTGGGAAAGGGCTGTCAAACCGGAGACCCCCAGGCTCTGGGGCATCTGTCCAGTCGGGCCAGCCAGGAGCTGGTGCCATCATTGCAGGTGCTGCAGGCATGCAGCAGGTCCCAATGACAGGTGCACCAGCTCAGCAGCAGCCAATGCTGGCAGGAGTGCAGATGGCACCAGCAGGACAGCCAGGTAAAGAAGTTCTATATCTGAGATCAGTTGAAATCCAGGGAGCAAGAAAGACAAATGCAGATGTAGAGATTCTTCCCCAGTCACCTTTTAGATGTAACTAAGTACAGGGTTCCTTTCTGGCCTTAATAACATGAGTCAGGTTTTAATAGTGTAGTAATACCTGTTTAAAATTGGCTCAGAGGTTGAAATGGATCCCAGCCAACCAGCTTCAGCTTCTTAACTCCCTCTGCAAGACTATTTTAATAATACACTTAGTGAACATAGGAATCAATGTGGAGGGAGATCACAGTGTAGTTTTGCAGGGATCTATACTGGGGATTTTTCTGTGAAATTTAAGTTGTGGGTAGGCAATAAAGTGGAAAAGTTTGATGATAATGAGTTATTTAAGGTAAGAAAAAAACAAAAGTTTTCTGTAAAAAGTTAGAAGGTTTTCCTATACAAAGTGACTTTGCTTAATAGCAGTAGATGACATTTGTCTTGAATATAAAGTGAAATACATAGGCATAGAAATTTGACTGTACACATCCAGCGCCTGGACTCTAACCTAGTTATTTGTATTTTTGAAATACATCTATAATATAAGAGTTCTGTAAAGACAATAATTGGGTGTTCAGTTGGGGCATAAATACAAACTAAATACTAGGAATTGCTAGAAAAGGAACATAGAGGATATCTTTAGGCCATTCTGTTAATCCATTGGGCACCCACACCTCCAATATTGTGGGCAGTTCTGATATCTTCTCTGCTAGTGGGCATAGCTTTGGGCTAGGGAGAAAAAAGTAGAAGCCTATAAAATCCCAAATTATATACAGCAGGCAAATGAGGAATGATTGTTCATTGTCTCCCATGACGCAGAAAGATTGGTGAAAGTGCACGAATCAAAATGTGGGCTTGTAGATTTGGAACAAAAGGGAGATACTTTTCTGAATACTAAATAATTACACTGTGGAGCACATTGCCTAGTGTGTGATAGGCAGATATGTTTATGTGAGATGGAAAACTAAGTAAGTACATAGATTTCTGGATGAAAAATCAGGTGACAGCTAATCCTGAGGGTACCAACTGATTCCATGACCCTGAGCCACAATTTTTTTAAAAGCAGAGTAGGTATTCTGCAGGGATATCACTGCATGCTTGCCCTGTTCTGGTATTCCTCCTTAAAAATCCTCTGCTGTCAGGAATGGGCTTGGCCTGGGGGGACCTACAGGCTAGCCCTGTACTGTCAGAATGTTTATGTTGATTGCGATTTAGGATATCGGATATCCTAATTGGTGTTTTCTTGCCTGTGTATAATGACTGTTGTTAGGATATGCGCTTAAGCAACAATACAATCCTAAGTTAAATACGTATTTATGTAAGAGTTAGAAAGTCATTTCCACTGTAATTTGGTAGCAAAGAAGGCCTCTGTGACTCCTGGCTGAATACCCAGAGACACTGTATCCAGGGTGGGAAGGCAGTCGCTTCTGTAGGCCAAGCAGAGTGCACTGGTAAGGAGAGCACTTGTCCAGCCTGTGTGTTGGGGAAAGTACCTCTTGATAAGAGCAGCTACAGGCGGTTTTATCAAAGGTCAGTCTCACTATTCTGCTTTTGATAGTGCCCATAGCTGAGGCTGAAAGAATATAAGAACAAAGTATCTCTCGACCACAGTTATTTTTTAGGGATTTTAAGCCAGAGTCTGGTTCGATACCATTCGGTACAGTAGCCATTATTTCCTGCAGTTCCCGTTTGAATTACAGTTTGACTTCTACAACACCTGTGGCAATATGTCCCACAGCTTTATCACATTTTGCTTAAAATCCTTTTTATGTTTAAATATTCTGCTTGATGATTTTATTGCATTTTTCTTTTTTACCCATGTTGTGAGAAATGGTGAATAAGCATTCCTCAGTTACCTTCTCCATACTGGTTTTCGTGTTTTGGAAATCTGTCATGTCTCCTTCCTTTGTCCATTTTTAGGTGTTTTTCCCTTAGCTAACAAGTCCTGTTCTCTTTAATGTGACTTTGTGTTGAAGTTATAACTTGGACCATCCTTGTCACTCTTAACCTGCATTTTTTCTAGTTCTTCTCAAGACTGGGAACACCACAACCACTCACTGTGTCTCAGATGTGGGTGAACCATGCAGTCCTGTTCACTGTTGCTTTTGGAGCAATATCTAACAGTATTTGTCTCCTGATTGTTAGTGATATCTATCAGTTACCTGCAAATTCATTGCTGGCAATGACCCACTTTGAATATGTTCGAGAAAGTTTAATAATCTTTATCATTTTAGGCATTTGCTTATCAAATCTTTTCTTGTCCTGCCAGACTATAATTTTAACTTTCAGAAGTTATCCTTTTTTTTCTTTTTCTATTTGAAGACACTGAAGGAGTGTTATTTGACTACCACTCTGTGCTGCTCTTTAATCACTGTTTATTTTTCAGATCATCTTAGTTTTGTCTAGCACTCTACACTTACTCTAAGCTGCCAGTAAGATGTCTTTGAACACATGTGAGATTGGTATCAGCAGAGAGTAATAATGCCCAAGAGGTGGATGTGGTTACAAGAAATTAAGAAATCTGAGAGAGGCTTAGTAATTTAAATATACATCCTGACTAGAAATAATGCTACGGGGAAGGGGATACAGACTCTGAAATGGACGTGGACACAGTCTGGGTTCTTCTTCTGTGTGTGGTGCTGCCAGCAACTTCTGTGAGACTAAGTCTGACACTCCTGTAGGAGCCTCCTGACAAAGAGAAAGGCTTGCTTAGGATGAAAATGGAATAGAATTGGAGGGGATAGCAGGGGGACACAGGAATTGTCAAGGAAATTTGTCAGCAGAGAGAGATGCCAATTTGTAGAAGAGATTGATCGTGTAGGTCAGAAGCTGGAAGATGCTGTAGCAAATGAGCCTGGAGTGAAACTGGAAAAGCCCAGACAGGGTTGTTCTGAGTCCTACATGCTCCTGAGCAAATGTCCTCTCGTATTGCTGATTTTGTACTGCTTTTTCTTTTTTCCCTCTCCAGGAAAAATGCCGAGTGGCATAAAAACAAATATCAAATCTGCCTCAATGCATCCGTATCAGAGATGAGCTGAGATGAACCAGACCTGGGGAACAGCAACATTTGTTACTGCTGCAGGCACCCCACCTGGATTCCTTCTAGGACTTCCAAGTCCCTTCACATATCTACACGCCATATCCAGGAAGACGGGGGTAATAAGGCCCTTCCCTGGGTATTTTTTAGTGCTGGGTGGCTTGTGTGGAGCTGCTGGTGGCCATGCCTCTTGGATACAAGTACTTCTCTGTTCAGCCAGAGCAGAGGACTTTGTTTGTGGTATTGATGCCAGCTTCTCCAGGTCTGGCCTGGAGGATAACTACCCTTTCCTGATACAGAACCTGAAGAGCTGCATAGAGCTCCTTGTTTCTGCTTGTTCACTTGGTATGTTCTTTCTTTACTCCCTCTTGTTTAATAAAGATCTTGTTATGCTCACTGTGAGACACTGATGTCCATCTCTCAAATCATAAGAACTCATGTCTCTTTGGGTAAGGCTACAGAGCAGCTCTAATCTAAACCACACTGAAAATGTTGGGAGGCTGAGCGCTGGAGCTGCAGGTTTATGCGTAAAGGGGTGTTGTCGAGTGAGTCAGCTGGATGCCAACATAAGCAGCAAACATCTCGTGCATAGAAAACCAATTATAGCTATTCCCCAGAAGGCAAAATACTAGGAAGGACTATTTCAAGGCCCACAGCAAGCAGGCAATACATGAGGAACAGAAGCACAGAGCTCTTGTATTCTGAAGCTGCAGTAAATCCCAGCTGGATCTGATTTCACTTCCATGCTTCTCTGCTTCTGTGTTTTCTATAAAGTTTCTTAGCTGCTTCAGGATTAATTGATCACTTCAGAAGGGTACTTCAATGTGCTCAGGACTGTGACATTTCTGTATGGGCCAGGTTGAAGTCTGGCCCATTTCTCTTTGGAACTGGACACTGTGAATCCATCCCTGTTATACTTTCTGCTCTTGAGCTGTAACATACAATCTGCCTTATGAGAGATTCCTGTGAGACAAAAGTGTGGGGGCACATGCCCACGGAGCCTGTCAGTACGTACAGCACCATCCTAAAGGATGAATGTCCTGCTTCTGGTTGCTCTTGCATGGACTTCCTTTTGACTTGTGTTGAAAGCCAGCACTGTGTTTTACTCAATAGCATCTGTCAGCAATCTTTGGGTGAGGAAATCTCCACTCAGCAGATACAGCCTGCAGCTGCTCCTGCACTGCTTGCCTCTGAGCTAATCAGATCCAGCTTATTTGTGGAGGCTGTGAGCTGTTCTCCCAAAACAAAACCATCCACAAAGCTGTGACTAGAGCAGTTATTGACCCATTTTGACATGCTGGCCCTTGAAAAGCACTGAGCTGGGAAGTAGAAAGTTGAGCTGGAAGCACAGACAGCTTATACAATAGCAAAGCTGCTCCACTACAAATGAGTCCAGTGACATGTCTGCAGTGGCACCATCCCAGCCAGACTGGTGCCATTGCTTTTTTTGCTTAATGAACGTGGATGTCCAGGCTCTCTCAGAAGCCACTGACTGCAGCTGGGAACTGGTGTGAAGGCAGTGGAGGCATGTTACTGGTTTCAGCGTGAGGGGTTTGTGCAAAACCAAGCCTGAGAGCCAGGGAGTCAGAGCCTGCATGGCTATTCCCTGTGATGTGCTGAGAACCACGGAATGGCTGTTCCCTGCTCTGTCTCATGTCCTTGCTTTGGTTGGAAAGGAAGGCAGAATACTGTATGTGTCAGCTCCTTGGCACTCATCATTCATGGAGCCTCAGCTCTGGGTTGCTGCTTCACTTCATCCTCCCGGACTGGCTTCCTTATAAAGCTAAAATGCCTCAGTGCCAGAGCTCAGGGCCAGCAGCTGGCTGGAGTCATTCGGGCAGCCTAAGACCGAGGCTGCCTGCTACCCACACTAACCTGAGCAAAACGCCTCCCAAAAACGCCTCCAGTGGGGCAGGCCAGACCTTTCACACACTTGGACTGGAGGAAGAGAAACACAGGCAGGGTTTTTTTCCGTAGATTATAAAGCAGGGAGGCTGGCCAGGCTCGCCAGTGTAACTTCCTGCATGACACAGACTGCCGTGAATTAGTTCTTGTTGAGCACTGTTGTTAGGAAAACAGTTGATCTTAAACTGATATGTCTCTGCTACAGTGGCTGGTAGGTTGTTCTAAAAACTTTTTTTTTTGTTGTGCCTTAGATTGAAGCTGCATTTCTTTAATTCCCTTCAAGTCAGTGGATCTTCTCAGGAAGGGACTGAGCCTCTGAGTTGATAGTACCAGAGGAGTCATGTTACGATCAAGCTTTCCTGATCCTTTTTTATGACAGACTGAACTGGTGAAAGTCCCTTTTGCTTTAAGGCATATTTTCCATTTCTTGACTCACATCCAAATGTCCTTATGCATCTCTGTCTTTTGGGACACTGGACCGGGACACACTATTCTAATTGTGGGAATGGGAATTTCAGATGTAGAGTGGCTTTAACCTCTTATCCAGTTGCTGCCAGTGCTAGAATGTTTAAACAGGGAACAGGAGTAAGCCTTTTACCCATAAAGTCACTGTGGAATTCATGGTCCACTGCTTGTCACTGTGGTCTGCAAGTCCAACAGGGATTCACCATTCCCAGTGCACTGTGTCAGAATAAAAGTATGATTCTGCTGTGCCAGGGCAAAGGCTCAGGCTGTGTTCTGCTGTGGCAGGGGCCAAGTAGGTGGCTGGGAAGGACACTCTTCCTGTGAGCATGGGATGTGCTGTCATTCTGAGCCCTTGTGGTTTTTCCCTTGCCTTATCCAATCCCTTTTGAAACCGTCTCTTCCAAGATGGGTGATTTCGACAGGGAGGAGGCTCAGCCCTGGCATGGCAGGTGCTGCTGGACTGTCTGGGCTCCAGTTCAGGTGCAGAAGAGTGATGGAGAAGGACACTGGTTTGTTCTGGTCCCCCAAGCCTCCCCTCAGTACCTGTTCAGGCTCTGCTGCAGACAATGCTTTCTCTGCGTGGCCCCACTGTCCCAGGGATGCCTGGGGCTCCCAGGACAGCAGGCTGTACCCATCATGGCTTCATTTTTTTCCAGGTAACCAGCTTTAGACTATTTAGCACTCCCTGCTGCAAACATATGCTCAGTACCAGCTCCACAGGGAGCAGCTCCTCTGCTGCCTCGCACTTGGCCAGGTTGCCCGTGTGCTTGTTCCTTGATCGCACATGCTGCTGTACCAGCTCTCTGATACCTAAGAACATACAGTGCCAAAAAAATGATCATGTTAGTCTTACAGGCCGATTGTCTGTAATCCTTGTTGATTGGTATTTATATTTCTCTGCTTTAAGTCTTTATCAATATGATCACATTTTTTTTGGTCATTATTTTGCATGGAATGTCTGTCGAATAGACACACCTGTTTACAAGGCCATCCTGTTTACTTTTTTAAAATGCTGGCATAACATCAGCGTGCTTGTTCTCTGGCGCTTCTCCAGGTTTCCTTGTGTTACTGAATCTCAGCATTAGTAGTTTGGATTTTTAAAAATGGATTTTATTTTTTTAGATGCAGGATACCCAAACTGTTGAATTTTCAACATTTGCCTTATGCAACTGTTGTTTAACATCCTCCTGAGTTACTGTTAGAGTGGAAAGTGTTTCACCCTCGTGACAGGAATGCTTCATCTGGCTTCCTCCCAAATACAGGAGAGAGATATTTATTGCCTTTCCTTCCTGCCCAGCTGCCCACAGGCCCACTGTTCCCAGTCTGTATCATACTTGCTGGGGGTCGTGCCTGCCGCCTGTCCTGCTGCTGCCATGGGCCAGATCACCTCTGGGAGCCATGAAGCTCAGAGTGGTGCCACCACTTCCCTGCATCTCTCTGCATCCAGCGATCAGCATGACAAACACCTGCTGCTTGTTTGTTCTCTTGTCCCGTCCCCAAGCAGCCATGTGCACACAGATGTCTTCTTTTGTTTAAACAAGCAAAACATAACACATTTGTTTGTTTTTTTAACCTATGGATCTTTTAAGTGGGTGTCATTAAGCCTTTATAGTGGAAGTGAAGTACATGAGGTGTGAGGGAAGAAGCGACCAAAAACATAGGGGGACAGAGGAGTGAGGGGAACCTCTTCAGTTCTCCACACTCCATACCACAGGTAAGGCAGGGTTTCAGTGTGGGCTGTGGGGTTGGTTTCCACCCTCCTGCTAGGACGGGATCCTTCTGCCAGAAATCTCTGGGACCAAAGGAGAAGTCTTGTGGTGGTTGGGTTGAGAGAGCCTGAGCACTATTTTATGCTAAGAAGCGTCATAAAGGGGTGAGTGCTGCCAAAGGGTGTTCAGCCAAGTTTTGCATCTGCATTGTTTCCAAAGCAGCTTCGCCTGCAGCTCACGGAGGAGAGACAAATACATGGAAACATCAGTAAAAGGTGCGTCTTAAGTGACCTCTGAAAAGCTCAGTGACTGCTTGAAAGTCAAAGGCACAAACAAAGGGTAAATGGTCAAGTCGTGGAAACAGCTCCCCAGTCTGGGTCTGTGCTTTTTCCCAGGCTCCCCACATGAGCTTGGTGGCCCCAGGAGAGGCAGAGCCTGTCTGTGTGACAGCTGGTGCTTACAAATGAATACACAGGTGCTTTCAAAAAATCCCATGGATCTCCTCCTTCCACCCAAGTGCAATAAATCTTCAACTATCTTAGACATAAAATGTTACCATTTTGTGCCTCACGGAGATGCTGTGGTGGTAAAAGCCCGTGCTCAAGAAATGGGATGTTTGTATTTGTAATACATGCCATAAAAATAGTTCAAGCTGATGTGACTCCACAGTTTATTTGTTGTCCCTTTGATACTGCAGCTCTCTGGCTGGATCCAGGAACACTGCCTTGGTGGAAACCTGCACTTAGAAATTAATAAAAACCTTCTGCAATTTCCTTAGGGGTAGCCCTGTACATGAGACTAATGCAAAGCATGCTGGCTGGCTCCTATGAAGAAGAAGCCTTTGTCCCTTTTTTTTTTTGGTGTGTGTTTTTTAAAGAAAGGAAATTACTGCATGTATTTTTCTGACTGAGATGCATATTTTCCAAAGTCAGGAGATCAAGAGCTGTAGTTCCTGCAGCAGCTATCTTATCACTGCTGCTCAGATTCTGTCACTGATTTACCTGCTTGTTGTAAGGCTTCTCCCTTTGCTACCATCATGTCTAAGCAGTCTCTGCACTGAATTAGCAGTGGTGCTAAGTCCTGCCTAGCACATCAGCTCCTTTCCTCTGAGTAAAGGCTGTGCCCCAGGGTACTTTTGCATTAAGTTTTTTATTTGCTGGCCATGCTTTGGGGCAAAGGCCATGCTTTGGGGCATTGCTGTCTATGGGTGTTATTTCAAAGCTGCAGCATTTCCCAGAATGGTCCTCTTTTGAACGCAGACCTCCTCCCTCTATGCCTGTTGCCAGGTGGCTTTGGTGGGACGTGTCTGTCTCCCACTGCCAAGTGCCAGTCTTGGGCTCTGCCCACCTTGGTGTGCAGCACGGAGCTGTGCTGCTCCCATGGGAATTTGGCTTTGAAACGTGCAGGGGATGTTTACATGGAGTTTATTTTTGGTACTGATGCAGTACTGAAGTCGGGGTCCTGCTGTGTGATATGAGAGAGACAGCTCTTGTCTCCTGCTCGGCTGCAGCAGCGTGGCAGCACTTCAAATCACTGCCCTAAGAGCTCACGGCAGTAGCTAATACAGGAATGGTTTGCATCCCCCTGAGAAAGACGTTCTGCGTAAGTGGGGCTGGGGAGCCAATTTTGGCTGTTTTGTTTTTGTACATTTAGGTTCTCATGGGCATCATAGCAGTAGAAACAGTGTCAGTCATCATCATCATCATCATTGTCATCACAGCACAGCCTGTTTTGCTCCAGTCAGCAGAACAATGCATCAGGTTGTGACTTGGTTGCACGGAGCTGTGCGGAAGCTGCCACGTGTGCAGCCCCTGCTGCAGAGCGCGGGCTGGGCAGGGAGCTGGGCAGCGCTGGGGCTGCAGGCAGGAGGAGCCAGGCAGCAGGACCTGCAGCCCTGGGCTGCTGAAGACCCCCTGCAGCTGCTGAGGAAGCAGTGACTCACAGAAAGCTTCTGTGGTTACATCCACCATTGCTCTTAAATGTTGGTATTCGCTCACACAGGGAGTAAAAGCAATAAGAAATTATAACAGTGTTCCAACCCACATTTTGAGCAGGCAGCTCCCTCTCCTTTGCCTCTTTGTCTTGCGCTCTCTGCTGTGTCTTGCTGGAGCTCGGGTGCAAGATGCTTGTCCGCACACACGCATCCAGGGAGGCCATCAACAACACTGTTTGCAGCCCCTCACCATGGCAGCTGCCCAGCTGCTGCTCTCCCCTTCTCCTGTGCCCCTTAGACCTGCCAGGCAGGTGCAGGAGGCCATGGCAGGCCTGCCACAAAATTCTCTTATCCCTCAATTTCCTTTTTCTCCCTACCCACCATGGGTCTCAGGGCACGTACTTGTGCTGCTGACTGTGCCAGTGGACAACCTCAGAAGCAGAGAAGATGCCAGGCAGGCCAGGGAGGACATCATCCCCTGCCAACCCACAATCCCAGACAGGCAAGCAAAGCCCAGCCCTGGCTGGAGCTAAACACAGCCTCATTTAATGGCAAAACAATTCCTCTTTGTGCAGCCTGTTCTCCCAGAACAATCCTCTGCTCTGACAATATCCTTTCTATGGCTTAGTCCCTGCGCAGTGACCAGCAGCGTGCTCGGCCTGACGCCTGGCAGCTCACACCCCGCTGCCCCATGGCCAAGGTACAGCACCTGGGACCCCTGCCCTGGGCAGCCTCTGCTGTGGACCCAGTGGCCACTTCAGGTCAAGGCAAAGTCTTCCCAGGAAAGTTCCCAGCACAGCCTGGAGCACTTGGGAAGGTTTTTTCTTCTACCTTTGCTCACTTCATTCAGCTGCTTGGCACTGCTGTTCTACAAGTTAGGAGGACAGCCCTGGGACACAGTTGTGGAGCGTGACATGTGGATGTCAAGTCACCAAATCTGACTGTAATCCCAACTGCCTGAGTGAAGAAGTCACCCAGTTTTGCCAAGCTGCTCTCAGGCTCCAGGCAGTCTGGGACAGGTTATCAGATATGATCAACTCCTGTGGGCTTTAAATCACAGAGATAAAATGAAATTACTTCATGTGGAAAGGGGTCTCTGGAGATGAACAGGACCAGGGCTTTCTCATCACCTGCATTTTCTCTCTTCAGGAGCATGTGCCCATGAGACAGCCTTGAAAGCTCCCTGAGAAGGGGCAATTTTCAGGTCCCTACAAGAGACAGAGCTCCCAGAGCTCCTGTGGTCTTCTGCCAAGGTGTGTTGCATGTGGGCAGTCACCAATACTCGTACAGTAACCAAGGACTCCTGTTGAGCTGCGTGTGCTGAAACCTTCAGACCTCCTGACCCTTTCCAGCCTCCTGCCAGTCCACTCTGGGCCTTCAGGTGGCCCTGCCATGCCTGCTGCCATGCAGAGACACTGAAGAATGTGCTTCTGCAGGTATTTAGTATCCTCAGACACCTTGCTGTGGCTATGGCTCTGCTTCTTTCCTGCCCTCCACCCCATGATTGGGTGGATTTGAGAAAAGCACCATTATTCTGTAAGGTTATTCTATAGGCCACAGGAACAAATAAGGATGCTTTAACAGGTCTAGAGTGAGCATGTCTGTGGAGGACCCAGGGTGTCCTGTATTGCTGGGATGATGCTGCCAGCCCGTGCAGGTTGGTGTCAGGGCTCACGCTGGAGAGGCTGCTGTGCAGCCAACGAAGAATTCTTGTCCCAGCAGGAAACAACAGTCATGTGTGCTGCCCACCCCGACTGGCAGGCAAAGTACAGCAATTAAACACGCCGGGGTGAAAGTCTGCTGTCAAAGCTCCGGTGCACCACCACACTGCTGGCAAGCTTCTGGGTGATGCTTCTACCTCCCCTTTCACCTCATGGAATGCCTTTTTCCAGGTGATGTTTTAATGTAAAACTACAGTGTCATATTACAACAGGGGTTTCAGCGGGGTCATTTCATGCCTGCTGGCTACAGAAATGTTGTGTGTTGTTTGCTGGTAGCTTGAGGGGCTTATAAGGACCTTGAATTCCAGGAATGAAGCATTTCTTTTGGCTTAAGGGGAGAGGGGAACAGTGATGGGGTAATTGGCCTTTACTGACACTACAATGTAATCAGCAGAAATAACACACAAAATTTTGCACAAGGTGAGTCACTTAATCTTGATATCAGCCGTGGAAGGAGGCAACACATCCGCCTGAACAACATACACCCAGGCATGGCCTACCTGGCCTCCTCCAGTTATTGAAATTGCGAAGTGACAGGATGGCACTTAATGGACCTTCAGGTGCCGAATAATGTAATCTCTCACCACTTTTAGTGGTTATGAAAGCTTTTTTTGATTCTCTCAGTATAGACAGAGGTGTTGAAGGAGCATTTCTTGGATGTTTTGCGATTGCAAGCATAAGCAACTTATAATTTTTTTTCCCATGGAGCCACAGAGAAGGTGTACAGCAATAATTTGTGGTTGATAGTGCTTCAGAGTCCACTCTCAGGGAAAGGGAGAAGGGTAAAACAACATTAGAGAGCCGATTTACATTCAGATCACATGCAAAATCGTTGGTTTTTCAGAAGTAAAAAGAAAAGGATGGAAGGATCTGTAAATCATCTTTTCACTCCCCAAGTCTAATAAGATGTGTAAATTTACCAACTATGTGTGTCAAATACATTACTGAAAAATTACAGGGCCAATTGTGCATGTGTTTAATTTCACTGAATTCACTTGAAGTTTTTATTTTCTTTTAGATTTTTCAAGTTGAATAATGTTGATGTTTTTCCCAAATGAAACTCTCACTATTCAATTGATCAGTATTTAAAAAAAAAATAAATTCATAGTTATAAATTCACTGAATAAGAGAAAATAAATTTACTATATAAACCAGGTATCATCCAAAAGATATTTTAGTTCCCCAGAAAACAAGGATTTTGAGAATTTCTAAATTCTCTGAAAAATGAGAAACTTGACACCTGAAGAGATTGAAACCTCCCTTTTCCCACCCAGCTGCATGGTGAGCCTAAGCCAATCTTCAAGACTGGCAAAGAAAAGGTGCAACACTGCACCAGCATCTCTCATTACATGCAGAAGAAATTCTCATTACTAATCCCTGAGGTCATAACCTCTCAATGAGCTTCATTCCTTTTCCATTGCTTAGTTCTTACAGACCTTCCCATCTGATAGTCTGGTCATCATCCGCACTGAGGATGGCTTCAGTATTTGTGCCTTCAGCCAGTTACATTAGCCCAGGTCTGCTTTCTGCACCAGGGCAGAGTGATGAGGAGAAAGAGAAGTGCACTTGGCTCTGCAAGGAGCAAGGAGAAAGCAGAAGACAAGGACCAGTGGAGGGAACAGTGAAAAGGAGGAATGTGGAGACTCCCACCCACCTCCATCTCATCTGATCCCTATGTTAAGGACCAGCAAGACCCTCACGAAAGCTTAAGTGGAAATGGTGTGTTCTCCAGGATAAGAAATGGAGGAAGGAGCTTAAACTGTTCCAAACTGGAGCCTGGTGCAGCCCAGGGTGCTGGGACCAAACACACAACAGCTAGGTTGTTTCCTGAACTGCAGGTGAAGAGTTAATGACCTGTAGGGCTTTGCCAGCTGCAGGAGTGGCTAGTGCAGGCAGGACACCCTCCTGCAGGCATGTGACAGGATCATCTCTGGTCTGGTGATCCAGACTGCAGTCAGGGTGACATGCTTGGCTGGCTGCAAACAGCTTCTCTCTCCCAGATTTCAGGTCAGATGGGCAGGATTCAAGATGGAAGCAGAGGATTACCCATCCATAAGAGATTCTCTCCCAAGACACTTTGGGAAGATCAGGCTGTACACAACAGGTCACATCACTTGTCTCCCTCACCTCTCTCGTTTTTGAGGGGTTTTCTTTACTATGTGTTCTTGTGCTACCCTGCTTTCAAAGAGGCTGGAAGGCAGAAACCCAGATCCACAACAAGTAGCAGATTAGTCAAGTTCTTGCTGGAGGCCTGTCCCTGAGGGTTAGGAGGGGACCCCACATCACCCTCTCGGACAGCATGGCACCGGATCCACTTGCCTGCAGCCAGGGTGCTCCTGCAGACCAAGGTCCTCCAGCTTCAGCTGGAGCTCCTGCCCAGGCTGCTGCAGCACTGGGAATGTTGTGGGAAGGGTGAATGCCAAGGAACTGCAGGCACTTGCTGAGCATGAGAGGTAGACAAAGGCCAACATGCAGACAAAGGGAACCCACCAAAGCTGGTGAGTGTGAAAAGAAGAACAAACGGAGGAGAGATAAAATAGTAAAATCTATTCAGTGTGTTGGAGAATTAAGGAGAGAAGCAGAAGATGCAGTAGAAAGGAAAAACTAATGAGCAAATACCACACAGAAATAATGATGGAGGCGGCAGACACAAGAGGGAAATAGAGTACGGGACCAAGAGAGGAGAAATAAATTGCATTCAGAGCAGAAGAAAATACAGTGACCTGGAAATTAATTCCAATAGCAGGAAGAGGCTGGGCTGTGCAATTTGGGGCCCATTGTTAGAGCCTGACAAGCCTGCCAGCAAGGGTGGATCCAGAAGAGAGAAGGAATGCTTGGAGAAAGCTATGAGATGCAGGATACAAGGTAGAAAAGAATCCAGTACTAGGGAGTGTGAAGGAATGCACTGATGATCTCTAATTTCATGACAAACTACACAGCAAGGTTTCCACTGAATTGGACCGCAAAACAACTAAAAATAGAGTAATGGTGCAAAAGAAAAGGAGGACAAAAGACAAAAAAATGTAAAGAGTAACAAACAAGGCTGATGCCTATACTTAGAAAGGGAGAAAAAATGATCCAGACTGCTTCAGCTCTGCCAGTCTGGTGTTAACAGTATCCAATTAAAGAGTAACACAGCACACAGGCAGGAAATGGAGGATAAAATAAAGTTTTTTTATGTCGACTAACTTGATAGTTAAAAACCCCCCTTTCTATAAAGCTATAGCCCCTGCGTGGACTCCAGGGAAGCAGCCCTGAGCTTTGGGACCAATTAGGAACCTTGGTAGAGGTTGGGGCAGAAAAAAGCACAGGAATTTTACGTGGGAAGGAGTGGTTAAGGTCAAGATGAAAGTAAAGCCTAAGGAAAGGGAGCATATCAGGACACAAAGAAGGTTACTACTAAGGTACTTTGTGGATATTTTTATAAATTGATTTCCTTAAGGACTGGCGCAAATATCAGTGTTTAGTCTTCCCTGTAATGGCTGAGAGGGAGGTGATTGCAGCCTACAAATACACTGTAGCATGAACACCAAGGCAGCAGCTGGGTGAGATAAATTACAACGTTGGCACAGGAACAAATGTTTATTAACCAGCCATGCATCAAATTAAGCTGGAAACGAGAAGTTTCCTAACAATTAGAATAATGAATTCTGAAAACGCCTTCAGACCAGACGAGCACGAGTCAAGTCCCGGCCGCTTTTTAGGATGCAGATTGGCATGGCCGTGAAGGCGCCACAGGATGGAAACACTCTAGAAACTGCATACGGTCCGAGTAGGCGTCTCTGGGTTCTGTCCTGTGTCTCCGAAAGCTCGCGGTGCCTGTTGTTGTATCTCTGGGAGTAAACAAGCCTATGAGCCGCCGATTTATGGACTTGTACGGGTCTCCCTCATGCCGTCACCACCGCCCTCGAGCCAGCCCTCCGCACCGCACTCTGACCCTGCCCCAGCCCGCATCCTTTTCCCAGCCATTTTCCATCTTCCCCTCACGCCGCTCGGCCCCGAGCCCGCCCGGCTCCCGGCGCGGCCACGGAACGGGCGGGACGCGGCGGGAGCGCCGATTGGCCCCGGCTCTGCAGGGGGCGGAGCGATGCCATTTCGGCCAATCGGCACAGGGAAGGGGGCGGGGCTTCCCCTTTAATGGCGGGGGCGGCCGTGGTGGCGGCAGAACGGGGTGCGGCTGGTGGTAAGTGCGGGTGGTCGTGGGCACGTAGGGTGCGGGGCCCGTTCTTGCCTGGAGAGGGTGGGCTGGGGATGCCTGGCCTGTCCCAGCTGTCCTTTGGGATGTTTGGGTGGGGGTATCCGAGGTTAGCGGTAGGTCGAGGCTGGTTGTTGGGATGTGCTGAGGGGGCTTTAAGAAGGTGATCGCAGAGCACGAGGGTTGTGGGGAGGCCTCAGCAGGGTTCAGCTGCTTTGGTGGCCTAAGCTTTGCTGCCAGGAACAGCGGACCCTGTGCTAGGGGAGCCATGTGCTGGCTTGGCACCTGTTAACCAGCCTTCAGGAGGAGGTTCGTGTATGTATGTCCATGTTCCCGTCACCTGGGATGGTCAGGGGAGGAGGTGTGCGGTGTCCCCTCACCACAGGGGTGGAGGGGCGCGTCGGGGGAGGCCGTGGCCTGATGGGTGGGATGGGTGTTGTGATATTGTGACGTGCCCTTGGCGGGTGATCACGCTGGGTGCGGCTGTAAAGGTTGTCACCCCCCGGAAAGGGGGTACCCGCAGTACAGTGTGGCAAGTCTACCGGTGTGCAAACCTGCCCGTGTCAGACGGAGGGACACAAGTGGAGTCCGAGTTGAGTTGTTGAAGTGGCTTGTTTTTCTAAAAACCAGCAGGGTCCTGATTGTGTGAGGAGCTGCAGTGCTCCTTGGCTCACAACCTGGTGCCACTGCCCCAGCGCACCCTCTCTGGTACCAGGGAAGGGTGCAATTCCCTTCCCGCAGTCGGGTGCTCTCCTTCGGGGCAGAGCCGCCCCTCTGTGCGAGGCTGGGATGCTTTCCCGGCCGGCCGGGGGGAAGGACTGTCCCTCCGCTCTGTGTGCCGTGGCGCAAACACCCGCCTCCGCCCCGGCAGGTCCCTGCCAGAGGCCTCGCTGGGTCCCGGCCGTGACGGGGCTGCCTCCCCACTGCTGGCCGGTGTCCCCAGCCCAGGGCTCCCCAGCTCAGGGACCGGTGGCTGCGCAGCCTCAGAGACGGGATGGGCATCGCCCTGTTGGCGTTTTGGCGGGACTGTCCCAGCTCCACAGGCAGCGGAGCAGCGCCGCGGGCTCGCTGAAAGGTGGCTGAACCCCCACACATCGCGGCGGCGGCTCGAGGCCTCTCTGGGCCCGCTGCGGCCCTTCCCAGCCGCTCAGGCCCCGCTGGGCCGCGGCCCCGCTTCCGGGCCCGGCCGCGCCACACCCGAGCCGGGCCGGGAGCCGCCCGGGCGGAGGGACCCGGCGCTCCCTCCGGCGGCAGCGGGGCCGGGGCCTGTGCCAGAGGGACTCGTGGGGGTGGCAGCAAGGCTGAGCGAGGCGCTGCCCGGCTCCTGCCGTGGGCACCGGGCTGAGAGCTGCGAATACGCTGAGCAGCCGAGGGCTGTGGTCTGCTGGGGCTTCTCTGCAGCGGGGAGAGAGCAGCCCCCGGCGGCCGGGAAGCTTTCTTCTACCCAGCTCTCGGCATCAATATAGCCATTGAGATGGCTCTTCCCTCCTCCTGCGGGCAGGGTGGCAGTACCAGGCCTCCCCCGCTGCTGCGACACAATGTCAGCTTTGAGTGCCGGCTCGTGTAGGTGCTTGGCCTCTCGCTGGCCCTCTCTCTGGAACGCGGTGGCAGGAGGAGGAGGAGGTCGTCACTGTCACCCCCCTGGTGGCAGCAGTCGCCTGGCTTCGGGCTCACCTGGCACTGGTGTGGTCGTGCACAGGGGTCTGTGCTTCCTGGGCCACGGCGGGCTCAATAACCACTGGCAGTACAGAGCTTGGTCGGTAGATCGCTTTACGTGGGCCAGTTCTTCTGTTGTAACGAAGGGGCAGTTGGGAAAGCTACTTGTTTTTTACGTTGTAACAGACTAAATGAGACAGCATAAATAGGCATTGCAACAAGAGGGGAGGCTTTGGGGGTGGCAATCTATGCCTCAGTGCCTGCTGCCTGCAGGGGGGCTGTCGGGTGCTTTCCCTGTGACTGATCGTATTGGTTCTGAAGTCCTAAAGGCAGGGAGAAGGGGGTGAATACCCCTTGCTATGCTCAGTGGGCAGCATGGGATAACACTGGGTGCTTTACTGACTAGTGCATTTCCTGAGAGCATCTCTTCCCCTCTTGGAAGCAGTGCATCCATCCTGCTGTGCTGTCCCAAGTTGACCACCTTTTCTTCTACCAGAATGCAGCCAGGGCAGATTCCTAGCTGGATGGAGCTGACCTTCCCACCAGACCTGCTGGGCAGCTTCTTGAGTATAGTTTAGAGTCAAACAGCTGGCTGAGCCCTTGGGGCTTGACTGGGATTGCTGTGCCTTATCTCTTTCCTAGGAAGCCCCTCTAGCTTGTAGGTGTGAGCTGCTGCTTATGGCCTGTTCCTATGAGAAACAGGAAGATGCCAGCTGTTGCAGCATCTACTTGCTGCATCTTGCTGTGGCGATTAAGCTGTGCCACCCACACAGCCTGGGCTTCTGTAGTCCTGGCTTGTGCTGTACTCTTATTTTTGTTTCCTGAAAGTCTGTTGGGTGGGGGGGATTATGTGGTCCTTCAGGGCAGAAGTGTAATATGAGAGAAAGCACTGTTAAAACTGAAACTTGGGGAGTAAAAGCTTACTCTGACCTAGAGGTGTCTCATACCATGTGTTAGAGATAAAAATAAGGGAGCTTATTGAAGTTGCACGATGTCTCCTTTCTGTCCTGGTGGAGAAAACTTTGCATCCTGAGGAACCTTTGAAGCTGGTGTCAGAAGCAGGTACTTGGCTGGGCACTGTCCTTGAATGTTGCAGGTGAATGCTTTCCCCTTTTCTGCTGGGGGTTACAGCACAGTCAATACTCAGCCTGAGACACTTACAGGGGACACTGGGAGTGGTGCCTGTGATGGCCCAAGAGATGCTCTGTGTTTCTGTGCTTTTGTATTGGAGTGCTGGTAGCTGTCAGATGGTGGGAGTACTTGGGCTGGAAAGTCTGGTTCTTGCCAGTCAAACAGGTGAGGCAGCTTGGGCTCTTATAGGGAGGAGACTGTCCCCAGGAGCCAGGACTCTTCCCTGCAGGAGTTGTGGGGCTGCTATTGTTCAGAGATGACAAGTTGCAGCTGCCACAGCCTGTTCCCCACCATCAGGCCTGTTGTCTGCATTCTGAGCCTTTAGTGGCTTGAGGATGGCAGAGGTGGTAACTGGGTCTGATATTTCTTGATTTCCCTTAGTGTCTCATAGGGTTGATTCTTCCCTGTGGGATGGATCAGGGTGGTGGGCTGTCGTTGGCGGCAAGTTCTCCAGCTTTGTTGCAAGGAGAGCTCTTGCCCTGTGGATAAGATCAGCTAGCTTGCTCTCATAGTTTAAGATTTGCTCTGTACACACACAGATTTTATAACTCGTGCTGCTTCTACTTAACCCTAAGAGGCTTTCCCTGTCTGTACAGGAGCAGCAGGAGAAGCAAGTGTGCTGACTTTGAGTGTCTATCTACACCTGTGTTGAGATAATCAGGCCTCATGCTTCACTATTTTTGTGCTTGGAAGGCTGTGAACCTGCTTAAAAGTGGTAACCATTAAGCCTCAGGCTTGTTGGGTTCTAGGTGCATATACTGTGCTACTGGAGTATGACATCTTCATACTGTCAGAACATCCTGCTCTCTTATTAGAAGATTGTGTGACTGCACTGCCTTCTTGGTCTGAAGGGTACAGGACCCAAAGCTGATGTCATGATAAGTTCCAGGTAGTGGCCCCTTGTCTTGTTGAGAAGTGGCTCTGGGTTCACACCTGGGCTTCTTGAATAGCCCAAATAAAGCTGTTGGAGGGAATTTGGGAGTCTTCCTTTCTGCATCTTGCTTTGTAGACTTTTAATGTACATCTTGTTTTGATGTACCTAATGAATGCACAGGCCTGAATGGGGCAGAGCACACTAATCATTACTGTATCATGATTACAGCCAGTGCTGTGAGAACAGAGGTGAAGCCTTGTATTGAGGCATTTGCATAGTGATTAAAATCAGAGATGAATGCTGTGGTACAGCCTGTCCCACCTCCAGATAGGGGTACACTGTTTCTTTGCTAGGTGGCTTTAGGAGGCTTGACCTGATTTTGGATGCAGGTGTTAGAAGTTGGCCTTGCTCAATCTAGCCTGGCCTGCCCTCTGTCACCTGCCTAGTTCTGTCCTTCCTGAGTGTGCTCTATGCACTCTAGGAGGCTGCTGGGTGCCTTCACTTTGGAGAGGGAGCTCAGCCATCTCTACTTTCTCCCTTCACCTGGTGCTCTATGAGGGAGTGACACAGATCAGTATGGTTAGCTCAGATGGGAAATACCTTATTTTCCACTTTTGTACTTATCTCACTTTGTTTCTTTTCTTCCTTTGCTTCTTTACTCCTTTGTTCCTTGCTATGTCAGATTTTCTGCCTAATGTTGCCTTTTTTGTTTCTTTCTCTGACTGGTCTCACCTCTACTGGCACCAGTTCTCTGAATATGCAGCCACCAGCTTTGAATGTGATAAGGAGTAAACCTACTCTTAACAGCTTGGGGAGGTGCTGCCCCTGAAAAAAGTATGCTGTGCATATAAACCTCTTGCTGCAAGGTGTGCTCTTGTGGGACCTTGAGGTCTGATTACATGCCTTGATTTTTGTACAAGGTTACCAGTACCCTATTGCAATGGGTGTCCTCCTTCCCCTGAAAGCTTGTGACTGTCAGTCAGAGCTTTCTGCTAATCTGGGTGTCTCCTCTTGCTTTCTCTGCTTCCAGTGAGTATGGGAAGGGGAGAGCTTAATCTGTATGTAGGATGCTATCCAAAGGCCTCAGGGTTTTACAGCCACTTTGTGAGAGAGTGGTACGGTATTAACACACACTTGGTGAAGATGAGGAAACTGCTCAGCTTCAGGCAGGACACTTTCTGCCGCTTGGATCCAGCGTGCCAGGAGCATCACCCAGCTAGTGTGACTCCTACACTGGTTGCAATGGCAGCTCTTGCAAGAGCTGTTCCATATCATGACTTTGAGGGTTTGCATCCCTTCTGTGAACACAGACCTCCTGTACTGACTTCAGAATATGCTGATGTAGAATATACGGGACCAGGTTGTTGGCCGTGTCCTTTGACACTCAGCATGAAGCAGGTGAGCCAGAGGAAGTGACAAATGGATATGATTCAAATAGGAAAACTTATCTGGTGCTGCTAGCATAAAGTTTCCTGGCAGTCTTTGTAGTTATTTTGTGGACTGAGTTCTGGGACTGGTTGTTCTCAAACTCTAGTCAGTCTGCCTCAAGTCCTCAGAGCTAAGGTGTCAGGCTAGGAGGGCTGCTTTACTGCTCTGCCCTAATCTGTTGGTATGGCTTTCCGCACTTGAAATGTAGCTCTGGTTATTCTGCCAGACTTGTCTTCTGTGGCTGGTGAGCTGGTGACAGGTATGTCTTTAGATTGATTTCTTTTGAGAAAAAACATTACTTTAGAAGTATGTGGACAATGCTGTCTTGAGTCTTCAGTGAATGGTTGAAATTATTAGCAGTAATGCAAGTGTACTTGAATACAGCTCTCCTGTTGAGTGGCCTCTGCTGCATGTGTTTGAGCTGGTGTTATAAGATGCTGTGTGTGAAATAAGTGTATACTGCCTGGTTACAGACCTCTCTCCCTTTCACTGGGCACAAAGCAGCAGAGGAGATCCAAATGCAGTTTTCTGTGCTTCACTGTACACTTCAGTCTTCGAGTGATCCCACTGCAGAGTTGATAAAAAAACAGGGTTTTGCAGCTTATGGCTGGCAGGGCTCCTTCTCCCTCTTGTCTTGCTCTGACTGCCTTGCTGCTTGTGTGTTGTTTGGGGCAGATAAAATTTCATGTTCCTCATCTTGCTGTGCATAAGCTCAGGAAAGCTTCTGGAGCTGTGACTGGCAGCTCTTGGTGGTGATGTTTTGAGGTGCTTTATATGTGTAGTACACATCCCTTTCTGTGCCTCGTCTGGGGCCACCAGAGCATGGCTTGATCAGTTCCACTCTTCTGAAGGGAAATTAGTCCATGGGCACATGGGGCTGTGTGCAGGCCTTGCTGGACCCCACAGTGACTTTCTGGAACTCCAGGCAACTGGGCAGGTGCTATGGTGGGGAGCTGGAGGAGGGAGATGCCTCTTCCTGAGAGGTTGTGGAGCTCAAAGCTGCATCAGGCAACAAGCCTTGATGCCAGCTTGTAGGTCAGGGATGTTAGTTGGTTTCACATCTGGCCAGCTGGTTATCTCCTGCCCTTTGAGGGCTGCTACTCCCTTGGAAGCACCCCAGGGGCTAGGCTGGCTTTAGCCAGTTCAGCAAGGGCAGTGTGCCAGCTCTCCCTGGGGTGGCAGCTCTGTGGCCACCTACCAGATGGTTTTGGTGTTGCCTTTAATTAAACTGGTGGGGAGATGAGGGTGTTTGCTTTTGCACTTATTACAGGACTGATTTCTGACCTGAATGCTGAGGAGTAGGAGTGCTGGATGTCTGGGGCAGAGTCTGTTGCTTGCAGATGGTTGTGTGGAGAGATATGTGCTCTGCAAAGCTGTTAACAAAGCTACCTGGGCTGAGCTCTGGTCTCTGCCAGTGTCATGGTTCTGACAGTGCTGTGGTCGGACTGGGGCTGGTCATAAAAGGCCTTGCTGTTGCTGAAGTTGCACTAATTAGCTGTATAGCTTGCTGGAAATATGCAGTGTACACATTGCTTGGTGTAAGCAAGTATTTAATCCTTGGTGTTGGTTACTGGAGCAGATTGTGGCCTGATACTCTAGTTTGCAAAGAGTGGGAACTTTTTGTCTGACATGGGGAAGTGACTCCCTGTTGCTGAGAGATGGGAGATGTGTTGCAAGGTTTCCCTGTATCATGCAGGGCGTGTTTGGGCCCCTAGGGTTCCTGTTCATTTGGGACGCTTGGACGTGTTTGCTTGATTTCTCTTCAGCTGTTCAAGGCTCAGCTTTGGGTTCCTCATCTCCTTGCCTAAGAGGGTCAGGATTTAGGAGGAGTCAGAGGAAAGTAAGTGTCCCCCATGTGCAGAGAGGACAGATCCAACCATTGAGCTGTGAATGCCTACAGTGTGTGATGTGTGGTGTAGTGTGGAGTGCGGTAAGAGCAAGAGCAGATGCTTGTCTGGATGGTGGACCCCTCTCGAAGTGCAGAGGGATGTTGTGCACAGAGGAGGTGGCAGAGGGGAGTTCAGGTTCCTGGACACTTGCTGCTCTGTGCTGGAAAACCCCTGCCTACAGCATGGAGCAATCATGGTTTAGGCAGGCTGGTGCACTTCACACCCCCCTGCTTAGTGAAGGTAACACTTGGGCTTGCCCTGCAACTCCCACTTTGCCGCTCAACTGTCAACACCCCATGGCCAGTGGCTGCCCACTGGGGGACAGAGGAGGGCAAGACGTACCTGCATTGGCTGGCTGAGCAAGGCATACTTTGTCCACTTTGGTGCAAGATGATGTAGCATACCAGTGTGGATGGATGCCAGGTCTTGCGAAGACCTGAAGATCTCAGGGATTTCCCTAGAGCTGTGGTTGCTCTGTTAGCTTAATTTAGCAGGATGTTGTTCTGCCTAGAGAAACTGTGGAAAATGCGTAAGTCCTTTCCATAAGGGCATGTAGCATAATTCTACTATTTCTGCCCCAGGTGCTTGCCCAGAGCCTGTCTTCTGGACAAGTCCAATCCTTCTCAACTTCCTGTGGCATGTGTGGCTGTAGGAGTGTTGGAGGTGCTTCACAAAACAGCAGTAAGAGGTACCTGTTTCTGTTCATGCTGGTGGGGACTTCTGTGCTAGCCCTGGATTGAAATGGGCATCTCCCACTACTTGGGGGAATAGTTGTTATGGACCCCAAATTGTTTTGAGCTGGGGTCCTAGTTGGCCAGTGGTACTGGAGCCTTTGGCCCAGGGTTAGTAAAGTGATCCAAGGTGCCTGAGCTGAAGTGTTTTGCTGCAGTGAGATGTAGCTTTGAGTTCAAAGACAGCTGATACTCTCTTCTCATCCTAGCCTGCCCAAAACAGGCAAGTATTCGGCAGGATTTTTGTCTCTGCCCTGGACCTGTAGTAAGGCTGACTCATTCACCTTGATAAGATAAACACAGCTTGAATAGTCAGGTGCCTCTGCTGGGAACTGACTCTTGAGGGCTCCTCAATCTAGCAAATAAAGGTGTAGCTGGATGCAGTGGTTGAAAGCTGAAACTAGACAGGCAAGTTTGGAGCTTGCTCTTAGCCATTAAAGCAACATAAAGCTCAGCAGCTTTCTGGACTTGTACTTACTGCATTTCCCACAGCTGAGCCTTGAGTGGCTCTTAAGGATGCAATAGCTCTGGCTACACTTGTAGCTGGCCTTTGCTGTATGTGGAGAGTGGATTATCTTGGCAGTGCCCAGAACCTTAAATATTACCTGTATCACGGTGACACTACAAGTGAGTATTACTTGCTATTAAACCCTTTGAAACCTTGGGTTGGGAGGGTGAACAGCTATATTGCTGCTGAGGTGCCCCTGATGTGTGGGGGGATCACTCCTAGCTGGGCTTTGTCCTATTGTTCCATCTGCCTCCAAGATGGTAAAAGGAACCACCTTCCATGCTTTCTGAAACACAGCAAAACTTCTTGGGCTTTGTGCATGGCTGTGCAGGCTGCTGTGGTGCCTCGTTTGGTGGAATGGGTGTTTTGGGGGATTGAGGTGAAGGAGGAGACCTCTTCCTGCCTGCTGGTCTTGCAGAGAAGTTAGGTGGCACTCCCCGGTCTGGAGGAATGCAGAGCATATGATTGTACAGGCAGAGAGCCAGCACTGCTGCTGCACCAAACTGATTTGCAGGGAGCGGTGATCCAGAATGGTGTGTGGCAGGCCCCCCTGAAGATTACTGCCAGCAAAGCCTGGCATGGAGGTGCCTGGTAGCTCTGCACAGGAAGTGTCTGCTGCCATCCTGCCTGCAGCAAAGATGACATTGAGTTCTTCCTCTTGCTGTGAAGCTAAAGGAGCAGTGCTGGTGTTGGCTGGTGAGGGCTTGAGGTGGCAGTGGCTGCTGAGTACTCAGGGACCTTACTGTGAAGAGGGGTACTCTGGCTTCAGCCTCCTGGCTGCTGGTCTGGAGGAGGCTGTGTGTTTGGTGGTGGTGGCAGCAATATACCTCCTGGGGAGACTGGACTGGGGACCCATTTCCCTGGGCTGTGTGTGGGCAGTGACTCCTCTGTACCTTTTTGCAGGGAAAGGGGTAGGTGGAATGTATGATAGCAGCTCTTGGGAATGCCTCCCTTGCAGGTGGATGAGTCAGGTGAGGCTGGGCCTGTGCTCTGCCTCCCTTCCTGCTGCTCTGGTGTCCTGTGGGCTGGGGAGAGGTTGAGGAGCACAAGGGGGATGGGTGAGGGTGTTTCAAACTTGCCTGAGAGCAAGAGCCTGGGCCCTTCCTGCTTTTCTGGAGAGCATCTGCCTGGATCACTGTCTGGTGTGTGTGTTCATAGTGAGGCTGAGCAAGTGTGGGGATTGCCAGTTCTTCTCCCTGCAGCCTTGTATTGTATGGCTTTCCCTTATCTGGAAGGGGAGTGGAAATGCCATTGCCAAGCAGGATGCACCTGGCCTCTGAGGTACTAGGTTACGTGGTAGTAGTTTCTTGTCAGGAAGGTTTTGTGCAAGGATGTGAAACCAGGAACTTTGACACCAGAAACTGATGTTTGTTTCTGAACCTATGGATTTCCTTCCTCATGTAATGGGCCGGCCAGTGATGGTGTGCTGCTTCTGTGGTGGGAATCAGTTGGCAGGAGCCCAAAGATGATAATAAAGGCACTGTTCTGTGGGGATTGTGGGCTAGCTTTGCATCTCTTCACCAGGGTCAGATGGAGCAGTGTGCTGAATAGGTATGGGTGCCAAGGCTGGTGGCAATGTCATAATGCTTGAGCTTGTACAGCAGGAGCAAGATTAAGGGGCTGGAGATACAGTGCTGAGGTTGGAAGCTTCCATAGCTGGCTTGAAATATTGGGTTCTTGCCTCTGAAAGACTGCTGACATTGGATGATGGGGTTTCCAACAGAGTTGGGGGAACAGGGCCAGGCTCTGTGAGAGATGAGGAGGCCTGTGGCTCAACTGGAAAGTGGATGCTGGTGTATGATCAGCTGAGAGCAACACTGGCCAGATACATGACTGTTTCTCTGAAACTAGACTTGGAGTTTGCTGATCTGCAGGGCTATGCGCTGTAGGCAGCCCTCCTGGGCAAACAGCTACCTGATCTTCCCTGCCTCTTTCCACAGAGATACTGCCACCACCATGGAGGGGATTGTGACTATGTATCAGGACTTCATGAAGAAAGCAGGTGAGCGTTTGGCTCTGCCCAGCTATCAGACAGGGAGTACTACATGCTTTACTGCCAGAGGCACTGGGGGATGGTCTGGCATCCCTTAAGCATCCCTGGGTCTAACTGTGTCCTGTCTTTGCCCTTACACAGATGCAGCTCTGGGGTTTTTGTGCTGCCTGTTTATGAGGCTGTCTTATCTCAGTGCCTGTGCAAGTTGTTTTGGGGCACTTGTGCTCTCCTGGGCAGAAGATTTCCAGGCTGCCCTACAGCATGGCTTCAGGCTATACTGTGCTGAGTCTAGCTGACTTCACCAGCCTCTGCTCCCAGACTGCTTTCTACTCGCACTCCTGTCCTAGAACAGGATTGCCGTGTCCTTGCCTCCACTGTGGCAGTAGCACTGCTGGCAGCAGGCTGGGGTGAGGATGCTAACTGCTCTGCACTGTGGCTCTTTCTGCAGACCCCCGCATCGCTGATTATCCACTGATGCAGTCCCCATTCCTTGTGATGGGCATCCTTCTGGGATATGTCTACTTTGTCCTATCCTTGGGTCCCCGGCTAATGGCCAACAGGAAGCCTTTAAACCTGAAGAAGTTCATGGTGCTATACAACTTCTTTCTGGTGGGACTCTCCCTTTACATAGTCTATGAGGTGAGTTGTTGGTAGCTTGGTCAGGCAGGTGTAAAGCAGCGTGTGCAAGCTGCGTGGGTGATGGGGAGCCCTTTCTCTGGCTTGTTCCCTGCCCTTCTGTGCAGAGCTCGATGTGCAGTGGGTGATGTGTTGGGCCTCACCCTGATGATGCTCTTGTTGCAGTTCCTGATGGCAGGGTGGCTTACTGGGTATACCTGGCGATGTGACCCTGTGGACTTCTCACAGGACCCCAAGGCCCTCAGGGTGAGTCCTCATCCCTCTCGTGATAAGTGGGGATGGCCTTTAGTGCTTCTGTTTGGACAGCAGGGTCACAGCTCCTGCCTTTCCTGAGGCAGAGGATTTGCAGTCTCTGAGCCTTGGTTTCATGCTGGGTAACTGTATGAAGCCCTTTGGTCACTGGGCATGTTCAGGCTGAGGTCTCTAATGTTTACCTGTTCTGTTACAGATGGTCAGTGTTGCTTGGCTCTTTGTTTTCTCCAAGTTCATTGAACTGACAGACACGGTGAGTGAGTTACTGAGAAGGCCTTGTCGCCACTTGCTGGGTGGGGAGTTGAGGCCTAGTGTATTTGGGGTAGGTGCTTTTGCAGCCCTTCCAGTCTGACAGGGTGGTGCTTCTGTCTGGCATCACTGCGAAGGAGGCCACTCTGGAATATTGCTGAGGCCATTCTTGACATGCTACAGCTCTGGAAGCTGTGGGGTGACCTAATGTGTGATGACAGTGAGTGTGGAGGGAGGGAGGGAAGCATCACTGAGATCAGACATTGCATTAGTGGCCCACCCAGCTCTAGCTGCTCCCAGGGCTGCAGGTCCTTGATGCTGTTGGGCTTTCATTGCAGGTGATCTTTGTCCTGCGGAAGAAGAATGAACAGGTCACATTCCTGCACCTTTTTCACCACTCTGTTCTGCCATGGAGCTGGTGGTGGGGAGCAAAGTTTGGTCCAGGTAAGATGGCAACTGTCTGGGTGCACAGATTGGGTGGGGTTACCCCAGCATGCTTAGAAGGGGTTTTTGGCCCTGCTGGGCTCTTAGCAGCTCTGTGTAGTGCTGATTGCTGTGGGGTATTGGCTTAAGGAAAATCTATCTTAACAGGGGGAATGGGCTCATTCCATGCCATGATCAATTCCATGGTGCACGTGGTCATGTATTTCTACTATGGGCTCTCAGCAGCAGGACCTGCCTTTCAGAAGTACCTGTGGTGGAAGAAGCACATCACAGCCATCCAGCTGGTGAGTCTGTGTGGTGGGGCAGAACATGTGCCCAATGTGAAGGGCAGACCAGCCTTGTACCTTTGAAAGGTGCAGCCAGCAGTTGTAGCTGTCCCCTCTGTAGCATATTGCTCTGCATTTTTAGTAGCTCTGCCCCACTGTAGGCCTCTGATAGCCCTACCAGCCTGCTTGGGGTGTGGGTGCTGTTCAGCCTGCTGCCCGTGGGCTGCAGCTGTGTTGGGAAGGTGAGAGGCATATGCTGCCCTGAGACTTGTGCCTGCCTCTTCCAGCTGCTGCTGACTGCCTCACCATAAGGACCTCTGCTTCAGACTGGGAAAGGAGTCTAGGTGTTTCCTTTAAAAATAAGGTCTCTAGTGGGTTCCCTGATCCTGCTCCCATGAATAACTTGTTCTTACTCTGCCTTGCTCCCAGGCACAGTTTGTGATTGTCTCCGTCCACATCTCCCAGTATTACTTCATGCCCAACTGCCAGTACCAGTTCCCCATCTTCATTCACCTTATCTGGATTTATGGGACCATCTTCTTCATCCTCTTCTCCAACTTTTGGTACCAGTCCTACACCAAGGGCAAACGATTGCCCAGGGTGGCTCAACAAGCAGCCCAGCACAACGGTAGCAGCATCCATGAAAATGGCACTGTCACCAATGGCAAGGTCAAAGCCAACTAGAGGGTAAAGTGCTCCCAGAGCCAATGAGAGCCCCGGGGCAGAGGCAGCTGGGACCTGTCCCTCTGCTCCTGGGTGCCACTAGCCAAGTCAAGTGCCTACAGACTGTTGTACCCCTGTGCCCAGTCCTGCTGTCCCCTGTCTGCATGCTCAGCCCCTCTGCTCTGAGCAGCCATGGGCCACTTCTGCTCCTGGGAGGGCTTGTGCTGTTTCTCAGTGTTGCTGAGCAGAGAGGCAGCTGCCTGCATCACAGCTGTGGGGCTGCAGTCCCATTCCAGTGTTCCCAAAGGAACTTCCCCCAAGTGCCTACATCTGGCTCTTCTGCCTAGGGGCCATTTCCTTCTGAGTAGGACCAAAAGAAGAGACCGTGTCCTGTCCTGGTGCCCTCTCCTCTTCCCTGTCTCACAAGAGCCTTTGTGGATGAGCAGATTCATCCCTGGCTGCTTGCCACTGCCAGCTCATGTGTGACTGCTCCTGCTCTACGATGCCTTGTGCCACTTTGTTCCATGCCACAGTGCTGCATGTCCCTTCTGGTCCCTGTGTGCCCAGCTTGGGAGTCCTGCCCTGGCATATCTGTGCCCAGGTGTGTCTGTGGAGAATGTAGGGGCAGTACTTATGGGACTTAAGGGCCCAGACCTGCCCAGTACAGTACACATGCCCTGTGCCTAGTACATAGCAGGGGCTGTGACAGCCTGAAAGGCTTCCCCCACATGATAAGCCCAGGTTGCCTTGTTGTTCTTGTGCCTGGGCTTGGGTGCTCAGTGTGTGCTTAAGCCACACTTACCTGATCCTCTATGGCAGCTGGTGGCTTGCTCCAGCGTGGGGAGACCAAGCTCAGCCTAGTCTTGGACCACTTCCATTCCTGTAAATTCAAGACTTGAGCAATAAGTGCCCCTAGAATCAGCTCCTGGGCTCTCCTGCTTGGGACCAGCCCTGCTCTGGCCTAACCTGAGCACAGCGGAGGGCAATTTTAGTGTGCTCAGCTGTGGTGCAAGAGTGAGCACCTCTTGCCTCTGTGGATCTGGCTGGGCCTGGGTGAAGATGTGCTCTGCTCTTCTGCAGTGCAGTGCAGCAGCTCTCCTGGCCTGGTGCCTGTCACCTGCTCTAGCTGTAACCAAAACATGCTGATGGCCTTGAGGATGAGGTGAAGGAGCCAGGCCCTGTCAGATTGGGCTGCTCTTCTATCACAAATAAACAAACAGAAGGAGAAATGGCTCTGTCCTCTTGTTTTCTTGGCTCAATGTAAGTAAAAGCTGTTCCAGGTGCTTGGTCCTACCCAGTGTGGTTGGAGGCAGGGCTTGAGAGAAGGAGCTGGTGTGGCAGGTTTGTGTGGGGGGAAGAGAGTGATAGTTGTGTGCTGATGAAGCAGATGGCAGATTGTTTCCAAGTGTTTTGGTAGAGCAGTGCTCAGGGCTGGATGTGTGTCAAGGCCTCCGTTGTGAAAGTGACTCCACCCTGTCAAAAAATGACTGGGGTGGAGCATGGGGGTGGAGCATGGGTGTGGGCTGGGCTCTGGGCCACCTGCCGAGGAGGAACTGCTGCTTTTCAGAAATCAGGGGATTTTGAGGTATGGCAGAGCAGGGAATAGAAACTCCTGAGTGGAGTGCTTGGGAAACAGCACTTTGCTGCTTACTGCATCTGCTGAAGCAAAAACTGCTGCCATCTATGAAGGCCCCTGCAGCATGGATCTGTGCAGGATGTAGGTCAGGTTGGCCAGAACAAGGTTGATTTTATTGCTGCCTTGCTTTTGCTGCAGCAGTGCATATTTGGCTTATTTGTTATCTTTCCAGCTGTCTCATTCCGGTGTCCCTTCAGAGCTGGTGGGCGTGCAGGGCTGCCTTCCCCATCACACCATGACTGGGCCCCTCCTGAGTAGAGGCCAGTCTGGGTGCTGACTCAAGCCTGGGAAGAGGAGTAGGGAGCCAGCTGGGCAGCTTGTGGCTGGGAGGAATGTGTTAGGGCAGCAGCTTCCAGATGCTGGGTTTCACAGTAGGTTTGGTTGTGGGGTGGGAAGGCTTTGGTGGATGTCCAGCCAAAGCCCTGGAACAGAGCTTGGTGTGAGAGAGCTCTGCTGATCCCACCTGGGCTGCTGTACACCTCAAGGCCATGCTCTGAAATGTAGGAAAGCATCTTCAAGTGACCTGAACTGGGGTGACTAATCTGCCTAAACTACACATGGGCATCACCCTCTTCTACAGGGCTCAGTGTCCTTGTACATATGAAGCCATAAAGTAGGATCTGGTTGCTGCACTGTTGTTGCTGCTTCTCTGGGAGTAAAGACTTGGACAAGAATTTGTTCTGGTCCACGCTGAAGTGGTGTGTAATGTTAGTTCAGTGCTCAGAAGTCAACCACTTCAGGAACTGTACGTGATGGTCCAGCTGACATGGATGTTTTCCTGTCAAGCCTCCTTGTCCCCTCCAGGTGCCTCTTGGTAAAGGCAGGACTGTCTTTGCTTTTGCTCAAAATAGTAACAATGCTTTAAACTACTTATGCTTGGTATTTTAGAATGGGCTGTTCCCTGCATGTGCTCTGCTCTCCCTTCCTCCAATTGTTCCTGTTAGCTGTGTTCTATGGGCTGGCCATGGCATTTGGTAATTAATATGCTGTCATGCTGTGAACTGAATTCACACCTTATAGGGCTGTGTTTACTGGGCCTGCTGGATCAGTGCCAATTTCCTTCTTCTGCTCCTCCTCACTCCAGGACTGTAGGGACCAGTATGGGGCCAAAGACCCTGCAACATCATTACCCTCTAGTCATGCTCAGAGGACCTTCAAGGGCTATGTAATGCCCAACTTATGGGGGTGGGATATGTGCTAAGGAGAAAGAGCCTGTCAGAGAAAGCTGAGCTGCTCTTATATGGGAGTGAAAAAGTTACAGCAACTTTGAGGCATATAAAGCCCTCCTTCCAGGTCAGGGACCAGGGGAAGGCTTAATCAGCTGTGGGCCTACAGGGCAAGCCTGTGTTAACTCCCAGCACCTAAGTTCAGGGATGTGGGGCCGGGCTCCTACAACAGCAGCACAGCTCTGGAGAAGAGCCCAACCTTGCATCTGGGTTCCTGTCTGCTTCCCCATTAGATACAGCTGCTGCCCTAGGATTTGTGTGTGAAGAGGGAGAGCTCCTTCCTTGGACCTCCTGTGATCTTTCCCAAGTGGCCAAATGGGGATGCACCAGCAGCTGGGAAGGTGCTGGGCTCAGCTGCTGTTTTTTGAGACTGTGCCCCCCAAATCAGCTGTGTGTGGTTGCACCCTCACTGGTCTTGGCACAGCACAAGTTGGTGCTTCCACTGGTCACCTCTGAAGGTTCCAGCTGGTTTAAAGCTCAGGAGGCAGAGCTGGTGCTAGGTACAGTGTGGTACTGTGCAGAGGGGAAGGTGAAAACAGTTAATAATCCACCCTCAGCTAATCACTGAGGGCTGATGGGAGGTACAGGCTTTGTGGAGCTGCTTTGGCCAAGGTGCTAATCAGCTGTGCAGTGTCCCCAGCAGCCCCTGGCAATGCTGGTGCAGCAGCTGAAGGACAGGCTTGATGGGTCTGGTGCAGCCCCACAACCTCAGACACTGTGGCTCCACTATGCAGAGCAGCATGGCTGAGCTGGCTCTTGCTCATGTCAGGTAAGGCCACAAATATGTTCCATGCAACTTGCTCCAGCACAATTCAGCCTGGAAAAAAGGCATTTTTCCAAGTGTAGGGGAGTCAAGCTCTAACAAACGTCAGCTGAGCCCTGGTGCCCCCTTCCCTGCATGAAGCCTCAGCTAGGCACCAGGGCTTCCTGTCAGCAGGAGGGGAAGACACATCAGAGTTGTTGGAAGAATATGTGACTAAGGGCTGAGCACAGGGTTGGTGGTGCTTTGCATGGCTCTTGCATGACATTGGGACTGGCTGTGGCAGTGTAAACTAACCTTTTGTTTAGCATCAGGCTTTATGCCAGTGCCAGCCCCTTTCTGGCCTTCGGGGTAATGACAGCTGTTGCTGTATGTTTCCCCTCCTCCTTTTCTTTTCCAATAACAATTCAGTACTAAGCTCACTGCAAAAGTAGCTGTTCTACTCCAGCACCCTAAGCCGGCACTGCTGGCTGCCTGGAGCTGAACAAGACAAACTGAAGGGTGCCTGCAGAGCCACAGTAAGACGATGTGGTCATGAGACAGAACACAAGAGAAACTGGGGCCACAGACACTATACTTTCAGTTGAGCCTGTGGTGGAGCTGCTGTGCTTGTAGTCAGCATCTAGAGGGGGCAGGTGACATACCTAGTGTAGCTGGGACAGAAACAGAACTGCAGCCCTTGCACAGCATCCTGCTGCTAGGCTGTGCTAGGCTCAGGCTGCCTGTAAACTGGCCCTAAAGAACAAAGGCTCCAGCCCTTGCCCAGTTCCCCAACCTCAAGGATGAGGGACTTGGGTCTGGGAGCAAGGGCTTTTTCTTCCTTCAGATTCCATTAAGAAAAAGTCAAGTTAAGCAGTTTATTAACATTTAAAATACTGTACAGTGTGTAAACCGCCTATCCCCCCTCCCCACAACAACCCAGTACTCTCAGCGGATGCTCTGGTGAATGATGCTGCTTTTGGCACTGTTTGCCTTCTCTTTCTCCTTCTTCTTTATGGGGTCCATCTCAAAACAGCGCCAGAGCCTCAGTGTTTCATCAGCAGCTGCCGAGGCCACTGTTGTACCATCAGGGCTCATGGTCAAGTTCAAGATTCTGGCAGTATGACCTGAGGATGAGGAGGGTGCAGTCAGGGCTGAGCTGATCGGCACATGGCACATTTACTTCTGTATGCTCCCACGAGCCATGCCAGCTTGCATAGCTGGTCCCCCCACTGGCTGTGGCAGCATGAATTCAGACCCAAGCATACATTCAGAACAATGGTGTTTCTTCCACAGCCCACGGGCATGCCGTGCTCCTAGCACCAGGCCCCCTGTATCAGTGATGCTGCAGGCTCCAACAAAGGATTGCAGCTGCCTTCAACCTCTAACAGCCCCCCTGCCCCAGGCCCTGTCCACCTACCTTGCAGCTCTGCGACCTTGGTCATTGTTGGATACTTCCATAGAACCAGCTGATTCTGTGCAAAGCCATGGCCTGAAACAAACTCCTTGTAGTTTGTTGACCACAGGATGGAACAGACCTGAGAAGAGGCCGTAACACAGGTAAGACAAGCTGCTTATGTTGCTGCTCACCACTCAGAGGTGAGCATGGTCCCTCTCCTTTCCCATGCCTCTGGGCCGGAGGAACCGGCAGCTCTGTGTAGGTGTGCTGCCAGAAGGTGTTTGTCTCCAAGCAGATATTCATGTCTCACCTGGGAATGGGCATCAACAGTACTGAGGCAGGCGCCAGAACACACGTTCCAGATGCGGATATGTCTGTCACTAGTGCCACCTCCGGTGGCTAGAACGTTCATCTGCCAGGGGCACCACGCCACAGCCTGAGAGAAGAGTTCAGTTTAAGACATGCAAGAGGCAACCTGCACCCAGCCAGTGCTGCACATCTGCCTTGCCCATGGCAGCCCTGTGCTCACCTTGACAGCACCCTGGTGCTGAGTGAAGGTCTGTACAGGAGCAAAGTCTCCGCCACCCCCTTGGGTGCATGGCCAGACATTCACCAGATTGTCATTGCCACCACTGGCCAGGTATCTGCCATCTAGAGACCATTTGAGTCCGCACACTTCCTGTGTGTGGCCAGCAAGGGTGGCCACATGATGCTCAGCTACTCGGACATCATGGTGATGGATATGGCCAGTCCGTGCCCCACTGCAGAGAAAAGAAAAGGTTTGCAGGGTCAGGCTGACATGTTTTCACCCAAATCCATTTTTTGTTGTTGCAAGACTACTGTACCTGCCACTGCATTTCAACCAGTGTTACCAGCAACACTGGTCTGTTGGTGTGAATGAAACAGGCACACAAGCTCTTTACAACTTCAGCACAAAGTGCAATACAGATGAGAGACCTTCTCCTCACAGTGCCAACCCAAGCCAGGACAGAAACTTCTCCCTGCCATCCCTAACCCACACCATGCATAGCTTGAGGTATAGGAATTCGTAACTGGCAACTACCCTCGACCCACTCATCTCCACCCACTGCTTTACCTGGAGAGGATGTAGCTGTTCCAGCTGAGGGTTCCTACACGGGCACAGTGGCTGGTCATGTTTCGGAGACGTTTCTGCTGCTGAATGTCCCATAGCTAGAGAAGCAAAGCAATAAGTTCTCCAGAGGAAATCCAATCCTGTTTCTATGCCCTAGGGATCTCAATGCACAGGCTCTGGCATTCAGCCATATGGGAGCAGAGAAAATTTGTATCTCATGACTATTTTGCAGAAGGTAACACCCCTTATCAGAAAACCCCCAAACCAAACCCTGTCTTGCATGCTGCACTTGTCTGCAGACAGTTCCACCCCACACCAGGCAAGACAAGTCAGGTGCATGGTATCCTTCCCCTGCTAGCCAATCTTTTGTCCTCAGGCCCCACAGTTCTGTCAATCCCTAGACAACACTTCTAGTTTTAGTCCTGCATTCACCTGGACCTCAGCACTACTTGTGCCAACAGCAAGGTAGTTTCCTTCTTTAATCCATGACACAGAGGAAATGTAAACATCTGGATGCTCCATCTGCAGTAGCTGGATAATCTCCCCAGAAGCATGATTCCACAGATAAACAGAGTTGTCCAGAGCCACTGCCAGGAAGTTCTGGGAGCTCCAGTCAATGAGATTCAGATCTACAATTTGAAAGAACAATGTAGGTCACACAATGCTTACTTAGAGAGCCCTGCCCTTCACCCATACTGATGCAGCAGGTGTGTGTGTGTGTGTACACGTGCATGCACACACGTACAAGTAAGGGGTAGCCTTCTGGGTGTCACTATGCCCAGCTCGTGGGGTCAGGTACCCTGCTCCAAGTCACCTATGCAGTGCCTTAGACCACTGTTCCTGTAAGGCTACACAGGAGCACTCTGGAAGTGGTCTGTGCTAGCCTGGGTGCATAAAATAATACAAACAGCCCAGTTACACTGTCCCAGGAACAGCCCTCTGGTGCAGAATGTTCTGGATGCCCAGCACTCAACACTGCAGCCTACTTACAGTAGTCATTGCGGATCTCTGGTGCATCCAAGATCCGGTCTGGCATCGAGGGAATGTATCTGCTATTCTTCCTGCTGGATCCAGGCGTCATTTTCTGGCTGTAGAGTACTTTCAGATTATTCTGATAGCCTGTGTGCAGAGGAACAGGTTTGTTGACCTGAGTTAGTTTCCTCCCAGCTCAGTGTTGCTCACCCAACTAGGAATCCCTTGGAGTGAAAATAAAGTCCTAAGAGATACACTCACAGGAGTGCAAGTGTACTACTAACATTACTGACAGGCTGAACTGCAGAACCAGGGTGAGCTACAATTTCCTCGTTCATGGAAACAAGTTTAACAAACACTTGGGTTTTTGTATCCCATTATGTTTAGTTACAGTTAAGCTAGAAAGTGCACAGCAGAGAGTTTGAATCTCTTACAGACCTCGTGAAGGCTTGCCACCTGCAGTACACGTGAGCAACTCACAGTCATTGCACCTTTCCTAAATAAATTCACTGTAACTGTTATGCCCTCCCTCAACCTCAGGAGCCCTAAGAAAGGAGACTCCAGTATGTATAGCTCTCAGAAGCCAGTTGACCTCTCCTGTGACCACACACAGGACCTCTGTTGCTGTTCCGCTGACCAGATCTCCCCCGCTGATTCAGCTCACACAGACCCTGTTATCATACCTTCTGGAGCATTCTGTGGTTTTCCACTGAGGCGGAGGATCTTCGCCTCTTCTACATCAAAACCATTCAGATTCACTGCCCAGGCTTTCTGTTGCTCCTACAGAGACAAATCACCCAGACTTGTGTTTCAAGTGCAATGCATTTGAAACACAACCGCCACACTGCAGTTAAAACAGACACCTAAGCCCCCTTCTCTTAGAATCAGGAGGTGTACAACTGTGCTGCAAGGGTCAGCCACAGACAGGCAGGTCAAAGCAGTTTTTCCTCAGACTTTCACCCATTGTCCTGCTCACATTTTCACACAGTGGCAAATTCAGTGTCGTTGCCAGTGGGAAAAGCCACAGCCACAAGTGACCAAATGCTTCATAAACAGATTTCAGAACACAGTGTCAAACATTCCAGAATCGTTCCCTGTGTAGACATTGTCCTAGAATAGCTGCCACCAGCAGTTTCACTTTGCATATGCCCACAGCTTTGTGTTTTTGTTGCCTGCTGTATTTTAGAGCTTCATTAGTCAAAAGCTAAATTTTGGTACCAGAAGCAGCATAGGCTAGAGTGCATGGCAGTCTCTACAGCTTCAATCTCATCCCAGGCTCCTGAAGCCCAGAGCTGGAAGTAGTGATGGCAGGGGCTTGTCAGTCCCATGTGTCTATAGTTTACTTCTCTGTAAAGGGACAGGAAGGATTAGGTGTTTGGTAGTGGTTGTTGAAGTAATTTTAACTTAGCAATATGCTCACCTTCTTGGTAGGTGATTCCTCAGCAGGGTCATTCTCTTTGGTTAGGAGGAAATTTGCCATCTCCATTTGCAAGGTGCTGCGGTTGGGAATGTAGCGATCCCCCCCAGCCTTTGTGGGGGTGTTTTGAATTTTAGATCCAGATTTACCTGCATTCACATATGAAAATATTGTCTTACATCTATTTAACAGCCTGTATTAGAGCTTTCATGAGAGCAAAGCCAGCACTCTTCCACATCACACCCACCAGACAAGTTGTAGACAAGTAGGACTCTGAGATCTCATGCTGCCCAGTCACAACTAACTTATATTTCCCCCCCTGCCCCCAAGCTCTGGTTAGGGACTGTCAGGAGACAACTCCTTGGGTCTAGAGCAATAATTCCAGAGTCCACAGATAAGGGGAGGATACAAAAACACTGTTGTAGCATGTAAAGCTGTCAGCTGACAGTCCTGCCCACACTTGTCCCAGCATGCAGCTGTGCCAGCAAGGGTCACCTGGGGGATTAGCAGTTCGCCAGCCCCAGTGCTCAGAGCTCTGCCCTCCTCATGCTGGGGAGGAGGTGGGTGATTGCCAGGAGCACAGCCCACCTCCTCCTCCCTAACCAGCAAGCCAGTGGGGCAGCGTGGCAGGGAGCCCAGAGCCTCATGGCTACAGACGAGCAGCCTGGGCAAGACTCTCGCACCCAGCCTCTGCCGCTGGTGGCCGGTGCTCACCGGGTGTCTTGGACGGCGTCTTGCTGGAGCTGTGGGAGCGATTGGCCGGCTTCATGGGTGACACGCCGACGGGGCTGGGCCCGGGGCCGCTCTCCTTGGCCTTGCGCTGCCATCGCGCAGGCGGCGCGTTCGGGATCGGCGTGTCCAGCTTCAGCAGCCCATGCAGGTCCGCCTCGAACAGGAACTGCGCCATGGTCCTGCGGGCGGGGGGCGTCAGCCGGGCCCACCGGGGACACCGGCCGGGCTGCAGCCTGCTCCGACAGGCCCCGCGGGCCTCCCCACCACCGGACCTTCTTCCAAGCCCTGAGGCCGCTCCTCGGGGTGCTCCCCACCACCGGACACCCCCCACTCTCCCCAACCGCTCCTCGGCGCGCTTTCCATCAGCCGACACCCCCTCCCTCCGCCTGTCGGGGGCCCTTTCCATCAGCCGACACCTCCTCCAGCCACAACTCGGGATTCTCTTCGCCAGCGGGCATTCTCCCTTCCCCTCGTCCGCTTCACCACAGCCTCCCCTGCTCGAAACTGCGCCTCAAGGCACCTTCCCGGCCGCCCCGGCCCCAGCTCGCTCTCACCTCCGCCGCGCCGCCGCCGCTCGCCCGCCCCGCCTGCGCCGCAGCATTTTAAAGGGCGCGCGGACGGGGCCCCGGTTGGCCGCTTCAAACCCAACGGCCGCGCGCTGCCAGGCGACGGCCGCGCGACGCAACGCGATTGGCTGAGCCGCGGGGCGGGGCGGGGCGACGGCGGGTGCACTTGGGGGCGGGATTGGGGCGGGGCGGTCCGGGAGCAGCGGAGGGGCGGTCCCGGGCTGGGCGGGGCGGTCCGGGACCAGGGGCGGGGCGGCCCGGGAGCAGCGGCGGGGCGGTCCTGGGCTGGGCGGGGCGGTCCGGGACCAGGGGCGGGGCGGTCCGGGAGCAGCGGCGGGGCGGTCCGGGAGCAGCGGAGGGGCGGTCCCGGGCTCGGCGGGGCGGTCCGGGAGCAGCGGAGGGGCGGTCCGGGAGCAGGGGCGGGGCGATCCCGGGTCAGGGACGGGGCGGTCCGGGAGCAGGGGCGGGGCGGTCCAGGAGCAGGGGCGGGGCGATCCCGGGTCAGGGACGGGGCGGTCCGGGAGCAGGGGCGGGGCGGTCCCGGGTCAGGGACGGGCCGGCGAAGGAGGGACCAGGCGGGTGTTTGAGTGGGGATGCGCGTTTATGGTGGGGCGGGGGCGGGGGCCGTCGCGGGTCCCCGCGGCTCCCAGTCGCTCATGAGCAGGTAGGACTGGTTGGCGATGTCGGTGCTGGACAGGCGGCCCCCAGCGTGCTCCGGCGGCGGGCCCGCCTCGCCCCGCGGACCGGGCAGCACCTCCAGCAGGCAGGGCAGGACGGCCTCCTCCGGCGGCTGCTTGTCCAAGGCGCTGGCCTGGGGGGACACGGAGTGGACGCGGTGGGGGCTGCCCTTCCAGCTGCCCCGGGGGGAGCTGAGCCGCCCTGCCCCAGCCCCTCACCTGGCCGTGCTTGCTGCTCTCCTGGAGGAAGTTGCCCAGAGCACGGTGCAGGTCAGGAACGGGCGGCCAGAGTTTCTGCTTCACGTTGCTGGTTACGGGGGAAGGGGCATCGAAGGTAACCCCAGACTTGGGGTGCCCTGATGCCCCCGGGCAAGGTGCCCAGGCTTGGTGCTGGGCCTCCCCGCCTGCCCCCGGCACAGCCCTTTACCTGTAGAGGGAGGGGAAGGTGCACCGCAGCCCCAGGAGCATTGCTAAGAAGAGCAGCGGCACCACCGTAACACTGGGGATGAGCCAGCCTGTATCGGAGGAGGAACGCTGGAATTGTAGCCCTTCCCAGACCCACCAACGCCGAGCCCTTTACAGCCCTGCCACCATCTGCCCGGTGCTCCCCATTTCCAGACTCTCCGTCTCCTGCTGTCAGCCGTGTGGCTCTTCTGGCCACAGCCTCCACCCCTGCCCCGTCCCTTACCTGCATCACCCATGGCATCAACCACAACAAGTTTGGACCAGGCGCTCCAGCTGCCCTGGTACCACGGCCCGCCGGGCCGGGCCCGCACCTGGGCGTGGTAGCGGGTGCCTGGCCGTAGGTCCAGGACTTCTCTCCTAGCTGCTCGTGGAACCTGCAGGACCTGCGGGGCAGAGCCGAGCTGGAGGCATGGCTGCTGTGAGGTGGCCGAGGAGCCAAGGGGAGGGTCTGGCTTGCCTGCCCCCATGCCTGGCATGTGTCAGCAGCAGAGGCGGGCAGGGCTGCGTGGGGTGTCCTGGCCAGGCCTTACCTTCCAGTCATGGCTGTTCTCCATGGCATAGCGGACCTGGTAGTCCAACTCCTCTGCCAGCACCTCCAGGGGTGGCAGCCATTGCAGGCTCAGCTGGCCCTGTGACACTGTTGCCTGCACAAGCTGTGGGGCATCTGTGAGCACTGTTGGTGTTGGGGACAGGCATGTGTCACTCCTGTGAAATGGGACGTGGGACACCATGTCCCCTGTGAGCCAGGCAAGGACTGTGGTGGCACTGGGACTCACCAGCCTGGTGCAGCCAGAAGGGCTCCTTGAAGTAGCTGAGTGTGGGCAGCATGTGGGTCCGAGTGACGTTCACCAGGACGGAGATGGCACTGCCAGCCCTGGGCTGGAAGGTGCAGGCGTGGGTGGCCTCTGTCCCCCTGCTCACCTCCTCGCACTGTTGCCATGCATCTTCCCTGTGGGAGAAGTGGGGAGCCAGTCAGTCCCACCAAAGCATTCCCACAGCCAGCATTCCTCCTGCACTTGCCCAGGAAAGCTACTGCTGCCTGAAGTCGGAGGTACAGTGTGCCCAGGGAGGGGTGGTGAGGAGGTATGAGGTTGGTGGTGGTAGGGCAGGACAGAACAGGGCATGGGCAGGTGGCCCAGTGTGGGATATTGGGACACAGCAGGACCAGTGGTCCCTGGGATGTGCCTGCCTGAGTGCCATATGGCTGCCATGCCCCTTACCTTGTGCCAGCCCCACTTGGAGGTGGCCGGTAGAAGAGCTGGTGGGAGCTGTGGGGCTCTGCAGGGTCCCAGCTCCATTCGCAGTGCACGTGCCGCAGGTCAGGAGTACTGCAGCACAGCCCGATGTCTCCTGGGCAGGCAAGAGCCAGGGAAGGAAGGGAGCTGCTTCCCCTTGGTTCCCCAAAACTTGGGTGTTGCACCTCGCCTACAACAGGACCCCACCCTCTGCAGCCCCAGGGTGCCTCCCTGCGGTTCCTGCCAGCACCCCTGCAGAGGGGATGGCTGCTCACCGGAGGAGTGGGGTGTCTCTGCAGCCACTGCCTGTGACCATGGCCCCCAGATGCCATCGAGGGACGTGCCGTCGGGCTTGCTGCGCACCTGGATGTGGTACCTCATCCCTGGCAGCAGGCCCTGGAGGACCACCCAGGTGTTGGCTTGGACCAGCCTCTGTAGAGAGGAGCCAGGCTGAGGAGCAACTGTGGCCCACAAACCCCCCTGCCCATCCCTGACCGCTCTATGTACCTGCCCCACTCCTGGGGAGGCTGCCCCGGCCCTTGGTATGTGGGTGCTGACAGTTAACTGGATGGAGGGGTCACTGGGATTCAGTGTGGTGCTGCAGGGCATCCCTGAGGAGCTGGCAGGGCAGCACTGCACCTCATAGAGGAAGAAGTTCGGGAAGTCAGCGAGTGGTGGCTGCCACGACACGCAGAGCTGCCCCGCAGCCCCAGCCCAGCGGGCCGTGATGTTTGCTGGGGGGGCAATGAGACCTGCAGGGAACATGCCAGGGTGTTTGCCCTCCTGTGGCAGCCCCGGTCTGGGCAATGCCTGGTCCTGCTGGGGGACGCCTGGAGGTGCCCCCCAAGGCTGCCTCTGTGCCCAGCATGCAGGGCTCAGGGTGTTGCTGGCCCCCGTGGCAGGCAGGGGGTCAGGGGACCCAGGTCTGGGGACTGTCCTGTTGTCACAAGGTATTGTCCAGTCAGAGGGACTCACCCACTGCATCCACGCTGAGCTCCCGCCAATACTTGGTCTGGTTTGTGGTGGCATCCAGCACGCGGAGGTGGAGCTGGGTGAAGAGCCGCACGTCCTGGCTGGGGAAGACGCAGGCATGTCGCTTCCCACCAGCCCCGTGGTACCACGTAGAGACCACACACGCTGTGGGCATACCCCTGAGGAATGGAGAGCAGGGTCTTGCAGCACCTCACGCCTGCCTCGGGCCAAGCTTGAGGAGAGGGGATGTGGGGCAAAGCACCGAGACCTCGGTGTCACCATCTCCTTTCCTGTGCCACCATCCACTGCAGGGCGCCATCCCCATGGGACTGAGGGACAGCCAAGGCCCCAGCTGTGTAGCTCCCATGGGCTCTCCATCTCCCCTTGCAGCTAGGAGCTACTGGGATGGCACAGATTGCTGTGACACCCCGACCCTGCTGCTCTCTGTGCAGCAAGGGGGAGGTTGGGCTGTGTCCCCACCATCTCCTACCTGCTGTACCAGTAGTAGAAGTGGCACATCCCAGTTGTTGTCTCCTCCTTCTCGTCCCAGAAGCAGGTGAGGTCCTCAAAGGAGCGGGAGAAACAGAGGATGTCCTCGGACACACCTGCTAGCAGTGCAGCATCTGGGAAGAGTGTGGGCATGAAGGAGCCCCTGGGCACAAACCCGTCCCCATCCCACCTGCTTCCTCCCGCCCCATGCCCGCTGGCATCCGGGACAGCCTGAGCATG
This sequence comes from Corvus kubaryi, assembly GCF_017639235.1. Taxonomy (NCBI): domain Eukaryota; kingdom Metazoa; phylum Chordata; class Aves; order Passeriformes; family Corvidae; genus Corvus; species Corvus kubaryi. Next base: position 15,365,273 of record NW_024581108.1, on the reverse strand, counting down.
GCCAGGGCACAGGTGCTCCCCACCAACTTGGCACACTGGGGAGGGACACGGCACAAATGCTGGCTGCTGGCTTGCACTGGGGCCCTGCCTGGTGCAGGGCTCCCCTCGGCCGCACCACGCCCCCCTCCTCAGTACACGAGGTCCTTGAGGACAAACAAACATCCTGAAATAGCCCTGCGGTCGGGGGGGTGCTCAGGGCCCAGCGATCAGGGGGAAGCACCCCTGCCCTGCTTCATGCCGGAAGGTGTGCGGAAGTGAGATAAGGAGGAGCAGCACCCCAGGGAAAGGGAAAGGGTCTGGGGGCTGGTGTGGGGCCATGTGGTCCTGAACGGGGGGGTGGCCCAAACCCCTGCCCAGGGACTGTCCTGGGGGCCTGTGGGTTTCTCTGCCCCCTTCAGAAAACCATGCTCCTTGTCATTGCATGGACAAACTGGAGAATCACACCCTGCAGGATCTCCATGCAAAGCGCTGGTGGCTCTGCTGACACATGGGTGTCTGCCCCTGTTGTCATGGAAGAGGGGACAGCCCCAAGATGCAGATGTGTGATGCACAGGGGTGGTCTTGCTGCCCCCAGGATTGCTTCAGCACTCCCTTCTCCCCCACTCCCTCTGCCCTGGGACCCGCTCCAGCCCTCTTCCTCTTGTTCTTCCTACTGGCATTTGCTGCCTTCCCCAGGGGTTGCCCCCAGCTTTGGGACCCCACAAGCCCGCTGCCAATGTCTACTCCATTTGCTGAGTGTATCCATTCTCTGCTACACACCCACTGCGCTGCCAGCTGAGCCCACCCTTGGTAAAGAATGGGCACAGTTCCCAAATGTCCTTGCCACCTTCTCAGTATCCTTCTTCTTGCCCTGTCTCTTCTCTTGCCTGGATCTCCCTAACCCTGTGTTTCCTTCTTCCCCCCCCACTGTCCCATCTCCCCCACTGCCCCCGCACCCGTCCTTTCCTTTTTGCCCCCCATTACCCCACCCCAGGCCTCATGCAGGCTCCATGACCTCACCCAGCTCCAAGCACCAGGAGATGAAGGGGCCAGGTCCCAGCAGCTCGGTGGCCAGGGGCCCATGGCATTGGTGGGAGGCCACCCTGGTTCTGTAGGCTACCAGAGCATCTTTGCTGAGCACAGGCCATTTCTTAGGAAGGGCAGATGCCCAGCTCGGCAGCCCACAGCAGCCATGCTTGGGCAGTGCTGCCAAGCCAGTGGAGGGCTCAGGGCACAACGATTTTGCAGAGGCAATGGGCAGAAAGAAGATGAGCCCAACCCTGACCCTCTCCCTCCTTCCGAGTCCCACTGCCCCTATGGGGGCGACTCAAAATCTGCTCCCGAGCCTGTCCTAGCCAGAGACCTGGAGTAGGGCTGGAGACACAAGCAGGAGATCAACAGGCTTTTATTCAGTTAATGCTTTTTATGGTGTTACAGAAAGTTCTAAAGGGGCTAAAGAGGCTCTCAAAGAATGCATGGAGAAGCCTGAAATGAGACAGATGGGGAGTGGCTCTGGCAGGTGCAGTGAGCCAGACTGAGGCCAGCTATCAGCTAAGATGAGGGTGCCCAGCAGCACAGTAACATCATGGCAAGGCTGGCATAGGAGCACTGGGGTCAGCCTGGAAGTGCCACTGCATTGCCCGTGGTGCAGAGCTGTGCCATCAGATGTTAACTTAACTCTCACTCAAACCCTCATCAAGTCATCCGAGAACTTCTGATGAGTGGAGAGCCCTTCTGCTACCTGAGCGGGACTGGGAGCACCAGGCTGCCATCCCCAGGGACCACCTACAGGCTGCCAAGCTCTGCTTGCAGAGAGCATGGATGTTCCTTCACTCCTAACATCACAGGGTGTCCTGCAAGTGAGAAGACCACTCCATCGCTCACCCTGAACACCCCCTGCACACCCTCCTGGAATGTCCCCTTCCCAATCCTGTAGATTTTGGCTGCTGTGAAGTGCTCGCTGCTCACACCTGGCATTCTAGCTCCTCCCTGGCCCATCCTTTGGGGGAGAAAATAGCCCCAAGGACCTACCTTGGGATGTCACTGGCTCAGGGGCTGGTGGTGGGCTTTGGAGGCTGAGCAGGATGGCAGGGAGCAGTGAGAGCTGCCAGACCTGGCACAGGCAGGCTGCCATCCTGCAACCTGTGTGCCAGGGCCACACATGCTGCACTTGGTCCTTGCCAGTGTCCTGGGAGCAGCTGCGGCTCCTCCGGGCGATACCTTTATCTGGGAAGTGGTGGCTGTGCAGCTCAGGAAGCCTGGCTGGGGGCTCCCCCCTCCCCACCACCAGCACTTCCCTGTGCCTGAAACCACTATGCCACAACCCTTCTGCTGCTGGCCGCAGCGCCAAGAGAGACTGCTCCTATCAGATACAGAGCATGTCCTGCCCTTGTGGCTACTGGCATGCTGGGAGGATGGGGTAGGAAGAAAAACAACCCCCAAGAAACCAGGGAGGCCCCTGTGTGGGGCAGGACAGGCTGTTTGGGCTGCTGTCACATGGGAGCATGGGATATGGGACAGCTAATCTGTCTCCCTTGTGTCCTGTGCCGCCTGGCACTGGCATACTCCAGGTCTGCTCTGCCAGCGGCACCGTCTCTGTGGCTGTGCTGGGAGCAGAGCTGCAGGCACAGGGGGCACTGGCAGAGCCCACAGAGGTGCTGGTGCTGGTGGTGCAGGAGCAGAGCCACCACAGTGAGGTCCCACAGTCATGCTCAACCTCATGCCAGTCCACTACCTCCGCTTGGTACCAGTGGCTGGAGGGTCTTCCACCCTGCCAGGGCACAAGACTGTTGTGCAGCCCCGGGGGGCACCAGCCAGGGCACAAGGAGTCACTTGCACATGTGTCCACAGTGCACCAAGGCCAGCAGCTGGGGACAGCACCAGGGGCACTCAGGGGAGACAGGAGCAGCCAGCCCCAACTTGCCACAGACAAATGTTAAAAAAAGCAGAAAGACCTAGGTGTGAGTAGGACTGGTGACACTGCCCCAGACACAATTCCCAGCTAGGAGCAGAGGAGGTGCAGAGGCAGTGGCACATGTCAGGCTGTTTGTGAGGGCCAGTGCCCATCACTGGTTCACTGGGGACCTCAGGGATGGGGCAGAGAGGCTGCTCACTAACAGCTGCAGTTGTCACCAAAGAGCACTGGAGGCCAGAATGGAAAATCAGAATGGTATTGACTGGGTTCAGAGACCTTCAGGAGATAAAAGACTCTTGCCCAGAAGGACAATGCCAATGCCCCTGTCTCCAGCTGGGATACCAGGCTCTGCAGGAGCTGCTCTTGCTTCTCGTGGGACTGCAGAAGATGGATGGACAGGCAGCTGGATGGCATGTCCAGGGCTGAGCAAGCTGAAGCCAGCAGAGGTGAAGCCCCCCGCTGTCAGGGTAACAAACAGCAGCAGTGCAGGTGAGGGACCGAAGCCTGGGACAGGAGCTGCTGCAGGAGGGTCAGCTCAGAGCCCAGGCAACCCTCGAGGGACGGGCAAGTGAGGGTCACCCCGGCAGCACATGTTTTAGCAGGCTGGTCAAACACAGCCATCACTTTGCCAGATGTGGGAAGTTACTTGATGGCTTGGCACAGTGCTGGGAGGTGCCAGCTGGCCAGGATGGGAAGGGTGTGGAGTTGCACAGCTCCACAGGACCCAGCTGGGGGAGCGGGGCCATCCCTTTGAAGAGCAAGCAACAGAATGGAAGCTGCAGGAACAATTTTCAAGCATGCAAGAGGCAGCTATGCAAAAGACGGACATAGTCTGTTCTCCATATCCCTTTGGGGACAGGACCAAGTCTTAAATTGTTTCTGTGGGAAAAGATCCCAACTGGATCCTAAGAAAACCCATCTCCATGGCACGATGAGACCCGGGACTTGTCTGGGAATGCTGGGAGGCTCCTGGGGATTATCAGAGGACCCCAATGGGAACAGTATTCCAAGGAGTGCCCACCACAGCAGCAGATCACTGGGCCCCCACATCCTGTTCCCCAGTGCTGTCAGTGGGGCAGAGCTGGGTCCTCACCAACACTCCTCTGGACCCGGCTGTTGCATGATCTTTATTGTCTGTAAGGCAGAGCTGACACCTCCGAAGGGCCGCTGCAGAGCAGGAGGCTGTGCACAGCCAACACTGTCCCTTTGCACCTGCTGGTGTGGCCCCATGCCATGCCAGCAGCACTGCTCACAGCCCCCTGGCACCACTTCAGGCCCAGAGCATGCTGAGAGCTGCAGGGCAGGCAGCTGTTGTGTTGCTGCTTCCTCCTCTCGCCCCAAAGCTTGAGCATTTGTGTCCATGGGCTTAGGCAGCACCCTGGCTCCCGAGGGAGGCCCCCTCCTGCCAGTTCTGCTGCAAGCACCCTGCTGCTGCTTGTCCTTGGGGGCCGTCCCAGTGTGTCCGCAGCAGTGTGGGGCTGTCGGTGGCTGGCACCATGCCAGGGAGGGGATGGCACAGTCCTGCTGTGGGGAAGGTGCTCTTGGGGAGGGGCACCGGCATTTGGCTGCTTGGCGCTGGAGCAGGACGAGCAGCCCTGTGTCCCCAGAGCACTGTTCCAGCAGGCCGGGGCCAGCGTTGCCCCTCTGAGCGGTGCCAGCGCAGCCTCACGCCTCCTCGGCGGTGGCATCAATCCCTGCATAGGTGAAGTTCTCGAACAGGGCCATGTTCACGTAGGCCTGTGGGGAACCCCAGTTAGGAGCCAGTTGTGAGCATGTCCACATCTACCTCCCATCCCCATTAGCATGCTCATGGGCACTGTGCCCTGTTGCCTCCCCACACCCAAGAAGTGATGCTGGGGTTAACCCCCACACATGGTTCTGCTGCTGGCTGTCCATCCTCGAGTCCAAGGGATGCTCCAGCATGTGGAAAAGCCCCGTGCCCCGTGGGCATCCCTCCCACTGAGCCGCTAGCACTCACCTTCCTGGCCTCTAGCATGCGGATGAGCTGCATGGAGATCTGGGCGAAGGGAGGGCGCTCGTAGGGGCGGTCGCGCCAGCACTGCCGCATCAGCTCGTACCTGGGGGCGGAGAGTCGCGGGCGGCTCAGGGCGCACAGGAGGAGAGGGGACAGAAAAGCTCTTTGAGGGAGATGGGGGAAGCAGGCGGGAAACTAAAGCCCAGGAAAGGTGTTTGGGGTGTGGGACCCCAGCCCATCCCTCAGCCACAATGCAGAGGCAACCAGGCAGAAGCTACTGAAAGCTGGTGTGAGCCCTGTGGGGCGGTGGGGTTGGCAGGACGTGGGTGCCACCATCAGCCGGGGCTCTGTAAGAGGCTCTGTCCACTTACACCTCGTCGTCGCAGTTGCGCGGCTTCTCCATGCGGTATCCCTGGGGCAGCTTCTCGTAGAGCTCGGCGCACGTCATCCCGCAGTACGGTGTCCCCCCTACAGCCAGAGACACGCAGGGGCTGAGGAGGTCACAGTCCCTAGGGTGTTTCCCCCGGGGCTCCAGGATAACCAGACCTACAGGGGCCTGAGTGAAGGCAGGGGAGAGAGAAGAGCCTTACCCAAGCTGACAATCTCCCAGAGCAGGACACCGAATGACCACCTGAAAGGGGAGGAGCCGAGGCTGTGACAGAGTGCCCAGCTGTGCCCCGCTGATGGGCACAGTGCAAAGCCCAGGGTGGAACAGGCATCCAGAGGCTGGGCGGAGCCAGCAGCTCCCCAGGGAGACGCACCAGCATCAGCTCCTGCTCTTGCAGCACCCAGAGCAACAGCATTGCCTCTCTGACTGTGCCAGAGAGGGGTGGAGGGGCCACAGCCATGCCCCAGCCCAGTGCCCTTGCCTGCAGGACTTACACATCGCTCTTGGTGGTGTACACGCTGTAGTTAAGGGACTCAATGGCCATCCAGCGAACCGGCAAACGGCCCTGGGAAAAAGGAGAGCCACCATCAGGGCTGGGGGCTGCCCCCTGGGTGGAAGACAGCTGTGATCCATGGAGATGTTTCACTCCTGCCTCACCATTGTCTTCTTCACATAGACCTCCTCCCCTCTGGAGAGGCCAAAGTCAGCAATTTTGGAGGCCAGATTTTCTCCCACCAGGATGTTTCTTGCTGCCAGGTCCCTGTGAATGAACTGAAAGGGAAGAGCAGTTAGCAGGAGCCACGCACTCCCTCCTGCTGGCCCCAGGGACCTCATGCCCCAATGGGTAACCCCCAGGCCCCAGGGGAAGGGTATTCTGAGGGGCTTGCTGGGATGTACCTGCTTCTCACTCAGGTACTGCATCCCCTTGGCCACGTCTGAAGCAAACTGGAGGAGCTGCTGGGATGTGAGGGTGGAGGCAGTGCCGTGCTCCTTGGCAAAGGCTGGGTCTGTCTCCAAGACTCGGCTTTTGCGGAGGAAGTCGAGGAGGTTTCCGTATGGAGCATACTCAATGGCAATGTACAGGTAGCCTGGGGGCAGGAGGAGGTTGGGCTATTGGGGTTCTCCCCAGCAAAAAGGAATACACAACTGGGCAGAGGCTGTGGGGCTGGGGAGAGGGTAGAATGGGACAGCCTCACCCTTGTTCTCGCAGGCACCCAGCAAGTTGATGATGTTGGGGTGATGGCCCAGTTTGCAGAGCACCTCCAGCTCCCCAGCAAAGTCCCGATGGTCATTCTCTGAAGCAAACTCTGGAAACAAAGAAGGGATGGACACCTCAGGCCTACAACAAGGGCCTTTGCTTCTCTGAAAATTACTCCTGGTGCTCCCCAGCACAAGCATGGCCCAGGACACAGTGGCAGCCCTCAGCCCACCCTGCCTGCCTCCCCCAGCACTCACCTTTCAGCATCTTGATGGCCGCATTCATTTTCAGACCGTCCTTTTTTATCATGGCCCTGATTACCTGCCCGAAGTTGCCCTCCCCAATCATGTCCTCAAACTTGATGTCTTCCCACTCCAGGATGGGGTAGCTGAGGGGCTCAGGCTGTGGCTTGGGCCGGCGTGTCAGGGTCAGGGTCCCTGAGTTGAACTGTAGGATGGTCTCTTCCCCCTGGCAGATGGGAGCAGGTGAGGTTAGAGGCACCGGGCACCTCTCTGCCCATGCGGCAGTCCCAGCAGGACAGGAGTCATGGGCAAGGGCGGGCTCCGCACCCTCTCCGTGTGGAAGTGAGGTCTGGCTGCATCCGGACTGGAGGCTATGGAACGTGACCTGGATCGGGCTGGGACGTGGGGAGCAGGGGACACGGTCCTGGTGGGGCAGGCGGCACTCACCGAGCCAGACTGGTACGTAAAGGTGCGGCGCCGGTGGAAAAAATTCTTCTTGATGAGGAAAAGCGCCAGGAGAGCAAAGAGGATGGTGAAGCAAGTGACGGACACAGAGCCAACAATGGCCAACAGCAGCTGCTGGTCTGTTCCCGCCTGCTCAGTGCTCTGGCTGCCCAGGCTGGGCGGCACGCTCAGCGCTCCTGCCAAAAGGAGGGATGGAGGGTTGTGGTCCATGGTCGAGCCCTGCCCAGCCCGCACTAGTGGCCAAGCACCATGACAGCAGCCCTCTGCCAGTACCCAGGCCCCCAATGAAGATACCATAACCACGTCCGAGGTCCCGGTGCCACAGTGGCACAGAGGGGAAAGTGTCACAGCCCAGCTCCTGACACTGAACCACTGGTTTCTGGACCTCCAACCAGCTTTGGGCCAAGCCATGATCTCCTCCCATGCTGGCTCAGCTCTGCTCCTCTAGCCCCTTGATTCACATTCCCCTCTGGCCAAGGCAGAGCCACTCTGTAGGTGCCATGCTGTCATCATGCCACGCCTGCCCCTTTAGGACTAGGAGGAACAGGTTTTCTTAAGATACCAAGTGTTTTGGTCTTGGGCTGCTGCTTCAGAGCCACTGTCACCCCAATCATTCTTTGCTGACCCAGAATCTGAGCCCAAGCTGCAGCAGAGTTGTGAGCCCCTTGCCTGCTGGGACACCCCTCTCACCATCCCCAAGGGTCTTGGCTTTCACAGGCTGGCTCCATTCCCCTGGGACGTGGGAGTTGGCACGGACACGAAACTGGTAGCTGGTGCTGGCGTTGAGGCCCCCAACGATCTTGGTGGTCTCGGCGCCGCTGTCGGTGTCGATCCACTGGGGTTCACTGGTGCCCCCCAGCTGCTGCAGCTCCACGATGTACTTGGTGATCCCCCCGTTGGGGTACTCAGGCACTTGCCAGGAGAGCCTGACAGCGGTGTCGGACACGGGCTCTGCCAAGAGCAACTGCGGGGAGGAGGGCCCTGGGATAGAGAGGGGAGAGTGTCAGTCCCAGGACGGGGCTCCTGGTGCTGCAGGGGCTCAGTTCTGCTGTGAGGACTGCACCCTGTGGCAATGGCAACCAGAGCCAGGCCAGCTTTGAGGGACCTCCAGGGACCCCTGGCCCCTGCTTGGAGGAGGTGGAGCTGCTCTCCATGTGCCACACTGAAGCAGGACTGTACCCCCAAATGTTCCCAGCCACAGAGAACATCTGAGGTCTAAATGCCTGTGTACTAACTCATGTGACATTTTATTTCTTCAGGCCTCCCTCACGCACTGAGTTCCCACCACCCTCTCCTGCTTGCCCACATCCCTAACCCCCAATCCCCAAATCATACAAAGCTCTTACAAGCAGAGAGCAGAGGAAACCTCTCATCCCTCAAGCCTGATGTCTACCGGTCCTCTCAATGTGTACAGGCTGGTGCCAAGCCTCCCCAAAGGCCTCGTGTATGCCTTTCCCCTTGGTTGTCAGAAAGCTTGGTCAGGCTGGTGCTCCAACTCCCCATGGTCTTCCACCTACTTCAGGGGTTGTGTGTGTGTGTGCCCACAGGTGGGACTGCAGGGCTCCCCAGGCCCTAGTGACCACCCAGCAAAACTACCTGGCAGCAGGGTTAAAGCAAACCAAAGGGAAATATTTTTTTTATGCAGAGTATAATTATATCAGGAACTTGTTGCTACAGGATATTGTAAAGGCAGCAAGTATAGACAAGTCTATCAGGGTTTGGGCAAGAGAGCAGATCTGTTTGTGAACAGATCTGTTTGTGACGGCCTGAATGTTATATTCAGCTTAGGATGTTTCTCAGCTGCTTGGTGCTGGAGGCTGCAGGGTCTAGTGAGGAAAGGAGGGCACATTTTCCCCAAAAAGCTGTTCATGTTCTATCAGAGATGGGATACAGGAGCAGCGGGACCTGGGGATGGTTGCTGTTACAATTATAACTGATTTATCATTGTAATTCCCTGTTATAGTTCCCTGGGTTCTGCTGGACCCACCTTTGCTGTTGATCATGACCTTATAGGGGTCAGAGGGTGGCCCCAGGCTGGTGCAGTGGTACACCAGCACCTCCAGCCTGTACTCCTTGTTAAACTCCAAGTCCCCGATGCGGGCAGAGAGCACAGAGATGGACGTGATGTTTTTCTCAGATACCAACTGCCTTGCAGAGTCAAAGAGGTGGACAATGAACCCATGTGCTGGCTCATGGTTACTTGGCAACTTCCAGTTGACATGAAGCATGTTTTTCTCTTCTACGGACCAGCCTTCAATCACAGGCTTGACTGTGGGCTCTGCAAACAAAAAGGCAGCAAAGCCTCACAGTGCATCAGCCGTGAGATTTTGCAGGCTCTGTGCTGTGCAGGGTCAGAGTCAGGATGGGGGAGATGGAGTCTCACCAAGGCAGTCGGTCACCATGATGGCTTCAGGCCCTTTTCTGCCCTCCCCACCAGCCCCTGGACGGCTCAGCTGCACCTTGACGATGTAGGCGGTCACTGGCCGGAGGTTCATGAGGGTGATGTTCTCGCTGTTGTCGACTGTTGGCCAAGAGGACATGTCAAAACCATGCCCATGATCCACAGTCTGCCCTGCCACCAGCACCCTCCTCATCACTGTGGGGGGCCTGGTGTGGAGACATCTGCCCATCCCAGACCTCACCCTCCCACACAGGTCCTAACTGTGCCCCCCAGCCCTGCAGACACATACCCACAATGGATGACCAGGCTGAATTGTCATCCTTGGGCTTGTAGAAGAGCTTGATGGAGGTGATGGGTCCATCACCAGAGAAGTAGTCCACAGGCGACACCACAAGCTGGCGACTCTGCTTGGCCAACAGCCGGGGGGCCCTCAAGGGCACTGGTGGCACTTGGGGGGAAGAAGGGAATGACACTGGTGGGACTGGGAGCAACAGGGAGCAGAGCATGGATACATCTGCCACCTCTTGGCTCCTTCCAGCTTTGTCAGGAGAGTCTTTTATAATCACCCAAACCTGCCAGCTGGCACTGCAGCCCATGATGGGAGGCACCCAGCCTGGGGCAGGGGTGGTATTGCCACACCATGCTGGCAGCCTCCCCCAGCAAGCCTGGCTTGTCCTGATTATGCCACTGCACTTTCCTCACCTCGGATATTGACCTTGACTTTCCGGCTGTCCTGGCCCCCAGTTGTGGAGACCCGGCACTCCCAGAGACCCGTGTCCGCCTTCGTCAGGTGCCGCGCCTCGAACTCGCAGGTGATCTGCTTTGGCTCGATGATGGTTTTGATGAGCTGCAGCACAGAGGGTGCTGTCAGCCTCTACACTCAGCCCCTGGCTCAGCCCCCCTGTCAGTCTGAAGCTGCCCAGCAGCTCCAGGTACTCTTGAGGGAGCTGGCAACACGGAGATGGTGGTGGGGCAAGGGCACGGAATACTACCTTGAGCACAGTGCCGTCAGCCTTGCGCAGCTCCACCCTGTCACTGGTGGGCAGTGGGTTGCCAATGGCCACGCAGCTGATGATGGGTTCTGATCCCAGGTTGAACTCCAGCTCTGAGGCCAGTTGGATGATCTGGGGGAACCGGTCTGGTACACAGAAATCAACATTAGGGCTGGCCCTGCTCCTCCCCAGGCAAAAGAAAGCCTGGCACCTTTCCTTGGACCCAGCTGCATCAGACTGTGGTGCCAAGGGAAAGGTGATGGATGCTATGGTCCAGCCCTGATCCCACCCCACCTGCTGGGCTCAGCAACACTCTCAGCACAGATAATGCTGGGATGTTGCCCTTGCAGTGTCCTGGTTTCCACAGACTTGGAGGCTATTTCTGCAGGCAAGGGGTCCTGCTGAACCAGCTGGTGAGACTGATAGCCAATGGCCCTCCCAGTCACCAGTGAGGAAGGAGCCAGCGCCCACTTGAGGGTGGGGGATGGAAACCCTTCACAGCCTTGTGCCAGTCTCACCTGACTTCTCACAGTGCTGCCCATGCCAGCCTGCAGGGCAGATGCAGCCTCTGAAGCGGTTACAGCTGCCTCCGTTTTGGCAGGCGCACCCCAGGGCACAGTCAGGGCCATAGAATCCTGGGGGACAGGCTGTGGGAAGAGGAGAGCTCGCTGCTACCCCTGGCCATGGCACAGGACCATGGAGACAGAGACAGCAAGCAGCTGATGCAGGCAGCAGTACTGCTCAGCCTGTGCCGACCCTCAGACTGGGAGAGGTTTGCACAGGTGCTGCTGCAGAGCAGCCAGGCCCTGGAGGAAGCCCAGGCTGGGAGGGAGAGCTGATGGATACCCATGTCCCTGTACCTTGGTCACAGCGGGAGCCACTCCAGCCCGAGGCGCAGGAGCAGCCGTAGGGGTCGAGCAGGCAGAAGCTCAGCCCCCGGCAGCCCTGGGCTCTCTGGCACGTCTCCTGGCAGTTGCGGCCAAACTGGCCTTCCTGGCAGGCTGGAAAAAGAAGCATGGTCTGCCCTCACCCATCATTCATCCACGCACTGCTTGTGCACGGCACAGAGCTCGCTCAGGTGCCCCAAGCCCTGGATCACCACTTGGAGGGACATGGGACCCGTGTGGGTGGTCCAGCCCTGGCCTGGAAACAGAGGGCACTGCGGGTGGGGAGGTGCTGGGGATGAAGATGCTATTTCTTGACACAGTGCTCAGGTCTGGGGGTGCAAGAGAGCCCCCACAGATGCCCTGGGCACAGCACCCAGTGCTGGGCAGGTGGAACTCACCTCTCTCACAGCGGGTGCCCATGAACCCTGGAGGGCAGATGCATTCGCCAACGTGGTCATGGCAGATGCCGCCATTCAGGCAGTCGGGACAGTCCTTCTCACAGGATGGTCCCCACTTCTTTGCAGGGCAGGCTGCAGAGAGAGCAGAGGGGGCCAGAGTGCCACCTGCCATAAGGCAGGGTACAGCTGGCTGTCCCCAACTCCCAGGCAGTCAGGGCCCTGCTCACCTCTCACGATGAGGCGGTAGAAGGCACTCCACAGAGGGCTGTCCCCCATGAATGTGGCACTGTAGACACCGTTTTCACTGACACTGACATTGGGGAGTGTCAGGATGACGTGGTCATCCTGCACCTCGCCCCGGTCCGTGGTCTGGTAGTAGGTGCCTGCAAGGGGACAGAGGGTTATCTGTGACCTCCTGTGCCCCCAGGGCCAGCACCAGGCACCAGCTGGGAGCAACTCCAGCCCTGTGCCTGCTCTTGGAACTACTTGCCATTTCTTTTCCACATAACATCTGTCTCCTTCCTCTTGAGGATCCTGGCAGAGAAGGTGGCCGCCTCGGCAACATTCACAGACTGTGTGGCCTTCACCGGGAAGAGGTGGGCTGTGGAGGAGAAGAAGGAGGAATAGGCTGCACAGCAGTCACCCCTGAGGGCACTCACACCCGAGGATAGTGTGACACCCTCAGACCAACCACACCAGGACACACCCTGGCACAGCACAGCCCAGCACCCACCATATGTTTCTGCTGGAATGTCATGACACATCTCTCTCTCAGCTCCATGCTGGACCCAGGACCCCCCAAGCCTCTGCAGGGACAGGGCTCCCTTTCTGGCCCCTTCAGCCCCTTCAGGCAGACACCAAAGAATGGAATTTGGCACCCTGCCCTCTGACCAGCCCACCATCTGCACAGGATGCTGGTGGCAGTAGTCTCGGGAGGTGACATCTGGAACAAGTGTGCATGGTGCACCCTGCCTGCTGCCAGCTGGGGAGGTGTGGAGTGCTGCAGGCAGGGACAGTGGGGCAGGTGAGGGGAATTAAGTGTGCAGGAGGCTGCACTCCAGCCCTCAGGACCAGCAGCCCAGTCATGGCTGTTTTCCTGATTCCCCAGGTGCTGCAGCAATGAACTCCTGGAGTATTAATATGAGACAGCCAGACCCCAGCCTGAGCACAAATGGGTCTATAAATACCTTAAGGCCTGGGAAACCAAGCCCTGGGCGTGCCAGGACAGACACAAAGGAGGACACAGGCGGCTGCTGGCTTTCAGAGCCTGGCAGTACTCCAGCTTGCACACACTAAAAGGAGCCACGCCGGGTTGCAGCTAAAACACATCCAGCCCTGTGTCCTGCCCCTCTGAGGCCAAGGACCAGCAGGAAGCAGCCCAAGCCACAGACGCCCAGGGAAGGGCACTGGAGGTCACACTTCGCAGTAATTTCCCAGAATCCCCTCCCCATCTATCCCTCTAGCTGGGATCTCTCTTCCATGGACTTTGCAGCCCCAGTGGAGGGCTCACAGATATGGCCCTCATTCTGTCTCACTCCACCTCACTCCCTGGAATGAGAGCTGACAGTTCTCTGGGACGCCAAACACAACGTTTTGCATTTGTGCACACTGATTTACCTGTCACTCCATCACTGCAGCCCTCCCAGACTGCATCTCTCCCCTCTCTGTCACTCCGTAGTGCATCCATCATTCCCCAGGCAGCTCAGGGACAGCAGCAAGCACAGCTGCTTGTTCAGCTCTTTGTATCCAAGACGGTGACACAGGTCCATGCCGAGACCTCGTGCCATGCCAGTGGGAACTCCCTCGTGTGACAAGGACCACTGCTATTCCTGCTTTCCCTTCTTTTGGTCAGTTATTTACCCATGCAAAGATCTCTCCTGCCACCCCCTGGATGCAAAGTTTCTCTCAAAGAACCTTTGAAAGGGAGTTTTCCCATTTTTCTTCAGGAATCTGAGCGGCCAATGTCTTCCATAACATCCTCACTGCTTTGGTCTTCCACAGCATCCTCACTGCTGCCGCCTCTGAGACTCCCACAAACAAACCTGCCTCTTTCTCAGGGACCGCATAACCACAAATTCTGCTCTTTATTACAGTTTCTGCTAATTTTCTGGTTTCTGAGTTTTCAGGCCTGTAGCTCCCTATCCAGAAGCTTTTAGGAAAGTCTGGTGTCCCACGGGCAGCAACACAGCCTTGCTCATGGCATGCCCAGCCTGGCAATGTTGCGCTGCTCCATTCTGCTGCTTATCACCTATCTCCTGCTATCAACACTTGCATTTCTCCCAACTTTTCTGTTGTGCACATGGATGCAAAAAAAAAGAAAAAAAAAATTGTTTTCTGTAGTTGTTTTTCTGAGTGTCTTTCTGCTCTGGATAGTGTAAAAAATAGTTTACCGACAGATTTAAATACTTCTGAAAGTACTCCTCAGGACCTCTTTGGGTTGCTTTACTTTGTTTTTTAAGCAATGCTTCCAAAATTTATCAAACTTCCTAACTTCTTCCCCATGCATGACCTTTTGGGAGCTGCCAACTTTCCTCTAACAGCATTCCCCACCCACTGTTTCATTGCCCTGGCCTGCTTTGGTGTGCTCTCAGGCTAAACAGGAGAGATGACACACACCAAGCCCCCCAGTGGGTTTTGTATCCAGCCCTCCTGCAAACATGTAAATTTTTTGCTTACTTTTTCCTTTATTTTCTTAACTTCTCCTCTAAACAGAGCAATGGCAGCTTCTTTGGAACTTGTGAAAGAGACACCTTTTTGGCACTTGTAATTCCCACAGGGGCTCGAACCCAGGCCCTGACCAGCTCCTCCACAGCACTATTTTGGCCTGGGTAAGTGGACCCAGGATTGGGGGCTGGCTGAGAACACCCCACCATGGGAAACACTGTCCCAAGGATGGAGCCCCAGAGCCATCACCTCCATCCATGATTTATAAACAAGGACACCTGGGGGGTACAGAAACCTCTCTGTGCTCCTCACCCCCTGCTGGTGGTCGTGCCTCCGACACCATCTCCATTTGCCTCTGCTCCGTTCCCTCAGTTCTGCCCTGCTTGCTCAGACCACCCAGCTCCATTTCCAATAGGACCACTGCCATTCTTCAGCTTGAGCCTCTTTACAAGGACACAGGCTGAGCCCTGCTCCCTGGGGGATGCCTGGGCCCCACCAGCAGCCTCTGTGCCCCAGTTTGGAGACACTCGAGCTCCTTGCTGAAGCTGTGTCTTAATACAGGCAGGGAAATTTGTACACCCTCCTATTCTCAGCCAATGGTCAACTGTTTTAGGTAGACTTTCTAAAAAAGAGCTAAAAAGCATCCTGAGGCAAACATCACAGAAAATTTCACTCCTAATAATTTTGCAAAGTCTCAAGCAGAGGGAGGGGAAGTCAGAGGGGCAGTGTGGGAGAGGGCTGCCCCAAGTGGTATCCCTGCTGCTGGTCAGCCCAGGGAGGCCCTTTCAATTTTTATGGCCCAAAATAGGAGCAGGAGATGAGCCCAGCACTGCTCTTGGCTACAGTGCAGCCTGGCAGTGCCTCTCAGCAAGTTCCACTGCTGGAGCAGCAATGTGCTGCCCTGGGATGGTGTTTGTCCAGCACCCGGGGAGGTTGCCAAAGATCTGCCCCAGAACTACCTCCTCCCCTTGAGCCTGTGGTGGGAGCACGGGCTGGCACAGCTCCGAAGGGCTGCCCCCTGCTCTGGTTAATGATTTCCAGACCCCACAACCCAAGGGCACTCAATTTCCTCTTGGACCTTGCCCTTCCGCCAGTCACCATTACAAATCCAGATGGCTCCTCCATGGGGCTCAGCCATGCTCCTCCAGCTGAACATCCCGTCCATCTCCCTTCCATCTCCACCCCACTGGTGCTGGTGGACCCCAAACCTAGCCTATGGGTCACCACTGCCCCCCCACCACCCCGGTTGGTGCTGGGATTGTGGAGCACAGGGTGGGCAGATCCCCCGTGCACCCGGCTGGCAGGCAGGGGCCTCCTGCTGTCCCCAAAAGCCACTCACCATTGTGGCTGTTGTGCACATAGACCACCTGGGCCTGCTCGGTCGGGGTGCGCCCCAGGCAGTAGAGGATCCCCACCAGGTCGGCCTTGGAGAAGCCCCTGGCCTGGACTTGGTTGCTGCGGTTGCGGTAGTTTTGGAAGCCCATTTTGGGGTGCGTCATCACGATCTTGTTCTCCCGCTCGATCTGCAGGTAGCTCACGTCACGCTCCCCCACGATGCAGGAGAGGAAGAAGTCGGAGTGGGACAGGCTCTGCACGTTGGCGATCAGGGTGATGTCCAGGATGGCCCCTGGGGTGGGGGAGCACGAGGGCGCATCACAGCTGGGCAAGAGCATGGCCACACCAGCCCTGCCTCAGGGCCAGATCCTGTCACTCAGATGTCTCCCCCTTACCAGGACATTTTTTCTACCCCCAGTCCAGTAGGCACAGCCAGCGCAAAGCGAGGTGCATTGCAGCCCCTTTGGGATGACACAAGGGGCATTTCTGCTCTCTTTTTGGAGACCCCAGCTGAATCAGCTCCCTAGCATGAGCCAAGCATGCATCAGAACGAGGGTCTCGGGGTGCCTCTTCTCCCATTTCAGGGAGAGGCAGCCAGGGGCCTCTGAGGGCTCTAAATGGCTGATCACAAAGGGATATTTCCTCCCTCCCAACCCTGCCCCGATGGCACCACTGAGCTTCCACAGCTGCCTCGTCCCACCAAGCCACCCTCAGGCAGGGGCTGCTCACTTGGGGCAGACGAAAAGGGGAGATTTACCTGCCAGGTGTGGGAAGAGAAGTAGAAGATAAACCTGGAGTCCCATGTCCTCGGCGCTTGTTCCAAATCTGGCAGAGGTCAGAAAATCCCTGGCATTTCCTGGCTACAGAGATCAGAGCTGGAGGCTGTGGCTGCCTAGGAGCTCCACGTGAGCGACAGCTCAGGACCCCTGCTCCCTGCCCGTGCCCCCCATCTCTTCTCCATGCTGCTGCTTGACTGCCAGGGCAGCTGGGATCACCTCCTCTGGTGCATAGGCTGGGCACGGAAAGAGAGATGCCCTTGTTCCTGCTGGCTCAGTGGCCAGCCAGCTGCTTAGGAGCAGGGTTTGCTGGCCAAGGGGCCACTGGGGTCCCCCGTCTGGCAACAGCTCTTCCAGGAAAAGTCACCCACCCACCCCTCCAGGGCTAGGGCTGCTTGCTCAGGGTTCCCTGAGCCATGCTGGGCCCCTAGCCCAGGCAGGAGGTGTCCCGACCCTGCTTTTTGTCCAAGGTTCAGAGTGCCTCATGCCCCAGCCCGCTCGGGCAGTGGCATCCCCATCCCCTCGGTGCAGCCCCGTGGCTGACGGCTGTGGGAAGGGCTCTCTGGAGCAGGGAAAGGAAAGGGGCCAAGGGGCCGTGGCTGGCGGCGGCGGCGGAGCCAAATCCTGTTTCCCATGCGGCGTTTCCTGCTCTCCACCCATTGTTTGGAGACGGCCCTGACTCCAGGAGCCGTCGGGAGCAGCCCTGCACAGGCTGTCCCCTGGGGAGCGGCATGTGGCGAGGCTGAGGCCGTGCACACCTCGCGACACCTCAGCCTCCTGCCGCCACGAGCCGGGGTGCGAGGCATGGCCCACCCGGGCTCCGTGTTGTGCCAGGGCCTGACTCATCCTGCAGTGGCCCATCGTGGGGACACTGTCTGGGTTGAAAGCGGCTGAGTGGGAGCACAAGCAGGGTGGCAACAAGCTGCCCAGCCCACATGGGAGCGTGGCCACTGCCCAGGGAGAAATCCCTCCGTGTTGTGGTAAACGCGTTTGGGGTGAAGTGGAAGCAGGAGAAAGCCTGGCCTTCCCTGAGTATTTTCCCATGCCCAGTGCTGGCCAGGGCACAGCACGACATGGCCTTGCTACAACCCAGCCCCAGAGGGTCTCACACCCAGCATCCCAGGGAGGCTGTGCCAGCCACCAGTAGGCTCCAGGCTCTTTGCCTGGCAAACAAAAAGTGTTCCCCAGGAAATCATCATAAGCTTCACACACCAAACCTCACACCGCCTCACAAATCAAACTGTTCCCATGTGAAAGCCAGGGCTGCCAGGGAGTGAGTCTCATGTTTTGATGTGTCCTGAGCCCATGCTGTATCTGGCCAAAAATCTAAAGCACACATGGAGAGGAAAGGGAAATCCATTCATCGTTTCCGACTATTTACAGAGTGCTCTGGGGCCGCGCGGTGCCCATGGCATGCTGAGGGAGGGACGGCAGTGAGCAGAGGCTTCCACAGCACAGCTACCCAGCTACCCCATGGCAGGAGGGGTGGAGAGGATCTGAAGAAGGTGGACGCCAGATGCAGCTGCCCCCATTTGCCTGGAAAATGAAGCTGGCTGTAGAGGCCAGTCAGGCTCAGAACTGTTAATTGCTATGTGCAACTCGTTCTGTGCTCCCCTGGCAGCTGTGGGGGAGCACATCACACAAAGCCTGAGTTACAGTGCACCCTGAAATGTCCTCTTTCAGGAGGATCCATTTGGGGATGGGATTATTTACACAGAATTTTTGCAGAATGGGAGTCATATTCACCAGGCCATACCCAGAAGATCTCAGGGATCCATTGAGGAATCTGACCTAACGTGATTTGTCTGCTTGTGTTTTTTCTAGAAGCACCTGGATAAGAGCTGTGCTGTCTATCTGTGCAGATTCCTTTGGCTGGAGGTAGGGTAGGAAACATTTCTGGGGAGTTTTGTGGGGAGTCCCAACCAGGACCTTACAGCTCCAGTTAAACATTATGTGTCTCCAGAGGAGGCACCAGAGAGATAGGTACGGCTGAGCACAGCTGAAGCAGCTCCCCACACTTGCTCTTCTGCAATGTGGAAACCTCCAGCTGCCCAATCCACAGGACATTCCAAGCACCTGAATATCTGCTGATTTCATAGGCCTCAGCTTTTTTGCTGAATCACAACAGACTAAAACCAAACAAACAAAGACTGACAAAAATACCACTTTTTGTTATCATTTGCACATTCTAATGCATGGCAGCACATACCAGAAACCATAATGCACAGATACATTTCCTGATAGGAAATGCAAACGCCCTGCAGATCCACCGACAGACTGGGCTGCCTCAGCAACATTTTCTAGCCCTGTTTCTCCGGATGCTTGTTTTGTTTTTCATGCTCAGTGGGTCCTAGGGAGGCCCCGCAAGGCTGGGCTAAGGGCTGCTCCCACCAGGCATAGGAACATCCTGGAAGTGAGGTGGTCGAGCATCCCCAGCCCACCTGGCCAGCTGGGAAGCAGGAGCTGCCTGGCTGCGTTGGCATTCAGCACATGCCCACAGGATGAAGGACAGGCTGCTGGGAAGCCCTTTCCCTGAGGAAAGGGTGGGACGTGCGGCTGTGGAGGAGACCTTTGGCAGCCCAGGGAAGAGGGGCCGCACTGTCCCAGTTGCCGACAGCTCCAAAGTGCTCTTGCTGGCAATCGGCTTCCTGTTGTGGAGCAGCTGTGGGACCAGGGAATGGGGAGCAAGGAAGAGAGCTTGGGGCTCCCTCTTGCTGCAGAGGCAAAGCCAGGAGCAGGTGCAGCCAGCACTTTCCCTGCCTGGCCTGTGGCTCTGCCAGCCTTGCCCACTCACCCGCCCCATCACCCGTGGGCACAGGAGCAGGTCTGGTGTGCCAAAAACAACCATGAGATGTTGCTTTGACATGATTTCTCAGACTTCACTGACTCCATGGCAGAGCTGGCAGGGAGCACGACTGATAAGTGACAGGTCTGCATGGGGGGTGCCGAAGGTGGTGGGGCACCCACATCCTCAGGCGCCTTCACAGACAGGTGCTGCTCGCTGAGCTGCTGCTGCTGGGCCCAGAGACCTGCCAGTTTGCTGCCTGCTTTAAACACCTTTCTGCCGGAATCCCAGCAAGACTTCTATTTTCCTGTAGGACAGTTTCCTGCTGCCTCAGCCCCAGCCTCCCTGGCCGGGGCTGGCTGTGTACCCCTGCCCCAGGTCCGTGGACCAACACCTGGACCAGGCTCAGGCTGCTCTCCTCCAACGCGACGTCTCAGGGCAGATGCCACGGGTGCCCCCTCCTCCTCCTCCTCTGGAGGCCCCCAGCACCTCCCAGTGTCCTGCTGCCACTGCGGCAGCCCCCACGGCACCCCACAGTGCGGCAGGCAGATGCTGGCTGTCCCCTGGTCACGGAGCACGGGCGGCCACACGGATGGGAGGTGATGGGGCGCGGCTGTTAATGTGTAACTGGCACCGCCACCTTTCACCGGCCCGGGAGGAGCGGGGCCGGGGCGCCAGCGGGGCCGGGGCGGCGGCCAGGCTGGATACCGGGCGCTGCCGTCTGCGGGGCCGGTGTGTGGGGACTCGGTGGAGGCCCCGAGCCGTGCGGCCGCGGCCACACCTCGCCCAGCACGGCCGGCTCTGCCGGCTTCCCAGCTTTCCCGAGACTTGTTTTTCTGGCCGGAAGTTTCCTGGAGCCAAATGGCTCCTACCTGCCGGCTCTGCTGGGTCTGCAGCCTCCTCTGCGTCTGGTCAGCGGTGATGGGACACCCCTGCAGCCTGGACCGCGAGGTAGGGGGACCGTGGGGGCTGCGGTGTGGTCAGCAGCTGGGGGTGGGCAGGGGCCCCCGCTCCTGGTCCTGCCAGCACAGCTGGGGTGTCCATGGGGCAGCAGGGCCTGGCAGGCAGCTCCTGCTCTGCACGGCTTAAGAGAAGATGAGCGATGAAAACCCATGGGAGCTAGTGGAGTTAACTGGGAGATGTGCTGTGCCAGTGGCCAACAGCCACAGGGGCGGTTCACCCATGTCCAAAGCCTGGCTGTCCTGCTCCCAGCCCTGCAGCACTCCTGCTTACAGCCTTGGGCTGAACATGTCATCTTGTCCAGCCTGTTCACCAGAGCATAGCCTGGCAAGGCATTGTCTGATCTATGGCATTTCTGACTATGGGGGGTCTCTTGGCTGCAGCCGTAACACAGCTCCCCATAAGAAGTGCATGGCAAGCAGCCATGAGATACATCCCTGAGGGCTCCCAGCCCCTCACTCCCTTCCCCAGTGCATGGTGATGCAGTGACTGGAGCCAGGGTGATGGCAAGGATGGGGCCAGGATCCCTGAGCACCCAGCAGGGAGCAAGAAACACAACTAACCCACTGGGACAAGCACTGCAGCCAGCAGCTTGGCTGCATCAGGCAGGAGCTGAGAGAATGAAGGAAAAGTGGCTGTCATGGGCCACTGACCTTTCCACTGACCTCTCAGTTATTCCACCCAAAGGTTTGCAGTGTTTTCCAAAGCCTCCCTGAGCCCAGCTGTGTTTGAGCTGGAGACAAGACACATGTGGTACCCCTGTGGCTTGGCCCCATTATAACCCAGTCCTCAGCATCCCAGGTTTTTAAGGGCATATCTGTTCCTCTACCAAGCAGGAACAGCAGGGTCTGACAGGAGATTTAGGTGGACAGGAGGATGAAAGGAGAGGTGAAAGAAATGGAAAGCCCAGCTAGCTGGAATGTAGCCAGACACAGAAACCCAGGAGTATGGACCACAGTAAACTTACAGCACAGCATCTCTGCTTGCAGGATCCAAACACAGCACTAAGCTGCTTGCCCAACCAAATTTAAATTGCTGACCTGTTCTCTGGCAGCTTCAGTTTGGATGTTTCACCCCCTCCCACTTAAAGCCCAGGCAGGAGCAACCCATGCTGGGGACTGCTCCCCAAAACTAGCTGAGTTGGGGCACCCTGTTTTACTGGTAAAACAAAAAAAAAATCCATCCATTTGGGTTGACTGATCCTTCCATCCTTCACTGCTGGTCTTTTGGAATAGTGAACTGTCCTTGGTCTGTTTTGTTTCCTAGTACTGCTACAGCCAGCCAGCAGTAAGCCATAGCTACTGACTGTGTATCCTCAGGAATGTGGGGCAGATGGAAGCAGGGGTGCACTGTCCTGCACAGGGCTCAGGGAGCTGCTCCTGACACGGGTGCCTGGTACAGGTGCCTATAGCTCTGCAGCCCAGTCAGCTTCCTGCCTGCCCTTGCATCAGGCAGGGCTCACCTGTTTCCCTGCTCCAGCTGGGAGGATGCCCCTGTGTCACACAAGAGCTCCCAGGGGGCTGGAGGTGTGGATCCGGGGGAGGAAAAGGAAGGCCCTCTGCACACTGACCCCATATGACAACTGCCCTGTAAGGAAGGACGGGGGGTGACAACCTGCTGCCTTCACACCCGCCTCATCCGTTTGGGTTTTTCCCCCAACCCTGCATGCTCCTCCTTTACTGTTGCAGTGAACTGCTCTCAGTCCTGGGCTGTCCTGCTCATCTTTCTCTGTTTATCCAGGCCTACACCAATCTGGCAGCTCATGTGTTTTCTAAACTTGTGTGTGTCTTTGCTTTTTTTAAACTCTTCAAGGGTAATTAAAACATTTGAACCCTTGGGGAGTCTCTCGCTAGAGATGCTCCCCATCATGGATAGCCCATCTCAGACAGTAGCTCTTTTCCCAGGGATGGGCCAACTGCAGTGGGAAGAGCCTTCAGCATGCTCCAAGTTCCCTTCCAAGAAACATCACCAGTTTGGATCTCTCCTTCAACTCCTTGGTCATGCCCCATCATAGGACTCTCTTGAAGCATTTCCCTTCCCTGCACTCTCTCAACCTCTCCAGCAATGCGAAGCTCACGCTGAGCCCAGCAGTCTTCTCCAACCTCGGGGCTCTGCGTCTGCTGGACCTGAGCAGCTGTGGCATCACCTACATCCACATGGACGCTTTCAAGGGCCTGGGAAACTTGCACACACTGCTTCTAAGAAACAACAGCTTGCAAGAGCTCGATGTCCCTTTCCTTTTTCCACTGAAGGCTCTTATCCACCTGGACCTGCAGCACAACGCGCTGGTCTCTGTGGACGCTTGGAGCCTGCAGCTGATGGAGACAGTCCCACAGGTCTGTCTGGAAGGGAACCCCTGGGTCTGCAACTGCAGCGTGCACCCTCTGCAGCAATGGCTGCAGCGCAGGCGAGGTGAGCGGAGGGGATGGAGGTGTCGGGCAGGGGGAACCCCGAGTCCGCTTGCTCCCACCCCAGGGCAAGCTCTGGGATGGTTTTCCAGGGACCTGTCCTACCCTGTTGAGGGACAGCAAACCAAAATGTGATGTGTCTGTTCCTTGCTTGCAGTTCCACAGATACACCAAGGATTTCTAAGAACATCAGCAGGATAATTTAGCCACTCTTGTGGGCAATGAGCTGCATGTACACTTTGGCCTCTAAATCCATCTTTATGTGTCTTTGTGGAGTAACCACATTTTCACTGCTGAGGGCTTGGCAGCTCCTTCTCTGGAGCCAGGTCAGGCTCCAACCATCTGAGCTCAGCTCCCAGTAAGAGCAGTGAGGTTTCTATAGGTATCCATGAATTTTTCCATATCCAGTTAAAAGGAGCCTGCCAATCGGAGTCATACATGGTTCCTTGGTCAGGGAATTTTCCCTTTGGTTGTTCCTACAATATGCTGAGGGCCAATGAGTCTGTAAGGCAGAGCCAGTCTTGCAACTCATCCCATCAATCCAGGAGCAAGTGGGGATCATCCCTAAACTGGAGAGGGGATGGGTGCAGACCCCCATCCCACCTTAGCGCATTTGTCTCCCAGCTGTGCAGGTGACCTGCATGTCGCCCCCGGGGCTGAGGGGCCAGGAGATCGCAGCTCTGGATTCTCGGGACCTGGGCTGCCAGATTAAGCGCCGGTTTGCTCGTGGGCTCAGCACGGCACAGCAGATCACAGTGACCGAGAACAATAGTAAGTTGTGCAGATTCAGAGGTGTCCATAAGGTCTAGCACCTTCCTCTCCTCCATCATACTGGACAGGGCCGCAGATGGAGGCTCCCTGCTCTGCCCCACAGTCCCAGAGGCTCAGGCTGCTGGGCCACGCTGGTGCAGTGGCTTGGTGGGAGGGTGGCTGACACCTGGAGGTGTTTGCTGGCTTTGTGACAGGAAAATTAACAGGTGCCATGAAGCCACATGGAGCACAGGCTCCACAGTGATGGGCATCAGTACAGGGCAGCAGTACCAGGGATCTGTCAGGCAGTTTTGCCCCCAGTGTTCACACCCCCTTGGTAGCTGGGTCTTGTGAAGAGCATTCGTGTTGCTCCTAATGAAAGTGATCCAGTGCTGGCTGCACGCCACAGGCAGGCAGAGGGCTGGAGGATGGGCATCACTGTATGTGCCACAAGGCTGACCATGTGCCTTTCCTGTGCCACAGCCACTGCACTGCCTGCCAGGAAGGGGGGAAGGAGCTGGCCATACCTGGTGGGATTCCTAGTGACAGCGATTGGCATCTCCATCCTGATCGCGCTGGCTGCCAAGTGCAAGCTTGTCCACAAGAACTTCGCCAGCTACCGCCACCGGCCACTGCCCAAAATCAGCTCCATTGGAGGCAGCCCCATGGAGGATAGCAACAGCTGGGACAGGGGCTCCTTCGGGAGCCGTTCCATACCTGATGCCGCCGACCTGCAAGCTGAGGATGATGATGGCTTCATCGAGGACAACTACATCCAGCCCAGTGAGCAGCTGCCAGCAAAGGAGGAGCGGGAGTTGCATCGTTCCAGCTGAGCTTACAAGAACTCAGCCACCACTGCTGCGGCCTCTTGCTGTCTCCCTAGTTCCACCCCTTTCCCACCTGCCCTTGGCTTTTTGTCCCACATGTTTGGGGCAGGAAGAAAGGAGCAGAGAGGAGGGGAGAGAGGGCTGGGCTGGGAATGGTGATGAAGGCTGAAGGCAGCTGGTCCCAGAGTGTCCCAGCATGACACCAGTAGGCTGCACTGTCACAGGGACACCAAAACAGCTGCTGCTTTCGCAGTCTTGCTTGGATGCTGAGGATGAAGGAGGTGGTGCCTATCGCACCCAGGGAGCCCAGTGCAATGGGAAGAGAAGCCTGCCCTGGTGCTGCCTGCGGGGTCTTGGGCACTGGCCCCACTGCCCCATGGCACCAGACCCAGCCCTGCTCAGTCCCTCAATGCGTTGTCATTCTGAGGTGTGATTAAAGCATGATTTATCCCTGCCTCTGCCTGCAGTGGTTTGTTGGGACTCTCCCAGTGGCAGTGCTGGGAGGAGACCCCCCAGCCCCACAGCTGGGGTGTGGCTTTTTTTGCATGTGCTTTCAGGGACCATAAATACATTCCTCTAAGTGTGGCAGTGAGAGACTACGTCTGTGGCACAACGAGTGCTCTTGTCCAAACAAATATTTCACCTGCTGTGGTGCAGGCAGTCCTTGTGCATAATCAGTGTTTCTGTGCATGTTTCTCCAGTGCTGAGTCCCACCACAGCCCTTCTTTCATTTCTCTCTTGCCTCTTCAGGAAGACAAGCTAAAAGACACTTTGCCCTTTCGGCTCTGCAGAGCTGAGCGAACCTGTCAGTGGTGCCAGTTGCAGTGCCAGGCATGTGCGCTGGGGCGAGACGACCCTCTCCCCCAGCACCCATTACAGAGTCCCACATGCCTCTTTAACTGTGGAGTAGTGTGAATGCGATAATTTTTACATTCCTGTCATCTTTGTGGTACGATGAACAGCACGTGAGACACAGGTAACTGCAAGTTATTTCTGCTGGAGTCGGTTCTGCCTTCATAGGTTACGCTGGAGTTAAAAGCAGGAAGCAGCAGTGGCATTCACCTTTAGTAAGTGATTCATAAGGCTGGTACCAACTGGTTGGGAAGATTTCCCAGGGCGCAGCCCAGTTGTTACCATCTCTGATAGCTTGGGAGTCTCTTCGTCATGCTCCAGAGCATGAGGTATCAACACAAGACAGCATTTCTCAAAGCTCTGCCACACAGCTAATTCCCCCACCTCCTTCAAATCTCTATTTCACTGCTAACTGCCTTTCTCCACTCACTAAAACATTTACAGTGTATAAAAAAAGTAAATAATGCACATTTATTGTGTAATAAATGTGGATGTAAATGAGGATGTAAATGAGGATGTAAATGAGGATGTAAACCAAAGGGGACAAATGGGTCAGGCACTGGATGAGTGATACAGGCCAGAGATCAAATGTGCCACTTGAAGCCATGAGCAGGAGGAAAACCTGCTGGCTTCTTTTGGTGGTCAGACAGCTTTTGCTCTTAAATGCCGTATTTCTAAACTGAGCTTTACGTCTTCAGTTACTGTCTCATTGTTTGCCTTCTGGGCTCATCAGCTACCCATGAAAATACATTATATACTGTAATTTTTGGAAATTTCTTATATCTTTTGGGTAAGAAATTTAAATCTGAGTGCTGGGAAAATGCATTTCAGTTATCTTTTGGAGGGTATTTTCTGGACTTTTCAACATGCTTTTCAATCACATGAATTCGTGCTAGATGCAGTCTTTTCTTTTTAGTCTTGGGGATGTCTTAAAAGAAATTAAAAATCCAAGTGGGAACGGCCTCAGGCTGGGCCAGGGGAGGGTTAGATTGGATCTCAGGGAAAGTGTCCGGTCCTGGCACAGTGGTGGAGTCCCCATCCCTGGAGAGATTTCAAAGCAAAGTGTGGATGTGGCCCTTGGAGACATGGGGCAGTGGTGGCCTTGGCAGTGCTGGGGAGCGGTTTGACTTGAAAATCTTGAAGCTCTTTCCCAACCTAAACCTCTCCATAGTTCCGTGGCAGTGGCTGGGATCGAGCAGAGCAGCAGGACACGGAGGTGCTCGGGGCTGTGGCAGGGCAGCATGGGCAGCACAGGGCAGGGCGGGGCAGTGCCAGCAGGGCAAGGCAGAGCAGGCCAGGGCAGAGCAGCACACGGCTGCTGCCGCCTGCGGCCGCTGCGGGCCCGGCCGGGAGCGCGGGCGGTGCCTTCAAGGGGCGGGGGCGGCGGCGGGGCCGGGCGGCCGCGGTCGCCCCCCGGCTCCCGGAGCTCGCCCGGCGCCGGCCGTGGTGCGGATCGTGACCGTGCAGACGAAGCCCTACGGCGACCAGAAGCCGGGCAGCATTGGGCTGCGCAAGCGGGTGACGGTGTTCCAGAGCAATGCCAACTACAGCGAGAACTTCATCCAGAGCGTGCTGGCCACCGTGCCGCCCGCCGAGCGCCAGGACGCCACGCTCGAGGTGGGGGGCGACGGCCGCTTCTGCATGAAGGACGGCATCCAGCTCATCGCCCGCATCGCCGCCGCCACCGGGGTGAGCAGCGGGCGCTCCGCGGCTCCGGGATGCCCTCCCCGGCCGCCGGCAGCGGGGCCGCGCAGCGGCGGCGGAAATCGCTGGCGCTCGGCGGGTCCGCGGCGGGGAAGGAACGCGGGGAGGGACAGATGAGCTGACGGGGCTGGCGGGGGACAGCTCGCGGTGCAGGTAGGAAAAGCCCCCCGGGGAGCCTCTCCCTGCCTGCGGGAGCGAGTGGATATTGGCCAGGGCGGAGGGATGGAAGCAAACACGACTTTGCTCTACTTCCTTCTTCTTCCTTCTGGCTATCGCTGGGTTTTCCAGCTAAACCACAAAGCAAGGGCACAGCGTGGAGGCGGTGAGGTGTTGGGAGGGAGCAGCGCTCCCTTCCACAGCACTGGAATGCATCTCACTGCGGGGGGATTCCTCCGTGGGTTCGTCCTGCTCCTGTCACTTGGTAGCCCAAGGGAATCCCAGCAGGGAATGTGATGTTGGTCGGAAGAGGTGTGCTGAAGTCGAGTTTGCAAAGGGAGGCTTTTCCCTACATTTGCTCTTTTCCAAACGTAAAATATTCTCTTCCCCTGGGACACCAACACCAGTAGCAAACGTTCTTTCTCATGGACCATGAAGGAGAGAGGGGCTGAGGGTGCTTGGTGCTTAGGGTAGAACCTCAGAGTAAGCTATTTCAAATTCTGAGGTGCCCCAGTACCTGTAAATATCTCACTTCTTCGGAAAAAAACAATGATAATTTGGGATTGCTGCCTTCTTAGGGCATAAAGGAGCAAATAACTGGTTTGGGATTTTTTAAAAGCCATGTAGAAATTTGTCTTTTGTGATGTGTGGCAGCTGTTCAACTTTGATTCCATCTGCCAGCATCCCTGGATGCTGTGTGCACCTCTGAAAGTGATGGATAGAGCAGCCTTCCCTGATGGAAAAGCAGCAGGCATTGGTTTATTAATTTGTTCTAGGAAGGGGTTGGAGTTGGAATATGCAGCATTCCTGAGTGCACACACAGCAGGATCCCTGTGGATCACTGTGAATAAGCAGCCTGGGAAACTTGTTCCCTGGGATGAAGTGTTAGTTTGTGCAGGTTTTTGGATGTGCACCCAGGGCCTGGTGGGATGTGGCAGCATTCCAGCGCCGAGTTTTCCATCGTTGACACTTCAGCTCCATCCCAGAAGCAGAGGCTTGGGGGTAAAGCCGTGCTGGGCTCTGATGAGGTGTTTTGGGAAGCGTGGAGGGCCGGGAATGTCTCGGATCCTCCCCTGGATCGTGCAGTCACTCACGTGCAGTCACTCACGTGCAGTCACTCACGTCCAGGTGAGCTCGCTGCCAGAGCTGCAGCAGCAGGTCCCAAGGGCTGCCCTTGCCAGCAGGAATTTGTCTTGGAGCATTTTGTCCACGGGAATTCCAAGTGCTAGGACAGAATTGGCTCTAAAGTCAGAAAATGTTCTGAAAAGTCAGGGAAAATGGGAGGTGGAGGAGAGAAAGGTGTGGAAGAAGATGTGGGTAGTAAATGAGCAGCAGGTAAAGCCTGGTGTCATAGGTTAGCAAGCATAGTCCCGGAAGGGATGTCCTTGCTAAGGGGTGCTTACAGTTTCCTCTGGGAACTGATAGAACCTATCAGCTGGCCAGTTTGAATACGGACAATTCTCTAAGCCACTTAAAGTTGTGAGCGCCTCTGTGATCCACACTTAAGAACAGACAAACTCCCCCTCCAAGCTCTCTCTCGTTTCCGGCGCTGGCACAGGTGGCTGCGGGGCCCGTGTGGGGGCCAGCGGGCCCGGCCAGGCCCTGCTTGGGCCAGGCCGGGCCGGGCCACGGCCATCCTGGAGCCATGGACCTGTTCCAGCCGTGGAACCCCCCCCACTGCCTTGCCATGGGCAGCCGGAGCGGCTCGGCTCTCCCCCCTCTCCACTGCGATAAGAAAAATTCAACATTCCAGCTGCAAAGCTGCAAGGCTGAGGTGAGATTAACCCTTTTACTGCTGTGAAGAGCTGAAAACCTGAGGGAAGAGAGAGAGGAGATGCTTAAAGCTGAAATTCTGTTGTGAAGCTATGATATATCAGAGTATCCTGTTGTAATTTCATGAAGATATGGGGGGTGGAGTGTTCAGCTCGTGAGCAAAAGCACCTGCGCTGAGATAGGCAGATGCTGACGCAGCTGTAATTTCATGAGAAGTTTGGACAGGGAGAGATGGACCAGATGAGGACTTTTGCTCCAAACGGGAAAGGAGAAAACCTCAGTTCCTAGAGATGCTCCCAGAGATAGTCTTAACGATGAAGATGAGGAAGACCCTTTGCTCCCAGGGAAGGAGAAGGGCCTCTGGTTTTGTTTCTGAATGGCTCAGCCTTAAAATTGTACCCCAAAAAACTTCCAAGAGTGGACCCTCGAAAGCAGTTGCGGGGAAGCCAGTTGCTATCTGTGTGTGACCTTGAACAAGCTGCAAGTCGGGGGAAGGGACTCACATGCGAGCAGAGACTCCTCTTCCTAAATGGACTGAACAGTATTTGGAAGTGGGCGGCTGTCTCGTTGTGATACTGTTTTCATAGCACGAGCAAGAAGAGACGTCTCTTTCTAAATGGACTGAACAAGGTTATTATGGAAGTGATAAACAGACTGAACATCTTAAGGGTTGTCTTTTCACATTGTCAGTGGGAGAAGGGAGGAAGGTGGGGGGAGGAGGAGAGTTCTGAAGGTGTGGTATAATTTTTTTTTCCCCTTCTTTTAGGTCTGTTAATAAACTTCTTTATATTCTTTCAAGTTTGGTGCCTGCTTTGCATTTCTCCTAAATCTTATCTCACAGAAGATACAGAGTAATGAGTATTTTGGACCAAACCACTACACCTGGCTATGTAACCAGAGATCCAGGGGGTTGATCTACGGAGGGCAAAGCCCCTGGAAACTTGATTCCAGATATTTGCTACATTTTAGCAGTGCTGCCCTAAAGAAAGCAGTGCAAGAACTGCATTGCCAAAATCCCGAGTAGCAAAATCCTCTGGTCCCAAGAAATGAGGTGACTAAAACCAGAGGGTTTCTTTAGCAAATGCAAACCACTGGGTTTTAATAAATTTTGATGTGTTTGCCTTGTTTTGGAGTGCTTAAGGGATGCTTGGTTTGTGGGGTTTCTCTGTAATTGCAAGTATCAGTTCCCTGGTGGTTACCACAGTGTAGTTGAGTAAAAGTCTCTGAAAATCCTCTTTCTTCGTAGTACATATGAAGTGACTGGAAGTTCCCTGTCCTTCAAAGAGAAGGATGGACAACTTCATTCCTGGTAAGAAAGTGCCCTGCAGAACAGGAACAGCACATGGAAACTTGTTCCTGCAACTGTGGGTTTGTCCAAGTGCTGGGACTCTTGAACATCTCATGATTGCAGCCAAGTCTGGGGGAAAACTCAGTGGCCTCATCCTGAGAAAAGCTGAATAATGCCAAGAAAACTGCTGGAAAAGTGCATTTCTGGTCCTGGGGGTTACGATGTGATTGAGGAATGCTTTAAAATCACGTGGTGTTAAGATCTGGTTGAATGGTACTCTCCAGCCACGGGAGAGACCTGAGCACCACAGCTGATGATCTTTAGTTTTACAACATGAAAGGAAAGGATGCTAAAATGAGTTTGAATTTTGTCTCCACCTGGAATGGTTCATATGCTGCAACGAAGTATTTCTTTTTGACTAGCAACAACTCAGTTTGTAGTTGTGAGATTAAGGGGTGTTTATCTTATTTTTAAGTTTGCGTTTCTGTAAGTAAACTGAAATCGAGGTTATTTGCCAGTCCCATTGGACATCCAGTGTAGCCTACCAGCTTTGTTTTGGTCTGTGTGCCAGCTTTCCTTGACATTATTGCCACATGGTGAGTCTGACTCTTTAATGGCACAAATAAGATCTTCACAGGTCCTGTTGGAGCATCACTGAGCAGTAGAATCGTGGCCGGGCAATAATTTTATGTCAAAAATGACAGAAACTGTAAATCCAGGTGTGATCATAGAACCAGCCCCAGGCTGATTCAGTGACATTGTCACCTGCTGTTCCCCAAATTTACTGTGCCCTTGGTTCTGTGAAAAACGAGCTTCACTCTTTGTAAAATTTGAAGGAAAGTTTAATAAAAGGGACAATTAGGAGACAACAGCACAAAGGGTGTTACGGCCGGGTGCTTGGGCAGAGAGCCAAAGGCACAACTCTACATCCAAAAGATCGGCTTTAAAAGTCCATCGCTTATTTCCTATTCATCACCGTCATGCACCATTCATTAATTCTTTGGAGTTGCTGAGTATCATCTTATCGGTCTTATTTTTTCCTTGGCTTCAATCCGTCTGGTTTCGGGTTCTTTTCTTCTGATAAGGTTTTCCAGGAATGTGAAGACCCCCCCCATCCTTGCCAAACTGGCCGCACGAACTGCAGCCATTCTACAGCATTACATTACAGAACCCAGGCAAAGCTTTTCTCACATTAAGGAACATGAAAAAAACAACATCGCAATCCATTCCTAACAATTCTGGAACGTGCAAAAAGCCAACATCACAATACCGTTCAGAACAGAGGGACCAGAGGTGATGCGGCCCGCCCGTGGAGGGATCCGCGGCTATGCGCATGCGCAGGCGGAGTGATCCGCCAGGAGGGACTATTTGTGATGCGACCCTGCCCGCGGAGGGATCACCCGTGATGCGTCCCCCCGCGCATGCGCACTGATCCGCGCACCCCCGGCCATCTCCGCACGCGCAAGGATCCGCGCACGCGCAGCTGCCAAAACGAGCTTCACTGCAGAGTTTGAAGGAAAGTTGAAGAAAAGGGACCGTTTCATCAAAGTTTCATAAAATCAGGAGACAACAGCCAAAAGGGCGCTACGGCCGGGAGCTTCGGCAGAGAGACAAAGGCGCACCTTTACAGCCAAAAGATCACCTTTAACAGCGAGCTCCCCCCGCCAGCTCCCAATCCCAGCTCACCTTCCCGGGCAGGGTTTCTTTCGGACCGGGGCTGCATTTCCATCCCCCGCTCTGCGAGTCACCAGGTGCGCTAGGAACGAGCCGATCCCGCTCTCCGAGACACAAGGGCTTGCTCCAGGAGACTGTTCCTGTTCCTCTGTTCCAGCCACTCTGCTCTCCCCAAAACACCATTTCCTCGGAGCTCCTCTGAAACTGCATTTCCATGGAGACCGAGGGCTCCAGAAGCTGCGGAATCGTGCAATGGGGTTTTTTTGGGAAGGGACCTTAAGCTCTTGCAGTTCCACCTCTGTCATGAGAATTTCAGGGCTCTAAGACTCACAGAACGATTTGGGCTTGGAAGGACCTTAAAGCTCATCCAGTGCCAGCGCTGCCACGGGCAGGGACACCTCCCACTGTCCCGGGCTGCTCCCAGCCCCAGTGTCCAGCCTGGCCTGGAACATTCCAGGGGATCCAGGAGCAAATCCCCCCTCTCTGGGCAGACAGAATGAGCTAAACCTGGCTATTCCTGAGGGAGTGGTGGGAGCACAGCCGAGTGCTGCATTCCTGATTCCCACTGGGAATCTCCATGTCCTTCCTGCTGTGGGATCCAGGAGTTGCAGTCGGATTTTTGTGTTTTGTGCTGCATTCCCAGCACAGCAGAACCTGCCACCCTCGGAAACACTCTCTTTGTTTAAAAGCAGAGGCATCCAAGCTATTTTATATTTCCCAGCTTTCCAGGGTGGATTCATTCAAACCTGTTGTCAACAGAGCAGTCCCATGACACAGGCAAGGCTGGGCCCTATTTAAATTGCTGCTGACACTTTAGATATCCATAGCCTCATCCTGTAAGGTGGTTTTAAATTTGAATTTAGGCTTCATTCAGTATAAACTGTAGGCTCAATCCTTAGGGATATTTTGCTGTTAAGTTCAACAGTAGTTTTTAAGTATCAGCTGTCAGTGTATATGATGAATGTTTATCATTTAGTGATACAAGTACTGAACATTTTGCCTGCACAGCACATTGGGTAAGAGTTTTCCAATAAAGAGAACTCTCTTTCACCTCTGCTTTCTCTTGTGCCAGGTCTCTCAGCACGTGATGCCCCTCAAGGAGCAGGAAGAGTGGATTTACAGCTGTGTGCACTCCCTTGTATGTTAAACTTCCCAGTGCCAGGCTTGGGAGCAGCCACACTGAACCAGGAACGGCTTTAGGCAGCTTTTAGGCAATTTATAGTCTTGTCCTTCTCAAACAGCTGGCATACCTTTATACTTGTTGATGATCTTGGCACGAAAACACTGAGGCACAATAAAAATTAGTGCTGTTCAGTAATCCAGCTGTTAATAGAACTGTGCTTCATAAAGGCTGCTCTCCCTAGATCTGCTCTTGTTTTCCATACCATGGGTTGTGGTTCCATCGCAGG
This sequence comes from Corvus kubaryi, assembly GCF_017639235.1. Taxonomy (NCBI): domain Eukaryota; kingdom Metazoa; phylum Chordata; class Aves; order Passeriformes; family Corvidae; genus Corvus; species Corvus kubaryi. The sequence continues at coordinate 15,332,073 of NW_024581108.1, read as the reverse complement.
CTGGAACTGCCTCACTGAGGAAAAACTTTGTTGAATGGGTTCCTAATTAAACATTCTTGTGGTTTGGATGTGAGAAGTGTAAAGGGGTGAGGCTCATTTTATTTTGTCACCTGATAAAGGATTTGCTTCTTTCCCTTTTTTTTTGTCATTTGCTGATAATCCTCATCTTCCACTTGTTCTGTAATTACTGCGTGATTTTATACTCTTTTATATAAAATAAAGTCTACCTTTTCATATGCAATAAGGAAATAACATCATTTGAGAAAAACGGAGGTTTGTCTTGGGCTCTTGACTGTTAACAGCAATTAATTCTTCCCAGGTGGCTGAAATAAGAAGACTGAAGTGCCCCAAGTTTAGGCTGCAACAGCAGTGAAAACCAGCTTTGAGGTACTAAAACCATTCAGCTTATTCTATTTTTCTGGTTTCTCTAAATATCTGTTAATGTGGAAAAAAATGATGACCCTGGCCCCTGGATGCTTAAAAAGTTGTTTGAGTTTAAAATAGCCATTAAATGTATGTGACCTCATGTGTGAGGGCAGCAAGTAGTGTTGCAAAGCTATTTTCATCTGCCCTAACTCCTGCTCTCTGCTGTTCCTCTGCTGTAATCTTACACTGGGCAAGAAAATGCCAGTGGCAAAATGAGAGCTGGGCTCTGATTTACACACTGCAGCCATTGGTGCTGGGGCAGGATTCCTGGTGAGCTTCTAGCTTTCCATATTTTTTCCTTAGCGAGTACCACAGGTATTGTTTTCATTTTCAGAACAGTCTAAAAGAAGTGGAGGCCCCAAAACATATTTGGTGATTTTTAGCTGTGACTGAGCTCTGCCAGTGCTGCCTCAGGCAAGGTGTGGGTAAATCAGAAATTCCCAGCTCCTTGCCTAAGAAGGAGTCGGGAAATAATGAGACACTCCGTGTGGAATAGACACTACAAACTGAGCAGTGCATTATTTACGTTTCTTTTGTTTGTAAAATCAGCCTTTTTAGATGTGGCAGAAATTCATATGCAACTCTCTCTGCCTTTTAGGAAAGGAATGGTTAAAGCTGAGAGGAGGGCTTAGCTGAGAAATCGCTGCACATGAAAGAGTTGGGTTTGCTGCAGGTAAAAAACATGGCACAGCAATACACAGAGAACCTCCTTTATTTTCTGATCCTGCTGCTGCTAGGAAGGGTTTCACGATGCAGTTTCTTAAGCGGGGACTTAGTAGGTAAACTCTCCATAGCAGGTTCTACCTTTCCTGCCCTGGAGGAGGTGAGATTAGAGATCTTGGTTGTATGTGCAGAGTCTTTTCCATTTTGCTCCAAATCCAGGTATCACCAAGACAGAAAAATTTCAGCTTCTCTTTTTAAGGATGAACAGAGGTAGCAGCTTATTTTCTTGGAGGGGAGACATTTAGGAGAAAAAATATCTGTAAGAGGTAATTTGAATTTCTGGAATGTTCCCATTCTTTTGAGAACTAGAGCTATGGCAAAATTCAGCTTCTTCAAGGCGCTGCTAATGCTGACCTTCCCTGACCCCGCTACTGGAGCACTGGGGGGCTCCTGCTTGTGTGGGGTGGTCACTTGAGGTCAGGGCCTCTCTGTAAGGCCTGTGGGGACATCCTGCTGGTGGCCATAGGGACAGGAGCACCAGGGGCAGCTGGTGTGGCTCAGTCTGGAGCAAAGGAGGCTCCAGGGGGACCTTGTGGCTCTGCACTACTCCCTGACAGGAGGGGGCAGCCGGGGGGGTTGGGCTCTGCTCGCAGGGAACAGGGACAGGAGGAGAGCCCAGGCTTATTCGTCCAGGATGTTACCAGTCCCTCAGCGCTCTGGCTGGATGGCTTGTCTACTTTGACCCTGCTGATAGGCCCACCCATATATTTTTTAACCAAGCAGACATGGCAGGTTTTCTTGTGTGTGTCTGTGTGTATTCTTCTGCTCCCTCTCTCAGGCAGCTGCAGTGTAAGTGGGGTGAAACCTGGCAACTCATGTTTGGGGGGAAATACATCTGGCAGGCAGAGCTGGGAATACAAGGGGTCAGAGCAGAAAAGGAGGATCCTTCTCCAGGTGTCCACCCAGGAAGCTGCTGTGCTGTCAGGTTTTTGCAGGCGGGGCTGAGGCTGGCCGGGACCAGGAGCAGGCATGCAGGCAGACTGGTTCCAGGCTCGTGTCAGGCAGCAGCTGCTGCCACGAGGCTCAGCCCTGCCACAGGGTGAAACAGCTTCTCTGTAAACAAACCAGCCAGCACTGACATATTCAGGAGGCTTTGTGTGCTCCATGTGAACGTATTTCAGGGGCACGGCCAGGTCTCAGGTTCACAGAGCAGTGGTAAGGGGATCTGGATATGTCAGGGTTCTTAAGCAGAGGGAGATTAACATGCAGCTGGAGGTGGGAGTTGTGTATCAGGAAAGAAGTACATGCATTTTTGGGGCTGTGGTGGCATTGTCACACTAATTGGTGATCTGAAACCACAGCCATACAAGGGACCCTGGGCTGTTGGGATTACTCTGCAAAGCCCTGACACCTCCCGCTCTGCAGAGAGGCCTGCGCTCAAGTATCAGCCTTCAACACAATCAGCTTCTCTAACACTTTATTATGTGTTCCCACACACAACACAGGAACCAAGAAACAAACCAGCACCTGTGCTGCAGAGGTGAGTCAGTGATTGGGCAGCACAGGCTGTCCCTCTGGGCAGCTGGACACCCAGCCACCATCTTCAGGCACAGCCTGTTCTCAGCCATTATCTCCTTGGGTTGCTGTTGTGGCCCACAGTCAGTCACCCTTTTCTGGCACAATTCACAGGCACTTGGGGCACATTTTGAAGGGGCTATGGGGGGGACAGGATTCACATTGACATGCAGGCAGCACAGAGCTGCAAGCTGGGCACAGTCAGGCCTCTTCACAGAAATGCCCAGATGTGCAAAACAGCTGGTGTGCAGGCAGCTGTGGCCCGTCAGCACGTGCGGGCTGGGGGAGCTGGCAGTCACTGCTGGAGCACTGGTGCTGGCAGAGGGGGTGCAGCCTGGCATAAGTGCACATGCACTGACACAGACGTGCAGAGCAGCAGCAATGGTGATGGTGCAAAACCATTCAGCTCTAGCCTGTCCCCTCCTGCGTAGGCACAGGGGTCCCTGGTGGACCTGGGGCCAAACAGCCCAGAGGGGAAGAACAGCTCAGCTTTGAAGAGATTTAGTACAGGAGTATCTCAGCTCACCACCACTGTCTGAGCTCTTGGGCAGATTAAGGGAGGAGATGCAGAGAGAAGAGGAAACAGCAGTTTAATAAAATCTACAGATGATGTGAAAGTGGCAGAGGAAAATGTAGAAATAAGAGATACAGAGAGAAAAGCCCAAATGATTTACCTGTACATTGGGGGAAACAATCCAAGGCTTCAGGCAAAGGAAAGTTGGCAGGAGCAGGGCAAGAGCAGGTGAATACAGGTGTGGTCTCATGAGATCCCACTGCATTGAGGATGGTTGGTGTGGAGCTGTGAAGGGATGAAGCCCTCACTGTCCAGCATGTACCTGGGGGGACTCACTGATGGTGAACTCTGCCTCCAGGTGTAACACAGAAAGTGATTTGTGCTGTTAGTAAGGGAATCAGCTACCATCCTCTTCCAAAAGAATTTCATACCAGGCTCCAAAAAATAATAGCTCAGTCTTGTTCCGTTGCAGAGGAAACTTGGCAAATAATGAGCAAAACCAACATCTGGGGCAGAGCAGCTCAGGTGAGGGAGAAATGGGAGGAGACAGGAAGATGAAGAATCACAAAATCACAGAATAGTCTGAGCTGGAAGGTGCCCAGAAGGAACATAGAGTCCAACTCTTAAGGGAATGGCCCACATGGGGTTCAAACCCATGACCATGGTAGTAGCACCTTGCTCTGACCAACTGGGCTAAGAGGAAGAGAAGGTCATGCCACAAGCATCTTCAGCAGGAGGTTGGGATCTATGTCTATGGAAAGGACAGTGAAAGGGTTAATGGGTCTAGGAAGGAAATGAGAATTTTGACAGGTAAATTAGCCTTAAGTCACGGGAAAAGTTCCTGGGGTTAATTGTTAGTCTGCCTCTGGGAGAGACACCTTGGTGATAAAAACAAGACACCTCGTAGAGATAAAACACAAAAAAAGCTCCAGGTAAGGTCCAGGTGACAGTAGAAGAACTTTTCTGCCCTGCAGCAGCTGCAGCGCTTGGGAGACAGAAACAGCATGGGAACAAGCAGGGACTGGGATGAGCTGCAGGGCTCCTGGCAGCAGAGGTGCCTCTGCTTGGGAAACTCCTGTGGGAGGGCATGGCGCTCCCCGGTTGCAGAGAGCAGCCCCAGCCCCAACATTTGGGCATCCCATCACCATCCCCCAGCAACTGCACTTTGCTGTTTGTGGCTCATGTAGCTGGAGCACTCTGGCATGATAACAGAGCCCCAACACTCAGTCCAGCACAGATAACCCATCAGGGCCTTGACGCCAGCACTCCTTGATCACCCCTTTGATAAACCACAGGTAGCGATGGGCTGCAGAAATGTAACACTGGAACAGATCCTGGCATTGCAAACACGAACAGCATTTCATGTGAGGTCCAGCCATGCTGCAGCTCTGCCATACGCAATCCCATGCAAATCCCACACTCAATCCCACAGACACACAGGTGATTTCTTGGGAGCAGCTCCTGCAGCCATACCTCCCACCAGGCTCCCTTATGCCTGCTGACACACAGAATATTTCCTGCAATTCACAAGCTGCTAGAGGCTCTACTTCACTCAGGAGCTGGAAGCTCTGCACAGAGCACAGGTTGGTTTTATACCACCCACAATCACAGCCTCTCCTGCCAGGAGAATGTGTGACACAGTTCCAGCAACTGCAGGAACCAAGCAAGTACTGGGGTCCCCAGGGGTACAGGACAGGCTCACCTTCGCTCTGTAACATGGGTCACAGCTGGGCAGGCAGCAGCTGCCACAGAAGGCTTTGTGAAGATAAAATGCCAGCCAGGTCAGAGCCCGTCCAAGCACCCCGAGTCTCTGCTGTGCCACCAGCCTGGGGTAAAGCAAATGCCAGTCATCTCCAACAGGAACACGGGGCACACTGCAGCTCTTGCCCTTCCTTGGGAAAGGCCATCACTGACAGGTTGTATCCGCTAAGGCTCATGCAGAGGTGTCCTGGGTCAGATCAGGTTGGCCATGCTGGAAGTGGGAGGAAGCCGCCTGTTCCCAGCGAGGCGGCCAGAGATGGTGAAGATGCGGATCTCTCCGGTCTCCAGGCTCCGAGGGGCAGCCCGGCGGCAGGAGGTGCACAGCAGGTATAGCAGCAGGCAGAGGAGGATGGCACTGCCAGCAGTCAGGAGGATAACCCCGCTGGTGAACATGCTGGCCAGCGGCCGTGCGGGGCTGAGCTGCATGGTGGTGGTGGAGAGGATGGTGAGCACCACCCCGCAGACCAGCAGCACCAGGGCGCTCAGCAGCAGCACCAGGCAGTCCGAGAAGCCCCCACTCTTCAGGAGCTCGATCTGATCCCGGCTGCGGATGCAGTTCATGTCCTGGATTGCAGAGCTCAGCAGCTGCTTCAGCAGCACGAGCAGGGCCAGGAGGCAGAGTGTGGTGCCCACGGCGAGCCGCCACTCTCCAGACCGGCTGCTAGTGCTGTACAGCAGGATGATGCCCCCAATCCCGCAGGCCAGGATCAGCACCACGGCCATGCCATAGCACAGGATGGACTTTTTGGGATCCTGGAACCACCAGAGCTCCACATGCTCTTCCAAGATATTCCTCTGGATATGGTCCACATCTGCAGGGGTGCGGGGGCTGCTCAGCTCTGCCAGCTCTGGCATGATGGGCAGCTGGGTAAGGAGGGCACAGTGGTGGTACAGATGAATTTACACCCTTACAGCAAATGGAGGGTCAAGGCAGCAGCGATGGTGAAGGCAGCTGCATTTCTCCAGCAGTGATGTCTCTGTCTCATTGTTTGGATCCTGATGGAGTTTCCTTCTGCAGTGGTGCCACCTGGAGAGCTATGGTCTATGTGCTGGGGTTGAGCCCACCACCCAGGCTGGGCTGTGAAGCATGATGGAGCATTCCCAGAGCAGCACCATAGGGGAACAACCAGGGCTGTGTCCTTCCTTTCCTGTGTCTTTCATCTGAAATAGTCAAGAAGAGAAGATATCATTAAACAGAGACCCTGCTCCCCTGTACCAAATAATGCCCTGCCAAACCCTGGGCCGTGGTTGCTCCAGGCTGGCCTGCAGACCTTACTGCACTTTCCTCACAAAAGCCGCGTGTGCTGGAGAACAAATCAGCCACTCGTCTTCCCGGGAGACCTCCACGCGCTGTGGGGAACCCCGGCCTGCCCCAAGGGTGAGTCTCCTTTCTCCCCAAAGCTGTGTGTCCCGCTCAGAGGCTGCTGGCACATTGCTGCCCGCAGGACTCTGCCTGCAGCTGGTGCTGGCAGCAGGGCAGGGACGAAGCAGAGGCAGGTCCCTCCTGGGATAAAGCCCCATTCACAGCTCTAGCTTCACATGCTCCCTCATCAGCATCAGCCTCTTGTCACCAACTGGCTCTGCTGCCCTGAACGGGAGGTGGGGGTCAGGACCAGGGTTTAACCCTTCCACTCCAGTGGCTGAGAAGAGTGAGAGCTGCCATAATTGCATGTTCTCAGCCCTGTCCCTATCCCTGCCCTGCCAGTGGTTTCCCCACAAAAGTCCCCTACAGAAATATGGTAGCTACATCTCCAGTGGTCTCAGCACTTCCTTGGAAAGAGCCTTCAGACAGCTGGCACCCTGCGATTTTGCTCTCCTCACTGCTGGTCTGTGAAGCACTTTGCCACTGGAGGGGAGTATGGGAAGGGCAGTGGTGGCTCCGCGGTGCTGTGCCTAGCTGGGCTCCCTTGGGCACAGCACCTTGTATGAGCTCACAGCCTGTGGTTCCCAGGCTTGTGTCCCCACTATCCTGGCCCCCCTCAATGCTTCTTTGGGTACAATTTTAGACCAAGAGTGGAAACAACTTGCATTTCTCTCATATAATGTTCCTCCCTGGCATGTGAGTGCTCCAGCCAGTCCCACAGCACCACAGAGACCTTCCAGAACAGCTAGTACCCAAACCAAGGAGAGGTGTTGGGGAGGACAGCACGGGAACGTGTCAGGTATGGCTGAGCCCGGGAGACATGGGGCAGACCCTGGAGACCCAAGACCTCCTACTCATGGATAACGCACCCTTGACCACCACAGGCACACACATGAACTGCTCTGAGTCCTGCAGGAGCCCATGTCAGGGACAGGAACTGACGCAGGTCCCTTGTGTCAGAGCTGTGTCACTTCTCCTGGGTGGGGGGACGGCCACCCTGCCTGCTAGAAATGGCTCTCAGGAGCCCATCAGCCCATGTCAAACACACTCTGTTTGTACCCTGCTCTGCTCGGCGCTGGGACTCGGGGCTCATTACACACAGGCAGGGACAATTTATGACCTGCACACATGGCAGCTCTGCACACACCAGGGATCTTTCCTCCCATCGCTCTCCCTGTCTCTGCTCTCCACAGACTGCATCCCCTTATGGCAATGCCTTTGCTGCCAGCAAACACCTCATAACCCCCTCCATCAGGGCCCAGCCAGCATGGGGCGGGGGGAGAGGGAGGACTATTGTGTGGGGAGTGCCCGAACCAGACACCGCCTGACAGTGTCAGGCCAAGCTCCTCCTGAGTCACTCCCCGGCTGTGATGGAGCATGAGGTCACTTTGGACGTGGCTCGGGGCCTGCTGCCAGCGGCAGCACGTGTCCAGGAAGTCTGTGACCACGGCGGGTTTGCAGGCCCGGGAGCCACCCGCCCTGGGAGCCGCACAGGGCTACTCCTGCCCGGCTGCTGCTGCTGCTGCTTGGAGTGCCCGGGCAGCGATGGGCTGCGGCACAGAAACCCGGGCTCCAGAGGGGGGACCCTTGCTGGGAGGCCCGTGGGAGACCTACAGCTCCTGGCTAGAGCCAGAACAATCAGAAAGCATAAATTAGAGAGAGAAAAGAGCTGTGGTTGAGCATGTTGGTTTGTGCCTGCTGGGACACACTTTGATTTTGCATTGGACAGCAGATACCTTGTGCTGTCCGCGTGTGCCCAGGACACGAGTCCCCAGGAAGGCGAGGATGTCACGGAGCACTATTAAAGTAGAGAGGAGTGACGAGACATTGAGTCTGGAGTTGTTTCCTCAGCCCATGCAAATCAGCTTGGTGCTAAACACTGCTCCCTCCTGCCTTTCCTTCTCCAAGCACAGAGGGGCCTTATCTCCTCCTTACCGGGTGAGTCTAGTAGATAGCAGGCTTGTAGATTAGATTGAGATTTTGGACTAAGGGAACATAAAGCTTGGAGAAGTGCAAAGTCTGTGTCCTTCTGCTGCTTGACCCAAATTATGCACACAAGTTGCGAGTCAAACAGTAAACGAAAAGATCTCAACGGCATAAACCACAAGGAGGGAAAATGTGATCAAAAACCAAGCCACAGCACTGCATTCTCATGTTACTTTTTAAAATTTAACCATTTTAGTTTTTTATTTACTCAGAAGAAGGTCAGGGAGCAAAAGAAAACCTTAGGAGCATCTGGCCAAGGAACAAAATTAGGTATCACCTCTACAAGTATGTATTTCCCAGTGTTATATTAACCTCTATTAAACAAATTATTTGGAGAGTTTCCCAGAGTTACATTAACCTCTATTAAACAAATTATTTGCAGAGGCAAAGGTTTCCACTGAAGTGTGCTTTCATGTTTCCTTGTGTCTGTTTGAAAATGTTCTGGGAATATAACCTTTGCTCTAAAACCATCCACACTTGCTTCTCTAGACCATGAGGGTTTGTGCTGCTAATAACAGTATTTTTACTCCTAGAATCACAGAATAATTAAGGTGGGATGGGACCTTGTGAAGTTACCTGCTTAAAGCAGAGTTCACCTAAAAGTCAGACTGAGCAGGTCAGGGCCCCATTCATTTAGGTGCCGATGGCAGATCCACAGCCCCTCAGGGATCATTCCGGAGTTAAATCACCCTCACCATGAAAACATTCCTCCTTAAATCTAGTTACAGTTTCTCATTCTTCTGAAGAAGGTGGTTGCCTTCCACCGTCTTCAGAAAACTCTGTCTTTATATGTTAAACCAAAGCAGACCTACCCTGAGCTGTCACCCACCACTCCTTGGAGAAGGGATGAACCTAGATCTCACAGCACCTTTGCTGATCTGCTTTCTTGGCATCATGCAGCACATCGGTTTGCACAGATCAGACTGAGAGAAAGGAAGAATACAGATGCCTGCTCTGCCATGAGGGAGGACATCCATCCAAAGCTGTTGTCCCTTCCATTGGTGTTCTTTGGGCTACCTGGTCTCCGTGGTCTGGTACAGACCATAACAAGCCAGTTGGCCCATCAGATTTGTGTATTTGATAGTGTGGATCACAGGTCATTAATCTCTACATTTACTCACTACTGAAGCCAGCACCTTCTGTGCTGCCATGTCTGTACGCAAGAGAAAAAGGAGGCGAGGACTGGCCCAGCCACACAGTGCTTTAAGTCCAAAGGGCACATTTCAGGAAAAAATAACATGCTGTCCTTCCCCACTGCTGGCTGGCAGCTGTGGAGGAAGAACAGGAAAGCACTGGGAATGCAGGAAAACAAAAATATTCATGTTTTTCCTTTTTCATTGTGGTTTTTTTTTTTCCCTACTCTGGCAATTTTTAACTGGAAATTGAGGGTCATCGTCAATGTGCTTCTGGCCACTCTTGGCTGCAGGTGTGGAATACCTGTGGAATACTGGCTGATCGCCTCAGAATGACACATGCATATATTTATTTACCTATGAACTTTTAGTGCCTGACTGTGTGATATCTGACAGACAGACCATGGACTGTATGTGAATTAAGACTTATTTCAGAGCCACATACAATTCAGCTCTTGAAATATTCCTCACTTCCCTCCTCTCCTCAAACCCAGGGTACCCCTTGAAACAGCGCTTACCCATAGGGTTCAGGAGGGGAAGTCTGGGGATGAGGCAGGCTCCTGCAGTACTTCCTTGTATTTCCAGCCTTGGAAGGGTTTTATGCAGCTTTTATGTGGACTTCGTGAGCATCACGGAGACTGAAAGAGTCCAACAAGATTTGCTGTAAAATAACAATACATAAAATGATTTACAGGAGTAACGTGGATGAGAGCCAACAGAGCTTCACAATCTCAAACAAATCCAAGCCATCTCAGCCCCCTGCTTTCCCAGTCTATCACAGCTTATTTGCTTCTTGGCCTTGTCTGGCCATAGACTGTTTGGACTTGCCACCACTCTGTGCCTCACAAAAATCTTTAGTCCAGAATAGGCATAAACATTTTCCCATAAATTCATGTAATTTTTTCAACTTCCAATGCTTTAGGAAGCATTTCTTTACCAAGAGAGTCAGCCCTGAACTGTTACGTCCCTTCCAACTGAAACAGTACATTCTATTCTGTCTATTGTATTCTAGTCTATTGTATTCTGTCTATTCGATTGTATTTCAATAGAAAAGGACCTAAAGAGATCATCTAGTCCAACTGCCTGAACAATTCAGGGCTGAACAAGTTCAAGAATGTTTTTTAGGGCATTGCCCAGAAGCCTCTTCAATACTGACCGGCTTGGGGTATCAACCAATTCTCTAGGAAGTGTGTTGCAGTGTTTGACCACCTTCTCAGTGAAGAAATGCTTCCTAAGCATATTTGATTCTAACTCCCTATAGGCTCAAAGAGAATGAAGCTCATGTATCTTGTTTTATGCCTGAATCACTGCCAATGTACAAACCAGAAGCTCTGAATGTCATGGTGTTCAAGGCCTGTCTGTGCCCCTGGGAGCATGTGGGAAGGTTTCTTCTCCGAGAACTCAGGACTGGGGATAGAGGAACCTGCAATGGGAGTAATGGGGCTTTTATGTGGCATCTATCTGTCTCACCCAAAATCCTAGCAGGACATCCACACTTCTTTGCCTGCCACGCCAACCACCGATTCCCAATGCTCCTTTCCTGGGCTGCTCAAAATCCATGCAAACCTGTGCAGTTTAATCTGCACCTCTGGGGAGAGCCCACCCTCTCTCCCCAGACAGATGGATAATGCTTTCCCAGAAGTGAGCATCTGTCCCACCAGTGCTCCTGCCATGAGACACCATTTGGGAAACCCCAGGGAAGCCCTGGATGATGGTGGACTGTCCTTTCTTTTCCCCAAGCCCAGGGGCTCTGGGGTTAAGGATGGTGGAGGGCTTGTTGTAGCAGGGTCAGTGTGCAGCTGCCTTTCACACAGATCTAGACAGTTTTGGCACGCTCCATTGTAAAATGCCATGTTCCCTTTCCTCTCTGTATGCACAACAGGTATCCATTATCCTGACCCCGCAGAGCCTGTCCTGATGCACCTCTGCCAAGGGTGGCCTGGGAATTCCAAGGGAACAAAAAACTCCCAAGCCTTACGTGCTGAGAGGAAACAGCGGTGCAAGGAACGAATTGGAGTCAAGAAGCAGGGTCTCTTAAGAAATAAGTCTGAAGCAGCCTCAAACCTGTCAGCAGCTGCTGCTGAAGCTCCTTCCCGCACAGCTCCCAGGGAGGAGGGATCACTCACCTGCGGAAGACACTGCCCGTATGCGACAGCCCAGCGCACTTCCCTGCTCCTGGCTGGCAGCAGTGGTTTTTCCTGGTTTTCCTTCCACTGGATCCAGCTAACGAGGGAGCCCACGAGGAAAATCTCTTCCCTTCCTCCTGCAAGTGCCTGCCAAGACCCAGGTGAGGCTCCCCTTCCTGGTGCCGCGGCAGCACCGAGGTCCGGCTGCAGCCGTCACCGCCTGCCCGGGCAGGTGCATTCCCCAGCTGGGTGGCGTCTCAGCAAACCTGCTGCTGCTCTTGGAGACGCTCCAGAGCCGCGCCGGTGTGCAGGTGCTACCCCTCCCTCCCTCCTCGGGCAGGATCTGGCCTCTGGCCACACACCGATCCTGGAAGGTGCCTCATTTCTTCCCAGCTGGAGGTGAAGGGGTGCCAGAGCCAGGGAGCAGCTCCCAGGCAGCAGGGTGAGAAGAAGCCTGCAGCCAGGCTGGCAGTGCTAGGAGACATTTGATACATTCAGCAAATATTTAGTATTCAATAAAGTAGCTCCTGCCCTACTGTATAGGTTAGGGCCATCCAGTCATATTGGGGCTTGATCTTTCTACGGCAGTAGTTCAGGCAGGCACTCAGGTCAGGGAAGATGTCATTGTGATGCTATCTTCCCATCAAAAGAGAGCTACAGAAGCCCCCTCGCTGGGAGACAGCAGCACCAGCAGAGTTTACCATGCTGCAGAAGAGCATATTTCCTGGTAGTCCATTGGAGAAAAAAAAAAAGAGTAATTTTGAGAGGAATTAGGGAAACAGAAAAGGATTCATTCGAGAGTTGAAGAATTAAAAAAGGGAGTAGCAGGAATGTTGAAGTTCATAGGGGAATGTCCCCTCCTTTCTGGCTGGGTTTCATGATAGCAGAAGGGATCATTACTGTTAGTCTGAGCAGCTGGAAAATCTCCAGGGAAATGCAGGAAGAAGAGAATGGGACTGAACAACAGCTCTTGCCTGGCTAACGGAAAGGGAGGCTCAGTTTTTAAGTCACGTGCTTGCTTTTTATCAGGCTGTGAGAAGGGAAGCTTAGGATATGCTAATCAAATAGAAACCAAATAGTGTGACAGCTTCAGGAATTTGTCTGAGAAAAATGTGATAGATCTTTTGAGACTTGTAAAATATCATCAGTCCAAAGGTTGTTGTCCCAAACATAAAAAAACCAAATGGAATGTGATGGGTTTTACTATACAAACACCTTTGAACAATGAGCTTGACCCTATACAGAAAAACCTGGTCTTTTAGTTGGCCTAGTTAGCAAAGAAATCATCTAAGGGGAAACCTTATTCAGATAGCCATACACTCGTTTTAAATAGTGGGCTGTAGATTTATAAGAGCATGAGATGCTTACCAGCTCCTTTAGGGAGGTACCAAAAGGAGAAACATAACAATGCAAATCAAGAGAGAATGAAAGGGGAAAATGTTTTTGCACCCTGAGAGAATTTTGAAGACCATTAGCACACAAACCATAATCCAGTTACAACTTAACTATAAAACATTTATAGAGTATATGCATGGAAGTTTGACCTTGGTCTGATTTTCTCAGTATAGGAGGGGCTTGTACATCTATTTTGCTTCGAGCAGGTCTGATGAACTTTAGTTGTAACACTCTGCTGTGCCTGATGTTTAATGCTCCCCTGTACGAGCACTGTTTTAGCTGCCCGTTAGCCACTAAGATCAAGTTCAAAATCCTCTTCAGCCTAGTCTGGCAGCTGAAGCTATCTGGGCTTCATCTGACAGGCTTTGTATTGCCTTTAAAATTTTTCTAACAAGAGTGACATAGGGGCATATTTTTAAGCTTACCAGTCACCATTTAGAAATAATTTTCTACCTGTATATGCATATTAGGAAAAAATTCTTCTTTTTCAGAGAGGTTGATTGCAGTTCTCTAAACCACAACTATTAAAGCAGTGTGTTGTATGATTCTAGCACTCAATTTGTCCTGACAGAGAGAGGGGAAAATTATACCACACCAGAGCCTAGCAAATTAAAATGGGTGTGTCCTGAAAATTTTAGAGGGAACTAGTTTCTAAAATATTTACTAATTACATTAATTACATCCTCTTTCTGTACAGGAAGTATCAAGATGATTATATGGGGAGGGGAAGAGGAAGAAAGGGTGTTAAGCTAGCCCATTAACAAACTATTAACTTCTTCCTTTTGCTCCTGTGAAACCTATGCTCCATACAGTTTAAAGATGCAAAATGGAAAAAAAAAAATAGACTAAAGAAACTTAATTCCACATTCAGGGACAAAGCACTCAGCTGAAATCTCCAAAGTCATTGGAGCTCACGGAACCATCTATTTTGCCATGGTATTACCCTGGAAATGAGTCTAGTATTCCTGATGGCAATGCAGCTTACATGTTACCCAGCCCTGGCACCACCTTCTTCTGTATAGTATTATTAGAACTATATAAAAGCACGCATCACTTTTCCACAATTCAGGATAGGAAATGAACCAGCGATGTACTGGCTGTTACAGTACCATATCATTCCATGCTCAACCAGTAGCTTAAACTTCTGATATATGTGAAATACTCCTCAGTGGGACAGCGTGCCATGCACTGACAACAAAAGATGAAAAATATAGGGGATTTCCCCCCCTCATTATTAAAGAAATGACTCCCTGCCTTTTTCTGTGTATGAGTACTTTGCAGAGTGACTTATTAGGAGAATTTCACTGAAAAACTGAACTAAAGGGATTGTGGATGTTGGAAAAAAGACAAACAAAAATCAATTAATCAAAGTTATAGGAGTTATGACATAAGATTTCAACTTCATTCCAGATTTTGGGAGCCTGAAACTGGGCTGACTTTTTTTGTCCTGCTGAAATTATTGTAGCAGATGAGGCAACACATCTCTAGACAGGAGGCAGATGCTTGAGCAAGGGTTCTAGCCCGGGTGTACTTGAGTCAAAGGTTGCCCTCACAAGGGTTGTTAATCTGTGACTGGATACCTGCTTGGAATAACAATGACATCTGTCTTAAGAGCAGCAGTCCTTTGTATGGACATGGACAATTTAATACTGGAAAATAAAAGGCTGATGTTGAATTTTGCAGCACAATTACACCAAACTAGAATTCTAGCAGAAAAGGCTTACAGTTTGACCAGCTCTTCTGAATTAGGACACATTAGTTTTCAAGAGAAAGATGAGTACCTAGCATGAAGGCACAAAGATTAATTTTACACTAACACAATTTTTTTTTTTTTCTCTTGGCTCCCAAGTCATGAAAAGGGCAGATTTCAGGAAAGTAGAAGAAGTGTTCAGAACACTGATTGCTGCACAAATGCTTCTAGTGGAAGAGTGTAGGACCATGTAAGTCTAATCTATGCTGTTGCATTTCTGATCTTGCCAGGAGGATATAATAAGGCATCCTTGAACCACATCAGTGTTGCTCTGTGTTGTGGTGTCTTTCCAGATTCAGTTCAGGAAGATTTCTGACCAAGAGAGACTGAACCTGGACAGTTCACGACTTGTCCCTTCTCCTGGATTTGGTCTCGCAGATATTGAATTTCGAGCTGCTGCATTTCTATGATTTTTTCACTTTCCATCTCTGGATTCAACCTTAGGACAGCTGGGCTGGACAGAAGTTCACTGGAGGGAGCTAGAATATAAAATAGAGAGGACTTAGCACTGTAACAAAGGTCCAGCTCATACAGTTCTTTGGCATGAACAAGGGAAGGCATCTTTCAGGGCTGAAGGAGTAGATCTAAACAGTAAGAATCTGCAGGAATTAGCAGCTTCTACAGTTAACATTAGAATATAACAGGTACCACCAGGCAGACAAGCTAGAATGAAACACAGTAATAGAATTGCTCACCAAGGACAAAAAGGGCTTCTGCAATGAGTACTGACAATATGGAAAATATACAAGAACTATTCACCTGTGTCTTCAATTGCCTTTTTGTCCTTGTTTAATTTCAGTGCTGACCGGAGGTCGTGCACTTGGGCATGGGCCACCCTTAGCTCTTGCCGCAAGTCATTGATTTCCTTAATCAGACTCACATTTTCCTGCAAAAACAACATGCTCTGTAAGGAAAAGCACAGGTACTATCTGGCTGAGCAATATGTATCTTCATATCTTTGAGAAAGACACCAGACAGTATAGAATCAATATCACAAGCAGAAGGTGCTGGGCAGTCAGTAGAGTACAGAACATTTCAGGTGAGACCACAGTAGATGTGACACAGAACATGACAGTATTCGAACCACGTTAGCTCAAAAAACTATTATTTGTTTTGTTTTTCTGACTTCAGCTGCACTCCAAGCTATCATCTTCCTTGCCAAGTCCAAAGGGAAGCTCAGGGCCTTCCTAAATTGATCCAATTAATTCAGAATTAATGCGAAGAATTCCCATCTCTCCCTCCAGTGTGTATTATTTTGCTTTTCATTTGTCACTATGTATTTGTTCACTCAAATGATCTTTATCTCCTTGCAATTATTCAAGGCCCTCCTCATTAGTTCTGACAGACATCACTTTTCCACACTCCTTCCAAATTGAGAAATATATAAAGCATTTGGAGATTTGAGATACCTACTGCTAACATGCTGTCATAAGGAAAAGTTAGCAATGTATTCATCTTTTGTTCTGTTTTCAGCCGGTTTTCAGCCCATAAAAGTTCAATCCTCTAAGTTTTTAGTAGCCTACCGTGAAGCATCTTGCTGAAGAGCTGTGAAAGTGCCAGTAAATGTAATTTACCCATTGTTGCAACAGGTTCAAAGACTTCTGCAAAACCAGTATGGGCTAATACTAGTGAAGGATGATAAAACTGCTGCTCATGATTCAGAAACAGGAGCACCTTTAACTAAATATTTTTTTTCTGTATTCAAGGGAATGAAGTGGAATTGTGTATTTACCTCTTACAAGACAGTGAATACCTTACCACATCAATAACTAAGGCAAATGTTAAACATCTGCCATCATAGTTGAACTAAGAATAGCTATTTCAGCTACCTGTGGTGGTTTTTTTAGAACTTTTGGAACACAGCACCATTCCAACCCCTGAAACTTCATCATATGTAGCAATATTTTAAAAAGATGGCAAAAAGGCATGCTTAGGGTACCTCACATAATACCTGTCTCAAGCAGTAGGGAACCCACTAAAACAACAGGAGATAAGAACAAGGATTAATGAAATATTTCCATGAAAAAGGTGTCTTCAAATCTTGTTTTTACTTTTGTTTTAATGATAATTTTGGCTGACAGAGATAATTATGTTGCCATAAAAGATTGTGCAAAAGCATATGACTCAGTTCCTTCAAGTATGCTTGTAAAAGTATTGGCACCACACAACTGCAGACTGGTCAATAGCAAAGTACAAAGCTCACTGCACCTCTCTGTATGTGGCTGCACTCAAGGAGTTCAGGTTGGCAGCAATAGCTCAGGGCACGTGTGTGGCAAGATTATCAATACTTCACACTAAGGCAAGTACAGCAGCTGTGCTTTACTTCCTCCTCAGCTGAAAATCACTGACTGGAGGAAGAGTGGCAGATTCATTAAGATCTGAACTTGTTGGGCAGGAAGAGTCGCTCTTGCAGTGGTTATGCTGGACTATAAATGCAGCAGGAGTTGGTGTGCTCAGGCAGCTCTGGAACTGTAATATTTTGTTGAGTCTGACTTGTTTAATTCAAGCCTTTAAATACAGATGACATTTGACTCTATGCATTTATTCCAGAGCTTGATCCTGAAAGAACACATGAAGAAGGTAACTTCCAGTAATCAGTCAAGGTAATTTTCTTTTGACCAGCTTTCAGGGATAGGGCACAGCATTTCCATTTAGGTGTACTTTAGTCATGAGCACCTTCATAGGTTCGGTCCAAGTGATTGCCTGCTGCTATCAAATGAAGATCTTGCTTTTGGTCTATCAGAAAATATAATACAGAGTATCTTGTATGAGGCAATCTGGGCTATGTAGAAATGTCTTGTTTGGTTTGCTTGGTGCTAAAAGGCTGTTGGTTGACACTGATAATATTTTTCTGAAGAGGCCTTCTCTCCAGACAGATTAGCCTTTAATTCAATATTTGCATTCTGACAGAATGCTTGCACTGCAATGCAATGTCACAGAATGGATTAAAATAAATGTTCATGGGAAAACTCATTGTCATGGGATGTTGTGGCAAAGAACTAATTGTTTCAGAAAAAGGACTGATCAAATGCATGGATGATGAGGCCATCAGGTACAATGGCACATGACATGGATGCCATCTACAGCCTAGGAAGTCACTACAGTGCTGACTGTCAGAGACAGGTAGGACATATAGAAACTTCATCCTATATGGGCTTCAGTTTAAGCAGCACTACTTCAAGGTTATTCAGTGTCTCTGGTTTTATGTATCCAAAGAAGCCATTACCAATACAGAATGCTGGAGGAAAAACTAATAGTTGAATTACAGGCGACTTGTCAACTGGTAAAAATAATTAAAATTATCTTGACAGTTCTAATCATCTGTTGCAGCAGTCACTAGTGGAGTGTACCTATGAATAATCTCCCAGAGAGGAAGGAATAGCTCTGAAAATGTAAGCACAACTGAGGAATAATAAAAATACAGAGCTAGAAGACTGTCAACATGTCATTTGCTTTTTCAAAGCAAATCCTGACAGAACTTTGTCCAGTCTTAAAAGCCCCCTGTGAAAGACTGGAAGACCATGATAATTCCTGATGGCTGTAAAAATCTCATTAATCTACTGGACTTCAGAGAACTGCTTTTTCTTTGAAGAAACCAGGCTGGTTAGAATCTTTGATATCTTCATCTTCCAGATGTTTTATTAATTTGGTTTTAATCATCATTTCATGTTAGGCTTACTGATCCAAGACATCAAGTATTATCATTATGAACACCATCTGTCACCCTATTCCAGCAAGGAAAATCTTCAGGTTATTTTCTGAAGCTATCTCCTTTTGTGCCAAAGGAAACAGCTAACTCACAGAAAGAGTAAAAAAATTAAAACGAGGCAGGGAAGAAGATTGCTGCTGTCTAGCCCTGACGAAGCAAATTATGACTAAATAGCAAACAAGAGATGACTTAGGAGGGGACTGAGATTTAATGATCCTGAGGAAGCATAATAAAGTAACAATGGAGAAAGGGCTAGTGAGGGGAAAAGGAAATGCTGACTGAGCAGGAGGAGATCATAGTAAGAAGAGACTAGAAAAGCTGTCCTCCTAGGATGTCTGCTGTGGGGCTCTAGGTCCTCCCACTTCAGATGAAAACAAATTGGATCTTTGACCCCAGCAGTCATGAGATTACAAGGATTCTGAACAAGAGATCTTAGTCCAAATAGACATATCCCCCATGTATTTCTGAACTTCCTTGAAAAATTTGGATGTGAAAAGCAAAAAGTTCTTCTGAATTCAGACCAGTAGGCATGAGACTATGTGGACAATTTTTTTTTTTCCCCTCCAAAATTAATTCCTGAACATTACCACATAGCAGATACAGCTTGACACCCAAACAAGGGCAAATTGACTATGATGGCAACTACAAATACTGTTTGAAATAAAAAATAAGTACAGTAATTTCCTTAAAAACATCCATGCAACGGAAGTTCCCTATCTCCTCTTAGGGAGTGGGAGATAAAGAAAAGGATCCACAAAACAGCAGCCATTTCTGACTTCAGAGATCTTGCTCTTTTTGTTCAGAAAATTTAATGGAGGCACTTGAAAAATGTAGGAATGTTTGAAACGAAAGCCAACCAAAACTATTTCAAAGTCCTAAGAAACCGTAACAGCAAGGTTACTAAAATCTCCTTTGTGCAGCCACTTCCTTTGTTCCCCCTCCATACCACAAGGAAAGGCTTTTTACCTGCAAGATGCGCATGTAAGCAGTGTGCTGCATTTCCTTATCCTTCATCACCCTCTTCCTTAAAACTGCCAAATTCCTCTCGTGATACTCTTGCTGTTTCTCGTACTGCTGCTGCAAATCTGCATCTACTGCTTGAACCTCCACCTGAGAGGGCACAGCATGTTGCCTCAGTAATTACACCACCAGACAAAGCATGGACAAGGAGAAGGCAAAGGTCCTGACTCACCAGGTCTGATTGATGCACGTACTTGGTGTAGAGTTCACGGATACGATCTTTCATTTTTTTGGAATCATCAATGAAGCTCACACAATTATGAAGATCTGACTTAAATCGTTTGATGAGGGTTTCCATATTTTGCTTCTGCAAGAATGATGTAGTCACAGTCTTACTTGGTTCATCAGAACACTCCATCATGTGCAATTTTCTAGAAAGTCTAGTGGAACTGGTATAAACTCTCATATACTTCCTTCCACTTCATTAAAAAAAAATTAATTAAAAACTCACTGGGGATGTGAGCACTACATGTTGAATAGCAGTAGCAGTTGAATCTATGTTGAATAGATTTTAGCAGTAATAATAAGCCAAGATACTTGCACTAGGTAATATCAATGCCAGCATCCAGAGATGACATCTGAAAACCAGTGGCTCGTTATGCTATCACCCACTGTCCTTTCCCAAACACAGAATCATAGAGTATGCTGAGTTGGAAGAGACCCACCAGGATCATTGAGTCCAACTCAGCCCTACACAGGACATTCCCAGGAGCCACATCATGTGCCTGAGAGCATTGTCCAAATGCTGTCCTACCTTCTTATTTAGAAACAACACACCAACAGTTAAGAAGAGAAGGCAAGGGACAAAACATATCAGACACATGCACAGCTTGCTGATTTCACATCAAGATTGCCTTCTCATTCTCTCTTGGTTTCTGCCAGGCCTCTCTACCTACTTCCACTCATGCACTGCCTGCTAAGCTCCTCCACCTTCACCTGCACTCCCTTTTCCTCCCTCATGTCTGATATGTTGTCAAACAAGGGGTCCTTGACTCCTCCATTAATGAGACCATCCTTTATATCATCCAACTAATGCCTAGGTGGTATCTTACATGCTGCTCCTGTTTAGGCCAAGCGTCCCCAGATTTTAGGCTTGGGCAGGAACAAGTAGTTCAGCATTTGCCTCACTGTTCTGTTAAACTCAGGACAATGTGTGTTGACACATAAATAACTGGATTTTTTTTTTTTTTTTTTAAATATGAACGATCTAAGATGGTTGCAGGCTTGGGAGTTTTCTTTCTTTGTCCCCACTGACCAGAGGCTCTCTTGGTCCTTGGACACAGCACCCTTGAAGTAACTGTTTGCTCAGATGAATGCTTCACCAGTGTTCTGTCTCCACCAATGTCATTCTGTGGGACCTGCATGATGGGGGTACCCCATACCTTCTCCATCTCTCTGTGCACCTCACGAGCAGTTGCTTTCTGTTTCTGTTGCAGTTGTGTGATGTTCATCTTCAGCTCTGTGCTCTCCTTGCGGAATTGTTCCAGCTCATCCTCCATCTGAAAGGAAGCAGGAGGAGGAAATCAGGGCTAAAAGGAGACGTGAAAAAATAACACATAACAGGAAAACCAGAAACTGGAAATACAGACTTGAGGGAATAGGTCCCCCTTCAGCTTGAATGACAATATGAGAAACGTCAGTTTTGTAACAACACTGCCCTCTGTCAGAATATACAGAAACCACATGAATGAATGTGCAAATCCCTGTTGAGTCACAGTGATTTAAATTATGTGATGCCCCTTCATTTCCTTGAGCTGAACTGGAGCTCTACTGTTCCATCTGAATAAAAATGGATGAGATGGAAATGAACAGTAAATACTGGAAAGAGTAAGGGCAACAATAACTAGAACCTGATACTGAAAAGAAACAAATGGATTGAAAACTATGGGTACATATGTAGAACAAAAACCAAGAAGGGTACTACCGCATTTACTTATGGCACAAGATGGTGACCAGAAAAGACAACAGCGATTTCATCTTGCTAGTCTGGAGTACATACAAATTGTTCATTAGTTTGAATTTTATTTAAAAGACTATGTCACCATAGTCCTAGTTTGGCTGAGCTAAGGATACATCTGTGCAGAGATCATAGCAAGTTTCTATCATAAATAAGTTCCCTCAATGAATTTTCTGCATGCTAAGTATGAATACATTCAAATTTCCCATGTATCAACTGATTAATATAATTTGTCTATGTACCTAACCCCTAAGCAGAGTTATGTTTGCATAAATCTGCAACATTTCTGAGAGAAGAAATTTACTCTCTTCCACCAGATCAATAAAAGCAGTATCTTGCAAATGCTTCAGGGCACATGGAGGGCAACCACATAAGGATAAGATCTATTTTTAAGCAAAATCTAGAATTAAATACAGGAACTATGTTGATTACTGGTAGAAGTGATAGAAAATGAAATAGCTATTGTGTGCAGATATTTTTATTAGCTGCAAGGATATTGAATCAGTACTGTGTATCTTTGAATGAAGTCAAGGAACAAACAGGGTGGAATCTTTCATCGACTTGTTGGGTCATCTTCGTATTCAGACAATGGGCTTAGTAGCAGAGGCCAAATGAGAGCGTTACTCACCTCATCGATCTGTTTCTTCATTGTCTCAATATGATTTTCACGTGACTCTATTTGCTTCTTAAACTCCTCTATTCTGTAACTCAGCACAAAATTGAAATTTTGCAGTTCCTGATTTTTCATTTTTAGATCATATATATGCTTCTCCTGGAAGAAATGGGTACAGAGATCCAAATCAGACCCAGCACTCTCAAACAGATCTCTAGGACAAGGCACAAACATGGAAAAGGCAAAACCAGCAGTCACAGATCTTGTGGAAGACTGAACTTCAGCTGCAAATCTACAGATTAGATGGGAGGGAGGAAATAATGCTGAACCATCTACAGATCCCAGAACAGGGGATGAGAAAGTCAACATCCTGAACTTGAGCTCTCCAAGAAAAGCTTAGAATGCCAATTAAATACCGAAATCCCAAACTGGAGATCACAAATTCCGTAAGCTGAAACTGAGTTTCCAGTCACGTGATACTGCCACAACAAATACTATTAAAATAAATATCTCTATTTCATTAAGGGAGGTGATTTTGACCTCATCAAATTGTCCAGTTTCTCACCTTCTCTAGGATAGTGTCTGTTCTCTCTTTAACCTCTGTCTTTAGTGCCGTGATTTCCTTCTCCAGTGATTTAATGATGTCTTGCAGCTTCTGCTGTTCCAGCCTCATTTCCTCAATATCCCTGTTTCGGTCCTTGAGCTCTTTCTGTAGGCTGTTCAACTAGAGAGGCAAACAAGTAAGAACTTCACAGTCTCCAAAAGCTGTGCACAACCTGGCCATCCTATTCTGTGGGATACCTTGTGGTGTGGGACACCTTGTGGTGTGGGATACCTTGTGGTGTGGGACAAAGGATATCAAACTAAGATATGATGAAGGAGCATCACATCAGTTAAAAGCCTGTAACTCAAAAGGGGGTTGAATATCCATTTTTGCTTTTTCTGTATATTTTGACAAGAATACCTACTGCACTACAAGGAAGCAAGGAAATTGCATCCAGAAGCAAGAAGGGTATGGATATTATATCTGAGCATCACCTGCAAATAATACTCAATCCATGGAAAATTCTTATAAGGTGAACATTTGCCATACATCTCTAAAGACAGAAGACTGGAAGGGTGCCCAGTTCATAGCTCTTGGGTACCCTCAAAATCCCTGCCTTAGTACTAAGATCTGTGAAGCCAAGAAACTTGGAACCAATGAATGGTGCTGGACAAATTGTAAGGACACAGGAAGAAATTCCTGAGGTCTAAAAGTCAAAGAAGCTAAAGACAGTACCATGATAGCAGAGGGTATGAAAAGAACCTCTCTGTCTCCAGATAAACACTGAAGAAAATGAAAAAGAAAAAATGTCCCTCTAACATCCTTAGGCAAATGTAATACCCAGACAGTAAAAGAGGTAAAAGATTTTATGCCTCCTTAAAAATCCTAGTAAAGCCAATAAAAATTATTATGCAAACAAAACATGGGGATTATTGCATCAAATGAAGCAGTATAAGGATTTTACTAATAAAGCAAAGCATTAGATCTTAGAAAAATCAAAAGGTTTGTTTCTTTCCTGTCATAGGATGAACAGTATTATTTACAGTTTAAAACTATGTAGATAAGACAAAGTGTACTAATAAAAACACACCTCCTTTATCATCTATCTCTAATCATATCATCAATACAATCAGCAGACAGCTTCTTCTTCTGTCCAAATATTCTAAACACTCAAACTAATCTAAGAATGGGCTACTGTTCTCATATGAAATGCCACATATTCACAGACTAGATTAATGGAATAAATTGACATGCCATTAATCACATTCAATCCTCAGTTACAGGTCTTCTTGTGCAGGTCTGATACTAGCACAGAATAAAAGATACCCTTTTATTCAAGACTCCTATTTCTCCTTTCAGTTGTATGTTGGACTCCTTTTCTTCCAAGAGCTCTCTCTCATACTTGTCTTTGATTTCCAAGATTTCTTTGTCTGCATCTTCATAAATTTGTTTCTCCATTTCTTCTTGTGCTTGAATCTGCTTCTTCATATTCTTCTTTGCCTGGAGTTAAGGAAAACAAAACTTAGAGAAGGCAATAGTAAGAGACCAATAAAGGAGAGAAATAAAAGGTTATTTATAACTGTGTTTCTTCTTGGAGAATCTATATTTAGTGGAATATTCAATTGCAGCAATATCATCTAAGATAACTTCTTAGTGGATTAAAGTAACTTTAGAAACTGATAACATACACATTAAAAGTTCTCCTTTTTTAAAATTTTTTTTTAATATATAATTCTTAAGACTTGAATGCTTCAAGTTAGGAATCTGGCCCAGATACTAACATCAGCAAACTTGTTCTGGCTGCAGAACAAACCAGTATCACTTAGGATCTTTTAAAATTGCTGTTTCTCATGCATTAGGACCAATAAACACCTGGGTTTGCCTCAGTCTCTGTATGCCTCTCTTCTTACATTCTCTTCAAATTGGTATTGCAACACAGGGCTGCAAACAGTAATGGTGATAGGATTTACTGACTCTAAATATGTAAGTATCAGTTATCTGGCTGGCATGTGTCAAGCCAAGTCTTTGACCACAGGAATTTTTGAAGTATTCAGGACATTTATCTTTGTTCCCCAAATTATGCAGGTAAGAACCTCAAGGGCTCAGGAATGTAATTCACCATTTTCAAAATGTTATCTCTTCACTAGAACAACATGATTGAATCTTTCTTTCTTGAATTACAGTAAATGTATCATCTAAGTCACATTAATAAACAGGAATTCTGGGATGTAGGAGAAATGGAGATGAAGTTGAGAAAGCCCAAGGATATTAATCTTAGCAAGTTACTCAAGGTATGAAACCCTGAAAAGTTGGTGACTCAGCTGGGTCTTCCTTTTTACTATTCTACCTGTCAAAATATTTTCCCATGGTTACAAGCAGATTAGGGTTTGCATGGAAGATGCCAGCCTCTCCTGTCCTAGGGAATATTTTATCACAGTTGAAGATAAACTTGGTCAACAAATCAAACGACAAATCAAGCCTCCTACCTCTTCCAGCAGAACAGCTTTATCTTTAAGTTTTTTCTCATAATGTTCTTTTAACTCTGCCACAGCCTTGCTTTTGCTTTCCTCCAAATTGTGCAATTGTTTCTCGTATTCCTCCTCCATCTTCTGGGATTTCACCTGCAGCTCCTGGTATTTCTCATTTTCCATTAAGAGTTTCTGACTACTGTCAGATTCTGTTAACAGGAAACATGGAATGGATAAAACTAATAGAAAAGAGGGATGAATCCTATCCTTCTGCGGCTGTCTTATTCTTTACTGTCTTTTTGGCAGCTGGTTGCAATAAATTACAAGCAGAAGTATTTCATCACTTTCTTCATCAGATATACAGGGGCTTTAGACTCTGTAGCCATACATAATTGACAACTGATTTAGGCATTTCCTTGGGATGACAACCATGGCAGAGCTGTATAAGCTCAACTGCTACAAAGTATGAGTTGGCAGTGGACTCATTTATGGGGGGGACTTGCTCTTTGGTACTAATTTGCAGTATTTTTATCTTGATTACAAATCTGAAATTTGTAATCCAGGTTTTCTCCAGGCTGTGTGCACCTCTTTGCTGAACTGAATGACTGCACTGTTCTTGCACAGTGAGCTATTAACAAAATGAAGAAATTACTAATCTCAAGAACCAAACCTCTAAGATACAGGGCCCATGTGCATGTTCTCATCATCACACGTGTGTGGTGCAGTTTAGACAACCATTTGGTCTGCACCAAATACCTACATGACATACATTCGTTTTTCTTTATACCTTTACTCTAGTAATGCCTCCCTGTCACATCATTTGCTATCAATAAAGCATTTCCCCTGTTTCTAGCTACAAACACTTGTTAGAGTCTAACCTAGCCGTTGCACCTCCCTAGCCTGTTGATCCATCAGCTCAGACAGTTGAACCTGGTGTTGTAGCTCCTGTTTTTCTTTCTCTTCCTGTAAAATCTGGGGGAAAAAAAAAAAAAGAAAAATATATTTTAATTTGAAACTAGGCAAAGTAATGTCCAAAATGTTTGTGTGCTTGCCCCTGGTGAGGAATACATACACAACAGAAATATGTGTGAAATCTCTCACCAAAACTGAGATGCCGTATGTCACTAAAACAAGTTTTCCCAGATATTAGTTTGATTTGACAAGTTAAGGTAATGAAAACTAAGGAAAAGCAGCAAACAAAGTTCATATAATACAGGGTACTGATCCTAATCTAACAAGAAAAGTTTGTGAGTGACAAAAGCCTCCACTCCTTTATGTATGTCTGCTTGAGGAGAATTTGTGGTTCCATAAATTATTGTCCAGATATTAAAGTTCAAGCTGCTCCCTGTCTCACTTGAAGCAACCTTGAGGTCCTAAAATGCTGACATTTGCATAGTATGACATAAAGCTGAGCATGAGTGAATTTTGAATGCCATTTGCTTGGAATGTCAGACTGCCACTACAAATTACTTAACTTTCTACAAAAGCACAAAGAACTGGAGCAAGAAAACAGCTGAGAAATTTTCCAGAGAAGCTAGGAATTGTAACACAGTTACAATATTTTCACTTTCTTCTTGTAACAACTGCATGGGTCTTGCATAAGCAGAAATATTCCATTTGTCTGATGGATACAACCAGAAAGGTTAGCCCCAAGTCTAAAGCTGTCATTCAGTTTAATCCTAACATGTACTGATACTTGGACAGGAAGTACCATTTGCCTGCCTAGAGAACTTTTATTCACCTTCAAAGGCACTTGCTTGCAATAATCAACAAGTCTAAAGAATTTTCAGTGTAGCTGAGATTATTATAACTTTATAGCTAAGCACTACTTATCAGAAGACCTGAAAACCTCAGAAAAAACCCAGCAGAGATAAAACAGAGGTAGAGGGATCCACAAGAATTGAAATGGCTTTCTTGTACAAGGTTAGGTTCTACAAAAGAGAGGAAAAATAGAAAGGTTGAAACTCAGGTTATTTAGATGAAAAAACCACGGTGAGACAAGCCAAAGAGTCTGAAAAAATACTTGAAGAAAACATTAAAATGAATAATTAAACCTCCTCAAAAAATAACTATCAAAAACCGGCTAGAGCAACTGTAGGGCCAAAAGACAAGAAAGGCATAAAAAGAGCACTTCAAAATTACAAGCCTGTAAAATATTACAACTAATAAGTAACTTGGCAAGCTTTCATACTGAACTCTTTTATGTGGAGTCAAACAGAAATACTGCTTGAAGGGACTATGCACAACTCAACAAAATAAGCACTAAAAAATCACCAGAACAGGACAATATTCACCCAAAAGCTCAAAAAGAACATGAGGTTGACAGGATTGAATCATGTGTATATAATCTCTTACTTCAAGTTGTTTTACTGACAGAGAAATTACTACTGGATCCCTTGCCTTCTACATCTAAAAGAAGTCCAGAAATATAACAAATTACAGGTCAGAAATCCAGTGTGTGCTCCAGACAGATGGACAGAATAGCATTATCAGACACAGACAAATAAGATGCTGGGAAGAATTATCACAGCCTTTGCTTTTCAGGGGAGTCCTGCTTCACAACCACAAAGAAGTCAATAAGCACACAAACAGAAGACATCCAGGGAATATATTTTATTTTCAAAATATATTTTTATTTTCAAAAAATATACAAGAAACCTCAGCAGATGTTCTTAAAAAGTTCTAAGCAGACAGGACATGAAGAAGGCAGCATTAAGGCAACCTTATACACAAAGGAGCTTTTAAGGCACAGTCCCATTTCTATTACTGATCCTCAGTCTCAGGCAGTATTTACTGTGCTGTTTTTATGTGAAGATACTTACAGGCCACCTAGGACAATTCTTGCATCCCCTTGTACCTATAAGATACTTGACTCAAAGGTACTTTCATGCTTTACAAATATCAAGAACATCTTTACTGGAAAGGAATAACTTCAGATGCTGTATGGCATTTCTATATACGTAATGCAAGCTTGAGTTCAACTCTTCAGTGAAAGATATCTTAGTATTTGGTTCTGCAATATGAATCATACCTGGTGTTTGGTTTTAAGGGAGTCTACTTCCTGAGCGAAATTCTCTTCCAATGCTTTTATTTTTCCTTCACAGTACATGTCCTTGAGACGTAGCTCGTAATCACTTTCTGTCTGCAGATCTTTCACACAAATCTGCAGGTCTAGTATTGCCTGAGTCTGTTAGGACATGGACGAGAAAACAGTTTTAAGAGAGAGAATATTTGCCATCGGCAACAGCTTGTTAAGGATGTTTTATTTACGTGCATGTATTTATGAACAACAGCCTTTACAGAGAATCTTCAGACAGACCAAGAAGTTCCAGAAGTAAGGTTCCTTTGCTATCTTACAAGACAGTTTATAAAAATGCATCTTCTTACTTCTCTACTCCATTAAAAGTGCTTTCAAGAGACTGGGGAAAGTATTAGAGAAAAGTCTAAACCTTTCTCCACACTCCCTGTTTGTATAATGCTGCTTGCATATTGACAAGCTGCTGCAGCAACTTGCTGTAACCTCTTTGACCAAAGCCATGCAAGCCATATAGGACTGGCTGGTAACAAGCATCATGCAAATGCAGTTCACAGAAATCCTATGGCTGATGTTTGCGAGTTGCTCCTCCTACCTTCTCGTCTATATCTGATCTCATGATCAACACCTCCTCAGCATACTGAAGTTCCTGTTCCCCTTTTAGTCCCCCACCTTCTTTATCATGCACTTTCCAGATAAATATACAGCCATCCTCTGAAGCAGTCAGTAGAAATTGGTCATCATTTGTTATTGTCATCTTAGAAGGAAGAGACAACAAAATAATAGACGAGACATCGAAGAATGGAGACACGGTTTTATTTTACACCACATTTTTCTCCCCACCCACATACTCCCTTCATTTCTACCACAGAAAGTCAACAGCTGAAATAGTAACATAGCCCCACTACCAACTTTTTGATTATATCCTCTACTTCTGTTCCACCCTGGTTGAAACAACAAAGGGAAGGGAAAGAATATGTGTAGACACTGGATCTGCTTCTGGTCTCAAAGCCAGAGAAGATTTTTAAAAACCTGAAACGGAAAAGACCTTCTAGACAATTACAGCTCAGGCAATTTATATTACAATTCCAAAGGTCTCCAGAGTTTTTCTTTGAGAAGTTGCATGAGCAACAGGTGGCTAAATTTTTTCTTTTGAAACTACAACTAGGCTCACCAAGAACTATCTAGTAATAACTGCTGTCACCTCCTCCAGACCTCCTGTGGCTGCCTGATCTGGCATAGAGTACCTGGGAGATGATGCAGCTTGCAAATGAGGTGAAAGTGGAGTTACAGTAACTGAAGTTCGTATTCTAATGTTGGACTGTGCAAGGATAAGTCAAGGTGCTGTACTTGACAGTGATACTTAAAACGCCAAAATTATGACCAGTTTTAAAAACACAGAACATGTGGCTTCCTGGAGCATGGGGACCTACCAAAGCACACTGAGGGAGCTGGCAGAAGTGCTCACCAAGCCCTTTCAGTCATTTGGCAGCAGTACTGGCTCACTAGGGAAGTCTCAGCTGTCTGGGAATGGGCAAATGTGATGCCCATCTACAAGTGAAAGTGGTGGAATCACCATCCCTGGAGGTATTTAAGAGACGTGTAGATGTGGTGCTTGGGAACATGGTTTAGTGCGGACTTGGCAGTGCTGGGTGAACTGTTGGATTTGATGATCTAAAAGCTCTTTTCCAACCTAAACAATTCTATGACAAAATTACCTTCCTCTTTCCACAAGGAGCTGTATCAAAGTTCTTCATCCAATATGCCATGTTTTGTAACCTGGTGCAAGCCAATTTTTAGCCAACAGCTTATTCCCTGACATATCTAGAGACAGGACTACTATGAATACTGCAATATTCATTCTCCATGTGCAGACTCAGCCTTAATTTTAATGTATTATGCTATGAATTGGGAAGGAGAATCAGCCCTAAAGGAGCTGTGTGCGGCTGGTACCACAGGCAAAAAAAAGAACTCTGTGCTACCTTTGTAACAGCACCTGCATGGGCCTGGTACTCATTGAAACCCTTCTTCAGAGTTAATGGGTACTTCATAGCTCGAATTGTCCCCAGGGATGTACCAACAAATATCATGCTCCCGGAACGAGAGACAGCGACAGTCGTATAAACAACATCATAAGCAGGCACTTCTTGCTGGATCTAAAAAATAAACCAACAACACAAACCACCACACAAAACCCTCACATTACATTAAGTATTTGATTATGCATTGCATGAGTAATTGTTATACCTCTGCCTGCAGCAAATGATGCAGTTAAAAGAATCTATATGCCTATAGAAGTATAGCCTGAACAGTAATTAGTATCAAGCTTTATACATTAAAAAAAAAATAGATTTAAAAGAAATATTTAGATATAAAACTCCTGTATTTATTATAGATATGCAGTATTAAAATTTCAAGCCAAGCTGGTGTGATCTGAAAGATGTAATGGTTATTACATACAATTTACTACTTTTCTGAAAGAAAAAGGCTTGTAGATACAGTGGTAGATGTGATACACTTGTATTTCAGCAGAACAGTTGATACAATATTGCCTATTTAGTTTGTTAACTGGATTAGAAAATTTCTAGGTAAATCCAAGTAAAATTACAAAAATATAAAACTACAACAAAATCTCAGGTTTCATTGTAAAGGACATAAGAACACAAAACTGTCAGTAAATATCATAGCTCTCAGAACCAGACCGATTCCTATTTACCAAATGGATGCTAAGGAAACCAAAGCACCAGTACCCTCCCCAGAGAATTTAACAAAATCCAGAGTGCTTGTTAGCTCACCGAAGACTCTGAAATCTCTTTGAGAGTTTGGTCAGATCCAACAGCAAAGATAATTTTGGCATCATAAGTCAGGGAAATGCTGCTGTAGATGCAGGTCTTGAGCACACATTCTGACTCCTTTTTACCTGTCAACAAGTTCCACTCATACACAGCACCATGTGTGTCACAGGAGACAAATTTAGTGTCATCTGCACTCCATTTAATTGCATGAACCTGCAAAAGCAAAACACACCACGGAGCTTGATGTGTAGGTTATAGATATACAGCATGGACTCACTGTACTGGTAAATCTGTGACAACTTCAGAATCATACTTCAAAGTCTTACTGCAAAACCTCTAGATGTTTCTCAACCAATTCTATTTTAGCATAAAAAAAACAACAGTAAGAACTACTTTATGAACACACTGTCAGGAAAAAGTTCATTGCAATACTGAGTAGATTTTATTTTTGTAATTTATTACTGGGATATTTTATTTTGTTCAGCCAGCTGCCAATCCTTCACCTCCAGTTTAAGGACAGACTTTTCAGATGTATCTAGTGCATGAACACTTTGCCTTCTGACCAAAGAAAATGGGGTTTTCTATTTCTGTTGTTACTTTTTGGGGCAATTTCAAGATCCAAAATTGTACTTTACCTATTCAAAGTGCATATTATCAACTAGTTAATATGTTAATAAGTTGTACTGTATAAGATTTGTTTACTAACCTTCCCAGTATGTCCTTTCAGATTAGTAACATTCTCAAAGGTGATGCTGGAATAAATTTGAATCACATTTCCGTTAACTGCAGCAAAAAGATGGCCTCCATTACTGAATGAGCACTACAAAAAGAACATAACCACCCATTACTGTAGATGGAATGGATAAAAACATTCCTGCATTGAATTTCAATTACATCCTTTAATATCAAATTGTTACATGAAAAGAAAACTCCATGACATAATTAGCCACTTATAGTTTTCTTAATCAATG
The DNA here is from genome assembly GCF_017639235.1 of Corvus kubaryi. Taxonomy (NCBI): domain Eukaryota; kingdom Metazoa; phylum Chordata; class Aves; order Passeriformes; family Corvidae; genus Corvus; species Corvus kubaryi. The sequence continues at coordinate 15,300,270 of NW_024581108.1, read as the reverse complement.
CTTTGCCCTGTAAAATTCAGTTTTTGAGTATTTCTGAGCAAATTATCCCTTCTGCTGCTTCCCAAGTCCACAGTTACACATAAGCCTCTGGGCCCGTTCTCCAATAGTCAGAATCCATTTCTCGATGCTTTGATATAGGATATCCTATATCCTCCGAGGATATATTGGAGAAGTTTCTGTTTTCTGTCACGTTCTTCACCACTCTGCTCCCCATAACTGCCCAATTTCATTTTTGTACCACTCCTTACCTCTCTACATTTTTTCACAGCAAACTCCTTGAAAATACGCATGTCCTCGTACAGCAGACTTATGAATCGTAGTTTGTCAGAAAACCCAACCAAACAGAAAAGGCCAGTAGGATGAAGTGATACTGTGTATGCTTCCTCCTGATACTCCTTACACAGCTCCAAAGTGCTGAAAGAGAAAACCATTGAGCAGTATGGAATAGGACAAACTCCCGATTGCACACCTGACAGGATATTATCTGGCCCAGCAAGGACATCTGCAGCTACAGTCTGACTCTGCCTTGTCCTTAAGGAAGTGTGTTGTTATTCAGTTAAGTAATCATCACACAGATGTTACAGGAAACAAAAGTAAATTTGACTTTCTGATTCACAGAGAAGTGTGGAAGGTGCAAGAGCAAATCCTTGTGTACTGGAATACAATGAAGAAGGCAAATGAATTGCTGATTGCAATCCTACACAAACATCTCTTGAGATTTGTTTTTCTCTCCAGGGAACCTCAACAGCTGGAGTAATTTTTCTTAAGAACTATGGCTAAGAAGAAGGAGATGGGACAACAGTATCATAAGACAAAGCTGAATGGAACTTTCCTGAAGAGTTTTTTCCAAAACACAAGAAGTCTGACACAAAAATAGCTTAATATAAAAAGGTTTGTATTCTTTTGGCACCTGTTCTAAAGGCACTGCATATTCACACTCCCCAAATCATGTCAGTAATACCATTTACATCCCACACCACACAAGAATTTTACCAGAACAACACTCTCATTCATATGAAATTGCTGCTGTTGCCTGCTAAACACAATATACAAAAAAGTGAGAGGTAATAACAAATCCAAACAACTCGTTACTTCGTCTTGTAATTCCAGATGCGAACAGATCTATCCAGGGAACACGTAGCAAGAATGGGTTTCCAAGTACACATGTCCAGACCAGTGATTGAATTAGAATGCAATGGGAAATTCATATATGCAAAATAAGATGTCTTCTCCTGAGAAGGAATGAGAACATAAGGAAATCACAAATATTTCATTGCAGGCAGTAAGTCAGATAAAAATAATCTATCATGGGTCTTTGCGTACAGTTGTAGAATAGATTTGAGGGAACCACTTAATCCTTTCACTGCACTGGTCTGAACATAACAATGTTAAAAACCTAACTGTGTTAGTTTTAAGTTTATAATTAATCATCAGGAAAAGTGGTGCAGGGCAGAGCAGTGAGAGCATATTGTATGTAAAAAAAGGCAAGTTAGATAAATAAATAAACCTGCAAGAATTCAGTTAACACCTTCTGGTCATGCAGATATTTAAAAAAAGTCAAGCGCTGAGTGATAGAAAACTTCACCAGGATGTCTAGCTACCACATGCTGGAAGTGAAGCACCAATAAAATTTTAGGCTGCATGTGGAAACAGGACCCCTAGCTACAAGCCCTCTTCCTGTGAAGATCTTTCCATATGCCTGTACACAGGTTAGGTGCTCAATTCCATGTAAGTCTATTTCATGATAATACATTTTTCACTTGTCTTTGTATTATTTAACTCCTACAGAGTAGGGAAGGTTTTTTATTGTGTGTGTATTTCACAAAGAGGTTTCACTTCTAGCTAAGACTTCAACAACTATCATTTTACAGTCAAATGAGATTCCCATGGCTGTTCCAGCTTTACCATTGCATTAAAGTTTCTGCATATTACAGTGGAGCACAAAGCACTAGAGTTACATTGAGGATATCTCAGTTCAAGCCTCAGTGAAGTGGTTCAGCAGTGACAGGCACCCTTAAATGGTCTTAAGTGTCCTCTATCATTCTGCTGAATAGCATCAGGTATTCGCATGGGGGGATGCTTGAGCAAGGGGCTACAGAAATACCACTCTCAGAGATGCACACCCAGCACTTCTTCATATCTTGAGCTTTAAGGGTTCATTTGAAGGATTTTATGAGCATGCATCGTAGAAAACAACACTGAGTAGCCTCCGTCGTTACAATACTGGGCATGAAAGCTGTGAATGTGAACTGCACTTACCCTTATAAGTTTGGTGGAGAACATGGTAAACATGTAGAGCTGATTTTTATTTGTGCTAACGACCATCGTTTCCTCAGAGGGACTGAAGCATATACATGTAATGTCCTGTCTGCCTGACTTTTTTGGCTCAGTGCTGAACAGGTCCTGAGGAAGCTGCACAAGAAAGGCATCCTGTGGGTTGTGCCAGGTTTCCATGTTTTGGTAGTAGGCATGCACACACACAAACTTTCCTTGTAATGCTCCTCTAATAAACACATACATAATACCAGCAAGACAGCTTGGATATTTAATAGCACATAACTACTACAAGGCAGGAAATAGAGGACAAGACGACAACCTAACAGTATCTATAACATTACGGATGAAATGTTATATCAGAGAACATCAGAGGACATTTCAGCAGTAATCTGAAGTACTGCACTAAACAAGAATTAAAATGGTAGTAGAAAAATATCAAGACAAAAACTAACAAGTGTCAGAATGAGGACTGCCTAAAAATTGTGATTTCAGAAAAACAGTTCTTTGTAATGTATCATTAAGGTAGATAAGTCTTATTAGAGGGTCCCATGCATAGGGAAGATCTGACCTTTTAGAACCAGAATATGAAGTCTTGACCAGCTCATTAATGTTCTTATTCAGGGATTGCAGTAAATCAATGCATACAGTTTGCTATAGAACAGTTAGAAGGATTATTTAAGAGTAAGAGTGCACCAGTCTCATGACAGCTGTAATAAATACCTGAGGGGAGAAGAGCTTCTTCTTGGAAAAAAACCAAGCAGCCTAGTTCTTCAAAACTGATGTAAGCTACTTCTTAGTCTCAAAAGCCTCCACAAATAAAAGTTTCTTAAAGGTTTCCTGAAGTTTAGCAGCCCCAAAGCACATTTTACATGTGGGAAGGGAACATACATAACTACCTTGCAAAAGGTCATCAATCACTGACTTTCAGTGTGACCTTTGGCAACTCCTTTCGACATCACCAGGACAGTTAGCTAATGCTTACAATGCAATTTAGCAATGTGCTATTATTAATAACTGAATCAGAAGCACTCACAGTTCTCTAAACAAGGCTCCGCTGAATAATTGCTTAGAAAAGCTTGTTTCCTCCTTACCCAGACTTCTTGACTCTCCTCATAGCCCTCCTTTTCCTCGTTCTTCTCAAACAGAAGAACAACTCCTGGGCTAGGTGAACATGCAAACCCTTTGGAATATGCTGCAACTGCAGATATTTGAGGCAGAGAATGCTGTTGTAAACCATTATCTTCAAAGGCCAGGCCACTAGAAACACCAGAAATGCAATTAGGAAATACATGAAGACTTAAAAATAAAGAAGCACAAATCAAAAAAGGCTAGGCAGCAGTCAACATCATAAACTGGAGAAGAAGGAAGTAACTCATCTGCAGGCAAAAGCATGGAACTGTTACTAATAATATTTAACAGATTTACCTCTCATATTCTTTTGTTGTTGTATCTTCTTTTAGTTCCTTGGGTGGTTTTCTGTACTCCAAACTCATTTCCCAGTGCAGCTGTCCAGTTTCAAACAAGCTAAGTTTGCCTTTATCAGTGCCACATATAACTTCCTCCTCGGACAGCCAGGCATGGCACAAGTAGTTTTCTGGCTCTCCCCTTTGTAAATTCATCTGCTTTAAATATCCTTCACTATACTTGAAAAGTTTAAAAAAGCCATTTCCAGTGATACAAACCTGGGTATTGTCTTGAGGATTAAAGCTCACCTATGGAACAAAAAAGAGATGAAGTTTTCAACTTGAACATAGTTTTCAACTATGTTCAAAAATATGCAAGTATTATACCTGATCTGAAGACTTTCTATACCAGATACAGGAAAACAAACAAAGGAAGGTGGTTCATAGAAACACACAGGAATACCAAAGAGACCAAGAATTAACCATCACAACTACATATTGCAGTTTTTCACCTTTCAAAAGTGTGTCTATCAAAATTAAATTACAAAAGGAAGGCCAAAATACCTCTTTACTACTATTAGCAAGTTTTTCCAGTAGCAAGCTTCCTGAAAAGCGGGACCAGAAGACACACAGAAAACTGCAGGAAGGAAAAGGTGCACTGAGAACTTCCAAGAAGTGTGTTGCAACTACGGAGCACAGCCAACATATTTAGTGTATGCTTTTGCAGGGATATGAGGGGCACATTGCACACTCACTGGCCTGTTGTACTGGCCCCGTAACATAGATCTCATGTGATATAAGAGAATCTCATGTGATACAACAGATACAAATGTGAGAATGTCCATTATGGGTCAATGCAAAACTTTATTTAGCCTAGTGTCCTGTTGCTGAGGGTGGCCAACAGCAGATGGCAAGAGAGGTCAGAAAAACCATGAAATCTACAGTGTGGAGCCCTCTCCTCCTTTTGCCCTGGATAAAAGCCATGTGGCAACGGGAAAATGCACTGTGCACATGTCCTGAAGGATGAACGTATGTCCAACCTCGCACCTGCTACTTGTTGAACTAAAGTTTGATCCTTTTATGCACCCTTTTGAAAAGTGAAGTATGCTCCCGAAGAACCAGTCAACTGTGAACGGGAGTGTTCATAATGAGCCGCCGAGACGCCGGCACAGCCCGGGTTTGGAAGTTTTGGAAGCAGGCGGAGGTGGTGGAGCCGTTACCTGGCAGGGGCCATCGCCCGCGGCCGGGACGCGGACGGACGCCGCCAGCTGCTGCTTCTCCCACAGCCAGAAGGTGAGGTGTCCCTCGGGGGGGGCCGTGGCGGCCGCCAGGAACTGGCTGTCGGGGGAGAAGGCGAGGGACACCACCTGCCGCGCCGGCAGCTCGGCGGCGGCCAGCACCCTCCGCCGCCGCGCCCGCTCCGCCGCCAGCTCATAGACCGCCAGCACCGGCTGCTCCCCCGCCGCCTCCGACAGCGCCAGGAACCGCCGGCTGGTGCTGACGGCCAGCGCCTGAACGCCCCGGCTCTTCTCCGTGCCTGCGGGGAGCAGAGCGGTCAGGGCGGGCCGCGATCGGGGCCGGGATCAGGGTTGGGACCGGGGTCGGTGCTACCTGAGATGAAGTTGTGCCACTTGTGCTCGAGGTGCAGCCGCAGGCAGCCCGCCCCCGCGGCGTGCAGCACCACCCGCTCCTCCAAGAAGCAGACACCGCCGGCCACCCGCGGCCGGCAGCCGAACACGGCCACGGGCAGCACGGCCGCTCCCGCCATGCTGCCGCCGCCGCCGTCGCCGTGGTGACCGCGGCCCCGGCGGCCCCGGAAGCGGCGGCGCACGCGGCCGGAAGTGGCGGCGGCGGCAGCGATGGCGGCAGCGGTGGCGCGGCGTGGGTCCTTCTCGGACTCCGGCTCGGACTCGGAGGACTCCTCGCTCTCGGACTCGGAGGTGAGCCCGTGGCCGCGGTGGCGGGACCGGTGGGGAAGGGCCGCCCGGTGCCGGCGGCGCGGAGTGACCGAACTCTCTCACAGCTCCAGGAGGCCTTCGCGAGGGGCGCGCTGAAGCCGGGGCTCAACGTGGTGCTGGAGGAGCGGCCGAAGCGGCGCAATGACACGGTGAGCGGGGATGCGCGGGCTGCGGCGTGGGAACCCCGGCCCGGGCCCGCGGGCCCAGCGCCAGGTGCGGGGCGCAGGAGGCGCGGCGGGGCCGCGGGAGTCGGGGCCGGGCGGGCTCCGGTGCCCTGCACTGCTGGGGATTTCGGGTTTCTCCCGGCGGCCCCGAGAGCAGCCCGCGGTGTGGCGCGGATACTGAGCCGGGCCAGCCGCGCGGACCGGTCCGTGCGGTGCTGTACAGAGCTGTGCTCCTTTCACAGGACGGCCTGAAGCAGTGCCTGGCCGAATTCAGGCAGCAGCTCGCGTGGGTGGAAAGGCTGGACGTGACTCTGGGCCCGGTCGCGGACCCCGTCTCTCAGAGTGCTTCTACGTCTGCTGCCGTTGACCCTGAGAACGATTTCCAGAGAGAGATGAGTTTGTAAGTGTCAAAGAGAAATTTCATGTAGTGTCCCAGCGTGCTGCTTTGGGTTTGGAGTTATGTTTCACTAGTGTGCTACCGCCTGCTATACTGGCTGTCATGGTGGCACTCTTGGGCTATGTTATTTTGCATTCGATGGCTCTGAATGTTTTCCAGAATAACTACGAATTAGTGCTAGTATATTTAGCTGCCGTGTGACTGAAAATAAAGAATTTCCCTCTTCATAGCAGACTTTGATCCTTTGCTGAGAAGTTTATTTTAAAAGCTCCTTGATAGCAGGACTTTAACACAAGATATGGATTTTTCTTTGTGGGTTTGTTTTGGTGTTCTTACAGTTCTCTTGTTTTGCTTAGCCTTTTATATTCCAACGTGTAAAACTTTAACTGGAAATAAGGTAAATGTATATGTGCAAGATATAAGTGTTAATATTGTACTGCCACCTGAGCTGCTTTCAGTAGCACTGGACATGGACAGAATGTTGATATAATTCTGGACCCATGCTTGTCAGATCCCAGTATCAGCCTGCTTGTGTGAGCAGTTTGTGTCAGCACTGTGAGGTGCCTGACACGCAGGTACAGGGCTGGTGCAGTGACAGAGTCAGTGTGGTGACAGGGCTGGTGCAGTGCCAGGGCTGGTGCAGTGCCAGGGCTGGTGCAGTGCCAGTGCCGGTGTGGTGACAGGGCTGGTGCAGTGCCAGGGCTGGTGCAGTGCCAGTGCCGGTGCAGTGCCAGGGCTGGTGCAGTGCCAGTGCCAGTGCGGTGACAGGGCTGGTGCAGTGACAGGGCTGGTGCAGTGCCAGTGCCGGTGCAGTGCCAGGGCTGGTGCAGTGCCAGTGCCAGTGCGGTGACAGGGCTGGTGCAGTGACAGGGCTGGTGCAGTGACAGAGTGGTGTGGGGACAGAGTCAGTGCAGTGACAGAGCCGCTGCAGTGACAGCTGTGCTGTGCTCTCTCCCAGCTACCGGCAGGCGCAGGCAGCTGTCCTGGAAGCCCTCCCTAGGCTGCATAAGCTCCAAGTTCCTACGAGGAGGCCGGATGATTACTTTGCAGAGATGGCCAAATCAGACCAACAGATGCAGAAGGTACGTGCAATGAATGTCTTTCTTTCCTGTGTAACGTGTGTGTTTTAGCCTGTGGTAGGGAGTAAATTTAAGGTGTAATGTGTGAATACTGGCCTTAATCTCTTTTCTGATTCCTGTGACAGTGACTGTGTTTGAAACTTTGTGACAGGAGATTTCTTTCTGTTTAGGCATTTCAGTGCAATGTGGGGATTTTTATAACAGGTTGGATGATAAATTAGAAAAGGAGATTTTTTCTTAGTATGTGTAACAGTGGATGTAAACTTTCCTGTGTTTTTGCTCTTTGTCATAAGACTTGCACTTGACTGTGGCTTTAATGCAATCTTTTTTTCCTATTTAAGTATCACCTTTTGTTTCTTGTCAGTGTGTTCTCGTTTTCTGTGATTTTAAACTGTATGTTATTGAATGAATCTGTCTTGGAGAATCAGACTGGTGTAGGAAATAAGACTTTCACACACTTGCTTCTTGACTGTAGTCTTTGCTCAAAATGGAACTCTGTTTTTTGGTTTAGATTTGGAAAAAAGACTACATTGTATAAGTTAAACAAACATGAGCTGGAGTCTAGTTTAAAGGTTCATGTATGACTGGGTCACTTTTGCTTTCTGATGGAACCTTTCTAGAGAAGATGAAAAACAATAATTAGGTCGTGCTAAGGCTTAAGTCAATCCTGCACATTACTGTTCTCTTCTTTTGCTGACTTCCATTTGAAGAACAGTTCTTATCTCCCAGTGGAGTCACACACTGAATTATGAAGATGTGTTGAAATCTTTGTAATCCTTCGTAATGCAGCATCCTTAGAAAAATGTTTGTGAACAAGGAGGGAATGGAAAAGATGTTTTCTACAGGATTGTTGACTTTTCTTCAGTGCTTTACTTTTAATAATGACAAGAAAGAAACAAGCAAGTCTTCTTTATACACCCAAATAGACTGGCAAGATACTCTCAGTTCCATTAGAGCCCATTATAAGGCTTTGTCTTCTCTTGTGTGAGTTTTGTCTTTTTAGCCAGATTTTGGCTACAGATCAGTTCAGGAATTTCTGTGATTGTTCCTTGAGCTGAAAGGATGTTATGCCTATAGGCATTATCTGATTGAGAGATGTTTTCTTTTTTTACACTCATAGATAGCTCACAAATCCTGACTTTGGGACTGTACAGTAATCATAAAATTACCTTTTTTTCTTTTGTGTTACTGATAAATTTTGTTTTTTCTATTCCCTTACCAGATTCGACAGAAGCTTAAGAGTAAACAGGAAGCAATGGAAAGGTCTGAGAAAGCAAAACAACTCCGTGCAATGAGAAAATATGGCAAGAAGGTGAGGAGCAACAAAAGGGACATGTACAAAAGGATCTGTGACAAGAATTTAGAGCCTGAGTGAGGAATTGGAAAAGTGAGACCACAGGAGCCAGACAGGAGTCTGGCTAAAACATACAGAATCTGTCTAGTCTTCTGTCTAGCTGTTCTGAAGGAAAACAGAGCAAAAGATAGGATACCTTAAAAAAAAGTATGGGATACTGCAAGAAACAACACTAACATTCTGCTTCTAATCTCAGGTGCAAGTTGAGATTCTGCAGAGGAGACAAAAAGAGAAGAAAAATATGTTGAATGCAGTCAAGAAATACCAGAAAGGTAAAGTCAACTTGTCTAAGAGAGCAAATGTGTAATGGCAGTATTGGTGTGTGAGCAGTGTAGGGCAATGTGATGTGGTCACTACGTCCCTACTTCTCGGCCCTGAGCTTGGCCAGCTGCTGCTGTGCGGAATCGTGTGCCAGTGGCAGTGAAAAGCCTCCCAAGCAGCTGTTCTTCAGTGAGGGTGACCTGTTGCTATTACTTGTTTAGATTGAAAATTAGTATTTTCTGAGGTGTAGCTGTGATGTCTTCACTCTTGCAGGTCTCTCTGACAAGCTGGACTTTCTAGATGAAGAGCAGACATCGTCTCAGGGGAATAAGAAAGGCAATGCAAGTCAACGGACAAAGAAGGGGTGAGACCAGAAACAAAAGATAGTTAAACACAGAATGTCTGATTTTTTCAGTCTTCTCAGGGGATAATTTTGGGGAACAAGAAAACTGTTCTGCTTAGTGTTAAAGTAAGTCCAAGGTGGCTTTCTGCCCCTAAAGAGAAGAAAACTATGGCCAAAATGGAACAGAGACTGAAATGTGCTAATTTCTGCATCATCTTTGTTATGAGGGGAAAGGTTTATGATGGTTGATGGGAGACCATGAATATATATGTCTGTTTCGAGAGCTTTCTACAACAAGGAATATAGGCAGTGATGCTGGTTGGTTGTTTTTCAGACCAAATGCCAAAAGACGATACAAAAATCAGAAGTTTGGTTTTGGTGGGAAGAAGAAGGGCTCAAAATGGAACACAAAGGAGAGTTTTAATGATGTATCCAGCTTCCAATCAAAAGTGGCTCACAACAAAGGCCCAGGGAAAGGAGGAAGAGGAGGAAAAGGAGGGAAAAAAGCCCTTAATGTAAGTAAAATGTTTCATGAAAATAATCCTGGTTGGCTAGGAAGCCAGGCCATGTCTGGCAGGGAGAGATGAGCACATGATGGGTGCCTCCAGCATCTGGAAGTGATGCCTATCTTTGGGAGCTAAGCATAATTCAGTTACTAACAGAGTTGAGGACTGGTTTGGTATCAGCAGGAAAATGAGAAGGGGAATTAAAAAGTGCTGTTTGCTACCGGTATGCCAAAACCTCCCTCTCCAGATGTACTGACAAATATTCTCTCCTGGGTATCCTCCCCAAGCTATAGAGCTAGAACAAAGATGGAGAACATGAAAATAAAGATCTGAATCTGTCCTATTTTTTGCAGAAGAGACCTGGAAAGAGAGCAAGGCAGAAAATGAAGAACCGAGCCCGTTAAGAGGACTATGCTCCCCAGTGTGGTTCCTGTGTTTCTTTGTGTTGCAAGATGTGTTTCTGCTGTCATGAAGCAACTAACTCTGGAGCAAGCTGGATGCTTTACAATGGCAAGGAAAAGAAGTCAGTGGAAACCAGTGCCTTATCACTAATTTCTTTTTACTGTGTGTTTTGTTGAAGGATTGTTTTCTACTTAAATCTTTGGTGTGTGAATGCATTAAATGGTTTGCACAGAACTATGTGTAACTCATATTTAGCTGTTCTGTGAATGGTGGCTGAAGCCTGCCCTTTGTTCCCTTCATTCTGACAGCTTTTTCCACCACTACTGTTAAGATGAAGCTGGTGACCTTGAGTTCTGGGTCATGTTGCCGATGTCGAAAGAAGTCTGAAAATTTTTGAGATGTTAGAGTGGTTTTTTAGACTATTTGTGTAGATGGGTATAGAAACAGCAGTGAGACGAATACAGAGCCTTGCAGATAGATTTATTTGTGTCACTGTTGTCAGGTTGCAAATCTGGACAGATTGAGGTTTTCTTTTTTCTATTGTCTCTCACCAGAAATCTGCCAGACTGGCTAGATAATGAGCAGGGCCTAACACACTAGATGTCATTAACATTCTATCTGTGGCTTTCCCCCCATAGTAGTCCTTAAGACTTCTCTCCCCGTGGCGCAGGGTAGCCATGGATCGTAATCTCAGTTATCCGGCGTGGGAAGTAGAATCTGCGGTCAGTACGGTCCAAAGGAACCTGGGAAACAAAAATGACAAACCGTCATGTGTTTTTACTAAAATTAATAGTAGTAGTCCCTCCTGAGGAGAGTGATGCACAGAGTTCTGCTGCTGAGAAATGTCCAAATGACGGAAGAGCAGGGTACCACTGTGCTGTTCACTGCTTTGTCATGGTCAAACCTGCTGAAAAAGGAAAACTTAACAAATTAAACAACATCATGAGTCCTGACTCTAAACATTGAACTTGCTCCCCTACACACAATTTTAGTTGCATCTTCCCTGCCAGACTAATTCTACCAGCAGTTCCTTAATATCATAGAGCCCGGCGGGGATGTCTGTCTCTACCCTTGTCATGAGTAACTAGTTTACTTGATGTGTAATATGAGAAGTCAGTGAAGACTGTCTTATTTTCTTATTTATCTTAGTTTTCTTTATAACAGGCCAAAATTTGCCTTTCTCAAAACACTAATCTACAAAGTCAGTGATCATCTGTTTGTCAGATATGATTGATGTCTCAGCTTGTTAATCATATTTCTTTTCTTCCTGTTTATTCACACTTCCCCAGATGAATCCTCGCTGGTGTATCTGCTTTGGGTATACTTATGTGATTATTAATTTTATGGTTCTGCTTGCAATTTGTTCGAAAGACGCTGTGCAGCAGCATGTTTCTTTTCACAGTACTTCTGTACATTACTTCACATTGCTCACTACACCATTTCTCATGGCTGAATGCTTTAATAAACAGCCCTGAGTACACCTGTGGCATTTGGCAGTGCACTGTCACTGTCACCGTAGATGTTTTGCATTCGGGTTTCTCAGGGGAAGTGTACTGCTTCTCTGTTCACAAGTCTGTGCCAGTGTGAAGAGTCCTCTTAGGTGTAAACTTTAAAAATTTGTTACCTGTGAACGGCTCTGCTCATTCCTAATAATTCTTGTTTTCCTTGTTTGTCACAAATTGTTTTCCTGCATGAGTATTTTTCAGTGTGACAGGCTTAACATCTCTGAATCCTGTAAAGAGCTGAATCTTTAAGCACCCTACTCACCAAAGGTGTTGTGTTCCAGCCAATTTCTTGGCTTTCAGTTTGTGGCTCTGAATATTTCTTTCTTGGCACCAGTACTGCACGGTGAAGAAGATTCAGGAATTCATCTGTTGTTTTACGAGACACAGATACAAATGAAAGAAAGCGTGTTTAAAAATCAGTCACCTGTGCACCTGTGTTAAAATGTGTTAGAATCTTAACGCTCTCCAAGCCATAACAAGAAAGCCAAGGTAGAGGCAGCCTCTGTGCTGCTGTGATGATATTGTCAGAGTGCATGGTGATGTTTCTACTTGAATATCTCCTGAAGAAGTTTCAAGATTTGCCTGACAATACTGTCCTGTTAGTTCTGGTATCCCTGTCTACTGTACTGCACCATCTTACTTTTCCTACACCACATCTAGTACAAACCAGTGCTCCATGACAGCTCTTGACTTTTTCAGTTGCCTGCAGTCTTTCCCTGGTTTGGTTTTCTACCCTCCTCAGTCCTTGACTAGAACAGGCCAACCTTACCTGACCCATCAAGATTTTTAGGCAAAATTAGCATTTTAGAAATAAGGGAGCAACTGTTAAATGGGTTCTCGTTACAGTACTCAAAGACTGGGCAGCCATTTCAGCAGTTTAACCTGTGTGGTGGTTAGGTAGACTCTGCAATGCCAGGCAACACGTACATATAGAACATGCTTCTAGGTATTTTTGTTTTCCCCTTAGATTCTCAAGCAAAATTTTATAGTATGAATATAAGGAATTAAATGTATTTTACAGCATATATTTATTTTAATTAAAAACAAAAATAAAAGCATAATTGCATGAATGCAAACTTGTGCTGAAAATGGAAAGTAACGGGAAAGGGCCTTAAGGTGGAAAAAAACCTGCTTTACAAACAACAATCATAAAAGCATTTAACTTACTTATATGATCACAGAGGCGTTTACACATACATGGTATTTTAGACTGATTACAATTATTAAATCTTACGTGTTAATTTTCTTACGTAATTATCACAAGGTTTTGAGAGACTTCTTACCATCTGTTGGCTCATGTACGTTTTCATGCCAAGACATTGGCTTCCTAGCAACCATGTGAACTGGAAAGAAATGAGGCAGGTGATTTACTTCTATGTGAACTTGGCATCACAGCCAGGTGTAGAATATGTATTATTGAACTGCATGTGAATAGAAGATAATGAGTTACAAATACTGACTAATGGCAACTTGTAGGAAGGGAATGGCGTTAAGTGTGCTAAAGGCCCTTTTACAGGATGCTGCCTTTGCTCACCACATCAGAGTCCCGCCCCACCCAAGGGGTGGCCTGCAGAGTGCCGAGTCTCAGGAAATTATTTTCCTTTGTTGATTTATTGCAAAACCTAGACCTGAAAGAATACTCACATCACCTGTCTGTACTAGCACAAACTGTGAATTGGCAGGGAGGAAGCAGACCAGGAGCTGAAGGAACATGGTATAGTGTTGGGGTCCTCTACCCCATCTTGGCTCTGTATTTACACAGAATTTGTAGGTTCCACATCCTAAATAGTTGCCTCACTTCTATGTGGTTACTAAAGGCACCATCTGGGCAAATGGGTCATGTCTCCGTTCTGAGTGTGCAGACCAGTTCATCAGGCAACAGGAAGGACCACCAGTTGCCCTTTGCAGCTTTACCCCTCTCACTGGCCACTGCTGCCGTGCTTGGGTGAAGCTGCTTGTCTCCGGCGTGCAGCTGAGCGCTGCGGGCCTGCCTTCGCCCTCCCTGCTCCCCTCACCGCTTGTCTTGCCCGGCGCTTTACGCCAGTTCCCTGTGGCCGCGAGGCCTCACCGGGCTGGAGGGGGTTCACGGTGTACTTCGTGAAGACCAGCTGCCACTGCCGCTCCTTGTTGGCCCGCTCGCTGTGGAAGCGGTTCTGCAGCGCGTCCGGCGGTCCCCTGTCGCTGCTGCGATCGGCCATGGCCGCGCCGGCGCCGCGCGTCCCGCGCCCATGGCAACGCCCACGTGTTGCCGGCGAGGCCGCTGATTGGTCCACCCGGCGCTCCGCCTCGCGCCCCTTTCTTCGCGCCTGCTATTGGCCGTCGAGTTAAAGCCCCGGCGCTGATTGGCGGCGGCGCACGCGGCGCGTTTGAACGGCCGGCGGGGCGATGGAGGCGGCGGAGCTGCGCTGCACGGCGGCCGTGGAGCAGCCGCTGCCGGGGGGACTCGCTCCGCGCCGCCGTGTGATGCGGGATGCGACCGTGCTGCTGGGCCGCAACGAGCTGCGGCAGCCCGTGCTGCGGGTGGCCGGCGGCAGCGGCGCGGCGGCGGCGGTGCTGAGCTTCGCGCTGGTCGGTGACGCCGTGAGGCTCTTCACGCGGTTCGCGGGCGAGGGGCGGGCGGCGGTGCGCGTGGGGCCGGACGGCGCCCAGGTGCTGCTGTCCGACTGTCCCCCGGACGCTCTGCGCCGCTTCCTCCGCCTCCTGCGGCTCAAGGTGGCCGCCGGGTCGCGGGACGAGCCGCGCCGTCCCCGCCTGCTGGACCGGCCGCCGCCGTCCTTCTCCGTCATCAGCCCGGTGCAGGAGCGGGACCTGCTGTGCGGCCCCGGCCGCCGCCGCGCCGGCGAAGAGCCGGGGGAACGCCCGGCGGAGGTGAGTTCCGGGGCGAGGGGGCCGCCCCGGGTAGCGGCCCTGCCCTCACAGCGCACCCCCGCCTGTCCCGCAGGTGCCCCGCGCGGAGAGGCGGCCCCCGGCGAGGCTCTCGGCGGAGCAGGAGGCGGTGTTGGGCGCCGTGAGGAGCGGGAAGAGCATCTTCTTTACCGGCTCTGCAGGTGAGGGGCCCTGGAGACTCTCATCGGCTCCCCGGGGAAAGTGCTGGCCATTGACCTGTTGCTTCTCCCTCGAAGGGACTGGGAAGTCGTTCCTGCTGAAGAAAATCGTGGGCTCCCTCCCTCCGAACATCACCTACGCTACAGCCAGTACGGGAGTGGCAGCTTGTCACATCGGTGGCACTACTCTCCATGCCTTTGCAGGTGATGGCCTGCCCGACAGCAAGGGGCTGGGGGCTCTCACTCCCTTCCCAAAGAATCAGGAGCATCCTAAAGCATTACTTTTTTCTCTTCTGACAGGGATTGGCTCTGGGAAGGCACCGCTGGAACAGTGCATTCAGCTGGCAGAGAGGCCGGGGGTGCGCCAGCACTGGCTGGCCTGCCAGCACTTAATTATCGATGAGATCTCAATGGTGGATGGCAAGTTCTTTGACAAGCTGGAGGCAGTGGCAAGGTGAGCAGTTGTCAGGTCAAACAACTAGTGGAAATGAATTTCCCTGAACTTCCAGGCTGCTTCCTTTCTTTAGTTTTGTGAATGGATACAAGGCAGCTGCTGGTACAGAACTGTAAGGAAGTATGAAATCATAGTATCTGGGCAGACCTTTACCATGAGATAGGTTTTGGTCATGTCCCCTCCTCACTCACAGCTGTGGCTGTTTGGGTTGTTCTCCTCATCTTGTGAGCTAAGTGTTGTCTATAGAGCTGAGTCCAGAATATACAGCTGTGCCCAGAAGGTCTCTCTTGTAGAGGGAAGTAGCTGTAGTATGACAGCCACTAAGCAACCAAGACTGGTAAATGACCTCGGGGGTAGGTAAGCAAAGCAGGTTTAATGTCTTGCACTACTAGCATTGCTTAATTATTTGAGCTCTTCTGACACAACTGGGGATAAACATCTTTCACTGCAGGTAGTCTATGTTTGAATATACTGATAGATTAAGAAGTAGCTTCTGGGACCTGACTATGTCCAGGTTCTGGAGGACATTCAAAACTTTTCTTCCATCCCTTTCAGGGCAGTCAGAAAA
Source organism: Corvus kubaryi (assembly GCF_017639235.1). Classification (NCBI taxonomy): domain Eukaryota; kingdom Metazoa; phylum Chordata; class Aves; order Passeriformes; family Corvidae; genus Corvus; species Corvus kubaryi. The sequence goes on along the minus strand of NW_024581108.1, from coordinate 15,284,555 downwards.
CGGGATGAACCTTTTGGAGGAATTCAGCTAATTATCTGTGGGGATTTCTTACAGCTACCCCCAGTCTGCAAGGCTAATGAAGAAACCAAGTTCTGCTTCCAGGTACAAAACTGTTCCTAAACTCATTCTCATACTTCACATCTGCCTCTTTCTTAACAAGAGAATGATCTTTCCAGGCAAAAAGCTGGAGAAAATGCATCCACATAAACATGGAGCTGACTGAAGTGCGGAGACAGACTGACAAGACCTTTGTCTCGCTCCTGAATGCAATCCGTTTGGGCAGGTGAGGGGAAGCTCCTCTCTCTTTGTAATCCCTGCTCCCCACTGATGGAGCAGAGGAAAGAGCAGTTTGTCACTTTTATGTGTTCCATCAGGAATGTGTAGCTGTGGGCAAAAGCTATAAATGCTTTAGTTAATGTAGACGGGTTTCATATATGCTGCTCTGGTAAGCAAAGACACTTCCTAGGGTCTCTCTGCAATTTCTATGAATTAATTCAAAGGATCCTGAGCTGGCAGTGGCCAGGACAAGGCTGGGGCACATTCTGGCTCTGCTGTCTGACTTTATGCAGGTATCTTTTTCTTTCCTCTCTGGAGGCCTGCATCTTGCACAGACTAATCCAGCTGTGTGGAGGTTACTGCTGCTCAAATCTGTTCACTTTAAAGAATAATTCCCTTTTCCTGCCTACCAGGTGCACAGAGGAGGTCACCAGACAGCTGATGCAGACGGCCGCTCACAGGTCTGAGCGTGATGGGATCCTGGCTACGCGGCTCTGCACCCATAAAGATGATGTAGAAATAACCAATGAGAGACGCTTGCACCAGCTACCAGGTGAACTCTGTGGGGAAACTGCTGGCTTTGGGGCTGAGCTCTGCGTGGATGCAATGGGGGTCCTGGGTGTCAGGTGGAACTAGTGTGTTCTGTCATGCACAACAGCACCAGTCCAAGCCCTGTGCGTTGGAGTTGAGCGGTCTGGGGAAAAAGTTCACCGTTTTTTGTTTAAAAATCCACAATGTCACTATTTGGTTTGTAACAGACAGCAATCTCATGGCTTGCTGTGAGGTAGGGGTGGATAATTTATTGCCTCCACACCCCTGCTTTTTCTTTCTATAGCATCTTAGAAAGGCCATGCTCTCTCCAGCCATGACTTGAATTAAGGGCTACTTAATTTTTTGCCTCCCTTGCTGGCCCTTGGATTCTTCCTTACTCTGCTTTAGAGATCTGGAGTTGGTAGTAAGTGAAACCGCTAAAAATGCTGTCTGCCCAGATCTTAGTTACTGCTGACCTTTGATTCCTGTGCCTTCTCATGCTCTGGAAGTTATATAGGGAAGAGAGGCAATAGTGAGCTCTCTGCTGTTAGATGTGACAAGGTTTGTGTGAGGATGTCCTAGCAGCAGAGCAAAATGGATATTAAAAGAGGAATTGCTGTTAGAAATAAATGCTGAACCTCCTGAAATGCTGTGTAGAATATGTTCAATGGTTGCAATTTCTGTCTTTCTTTCCTTAACAGGAGAAGTGCACGTGTTTGAGGCTTTGGATAGTGACCCAATGCTAGGGAAGTTAATTGATGCTCAGTGTCCTGTGGGTGGTAGAGTTGAGCTAAAGCTCGGAGCTCAGGTAAGTGTGTACATACATGTATGATAGACCAGATCAAATGGCATAAGAAAAATAAAGGAATGTCAGAGAAATGTATAGAGTAGATTAATATATAGAATGCAAATTCAATCTAGAATGGCTGTGCCAGGCCAAAAGAAGACTCCCAATCTTTGTATCTATTCTGCTTAGAATCTTACCCAGATAGAGGGTGAGTACAGGTCCATGTCCTGGGGACAGTGGTGATTGCTGTGGCTTTGACAGACATGTCCCATCAAATTTGGAAGCTTTCCAGTAGCAGAGAGCACAAGCAGTCCTTGCCTGCAGTCTCAGCTCCAGGTACAGCAGGAGTCCCAGCCTGTAAAGGTATAGCACAGCTTGCCATGTTTGCTGGACTGGGCACCTTGCTCTGAGCTAGGGCTGTCAGAGTGGAAAGGATGTGGGATTGTACTTAGTAGTAGCACTGTTTGCTTTGGAAACTTGCTCCTTAGTTGTTCCCAGAATCTATATATGCATAGGCTGGTTGGTGCCTGGGGAAGGGGAAACTGCTCCCTGGATCTGAGTTCACAGCTGTGGACAGAAATAGCTCAAGTAAAGTGTTCAGTGCTGTCAAATGATATAGTTAGGAATCCTAGGAAGGAAAGGCTGTGAAACAATTTCAATCAAATTGGAGATGGTGCTGCAATAGGCAGGATAGGATGATTTGGCCAAATCAGCCTGATGTGCTTATGCTTTCTGGCAAGAAGTTTAGCTGCAGGTGGCTGAACAGGCAGTAGAACCAGTGCATTAAAGAATTTTCTTTTTTGCTGTAGGTGATGCTAGCAAAGAATTTGGATGTGTCTCGAGGGCTGGTGAATGGGGCACGAGGTGTTGTTGCAGGATTTGAAAGTGAACAGAAGGGTAAGTAAGCCTTTTGATTTTTGTTGAAGGAAGTGGGAAAATAGCAAAACAGTTTGTCATTGGTGGCTGATGACTTCTTAATTTTGTTTACAGCTTGGTAATAATTTGAGGGAAAGCAGGGAGATCTCTGCAAGCTTGGGGCTCTCACGAGCTGTGATGTCATGCACTGCATCAGCTGTAGCTATCTGTAGGCCTCTTGTGTTCTCTCTTCTGTATTCTGTATGTAAATGTGTATGCTCATTTCAATTTCCTGTTTGTTCTGTTGAAGCAAGTTTTGATGGATTTTTGTTTGTTTTTCTCAAAGAATAATGTTCTGGTACCTGGAAAATGTATTTTTCTCTGCATCTCAACTGCTAAAATACCTGACTTAAATTCTCCTGCTTAAGTAGGTGTCAAACATAATTTCAGGACATGCTATATACTGTCTGTGGATTTAGGTTTGGTTTAGGCAGAAAAAAGGTGTTCTTAAGCTGCTGACATCCTGGCTGTTGAGCGTCAGGAACACATCCCTGTTTCTTTCCTGCTCCCATTCCTACAGGGCTGCCTAAAGTGAGGTTTCTCTGTGGGGTCACGCAGCTCATAAAAATGGAGAAATGGGTCTTCAAAGGACCCTCAGGAATTCATCTGAGTCGTCAGCAATTGCCTTTAAAATTGGCATGGGCCATTTCCATTCACAAGAGCCAGGTGGGTGTCAGCTGTCTTTAGACTTTTACACCATTATAAACATTATTTCCTGGGTGAGCTTGCATTGCTGGTGAAACAGGAGGGAAAGCTGAAAGGCCCTTATTGGAGGGGAACTCTAGAATATGTGTCTAGCTGCAGAGGGATAGCATCTCTTCTGCTTGTGATGCTTGCCTGTAGGGTCACAGATGGGCTGTCAGTACTACTGGGGTTTCTGTAAGGGCACTGCCATCTGCAGAGTTGGTGTTGGACTATAAAGCAGCATTATTTACCACTGTGGGCTGATGACAGTAGTGTTTCCCTGAGAGTCACCAGCATTAGGGACCCTGAGCTCTGCAGCATAACTGAGGAAGCTGCTGGTGCCACAGCTGTGCTCTTTGGGCTGGACTCGCCCTCTGGCGCTGTGCTGTGGGGATTTTTTCAATATAACTTTCAATGTAACAGTGTAATGTTTTAAAAGTTCCTTCCTTTCCAGAAGACTTCATGATTGGTCTTAGAGGCCTGCGAGTTTGTTCCCCTGCCACAGTTTAAACCAGGCCATTCTGTAAATTCTGCTGCACCTGGGACAACCCATGAGACAGGGCTGGCCAGGCCTTACCCAAACTCTCTCAGATCTGCCTGAGGACTGCTTGAGAATGGTGCCTGCTCCAGTTAACTACTAGGAGTGAAACCAGCAGGATTTCTTTCCCTGCTGTGTTGATTAGATGGGATTTATGGAGTTTCACACAACAAGAGGCTCATTGGAGTCAGTTAGTGGATCCTACTATCTACTAGCAATTTCCTGACAGTGGAAAACTGCCTTTGCTTTCTACTGATTCCCTTTTTTAAAATCAAAACCTTATACCAAAGATGGTACCCTGTACAGACTCACGGGTTAGGTTAGTGTTAGTACAGCACAATGTTCTTGTTTGTTTGCTCTGTAACAAAGCTCTTTGTGCCTTTGCTAGGGCATGTCTTTAGATTGTGTGGAAATCTCCCTGTCTCGTGTCTTTGAAAGTGGGCAGGCTTATGTAGCCCTCTCCCGAGCCCGAAGCCTTGCAGGTCTCCGTGTTCTGGATTTTGACCCAAAAGTAGTGAGAGCTGATCCTGCTGTGCTGCAATTCTACAGACAGCTGAGACGTCATCAGCTTCTGAGCCAGGTAAAGAAAAATCTCACACTAGCAAAGCCTGCCTTGCGCAACCAGGATAGACATGTTCGCACCGAGATGTTTCTTTTTCTTCCTAAGCAAGATCAACACTTGCAGTGGCAAGAGAGATGAAACTGCAGAGCAGCTCTTGGTGACAAAATATCTACTGTAGTGTTGGGGTTGTGTAACACTTGCTGGGCCCTCTGGGTGAAAGGATGGGTTGGGATTCTTTGATCCTCCTCTTGCAGGAAGGAATGAAAGAGAAGTGAGCACAAAATAAATCTGTTGCCTTTTTTTTTTTCTTCGTACTCCCCAAAGGATTCACTACACACCAATTCAGATGCTGATGAGAAGGAGAACTGGAAGTGCAACTGAGAATGCTCTGCTGGTCTCTGTGAGGTGTCAGCACAGACTGCTGAGATGCAGCGATCTTGTTGTGTATATTTGATGACATAGACAAAGTCAAAGGAAATTTTTTAGATGTTTGCTTCATTCAGATAACTCTGGACATGTAGAACTATCCCATCTCATGCCTTTGGAATTTGGAAGGCTTCTGAAGACCCCTTCTGAGCCCACAGCCTTGAGTACTCCTGTGTCACAAAAGCAACTCTAGTAAACAAAATGACTGAACACGGATGTGCCTGAGAGACGTTTCTACAGTTCTCTCCTGCCTGCTAATTGTGTTTTATTCTCTGCACATACAGACTGAAACCTGTGTGCCTTTCTTCAAGTATACCACTGCTGAGAGATGGAAAGTGTGTGCCTCCTTTGCTTGCATGGACTGTTCACAGAAGCTGCTGACACAAGGGAAAGCAGTGCTAAATATCTGGAATACTTGATTCTCCTGCAAGAGAAGAGCTGTTCTTGCTGCCTGACACCAGGAGGCTTTGCATAACTCCTTCCACAAGCAGAACTGTCAGAGTTGCACACTGCCTGTTATGCTGATACATAGCATTTTTATTAGGGTGTTGCATACAATAAGATGTGATTTTTTTTTTTTTTTAACCTTTTGAGATGAGCTGTCACTATCTAAAAATAGGAGGAAGTCCTACATCTTATACCCATAATTATGGAACTATAAGAACTGCGAAGATTCATTACTCCATGAGCAAGAAGGGGGTGAGAGGAGATGGGTGCTGGTGGGACTCCCTCTTGTTTAAACATGTGAGGTTCCCATTCAGATGGGAGTTTCTCCTGGAAAAAATGTGTCGGACTAATAAGGTGGAACTTGAATGTGCAATAGAGAATAATGATTAAGGACATGTGAAGTGAGCTGTAACTTCACTTGTTTCAGTAAAAGCAGAGATGAGCAGAACTAATATACTGCCCTCTTAATAGAGGAGAAGTTTTGGTCTTTGTATTTTAGCACTTTGCTTAAAGCTAAAGTAACTTGTATATTTTATGATGTTTTACATATGGGAATAACATAAAATAACATCCAGCTGGAACTTGTCTCTTGCAGGGGAATGTCTCTAAAAAAGCCTCTGCAGTGTAAGCAAGTTGAAGGCCATTTCTTGGCAGCTGCTCTCCTTAAAGCCAGGAAAGGATGTTGACTAGCCAGTGGTTAACATAACAGAAAACAGACTTTGATAAGATTTCAAAATTTATTTTTAAGTGTATTTTTTAGTGGATTTTTGTTTTGTTTGTGTGTTTGTTGTGTTGTTTTTTTCTGGGCTTGAGAAGGTAGAGTCTTGGAGGAAGCAATAGTCTAAGACAGAAGTGTGACTATTATTCAGAGAGGTCCTTAATGTATCAGCACATTGTTCCTTCAAAGGAGTTTGGTGGGGAATGGATTAAAGTACCTGGAGGTGGAGCTGGAGCCTATGGAAGGCAAATCCCAAACCATGTGCTTGGCCAGGGGGCTGGTTTCAGTTAATACTCCTGTGGGCTTTTAAAGATGGGATGCTGCAGTGTGAGGGCTGTGTGTTGCATTGGAGGTTTAAGTGTGGGATCCGAAATGCCCAGGATGTTAAAGTGAGTTTTACTGTTGGGGTAGACAGCCATGAAGAATATGCCAGGCGTGCCCAGTCATACAAAATGCATTGATTTATTGACTGATTAGGTAAGAGTGATGAGATAATGCAGGTTCAAATCCTTTAATACCTCTTAAAAAGTTCCTGTACCCCTGTAATTGCAAGATAATTTAGAGTGTAAGAGAGGTGAATATGTACAATGCAAATAAACTTTTAATTGTGATTTTGTGAGGCAACTTACTTAACTGCAGCTTTCATGGATTTAGTGACTGAAATCTTTCCAGTTGTATGTGGGGGGTTGGTGCCAATTTGAGATAAAATGCTAAACAGAATTTAAAGATGAAAAGGTTAATCAATATTTCATTTAGTATTAAATCTACATGAAATATTGTGGATGCCTTCTCAGTGATGGAACTGTGGGAGCAGAATAGCTGTGGCTTTTGAAGGGTTGGCATTGGTTCTGAGGCCAAAAGGTGTCCATCTGTGTAAATTTTGGATGTTCTCACTTCCAGCTAAAGCAGATACAGGAACGGGTGCTGAGTTTGAAGGCTGCTATTTAAATCCTAAAAGAAGCAGTCAGGACAAATCTGAGCTGTCAGGCTCTCTCATGGCTCCCCTTTGGTTGGGTTTATGATGAGGCCTTTTTTTAACAGAATAATGCTTCCCTTGATACAATAATTATCCCTTCTTCCACATTCTCCATAGCATATTAATTTTTCTTGCAGAGGTACTGTCTAGAGCTAGAACTCAGTACATCACCATGGGATTAAAAAAAAAAAAACCACAAGTTTTTATTGTGGTGATTGTACTGGAAGAACAGAGCTGCTCCTCTTCCTCTCTTCGTTAAGTCAGTCAAATGAAGAAGAATCTGAAGACTGAGTAGCTTTTTACATGAGGCTGCCTGAGGCCATCAGCTTTCACCTGCTGAGACAAGGTGGGCTCAGCGGGTTGGGTTTTTGCAGGAACAATTTCCGTGAAACTGTCAGAGCAAGCACCTGTGCCATCCTCATCTTGCACAGCCGAGAGCTCGTGCTTCCCCCCTGCCCTGCGTGGATCTTCTCCACAGGCTCTGCTCCTTCGGGAAAAGTCTGCACTGCCATGGTTTCTCTGGGGACCGCAGAGGGACCTGGAGCATCTCCTCCCCTCCAGCCTGGGTGCTCCGAGGTACTCATTTCTCCTGCGGTTTTCCTCACACCCTGCAGTTTCCCCCCTCAGTCTGTTGTTCCAGTGGTTCAGCTGTGCTGGCACTGGCCAGAACTGGCCAGGCTGGGCACAGGGCAGCCCTGACTGCTCCTCACAGAGATTCCCACCAACACCTGGGCTCGGACAGCTGAAACACCGGGAGCCAGGAGTGGGAGCACCCTTCGAAATGCCCCACTACCCTCGCCTGCAGAGTGTACGCTGGATGTCCTGGGATGAGAGGAAAGGCTGGAGGCTCTCTGGTGAGGGGAGAGGCAGGAGCTGGCCCCTGGTGAAGCTGGAGCCCAGGTGACAGAACAGGCTCTATGAGGGCACTTGGCTGAGCAGCGATGGCTTGGTCCTATCCCTGTGGAAAAAGAGGGATTCCATTACTCTGCTCCCATAAATATGGGGAATGAATATTCTCTCTCTTCACAAACTGAAGAGAAAGCATTTAAGCATTTAAACGTCTGTCTTAACTGCAGCTATCATTAAGTGAATTAAACTAAGAGTTTGATTCATAATTGGCATTTCTGTTACCACAAAGTACAGCCATTCTCTTTTCAAATACATTAAACCATAAGAAACTGCTCTATACCAGCTAAAGCTCCATAATGCATTTATGTGTTACTGGAAGCATAGTTCACAAACAGAATGTTACTAAAACCTTACCAGCTTCCAGTTTAAATCTTTTTATGGTGATTTAACACCCTTCTTGTTCTTTATGTGACATTTTCATTATAATTAAACATGAATGTGTCCTCACAGCCTGTGCCCACAAGTCCTGTGAGCACAGGAAAGGCAGCAATAGTCCTGTAGGTCTCGGGTGCTGTAATAAGATTGTGTCCAGGAATTAGACTTTCATATCCAGAATTGCTCTGAATACATCAAAAAAATGCTACTCTTAAGTAATGGAAATATAGTACATTATTGGTTGTGCTATGAATGCTAATAATGTCATTTTTCTTGCAGATATTACAAGTTTCTCATTTTATATTAGGCCACTCTGTGACATATAATTGTCTTCTTGCTGTTAAATCTAAGCAGTTCTGTTATTAGCATGAGAAAAGACCTGAATTGCTAGAGATTGCATTTAGATGTGTAAAATTTCTATTTTGCTGTTTCCTATATGATTATTTTATGCTTCTTTCTATTACAAATCATAAGATGTTGGATGGAATATTTTAGCTGAGCTACTGACTAGTATATAATTTATGAACTCTGGTTATAGAGGCAAAATAAGTTGATAACTCTAAGAGTAGTTTTTCACTTACAAATATTGAATACTGCACTATCTGAATTTTTTTTCTTGTGAATTTGTTATGGTGTTGGTACAGGGGGCTGTCAGATGTTCCAAAGAACATGAGAGCTCTTCTGGGGTGGCAGCTGGGCAGGCACCAACAGCTTCCTAATGGGGACTGGGTTCCAAGGTAACACATGTTTTTACTAAATTGTTTATTACAATATTTCTGCAATGAGAACTATGATAAAAATGCCTCTGAGAAATTTGTTTAAGATTTTTTAATTAAGATTTTTTTTTTTAATGCTATGGAGTTCGTAATATTTTTTTCACCCTCTTATTTCTCAAAATGTATGTTTTTTGTCAACAGGTAGGTGAATGTATACACAAACCACATCTTCCATCTACTCTTCTTAAGCCACTGGGCTATCTATATATCAGCTTTCTATAGGACACAGAATTCTTTTCCCCCCCAAATTATTATAAATACCCTGAGAATTACAGGGGGATTTGCACAGACTTTCAGTTGGAGGTTAGGAGTTGGTCCAGGTCTTTAACGATTCTGAATGCTGTTTTGTTTATTGAAAGATCTGTGACTCCCTCTAATCAAATATCAGGTTAGAGAGGGTATGACATATTTGAAGACAATGCTAGACATTAAAGTAAAAACATAAGTAAAAGTTATTAAGGTTATTCCAGTAGCTAATAATTCACAAAAGTGAGGCATCACATATCTTTTAGTATTTCCAAGTGAAGGCTGGACAGACTTACTGAATGTAATAAATCAAATATGGAAAAAATTTATGTGAATTAATGAGAATAACTTGGATTAAAAAACAACTTCTAAAGCTTTCATCTGGGAAGAGAGTATGTAGTGATCAGCCTGTTTTAAAGTTGTTCCATAAAAACATTCCACGTAAGTTACTTTCTTGTTTGTGTTGAATTATTAGAACATCTCGTAATGAAATATTTGACCATAATAACACCAGGTACTTTCAACTGACACTTGGCAATACAAAGTAAATTTTAAAAACAGATCTTGAATCTTGAACAATGAGCTAGTAATTAATTGCCAGAATGTCAATGCATAATGCATGACACCGAAGATGTTACCAGATCTAATTTAGTAATAAAGAAGGAAGCTTTGAAATTGGGTTTTACCTGCTCTCTCTCCAGATGAGAGAGATTTTGTGTCTTGGGTGACTTTATGATGTGTATCCCATGTCGCTGCCCTATGCCCAGAAATTAATTTTTGTGCCTTTCTATGCCTTTAAACTGAGCCTGAGAGGGGGAAGGAAAAACTGAACAAAACTTTTTCAAAGCAGCTTGCAGCTTGTTCAAGGTCACACAGAGACAGAGACTTTTTTTCAGCTGTAGCAGGAGAGCGAGAGGGAAGGGAAGCACACAGTTTGCTTTTCTTTCCAGCCAGTTTTCGGCAGTTTTTTTTCTCAGCTCCTTTTCCTCCGGAGAGTTGAACATTTTTTTTTCCTGGGACTCTGTTTTTTCCTTTTCTCTCTGCTGGACTGTTTCAACATCAGAATACATTGGGAGGACTTTCCACCAAGGCCTTGGCCGTGGAGGTGGGCCCACCACCCCATCCCAGCTCCAAGGAGGGGAAGAGAGAGATCTACGGAAGGACTCTGAAATTTTCCCAGGTTTCTCTCAGCAGAGTGGGAGGTTTTATTATTTAGCATCATTATCCCTTTTCCTGTGTGTTTGTTAAATAAATAGTTTTTATCGCTTTCACTTTCCTTTGAGGAAAATTTATTTTTCCCGAACCTGGTGGGGGGAGGGGTGGTTGTGACCTTCCTTCTCTGAGGATATACTTCTAGATTTGGTCAAACCAGAACACCTTGCAATAACCTTAACCCTTTTACCAGTGATGGTAGCAAGCTATGGCTATTTTAACATAAAATCCCCACTTAAAATAGAACACATCAGATGATTCAGTCATGTCAAAATGACAAACTTTAATAAAATGTTGTCCCATTGTCTTCATTAGCCATAATTATTGCTGTCAGTTAAACTTTGGGACAAATACTACATGTCTTCATTTTGTTTTAAAAATAAAGGATAAAAATGGCTCTGTAGAAACAATTTTAAGTTCATGTTAGAGGTAAAGTCATATTTTTGACAGATTGCTGTAAAGTCTTGTGCACTCTCAGATCTCAAAAAAGTACAAGGTCAAAAATATTGTTTGTGATGACCTATATCTTTTAATAGAAATATTGTCAAAAGACATTATAATCAGGTTTTGACACTTGTCCTGAAAGTGTCAAGGCCTCTATAAAATATAATACCTCAGAAACATCAGGCAAAAAGTCATAAGTGAAATATTCATTCAATTACTCTGTAAGGTATAGATCATCCTGCACTGCTCAGTTTTGGGATCAGGACCCTAATATGAGAAAGAAGTATCAGCCCCTTAACAACCTTCACCATGAATTTCATGAGATGTTCTCAAAAAAAAAGGGGAAAACACCCCCAACCAAACAGAAAAAGCCCAACCCCCCAAAAACATTTCTGGCCATCAGTGTGACACAAGAGGAGTTTCACTGTCAGTAGAAATTAGGGCTAGAGGGAACCTCAAGCACAAAGCCAGCACTTGATACTGCTTTTCCTGCAGCAGAAGGAGGCCCCAGTGAAGAAAGTGTTCAGTACTGTACCAAGATGGAACAGCTCCAAGCAGGGCACTGGGAGTGGGATATCAAGCTAAGGTGAAAGCTATGTTAAAACCTCAAGATGAAGAGGACACTGAATAATTCTGTTTAGAGTCAGAGAAAGTGAATCATTAGGAATATGTGCAGCTCAAGGTGTGCAGGTGAATTAAATTTAGAATAGTTACCAAGTATTTTTCCAGATTTAATAATGCGTATGGGCCTTTGGCATAGTTAGAGAGATCCAGTATGGTCCAAAAGTGTCTGAAAGAGCACAAGATCATCCTCTAGCACCTTTGGTGTCACTGTGGAATGGCCAGAAGCATAAAAATAGAGGTGATGATGCCAAGGAAGGAGGGATAGGAGGAGCACCCAGGCAAAGGCAGTTCAGTAGCGGTTGCAATGCTGTGCACAGAAGGCAGATCAGCTCAAATTAAAAAGGAGCTGCTGGCTGTGCTCTGCTGCACAAGGAGTTTGTCAGTTCACCTTGGGGCACCAGATGGACAGGCTGCTCAGAAGCCATTAGGAAGCATTTTGGTGAAGTTAGTGCTGGGGGCAGACAAATGAATACAACCCTTGCTAGGTGCATCCCAGTCCAGTGAGGAGATGGTAAGGTACTCCCAAAAGAAGTCATGGCTAGGGGTAGATACACTGCACATGTAGGCAGCTTTTTGGAACAGAAGGAAACATAGCAATGTGCTTCAGCATATCTTTTTTGGCACTGGTGAAGTATGTTTTGCTGTGATGGACTCTTTGAAAAGGGGGAGGTGGGTGCAGAAAGCATTTCTAGGACATTCAAGAGATGACAAAAAATACGTGCTACATGTAAGTATATAAAATACATGGTATGATGATGATATGTCCACAGTCTGGTTATATGCTAATAGATTTCATCCCAAACAAGTGAAAAAAGACACAGAAAACCCCCTTAAAACTTACCAAAAGGGATGGTATTTTATTTCCAGAGCTCAGTCAATGGAGCATATTTTGTCTTTACTTCTCAGTTCATAAAGACCTCATCTTGCTCTAAAATATTTGCTAGAAATCAAGGGTTAATCCTCTGCTTAGCATGCTGACGGGGGAGAAAACTGCTTTATATCTCCTTTTTTTCCCGTTCATCTAGAGTTTGGCTGGAGGTTCCTTATTTCAAAGAGAATTTACTTTTGCTAAACCCCTACATTTCTGTGCTTTCTACAGTGAAATGAAAACTACATTTTTTTAGTATTTGTTTTGCATACTTTCCAATAACTAGGGGGAAAAGGCTACCTAACACATATTTGAATAGAAAATGCTGCTCAGGGAATAGACTAAAATCCAGCTCTTTGTTTGAAGGGAAGAGAAGTTGTTCTGATGTTACTAAACACTTCAAAGTAAACAGCTACTGTTCTATTAACTTTTTTTAGAAGTGTGGGATTGTTTTTTGCCTCTAAATCATGCAGTTTCATTAAAGAGAAGATAATTGACAATAAAAGCAGGGGTAGAGTGTGTATTCTGATCTTAAATGCTACTTAAGTGACATAAGATCAGAAGAAAACTGCATTGCCTACTTAGCAGGCTGGAAGCTGCTCTTATTTTCTATCAAACAAGATTTTCAAAAATCACTTTACAGCTTATAAGCAGTATGCAGGCTTAATTGTTTCCTTATGCTCCATTCTGCAAATATACTAAACAATAACAGTCAATTAGCTATCGGTGTGCCAGATTGGTTCTTAATGTGGAATGACTGCTGTGTCTTAATTTTTGCCTTGAACGGGTATTTTCACAGAGCTAATTCATAATATCTTACAGTCTCAGTATAATCCCAACTATACAATTTGATACTAAGTCCCACAACTGCCTCTTGGAGCTCTTTTGCCAAAGATAACATAACCTGTCAGGGAATATGACATGCACCCGGAAATGTGCAGATGCCAGTGTGAGACAAGTCATGTGGAATGCCGGAAGGATGTAATAAATATTGCATGCAATGCAAATTGTGTTGACAGAGATATCTGAGGGAGGGTGAAATTCTTATCTTGCTGTTTGAAGGACTTTGTATGGAAATGAACCAGTGGTAGTGCTCTAGGAATTGCCATATTGCATCAGAACATCGGGTTTGATTTCTTGCCCTCAGCAATGCCTACTGTTTTATAATCTGGTTATTCAGAGAATGAAGGACTACCCTTCTACAAATATACCAATCTAAGTCACTCAGAAAGCAGCTATACTTGTTCAGGGATGAGGGGTAGGCTCCTTGTTGATTTTTTCTTTTGCAAGCCATGACCTTCTTCCCTGAAAGATGAGAGTACAGTATCCTCAAAACATGTACACATTGACACAGCTACAACAGGTCTAATTACTGCACTTTAAAACAAACAAAAAAATTCTGCAAATATTTTGTGTCCAGATTCTTTAACTACAATTGGTAGAACTTCCTACCTGATCTATCTTATCTGGTATTTTCCCTGTACACCAACTGAGGAAAAGCATAAATTTCTCACCACATTTCTTTTTCAAGTGCATCAGTTAAAACCATTAAGTTGCTTAATGTGACTGGTGTTTAGAAAGACATGCATTTTCTTGAGTTTAACTGGTCTTCTCTTGATTTGCAGCTGCAGTCTGAGCTACTGGGCAAGGTGGATCAGGCTTATAGGAACTGCAACTGGGAGCCTGGATGTACAGAATAAACTGAGTTATCTTCATTCTGGTCAGACATAACCACTGTTTAGACATTTACTTATATTTCACGCTAAGCAAGTGTAGTCTCAATGTATTTTATCAATTTGCTGATTAGCTCCTCTGCAAAGTGTGACTGTTATGACTAAATGCCATTAAACATCCCCTGTAGGCCTCAATGGGAGCTTTGCACAAGGGTTTGCATGCAGCTTTATGATTCCCCATAAACATTAACCACGTGCAAACTTTAATGGCACTGCTATGAAGTTCTCCTTTATCCTAGAGAAACCTGTTAATTCTAAGTATCTTTATTTATGTTTATTTTCTAATTATTCCTCTTCCTTCAATTTCTTACAAGGAACATTGAGGACATGTAGGACCTACAGTCCATTCTATTCAAATGTATGCCAAAGCATATGAGAAGCTATATACAAATTTGTGTATATATATTTCAGAGACTATCAGAATATAGCTTTTTTTTCTTGCAGTTTTCACTAACAGCCAGAGAAAATATGGAAAGATGTGAAACTTAGGGCACACAAAATGCAACTCTACTTAAATTCATATCAAGATCACTTCCTGTTCAGCAAAGCTTGCTCAGCCAGCCACAGAAAAAACAAGAAGACAGATACCCAACCTGCCTTTATTTTCAGTGCTTGAATCTTGTGCATTTCATCCTCAAGGTTCAATAGTGTGTTTACAATAAAGCTTTATCTGGATTTGTATTATTGAAAGCCTGTCCTGGAGAGAAGCTCACAACACATTACCACAGAAATCACCCCTGGCAGTGGAACCCTAAATGCTGCTTAATTGCATAAATATAGGCAAAACTAAAGGCATCTACAGGCTGCAGCAGCAGTGGCTTAAAATAACATATTCACAAATTGCTCAGCTCTGGTAACAACTGATAACAAGCATTAATGCATAACACAGCAAAGAAATCATATACATTTATATCCATCTCCTCTCTACAAAGAACCATAAATGTTGTTCTTTCAAAATGTGTTACTGCAGTGTATGAGACTTGACATTGGTGGGATGAGATAAACTATTTAATTGGGGTTTTAGCATACTAGCAATGTACTTATCAGAGTATTTGGCATTCAGTGACTAGGGAGGCATGAAAGACTATCTTTCCTGAAGAACTAGAAAATGGCACCTCCTTTCCACTTGCTGTCCTCTAAGCCTCTTCTGAATATCCTATTTACGTTGTGGAATCACCTTGTTTTTCTCTGTGTCCAGTCTCCAAGGGGAAGCTTATCTTGGAGTTGTTCTCCCAGGTTAAATACATTGCCTCCATCTATTTCTCTAGCCAGCTGAAAGCCTCTACTTATCTAAAGCATTTGAGGCTGTATTAACTTGTGATTTTTCTCCCTCTGCAGTACATTGCCTGCATTCAGAAGGCAACTGCAGTCAGGGTGGCTTTGGGAGTTTACTGCTTGAAAGATTTATGGCGTGGGTCACACTGAAAGAAAAGAAAAAATAAAAGAGAAGAGAAAAGAAAAGCTTCATTTCCAATGATTCTCACAGGCTCTGGGAGCATCCTACTTTCCAGATGTGTATATTTCAACTTTTTTTATTAAGTGATAGGACAGGTGGAGACACTTTTGTCTTAAAAATATTGGATGAGCTACAAAGGAGTTCTCTCTCCCAGTTTTATGTTTTACATCCAACAGAATGAGGGGTTTTTTTTACTGCTACATCCTGGTGTGGTCCAGTTTACTCAGACTCTCTCTGCATTTCCGGAAGCAGAAAAAATTGATCACAACAGAGAAATAGCAGCAGGGCACAGGTGAAGGAATTATCTACTATTATATGGTCTTGAGGATAAGGAAGGGTAAAAGAAAAGTTAAAAAGAGGGTCACCAGTGAATCTTTCCAGCCTGACAAAATAGCCTGAAATGCTTGCTAACCTATGACATTCTGCTTCATTTTCACATGTTTGTGGAGATCACTGATCCAATCCAGAGCCTGTAGTTTGACACAACTGGGAATGTGCTAATTTACAAACTCAAAGCACTTGTAACATTTTGCTGGTGTTTAATATGCATGTACTCAATTCCTCTGTGGTTACCAAAAATACCAACCTTTAGTCACATTTTCCTCTTGGATGGAAAGGGGAAAGAGTAGAGAGTGACATGGATTTACTATTTAACTATATATTGAGTATCACTAGGATCATCTTGATAGAGCTGTAGCTGTCAGTAGGTGAGGCAATTACTAAATGAGGGCATAGAAATACCCTCGAATCAAGATTCTGCAACAAACTGACATATTTATGGATACTAGAGAGAATATATTTTGTAGTAAAATATGATTTATAATGTTTATGCAGATTTGGAAATTGCTGAACAGCCGGACAGAAAGGTTACAGGGCTGTGTATGTGGGTATCTGCTTGTGCTTTATCTTCTGCAGGAATACAAGAATTCCTACACCAACCACTTGCAGAGATGGGTTCTACCAGGTGGACAACATATTAGCCTTCCCTTACGTACACCCATCAAGCATCTGTCCCACAGTCACCTTAAAAACTCCCCCCTGAAATGCTACTGCAACACTTATTTTTTTTTTTATTCTCTACAGACATTTCTTACTTAGAGTGCTGAGTTTTATGCCTTTCTGAGGAGTGGGACACAGATCAGATTATTTTGTTGGCTTCAACTTGTTTTCCCAAAATGCTTGATTCTTACTGACAGTCATTGTCTTCCATAGTTTCATCCCACTGGTAGTCTTTCTGTGCCTCGGGATAATCTTTAAATCAAAGAGCCTGGTGTTTTGATGTGCTGATCTCCTACCATTCCACTTGGCTGCAGCTGGCATTGTGAGCACTCAGCACTACTGTAAATTAGTCTCCAAGTGTGTAACTGGTAGCATGTGTTCTTTGTAAGCACTGGCTCACTTGAGCTGAGCTGCTGCTTTAGTAGCTTTGAACTTCCTTAGGTCACTGAAGCACAACAATTCATTTCCTGTTGGAGTTTGTGATTGCATGGGAAAAACTTTATCTTGTTAGAAACAAAGGAAAAGGAAGTACTGGGTTTGTGTTCCTCTATGTTGTACCCTTGCCTTTCTGTTTTCCTCTTATTAACCCCAGGTTAGTGGCCTGGAGGGTAAAAACTACGTAACTGTTAGACAGAAGAAGAAAAATACTTTGTTTTAAACTCTGTTTGCATGATGTCATGCACTGCTCACTGGTATCCATACAGGCTTATTGAATTTTAAGTCACCAGGACTAGCTGGAATTGTAATCTTCATCCTGTGTTGTCCTAACAATTTTCCTAACACGTCCCATTAGGTAAATCACCACCACATGACCTGCAACCTAAGGCTGACAAAGACACTCTCTAAATAATGTCTTAAATGTGTAACTGCTTATATGAACAAAAATAAATGACTTTCTGCAGTGGACAGACCTAACCCATCAAGACTGTATCTGCAGTTCTGTGGCCACACAGTTTTCAACTTATTTAACCTCACCATCTCTAGAGCTGAGCTTCCTGAGCCAGACATGCAAGATTCCCAGGAAAGCTACCAGCTTGCTTTGAGAAATCTCTTCTTTGCTATTTAAGACACTGAACTTTTGCCTCTTCTCAGGCTGGAAGGTGGAGGTAGTCACGGGTGCTGGCTGCAGCTCCGTGTGCTTGTTCCTAGAACATAGCAATGCATTACCAGCCTGCCTAAGGTTCTCCTCAGCAAAGCGCTCATGAGCTGTGCCAGCTAAGCCCATTTGTCTGCCTGTCTCACCTATATTCCCTTCTAATCCAGCTCCATTGTTTCTGCAGGAGTCGGTTGTTTTGGCATGCTACAAAACTGCAGTATTTCACTCACATAGCACAGAGGATGTCAGCTAATGGGATTTCACATTCTTTCAGTAAGGTGTTACTGAAACCACAGCAAAATGGCTGTGGGGCAACTGTTTGTAGCTATATAAAAGAGATGCTGGGATGCACAATAGCTGCATGATTGCCTGCTTAGCATTCACCAACATAATTCATCCTGACAACAACTTTGTCCCATGGCCAAGGCAGGTTAAATGATGTTGCAAACACTGCTCAGAGAGAGAGATGGCACTGTAGTCCTCTAGCTGGGACTGCTAGTAAGGACAAACCCTGTGTAGAAGCTGGAGGAAGAAAAGCAACGTTTAATTGCCAATTCATCCTTTGTATTTATCTATTTCACCTGGGAGCAGTGCCTTCTAATGGAACCAAGATATTTTCAGACTGGAATAAAACCAGCATGGACATGAATAGCTAAAAGGTGGGTTGAGGTTCCAACACCACAGAAACATATTAGAAAAAAAATGTTCCATTTCTGCTCCCTCTTAGTCTCCCCAAACATCCTTTATTTGCACTAGAAGAGCTTTCCATTATAGTATTATGTGGTCTGTGATTATCTGTTGAAAGAAAAAGCTACAAAACACTCAAGTCACAAACTAAAATCAATGCACCAAGTACAGTGGTCGTGTTATTTCTTGTTCTCCATGACTGCTTGTGGTAGCAAATGATAAAAACATCTGTGCTTTTTGCCTCCCACATCCTTCCCTTATGCAGTCAAGTTTCCAACTCTGCAGATCTGGGAAACAGTTTGTATGTAAGAATTTGGGAGAGATTCTCTGACATAGTAGATACAACTGGCAGGAAGTGAGAAAAAAGATATTGTTGATTTTTTCATTTACATTTTGGCTATTCGATTGATCAAATTAAGGGAAGTTGGGGACTACTTGATTGTATGACTGACTCTACAGTGATTTACTATGGGTGGCTTTGTGGTTAAGAACAGCATTCATCGCTGCAAATGCAGCTCCAGATGTGCCAGCCCTGAGTAGTGCCTGCCCTTTCTCTCTGCAGGAGGAACTGAGGAGCTTTGCTTAATCTGTCCTGAACAGCTTTACAGAGGATGTTTTCCCCTGTGTGGTTGAAGTGTCTTTCCAGAGAGACACGTAAGGGAGGGAGGTGGTGGCCTTGCCAGGTGCAGCAAAATTGTCTTTACTAAACTTGGACGGTTTATGAACTAGAAGGGTTTCTCATGGTCTCTGTAAGTAAGTGGTCAGCTGATGGCAATATTAGCATAGTTGGATTACCTAAATTAGATCCCAATTGTCCACCTTGGTTTTCTAGCATCTACTTTAAAAATAAATTAAATGTGAAATGAGATACCAAGCAGAGTCCCAGCAGCAAGCTACAAGTGGGGATCAATTTGAACTATATAATCTAATATGAAGAAAAGAAGAAGCCAATACATACAGAGTGAGCCAGGGAAAGGAAGTAAAAAGAACCTGACTGGAGAAAGTGACACAAATGAGCTGTCTGTGCCAAATAATCAGATTAACTCTAACTGGAGTTGGGAAATTATAGTTTTCACAGAATTAAGACCTAGCATTGCAGAGAGTTAGTTGTCTGACTTTGGTTGTAGTAAATGAGTTATGTGCCTAAATACCTTTGAAAACCTGGTCCTTAAAATGCTCAAACATATACAGCTGTCACAGAATTTGTAAACCTCCCATAGTTACTAAAGAAGTGAGCAGGTAGGACATGACAAATACATTGGCTTTGCAAAACAGCTGCAGAGCAGAAGCTCTGACTGTGACAGTCACAGCTGCCCCACAATTACCCAGTAAGGGTGGGGTGGTTTATTTGCTGCTAAATGCTTCCCCAGCAGGTTGATCTCCATGGCTGATGTAGCTGTAACCCAGAGGAGGGAGCTGCTTTCTACTCCGACAGCTTCTCATTCAGGGTTTGCACTCAGGAGACCAAGTTGAGTGTTGTGCTGGGTAAGTGCGGAAGGAGTAGGATGTGCTGATTAAAGCTGGTTTGCAAATGAAACTGGGTTGGTGAGGTGTTATTGGGAGTGGTTTTTCCTTGAAACATTGTATGTGCAGTGCTGGCTTTCTACTACTAACACTTTTCAGAATATTTTCACTTGTGTGGGCTCTGCTGTCTCTCAAGCAGGCCTAGAGTTTCATATGCATGTTCAGGATAGTACACGTATGTTGTATTTATTTCCCTTTCTTTGGAATTATTTTTTCTTTGTATTAAAAATCCTTTCACTTTGTTTTAAATCATTTAACTAATGTGGATCTTCAAGTGTCATGAGGATTAGTTTAAATATTTTTACTGTGCTTGCTTTGAAGATGTAGAATACTATTCAAGTGCTAAGATTTAGATATGGGCTGTGAAGAAAGTGCTGCTGATTGAATTTTTAGAGGCAGCATGTTAGATAACGCTGAGTTTGTTATTTAAAGGTAAAATGAAAGCCATGGAGAACTGCAAAGGATGAATAGTAGAGAAAATGTCTTAATGACTTTGTAGAAAACAATATGTCTTTCTTTTATGGATGCTTAAAAACCTTTAGGGTTTGATATGGATTAGAATGCTTAAGGGATTGTGATGGGAATGGCAGTCAAAGCCTATCTTGTGTTGTTATGGATGACAGATATAATGAATGCTTTATAGATTTTCGTTGTTTTAAATTTTGATCCATGTATGCAAGATCAATAGAATAAAGACACAAGAGCTTTATTAAGTGCACTACACCCCCTGAGGACAAGGAAATACAGGTGACCAGGTGTTAGATGGAAGGGTTATAATTTTTCCTCCAAATCGAATACCATTCTGTAGAAAAATATGGCACAGATGTGAAGGGGTTAAAGTTTTCTGCTAAATATGCTGTCAGTGCTCCAGGGGAAAAAAAAAAAAAAATCACAGTTTAATTCCAGTTTTCTTCAGGGGGTACAAGTGAATAGATTGTGGTGTTGCATTCTATGCAGCAGATATAAAACCCATGTGGCAAATTTTCTTTCATTAATAAAAAATTATAATGGAAACTTAATAATATATGTGCAAAGGATTGATGTGCTTCTAGTTTTTCTCTCTAAACAGAGAACATTTTAAAGTCTGCCTGAAAAATAGTATTAATGACTCTTTTGCAGAATATGCAATAAACATTTAAAGTGTTTCCTCTGTTAGCATCTTCTGCAGCCACATTTCAGAAGGTTAAAACCTTCAAATATGAAATACTGCCTTCTGTTTTCAGCAGGTGGTGTTTTTTTTGTTTTCTCCCCCCAAGAACTGAGAATATTTTTGACTAATTGGAAATGAGTTTTTGTGTTCCCCAAGCAAACTGCAATATAAATTATTTGCATAGCCTTATTCTTACTGTATATCATCTGCTATTGTGTGTTCTCAGGAAGACAGTACTCCTTGGATGTGCTGGAACATTTCCAAGCAGCCTAAGCGGTAGCTTATATCAGTTTGATTCTGTGATTTAATAAATCAGCATAAAGATGGAAGCAAATCTATCTTCTATTTGTTTCAGCAAGCAGCTTTTTTTCACATAACAGTATTTTACCAAACTTCATCTGACATAGAATAATCCTTGTAACACATTCTGAGTAGGATGCTGGAAGGATGTTCCAAAAGAAAGAGAAAAATATGCTCTCAAAGGGACCAGCACTTCTAAAGAGAATGAAAGGCCAATGAATAGTTGTTTAGTATTTCTGTGGTCTTTTTCTTTACCTTTCTCCAGAGATTTTGCTAATATATTTTGACAGAATACAGCTGTCAGCACTGTAAAACATAGAATGCTTGTATCTTGCCAAAAACATGATGTCATAGTGCAGAAGCTATCAATAATAAGATGTATTTTCTATTTTACAGGGCTCCCTAAATAATGAAATGGAGTTAAAATCTAAATTCTTGATTCCCTGCAGGCCTAGGCAGAATTTAAGCACTATTTTTGCTGATTAGCTAAAGAAACTGATGCATTATGTGAGAGTGTGCCGGATTTTGAGAACTTGTAACTGAGGTAAGAGGGTTACAGCATGAAAACATCCAGGAATGCCATCAGTGGATAGAGAGCCTTGTATTGGCCAGGAAAGCCAGGTAGCAAAATCAGGAGAACTATGTATATATTGGGTACTTGGTAAGCTAGCTTGGACCTTTATGCTGTGTTGGATATTTTTCCTAAAACAGGGGGCTCTGACTCCCCTTTGGTTCCACTGCAAGGTTTCAGTTTGAAGTTATGGGTCAATATAGCTGATCTAACTTGGTGCACTTGGCACCTGGTGGATAGGTGCACCCTTTATGAGACTTCGGCAGAGGAAAACTTTTGGAAAAGGTGGTCAGTGTTGGAAGTCCTTTTTATATACTGCCAAAAAGCTTGTTCAGATGCTGCAGCAGCAACAAGAGGGTACTGTCATGGTAGATGGGCAGCAGTGAAACTGTGTGGAGGTTTTTTTCCAGGGTCTTGCCTGGCATTTACTACCTTAGTATTTGGCTGCTTCCCAGACATTAAGTGACTTGTGTGCAACATCCAGCGCTTTTCCAGCAGCAGCCAACAATAAAAGTTCCTATTGGAAGCAACTGGAGGAGGAGGTATTACTGCTCAAGCTTCACTAGTGCATGTGGGTGACTTTTACATCCATCCTAGTTTAGCTTTCCAGGGTAAAGCAGGTAAGCTTCAAACTTGCTTGATAATTCAAAAACCCTCACCTGCAGATGGATACCTTCACTGGTCTCCACTGGTAACCCTACCATGGCCAAGTTCAGCATGAGAGATGGAGATGCCCCCACAGAAGAACTCCTGAAGGTTGTTGTTATGCTCTCTCTGAAGGTTTGCAGAGGTCTCATGTTCTGCAGCTGGCTATTACATAGGAAGTAGGCAGCAATAACACTTGCCCTTGTTTTTAGTGAAACAGATTTTTACCAAAAGACTTATAAGTATCTACCCTTGGCAGTGTGTGACCACAGAAAGTGCTTGTATGAGATCTTCAAAGACATGGCTTATGAAGTTTTGTAGCAAGTTTTAGAATCATTTTAGCAAAGGGTGGGGAGAGTCATTGAGTCAGTACAATGGAAGCATATTGATTTCTGCAATAATCACTGTCCCCATCCACCCTCATTCTGGAGACTAATATCAGTCAACTCAAGGCTGCTTAACCCCTCAAAACAACAGAAAAACAGTAACTGATATAAAATATGATCATGAAATTAAGTAGTAGTGGAAGAAAAAGTGTAGGGTTGTATCCGAGGCTTTGGTTTCAGATAAATCACTTGATTACTGAGAAGCGCAAGAGCTAAAATAGGTGAAGGCTGTAATCTTTCCAAAGAAATAAATTCTGTCAAAAGCTTCCCTATGAGGTTCTGAGTGTTAAGCTTGGGGAAAGAAAATCTGGAATTAACTCAATTAGTTATATAAGCATATGTGACTATTCTTTTCCTACAGGGAGTATGCTATAAATGGAGGCAATCCAGAATGGCTCAAGGGCTTTTTGGTTTCTTTTGCTTTTATCAGCTTGTAAGGGTCACTTGTGAACTCATAGCTTCAGAGAACAATCACATGGAGGGTCTCTGGCAAACATTGAGAAGACAAATGTGAAAATGCTCATCAATTACAGTCTATTTTTCATCTGGTCCTTAGAAGGACAGGAATTTTCAACTGATTTGAAATTTCACTCATCACGGTGTGTGAGGATCAGCTAAGATGAAAGACAGTATTTTTCTCAAAAAACTTTCCCAGGGAGGATCGCAAAAAGATAATTAATTCTAAAGAACAAGAATTCCAGGGAGATAATTCACTTTTCTCATATGTATGTTATGATCTGCTGCCACAGCAGGACTGAGTGATATTGGGTATATAGTCCAAATGACACAGTAGATTAACTTAGGGGAATTTTGAAAAATTAAATGGAAAACAGATGGAGACAGTATGAACGTCTCCTTAGTGTGAGGACCCAGACTAGATTGTTACAAAGGGGTGGTACCTCCTTCCTGTGATTTTTGCATCATGTTTGGCTAGTCACAGACAGGAGTATTGCCATGATTTGTATCCCCCAATTCTGCAGAAAAGGCAGTCCTTCTTCAGAGACTGAAGGATCCTATTTGAATCATGACTCTGACCATTGAAAGTTTATTTATTTTAATCACATGCATTTTTCTGTGGTTTATCACCTAAAAACTGTGAATACTTTAGTGGAAAACATTGGCTGTTTTCAACAGTTAATTGAAGTGTGAAATTCAGATAGATAAGCCCATTCTATTATTTCATTCCAACAAGAAATAGTAAATTGGCTTTTGGTCCATATTCAACTGCTACTGGTATTTGCTCTAGGATGCCCAATCTCTATTACTCCATTACTCTTCCTCTTGAGATTGATCTCAAAGTAAGACAAGACAGGCCCAGGCGATTCTGCTCACCTGAGTGTGTCCCTGACAGTTTTTGCTTTATAGTCTAACTAGATAACATGATGTGGTCCATGCCATTGAACGGCAATATTTTTAAAAATTATTTTTATGTTTGGTTGGTTGTTTGCTTTTTAATAAAAATAATTTGGTTGGGCCACAAGTAACATAGCAATATCTGATTCAATTTGTTATCTAGATTTGTGGAGCTATTTGAAAATGTAAAAATACATAATGTCTGGCTAAATCAGGCTGAGTTCCGATATTCTGTGCTATCAGAATGCTGCACTTGAGACTAGTGAAAAGGAAAGGAGAGCAGCAAGGTTAGAGAGGGCAACTTGGAAAGCTCTGACTCGGAAAAGTAATTCAATCTTCTCACCTGGTCACTGTTAAGTACAGGCCATGAATTGCACTGTTGTAGTTCTGAATGGCATTTAAGAACTGCAGTGAGCTGTTGTACCCAACCAAATACCGTGAAGGGGAATGGAGGTCAGTGTATGTGCTTGGGTGCCTTTTGAATTTGTTGCTTTAAAGTGTACATTCTCTGCTGCATGCACGCTCCTAAGCAAAAGCATTCAGCAAGAACTGGTGGGTTCAATGTTAACACGTTTATTCTCCTGTGTTATTTCGTTTCATTGCCCTTTGCTGGAATCTTGACCAAAATGTACTACCTTTTCTCCCACGGCAGTGGTATGCCTTTGAAGCCCCAGGAGGAAGTCCATGGCTATAGAAATTTGAGCACTCTGTCTAATAGCACAGCATAACCCCATCACAAATAATCTGTCTTGGAGGTTGCTAGTGCGAGGCTCTACCATTGTTCTCATGCTCTATCATTGCTTGAGTGCTGTTTGACTACTAATTCTGTTTATTATACTTTTGGGAAGGTTTCTTCTCTCTTGCTTTCCAAAACAAATCTAAGTGTTCCCTATTTAAATTCTTACTTCATTAGGTAACTAAGCCATTAAAGTCTGTGAGACAAATACCATACAACAATTTTGAGGTCTAGTATGAAGAAATTGAAACGTGTTCACAGCCACAGAAAAGATGCTAACTATATGAGGACTTTATATACAGATACACCCATAGACATACATGTGTGCACAAAACCAGACATATGTGTACCCCTGCTGGTGGCTAATTATGTTGTAGATCACTTAATAAAATCAACTCTTTGGGATCCTTCTCTTCTTCTGGGTTGCAGTGCTCATATAGGGATATCTGATGTGAAATTTCCTAATCCAAGGTGAAGACAGAAACCATTCTAGTATGTCATGACATGCACCTAGGAATATTTCTGTTACATGATTCTCATCAGTATTCCAAATACCAAGATACTTTTAATTAAAAAAAAAAAGGTTTATAGCATCTTTTCTCCCATAGTTCTTACTTCCTGCAGAACAATACTGGCTGAAGTGGAAAATACCCTTGTTTTTCTTTAAAATTAATAGTTCTATTTATAACTGATTATTAGTAGTACTATGGGCAAGAAACAGGAAGCAAGGATCCTGTTATGTGTGGATATCATGGATAATTCCAAAGAATAATACTGCATGAAAACTGGAGTACACTTGAGGCTAAAGCAGAATAATCTCCTAATTGGGGGTATTTGCTGCTGAAGACAAGTAGCTCTCCTGATGATAATATAATTAAGAGCTTTTTGTAATAACCAACCCTGCCAGCTATACACTTAGTGAAACTACTGGCCTTTACACAAGAGGTACTTTGATGTCTGTGTAAGTAGTTGCCACCATTACTTGACTTGCTTCATGGTGCTGTGGAGGTAACCAGTTTGCTGCTCAGTCAGTGCTGCCTTTCAGCCATGTCTTGAACATTCAGTCACAAGTAACAGGCAACAGCACAGATTTGGCATAGAAGATGTTTAAATAACTTTTTCTTAGGAGAGAATTCTGTTCCAGCAGAGCAAAGATTCATTTGCATTTACCTCACTAAAAATGGATGTACTTACTGTGAAAGGGGTGGGTGACATGACCACCTAGTGGGGCTTGTTTTTTCAATGTGTAAATAATTTGCTTTTGGAATAAGATGTTCCAATACTGACGCTGCAGCCTGAAGTGAGAACTGAAAGAGCCAATATAAACCTGGGCTCAAAGAGATGTGGGTTGTTTTGGATTTTTTGTGATTTCATCACATTCAGCCACTATAGTTAGTGTCCTAAGTTCCTAAACTGTTTAAGAGCAGATCCTGACTTCTGTGAATTATTTTATAGCACAGTTAGGAACTTTCTGAGCAGTTCTTGGCATTTTCTTTCTCACTGGACTAAATCGTAATACTGTTTACTTGCATTTCAGCCACAGTAAGGAAACTTTCTGACTAATCTTCGAATAGATGAATTTAGACCTTTCCTGTAAATAGATTCATATTTTGTTTGAGAATATTTTCCAGTGATTTTTACATATCACTGGAAATTCTTTTGTAGTTTTAGAAAGAAATTGCAAATGTGTACTAAACTTTTGAGAAAACGCCTCCTTGAAATAGTCAATAAATTAATACAGAAAATAATTTAAAGCTTTAAGTATTTTAATTTTCCATCTGTGTCATGGTGACATCTGTACGTTAACAGTGTTGTCTCATGGTCTTCTTTCTCTCAGGTTCTTCCTCGCAGACTTACAGAGTTTTGTTTTGCCTCATGAAAGTTTATTCACTATTTTTGTCAACTGTAGCAAGCAAACAGTTAAACAGAAATGCTGGCTTTTGTAGATTGTTGCTTGCTCCCCAGCTGATATTATTTCCTCTAACAACCCCCTTCTCCCCTTGCTGTGTCAAAATTATTTTTTTCCAGCACTTCCTTATTTACCTGGGTATATGAATATGATGCTATGTGGGCATTCTCTAATACTATTCTAGTTTGGCCATGGTCAGCATCCTTGCTGCTGCTGTGAGCTGGCTTGGAGACAGGGAAGTAAGGACGATGGAGAGCAGGAGGGGGAAGATGGAGAGATATATGGGGAGAATACCACATATTTCTGCAGCTGTTCTCAAGGAGAGACAGAATAGCATGACAAAACTCCAAAAGCTTTGTTCAAAGTACAGCAGAGCTCCTGTTTGATATATATTCAAAGCTAAATTCTCCTGCCCCTCCAGTGAACTTGCTTTGTGTAGCAGTGTGTGTTTTGACTGTGCAAAAGAAAAGCTCCAAGCAATGCAAATAATGGCCTTCTGAAACCTGGGTAGAAATAAACTGGGCACGCTCTAGAAATGTAAATGTCACTAGAATCTCAAGTGGGTTTAAGAAACTGCTTTGAAAATTCACAGATTTGCTCTCACTCAGCCAGGCCTTCTGTTGGGGAAGCTATGTTAAAGGAAGAGATTTTCACTTTAGCAAAAAACAGCCTCCATTTCTGTTTGTGAAAACAGAATTAAACACAAATCTGCCAGCTCTTCACCCAGCTCTGATGTCAGTCTGTTGAACTATGCCAGTCAGTGGCCTGGTGCCTTTACCCTTCTAGTACAGAGCTGCTATCATCTTGGAGGAATTGCTGATGCTTCACTTTGTGGGATTTAAAAATAGTAACCAGGGGAAGGAGGGAAATGCTCTTGAAGTTGCAATAGGGTAATTTTCTGACTGCCATTTTTCTTTATCACCCCACCATCTATTATTATTCCAAGACCTTTAGTCTGAAACCTTACTAATGTTGCAGCCCTTTGACTATAGCAACAACAGCAAACTGCAAGGTTCACAGGAGAGTGTGACTGCAAAGCCTGATGCCCTTGATTTTTCCAAAAGGGGAACTCTTTACTGGTTGTTATTATATCAGACTAAGATTTTTACAGGACCAGAGCAATGTGCAATTATCTTTATTCTTATCAGGAGAAGATACATAAATATTAAATTGCAAAACAAATTGTCCAAGAATTGGTGTTAGTGTTTTTGTAATGTTAGTTATATCTCATCAAAATAGTGGGAGTGTAAAGCATTGATAACAGAGCAAAGAATGTCAAAACTTTTATAGTGGAGAAACCAAATCTTAATGGAAGGAGTAGAGTTGGATTTCAGTGTAGTTTGATTGGTTTTGTAACTCGGGCCACCTCTGACCTATGAGCTTGAAAACCTGTCCCTTCTTCCTCTCACCCAACTTCTGAACCAGTTGCTTCTCAACTGTTTATGACTTCATCCAGCAGTCAGGTTTATTTCTTCCTTCTAATGAAAACCCTAAAAAGATTTTGATTTATACCAAGAAGGACATAAATATGGTCCTGGACAAAATTCTGTGGATCTGGCCATTTCTCCTGTGGCATCCGCTTCTGGAATGATAGTTCATTAAGGGAATTAAAGGAGATGATTAGTCCAGCATAATAAAATCTCCCTCTATCCCAACTCCAAAGCTATGCAATTCTACTTCAGGAGCCTTTAACTGCAAAGGACAACTTAATTTCAGATTAATAAAATGGAGGAACTCTGTGTTTGTAGATGGGTGTTGCATTTAGTTCACACAAAAAAATCTAGGTAATCCATATACTCTGATACTTTCTGGTGTTAGCAGCAATCCTGTTTGCATGTGAACCCCTGAATTTAAATTAAACCAGTCC
This sequence comes from Corvus kubaryi, assembly GCF_017639235.1. Classification (NCBI taxonomy): domain Eukaryota; kingdom Metazoa; phylum Chordata; class Aves; order Passeriformes; family Corvidae; genus Corvus; species Corvus kubaryi. The sequence goes on along the minus strand of NW_024581108.1, from coordinate 15,255,829 downwards.
TTAAAATCCTAAATGTACCTTGTCCTGACAGCTTGCTTCCATGCTTGTTATACAAAATACCAAAGCAGGTGTAAAGTAAATCTTAGCTACTAATGTGATGGTTTTTTCAGAGTCAATGAAATCTGGTGCTGCAGTTTCTCCAAATGCTGCTGTAAATTTTATTAAAATGGAAAGCCAGACACAGTAAGTTTATCTCCAACTACAAAGTATTTTCTTTATCATGTACTGCAGCATTATGAAGACACAACTGAGCTATGGAAAGAATTATGTCACATCTTGATACGAAAAATCCTAGAAGGCTTTGAAAACAATAAAAATGTTATAAAACTGTATTATGGTGTTCATAATAAATTACAAGCTATTTTTAAATTTGATGCTTTCTGGTGGATTAACTGTAGTTTTATTGAGATTACCACCACTTCTAGTAATATGTCTCTGGGGGAAAATGAAATGAGGACTGTTACCCACCTGAGGATGACTAAAACGATTGTCTTTCCAAAATGTTTTCTATTTAAAATATGTCTCTCTGTGCCTATTCTTTCCTGTCCTGGATGTTGACATGCAACATTGCTTGTACTTTTGGTGCAAAAGAAACAGGTTGTTATGTGACTTGCCAACATGAATGGTATGCTCTCAATTATAAGAAAAGACATAGAAAAATGAGATGCTGATAAATCATCTTCAAAATATAGGGGCAGAAAAGGTCTTTACTTGCCATGCACATAAATTTTAAAAATCTGCATTATGAACACATTTCACTTAGATGTTCTCAAATTAGTTGGATCCAAGTTCTGATTCCTTTGCTCCTGAGATGTAGGCTGTAACTATAGAGCAATATTAATAAACTTTTCCTGGAGATGTGCAACTTGCTTCCAGTGGAAATGTAGCAAATTGAATTATGTCTGAAAAACCTGGTATTTTACACCAAGGGCCACTGTGTCCATAAAGTCTCTTACTGGCTTAGAGTGATCTATGGCAGGATTGCATTGCTCAAAAAAAGGTTTTTTTAAAAACAGTCAGACTACTAAATCTTAGTGTTTTATCACTATAGTGGATGCATGAATCTTCAACTTTCAGTTTGGGGAAGCTGTTAACAGAGGGCTTAATGACTTTTTGAAAATTCAAAAAGATCTTTGAGCAGAACATCAGGGTCACCAGAAGTCATAAAATATCAAAATTACCAAATGCATCACTTTTGTAATTGTCCAAGGACTACTGTATGGACTTTATTTGGACTGTTAAACAGACTTACTCTGAGTCCTTCTGTTTCTTACATTATTGGGACTCTTAATGTGGAGGCTTTAGGTTGTTTGGGATTTCTCTTCTCAAGGTTTAGCACAGCAACAGCATACATTCTTTCTCCAGTTTCTAGGTGAGAAAGAATACTGTGATAGGGATGACTTAGGTGGTATCCTGTTCGGTGGCAGAGTTGGGAGATTCAGAATTCAGTATTAACCAGACTGGAGTGTGCTACAGGACAGGATCTTCCTTTCTTTGGTCCTAGCTACCTGTCAGGGAAAGGATGTGCCTTGTACTGTAGGTCTAGAAGTGGCTGCTTTTGTTGGTTTCTCAGGAGTGGGAGTCCTGGATGGTTCTGGAATTTAGAAAACTTTATGGTGGTATGTGACAGGGTTGCCAGTAATGGCAGATGGAATGTGCCTCTGAATTCTGGGATATAAAAATAGTATTAAATAAGAAACCTAAGCATTCAAAATTTTAAATGCCAGTGGGATTAACTCTGCAGTCCTAATTATTTTTAATTATTATATAATATCTTAATTATTGGTCAAATTATCTTCTAAACATAGTTTTAAATTACATGATTAATAACTTGTTTTTGTTCTAATGCTTCTGACTTGTTTATGGGCTGGCAAGATGCAGGTGGAGAGCAGCTACTTAATATTCTGTTTGTTCCACCATGCCCCAGTGTGGCTCTGTGCCACGTCACTTCATGACAGTGAAAGCACTTCCTGAAGACAGGTTGCCTAATTTCCTAATGGACACTCTTATGCCATTCACTGTAATATGACCCCTCCACATTAAAAATTATGACTGTTTTATAGGAAAGCAAGTGAGTCACAGGGAAAAGAATTAAGGCATCCTTTTATGCTGCTGTCCAATATAGGGGGCCTAAGATTTTTTTTTTTTTTTTTGTTCAGAGCACTCAGCATTATGTATCAATTAATATGATCAAAGTGTAACTCCTATTACCTTCATTTGCAGCTGCAAGTACCCAGTGCATTGGTAAATAAGCCCTTATGGTTTCAAATTCCAAGTTCAGAAAATGAGGGAAAATAATACCAGTGCCTAGCTATTAAATCAGAGACCATTGCAGTGGATTTCTGCTAGAGACAAGTTCAGAATCCACCTCTTCAAAGGTGCTTTCAATGATTTAAGTCATCAGACTTCTGCAGCTTTTCCTTAAAACCATTTCTCATGCACTGTATCACTTTTTCCAGTAAATGAAGCAGTGATCCTATAGGAAACAGCACATTCATGTAACGCTGATTCAAACTCATCTTTTGCAAGTTTCATCTTTTGAACTAGAAAAGGGAGGACAAACGGAAGAAAACCCCAAACCTCACTCCAATTAAAAAAAACCCAAAACAAACCCAAAAACCAAACAACAACCCAGAACCCCAAAACTTCCTATGGGGAAAGAATGGTGGGATCATGTAATTAAACAGTTCTGAGTTCTGTATGCTCAGGCTGAATTCCTCTATTTCTTTAGTCTTGTGTTCAGTGCTGCAATTTTAAGGTTGCTGATTGTTCCACCAAGTCAATATTCACAAGTTCTTTTAATTTATTAAACACCTTAAGTTCCACTTATAACTTCATCTCTTTATCTTCTAGTTCACTATTACACAGCAGTGTAGACAACTGTCAAAGGCAAGACTGTTGTCAGCTCTAAACTTGAAAAAATGTTGATTGAAACAATTGCATGGGATAGATTTTGTTAAAAATTTGTGTGAGAGCTGTCAGATGTTTCAGAAGATGTAGAAGTATTTTCCTTGAGTATATGTGTTAATAGCTTGAGATGGACTCTTTGAAGTATGGCAACATTTTGCTACTGGCAACTTTCACGGGTGAAAATAACTTAAATAACAAGGTATTTTCTTCACTTTCTATCCAGTGGAGCAAAGTCTGTTGACATTAGGGCACAGCATTGTGGCTGGTTAGAGCCTCTGAAGGCTCCAAAGGGAGTGTGCATTTAACAGGGCAGTAGGGTAGCAGTCTATTTGGATTCAGAGGAGTAAAGATCATGATTCCAGATCTGTAAGCAACTTTTGCTGTTTTTCATGCTGTGGCCAGGCAAGACAGTAGATTTGCCAGGAACAAAATTTCATGGAGAGAATCTTAATGGAAGGAGTATAGTTGGATTTCAGTATAGTTTGGGTGGTTTCATAACTCAGGAATCAAGTATAGAATGATGTTTAAAAACAGGAATTGGTGATTTTTGTGACTTTCTGAACATCTTCTGTAAGACTCCCCCTATGACACTTCTGCTACCAAGAAAATTTTGTTCACTTTTGTGGTTGCACAAATCAATTTTTTTTCTGCATGTCTAAACATTGTGGTCATAACTGAACAAAATATATCCAAGACAGGAAAAAAAAAAAAAAATCTGTGAAAACCTCTTTTTATTCCTAAAATTATGGTAATCATGGTAAAGATCCATTTATAGCATGCTAAAATAATGCTAATTCATATCATTTCATGAAACAAGACCATCAGTTTCACTTGGTGCTAGTTTATATCCTGTTTTGTGATGGTGTGAACAGGATGTTGCTGAACAAGGTGGCTCAGATCTGACACTGCTGGTGTTGAGACCCTCTAGACGTTACTTGAGAGTGGCGTAAAACAATCCACCCTCCCCTACCCTGCACTAAAATTAATTCACTCCTGAATTAAATACACTTGTCTTTTCTGCTGTGCTTTCAAGTTTTTCCTTTCAAGTGTAAAGAAACATTAGATAAAGCCTTGGGAAGGGAGAGAGAGATGCTTGGTTGTTTGGTTTTTTTTTTTTTAAGACAAATCCTTTGGATAATGACAGAGTTTAGCCCACATAAACAGTAGTGGCTGGATCTTTGGAAAAGGAGGCAGAGTATGTCTCTGCTTCTTTAGTTCAGGAGAAGGCATTCTCCTAAGCTGAAATGCTGCTTTTAAGTTTTGTTCCAATTTAAGGCCTTCAATGCCATGATTGAAGTTGTCGCTGGATCCTTTTCCTAAGCTCCTTTTATGTGCACAGCTGTATTCTCCAGGATAAAATCTCATTAGAGGATAAACTGACATGGCCGTATCTCAGTGTGAAACAGTGTCAGTGTTTTTGTGATGTTAGTTGTATCTCATAAAAATAGTGGGAGTGTGAAGCATTGATAACAGAGCAAAGAATGTAAAAAACTTTATAGTGGAGAAACCAAATACATCCTTGACTGAAGAAGGTACAAGAAATACCTATCGACCAACCTTATTCTCTATTCAGCAGTTACCTGCAAATGACAGTGCATTTTCAAACACATCATTAAGCTTTTGAATGCCCTTCAGAATATTACTGGTGGGCTTTCTTCTGCTGGAGACTGCAGCAAGTTATACATTTGTTTACTGTGCTATTTTTATACCGGCAAAACATCTGGTGGCATAAGCAGACACAGCACTCTTCAGAGTTGCTTAGTCTGTTTTAATTAGAGGAAAGCTGTCTGGGACAGACATGCTTCTTCTCTAAGTATGTGGGGGGTTTTTTTGTTGTTTTGGGTTTTTTTTCCTGCATTTTAAAAAAATCCATTGTCTCTGTTAAAACACATTTAAATAAAAAAGAAAAATTACAAATAACAGATGACATACTCTTTTTCATTAATATAAAAAAACCCCCAACAATCTGTAGTTCAGTGTAAAATAATCCCTGGTTAATAACTGTCTTTGAAAACAGAAACCTGAAGCTCTCAGATGAGCATGCATTGAAAAAAAAAAGTCAACAGTCTGAAAAGATTACTGATTTGTAGGGTTTGCTCTTTTTCTGCTTCCAGGAGTTTCTACAGACCTTTGTACTCATGCATTGTTAGGTGTGGCCAACACTTGATTTTATTGGGTTGTTGTTGTTGTTGTTTTTTTTTTTTTTTTTTTTTTTTTAAAAGACTATTTAGTTGAAAATTGGGAGCCCTTGATTTGAGTGCTTGTGTGTGTGCATTAGGAAGGGCCTGGGGGGAACACCAGAACATGCAAGGTCTGCAAGTGCTGTGTGGCTGTGCTAAATTGTTACCATGATAATAGTGAGGTGATGAGCTGAATTTCTAATAGCGGAAACGGTGCTGAGCAGTCCTTGTCTCCTGCCAGTGAAGCATGCAGAAGTATTCCATGGCTAAACTTTTTTTTTAAATGGATTTGGTTGTCCTGAGCTGAATAAGGTACAGAGGAATTGTGCTGAGAAGGAAGCTGGGCAGGGCAATATATACCAGCTCTTTCAGTAATGTGCACATGGCAAGCTTGCTTTAAGCTGTAAGGATATTCTGAAAAGTAACAGCAGAATGCAGGCTGTAACAAGCCCCACCTGTTCTCCTCAGCTTCTGCACTACAGAATGCAGCAGAAGTTCACCTCTAAAATGAAGCACTCAGGCTTGATTAAGCCTTTTTTCTTACCTGGAAAATCAGCATCATTAAGAGTTTTAAATTAAAATTCCATGTAGCATTTGGATAACCTGGTAAGATTTCCTGTTCAAATCATAACCTGCGGTTTTTTATCATCTCATCCTCTACCTCTGCCATGGCATTGGGCTGCTGGGTACCTTAAATTGTTTACTTATAGTGGTGAGTTTCATGAGGTAAGGAAAACTTGATACAGATGGTTGGGAAGATGCGATCTCTGGATAACAGTAGAGTGGATCTGTTACTCTGCCACTGACTCAGGTTGCACCTGAAGGGTGAAAAATGCCACCTTATGTCACCCTTGTCTGATAAAGCCTTGTAGTGGCAGCTAGTGTAAGAACAGGTTCTTCCTTTCTGGCACATTTTCACTACATGAACCAGTGTCTGATGTCAGTGACTAGCGAGATGATGGCTTTCAGACTTTCTCTAAGCCTGCACTTTTAAAATACAGATGTGGACTAAAAAATTAACTTACTATTTAAGTCTGTTATCTATCTGTGAGATTTTGGCTTTGAAGTTCTTACCATAGGTGAAAGTGCAGCTTCATCAGTGACACGGTGTCCAGCCACCAAACAAACCAAATGAGCACTGTTGATGGCACAGGCTGCCCAGCAGAACTACCCACACTGGCACTACAAACTCCTGCTTGGATGCTGGGATTGCGTAGTTCTATTAATCTCTGCAAATTAAGGCTTAATCAGCCTTCTCCACAAAGGATTGATTTCTCATGACAGAATTAGTTTCTAAGACATAGAATTGAAAAGGGTTGCTGCCCACACAACCATATTTTCTCCAAGCTTATGTCGCCATAGGAATGTATCGGAAGGGTTTGGACTAGATGGAAAACATGCAAGGTCTTTGTCCTCAGAACTAAAGGTCTTTGTCCTCAGAACTAGAAGTAGTGACTTTGTGTGGCCTGTGGCAATGACTCAGACTTGAAAGGCAGATTCATAGTATCTTTGACATCCCTACCAGGCAACAACAACCGTGTTAATTTTGGATGGAAAATTGCAGGTGCGACTGAAATTTATGTGAGCTGTGTTTGGCCTAAAGCTGATTTTTCAAGAGTATCATAAGTTCAGGGAAAGCACTTTATGAGACTCGTGGAATGTGCTTACAATGGCTCTTTGCTTTTATCATTTGGTGGATACCTTCCCTCACGTAGTTTCTTTGAGGAGAAATTAGCTCAGCCTAAGGCTGGACTTTCTGTTCCTGTTTGTGGTGATCTCAGCTCAAATCACATCTTCAGTTCTGTCCCTAGGAGAAAATAAAGTGAAATCTCACATCCCTCCTGAAAGAAAAAGGGAAGGATGGCTGTTGCTGATGCCTAGTAATGATGTTTAGTAAGATAAAGAACCATTTATAAAAAGTCTAAAAGTTAAAGTACACCAAATTTTGTCCGATGTGATATTTAGAATCAAAGCATGTCGAGATGCTTAAAACAAGACAACTACCCATGCCTCTGCCTTTCCTTAAGGAATAAAATTCACTAGAAATCCCTCAATGCTTTGGACATGTGGAAATGGTTGATCTTTTCAGGACAGTTTCTCTCCAAGTTTCATTTCTTTTATTCCTGACAGAGCTGGTAAGGTGGAGGGTGGGAAGGCGGTGGAATATTTTTCATTTGCCTCAGATGAAAACTTCTTTTCATGCCCATCACACAGGTGAAAGGAATAGTTTCAGTCCGAGGAAAACTAGATTCTTGACTGTTGGAGAGAAAAAGAGACAATTATTTTTATTTCAGGAATGAATGAATTATTTGTTAGTCACTAAGAAACGGAACTTTGCTCCAGAACTCCTTATGAATAACTAGTACTTAAAGAGACATAAACTCCTACCCAGAATGATCTAACACTGCTTGGTGGTAGCCTCTAATAAAGTCCCTCCTTTACCACCTTCTTCCACTAACTCGTGATTTAGCTATTTCCTTATGTTAGTCAACACAGTTAGAAACTTCACTAAGTTCTTTTTCATTAGTCTCCCTAACAATACTACAATTTTCAGCTCAAGAGCTTTGGCTTGTGGCTGTAATTGAACAAGGAGGCGAATTTCCAGTGGTGAGAGATGCTGAGGAGTTTGCAGGACCTGTGTAAGACTACAGCACTCTGGATGCTCATGCAAAGGCCAAACACACATTGGCATCTTCTCTGGAAACACACAGGAAGGCAGCCAAGGAGTGTGAGCCAGAGAAATCCCCCCAGGCCCTTTCTGTTCTGCTCTCAGGGAGGATTTGCCCCCGCATACAAATAAGGACAGCTAGTTCCTTTAGTTTCAACCTACTTACTGTCTTGAGGGATTGCACCTGGATAGGAGAGGCTTGCCAGGCTGGGAACAGTATTGGTTATTGAATGTGCAGCACAGCACTAACCCCTTCTGGCTCCCACACATTGAGGGGCTCTGTGGTAAATGGTTTCATAACATGAACTGGAGGGTATTGCCTGCATGTAAACAGGTACCCTGAGTTGCTGCAGAGAGCATGAAGACATCCACTACGAGGAATTTATTAAGGGAGAGGGAGAGCTTTTGGTACTAAAGCAGCAGGAGTGAAGCAATGTGGCACAAAAGGAATACAGGGAAGGTGCCAAGTACAGAAAATGCAAAGGGTTCTAAGATGTAGTAATGAGAAGTACTGAGAAAGTGTAAAAAAGGGAGAAAGAGACTGCAGGAGAAGTGGCAAATATGAAGTAAAACCTTCATGATATATTGAGTATGTTACATAAGGGAAGAATTTGAATTTGACGAGATGTGAAAGATTTCTTCAACAGCTGAATTTATTCATCTGCACTTTACCTTACTTTTTTATCTTAAGAAAGTCCAAAGAAAGTTCAGAGAGTTTTTATGAGACTTGCACAAGCAAAAAACCTCACAAACCAACCCAAGCCTTCCATTCCCTGTGATGGATGCCAGCTCTTTACACAAAAAGGCATGCACAGCACAATGCAAACACCTCTGGTGGGATATCTGGCCTGGTTGCTGATAATGATTATTTCTCATAGGGCAGCAATTTAGACAAAGGGAAGCCTGCCATACAGCGAAAAGGGCTGAACGTAGAACAATACTGCACTCTAACAAGCAGAGTAAGGATTTTTACAGCCCCAATAATAGCGAGAGTTTGGACTTTTCTGCCCATCTGTCAGCAGCTGTCTCCTGAGAACGCCGGGAGAGCTGCACAGGGACTAATTATAAACACGCAGCTTGATTTGCAGGCATTGCAAAGCCTCTGCAAGGTACAGATTTCTGTCTGTACGTATAGTACAGCGCGAGAGCGTCCTGTAGCTTAGGAAAATACACACTGGAGCCATGAATCAAACTCAGTCATGTGACGGAGGGGAGGTGCTGGGCTGGCTCCCAGCCAGTGGCAGGAGCTGATGGGTGGAACAAACGGGGCATAAAAAGACTAATATGACTAACGGATCCTGGATGCGTGGTACCTTTATTTGGATCTACAGGAATGTAGGCTCTAGCAGTTCTGCAGCTCTACCAGCCTTTTGCCTGACACTGGAACTGCTGCTCACAAAGTAGAATCCTGCTGCTCTTTGGTAGGAAGGATAGAGAAAGAACATGGCCTGCATTTTGAAGGTAAATGTCTATCTGTTGCTTGAATGCATTGTTAGAGACCCCCTCGCTGCTCAGAGGCATGGATTTGGTATGGTCCTATTGCATCTTCGTTGTCTTTTTGAATACTGGCTTTGTTTGGCAAATGAATATTTGAGAAATTCTGCAACGTACAGCTGTGCTCTGCTTCCCTCTGCCATTCTTTCTCTCTTTCCCTGGATTGTCAGAACTGCGGGCTAGCGGGAAGAGAAACGTGTACCGAATAGTGGGAGGGGGGAGAGGGGCTCTGGTTTGTCTCAGCTGACTTCCTACGCTGAATTCCTTCAGGAGCAATAGCATTTGGGCAACAGACTTCCAGTACAAAGGACAAACCAGGCAACTTATTTTCTTTTTCTAACCATGCAGCATTTATTGCTCTTAAAGCAGCGGTCGCAGATGTCCACAGCTGTCCCGGTTGCTCCTTAAGCACACACTCCCCTGCTGAATCTGCTCCAGATCCACATGCTCCACACAATTATACTCCGTATTTAACTGCATTTTCTAATTAAGGAACCTATTTTATACCGGGTTCCCCCCCCCCCCCCCCCCCTTTCACGCTAGCAAATATAAGCATAAACTTACCGTGTGATCACATGCTTTCTCCAGCCTGCTTCCCTCACCTAAAAAGTAAAAGTATTTGGAAGCCGCATGCCATGCAGATGGAGGGAGCATCACTAGCACGGGGATTGAATGGGAGGGGAGGAGGCGGAAGTGCGGTCAGTCGAGAACAAGCGGCGTTTGTTTCCTTGCAGCGCTGTCACTTGCAGGAGTCACTCTCCTGTGCCTGGCTGCAGCGTGGTCTGTTTCGGATCCATTTGTTACCTGGTCTGTTTATCTGCTCTGTTTCAGATCCTGAAACACGTCTGTGCCTTGCTGCTTTCTGTGCATACTTTGAGTATATTTGCGCTTTGTTTCTTTTAGCAAGTAAAGCTGATTCAGTAAAACTGATCATAAATCTGTGAATTCTTTGTTGTTTGCAATCCGATCTTCTAGCATAGAGTTGGTTATCCCAAACTTGGGGATGGCCTGTGATAGCAGTTGCTTTCAGCATATTAACAAAGTGGATGAATTGCAAAACTTTAAAACAGCTTCTGGATAATAAACGTTTAGGTGTCTCCATGAATCCAGTCCTTAGCACTACTTTGGGCTTTTGACTTTGAAAAAAACTTGTTATTTTGCTGCACTCTTTTCTTCATTCATTCATTCTCAACCAGTGGGTCTGTGGTACATGGATGTGTTTTTACTTTTCTGTCTTGTAGGTTGTGGTAGCTTATGTTATTAAATACGGCAAAGTCTGCTGCAAGTGCAGAAGCTTCCCTGAACTAGCAGGTCCTCCTTGGAGCTAGGGGGTAACAAACACCTTTAATCGGACAGCAGTAATGCAACTGAGAGTTGTGATTTGAGATGAGGAGATGTGAGCTCTGTGAATGGAGCCTGGTTTCACAAAGATAAGCATGTGCACTCCTGTTTAAACGCTCCCAAAATGACTTAGGCTGTATCTGCAAGTGATCCAGAAGACAGAATTTCTTACTTTTCAAAAATTCTGTGGGCAGATCACATGCAAAATCTTTCCTTTGGCTGTAACAGTTAAGTAAGAATCCTTTTACAAGGAAACTCCAGTGTCTCTTTCACCCTCCTAATAGTTCCCTTTGTAGTCTGGTGTCACAGCCTGCCACAAGCATGACTTAGAGTTTGAATTATAGTACAATAAACACCTTCTGTTTGCCCAGGCCTGGATCTCCATTTCGTTGTTATTCTGATGGTTAAATCAATAGATTAATTGGTATTCTTTGACAGACAGCCCCCTTCCAGCTTAATTCTTAATCTTGTTAATACAGGCAGGTGCAAGGATAAAAAGTGAAACAGATATGAGAAGATTAGCACTGCCATAAGGCAAGCTGGATTTTCTCAGACAAACATCCCATAGGAGTAATTTAAATGTCTATCTCAAGATACTTACTTGTATATGAGTTTTTAACGTAATGTCTGTAGCTGCTCTGCAAGGTTTTTCCCTAATAAGGAAATGTGAAATAATATGTATATTTTGACATGACACTAGGCTAATTCCTTCCTGAAAATATAAACCTGTTAGCTACACCCTTCTTCTTTTCCTAGGGGTTGTCCTGAGCTTGTGTGGGAAAAAAGAAAAAAAAAAAAAAAACAAAAAAAAAAACAAAAAAAAAACTGTAGGGAGAGATTTGAAGCAGGTAGTGGCACAGTGGATGGGAAGCCAGAACAACTGTGCATCCTTTCCACTTGAGCCCTGAGTGTCTGTGTGACTCTCCCTTGTGGCTTGCCCTCCTCTGTTCCTAGATTTGTAACCCCCTGCCAAAGATGTTGAGACTTACTGAGTATTGGAGTTTCATATGAGTGAGAGTTTAATATAAATGAGATTGGATAGAGGTGTCTGTGAAGTGTAAAGAACAGAGATAGCTGTTAATAATTAACTGGAGTTACTTAGAGTGGTTAAGAGCGCGTTAGAAGAGGTGTATCATCTTTAGATGTGAAGATCTCCTTATACTATGACTACTGCATGAAATAATCTCCATGTGCAACCTGTGAAAAATGCTGAGGAGGAGGATTTTTCCAAAAGGTGCCTGCTGTCTTTCTGGTGTTTGTTGTGCACTTTTCCTAGGTAAGAGTGGTGGGGCTGTTACTGATCGTGGCTCCAGAAACTTTTGTCTCCTAATCAGTAATGGGACATTCTCAGTAAAACCAGTGAAATTATAATTTTGAGGAATTCTCTTCTCAGTTAAAGAAAAGCAGGGAAAGAGGCAAGTTCTGAAGTGTGTGATGTGTTTTTATTTTCCCTGTCATGACTTTAAAAATCATGGCAAATAGCTGAGTGAAGTGTAGGCATTTCTTGGAAGCAAACAGTTGATCTTATGCTGGTTACTATGGTAGCTGCATGTCACCTTGCCAGCTACCAGATTAGCAGTGATTATTAGTTATGTAGTCACTTATCCCTAATGATATTCAAGTCCCTAAGTTCCACTGTATCAGCCAGTGACTCTTGAAAATGAGGACAAATTTTACTCAGTAAATCACTTCCAACTCTGCTTCTTGCATAACTGAAAAATAATACTTCAAAGTATGTGTCATCTTATGATAAACACAACATGAATGATAATGACACCCTGTAAAACCATGATATCCCTCAGTGAGGACTGGACCATGATATTTTAAAGCAAATAGGACAGGTAACTTAGTTTTGCACACGCTGCACTTCGCAGGAGGTTTGTCTTACCCTTTTTCCAAACTCTTCTTTTTGAATGGAAGGTTTGAAGAGGATGATGGAGATGGATTATGTTGTCATCCCAGTACAATTTTAACTGTGTAGGCTTAATGTGGTAGAGCTTAATAAACAAAATCCATGTGTGGTGGGCCTGTACAGTGAGGACTATGCATGAAATCTAGAAAGACATTTCCTTATGGTTTGTGTGCTGTGTATTTACTGTGCAGTGAACAACAGATTTCATGTGCCTAGGGGCTGGATGTGACCTTCTACCAACAGAGATCACAAGCCTTCAGTGAAACTCTGTGGTCTAAGTAGTATTTGCATAATGTGAGGCAATGTTCTTTCTACCGCAGCTGATTGAGGGTCCTCTCAAAGTAAGCAGGTGGCCAACTAAAATCCATAGCTTCTTTAATATTTTTAAAATCTAATTTAAAGATTGAAAGAACTGTTTTGCTAAGTATAACTTACAGGTTTCAAACAAAGAAAACCCTTCAGCACAGGCTTGTAACTGTTTTCAGCTGTCAAAGTTGGCCATACCTGTGTGTTCATCTACAATTCTTTTACATGTTTCCTCTCCATTGTTATCTCCACTGGTTTAATTAAATTTGCAGGTTGCATTTTTCCCTTACTGCACATGGTGAACTGTTTTTGGCAGGAATTTTCTTTGAGAGTTTTTTCTGAGTGTTCAATGGCCTGTGTCTGATTGGGGTCTTCAGACACTGCAGTAATACAGATAACATTACTATCTACAGGCATATGCTCCATCTGCACTTTTGAGACTAAAATAGCAAAGCTGTTCTCATTACATTAAATTTTCCACCCTGGCAAGTAGCTGTTCAGAGGGGAGAGGCAGAAGGTCTGAAAAGATCTGATCTCAGTGTTTGGATGCTTGTAATCTTGTATAATTAGTTATTAGTTTGATTTTTTTTTTTTTTTTTTTAAACCTCTATGTACATGACAAAGAGTGTAGGTATTTCCTCCCAAGTTTCTATATCATCAAAAGCACATTCTCAGCTCTGTTGTGCAGGGTAGGCTATGAGTCTCACCATAATTCCATTCTCTACTAGAGATTTGCAGGATGCAGGCACTTCTATAGAGTTGACCTCTATATACTGCTTGAATCAGGTCCAAGATAATTCACATTCTGCCTTGACTGTTAAACTGACTGCAGCAATGTTTATGCATGGCATCCATCCGTTTTCCTGTGCTGAGAATTGTACTTGGATCCTGTTTGATTCTCATGCTGTGCTCCTTCTTCTGATATGACAAGACATGGAGAGATCCTTGGAAAAGGAACACGGGTGACCTCCCCTCCGTATGGGAGACGATGCTGCACTGATGGGTCATTTTCCAGCACTGCCTGAATTTGCTGCAGGTTTGCTGTAATGTCTTAACCTGATCAACAGTTTTGTGAGCTGCAGCATTTCTCTTGTAACTTGGAATCATTCCTAGGATTATGTGGTTGTATCTCTAGGGAAGGTGGGTGTAAATATGCAAAGGTGCCTCTTACGAGGTGTGCATAAGTAAGCCGGAAAGTAGCAGGTGGATGCAACAAGGAGTTAGAGAGAAGAATCAGGATTTCTGAGGTAGTAACCAGTTTTTTTGTGGATCACTCCATCCTTATTTGTTATGGGTTAATGTTCCCATCTTTTTTCCCCCAACCAACAAAACTGGCAAAATTCCATTTTTAATTCTTTCTACATGGGATATTTCTGTTTTAAATAAATTTCTTACAATTACTCTGTTTCTAAATAAAATACTTTTTTTTTTTTTTTTTGGTCATTCTACATTGTTTACCTCTAAATTGCTCCAGAGTAAATGAAGCTGCATTAATGAACCTGCCAATATGCAGGGAGAGCTAGGATTTGCCGTATCATGCTCCAGTGGTGCTTAATTACCATGTAAAATTTTACGGAGTGCAGTTCATGGAATTCCATCATGTGTTTTTTATTATGTTCACTTCGTGAAAATTTAAGGAAAATTAAATTCTGAGAAGTATAGAACTGCTTTTCACTCTCGCTTGCAATGACCTTAAACTAATCATGCTTTAAAGGAGAATATATTAGCCCCCTCCCAGAAAGAGACAGCATCTAGTCAGTCTAGTCCTACAAGAGAACTTAACTTGGTTAAATGAATTTGATTTTGATGCCCATGTAGCTAAACCAAGAAAACCTGCAGTGTAGGTGTGCTTCACTTGGTTTAAAACTGGAGCTTTGTGTCTGACTTGGTGGTGTGAAAACTAAAAGCACAAAACCAGCATGAGATTATGAAGTGTCTCATACATTCAAGTAGTTATTCGATAAAGCAGTGATGGGGAAAGGTTTTTGTTTTGCAGTTCATCTTTAAACAATGAAGCATGTGTCATCCAGATGTTTTAGGCTTCCCCCTACCAGGGATACACTGTCTTTGTGCACTGTTTGACCAGTCTGGTCTAAGGAAAGGTGTCCTTGCCCAAACTGATTTGGCCAAACTGCCCAATCGATTCTGTGATTCTATGATTATCACGGGTATTAATCACATATTAAAGGGAATCTTCTCAAAATTCAGCCTCTTTGTAGACATGTACATGAGCTTTGGTGGTTTATATCTTGTTCATTTTTTTCAATTTCCTTTTTGAAGTCCTGAATGCCAGATAATTTGGCATGTCAGAGTATGACATAAACCACCATAGGAAGCAGCAAATTCCTATACTTTGACATAACATATTGAAATTCCTTGAGATACAGGAGAGATGTGCTCTTACCTATTTCTAGTGAGATGGCAGCCAAAAGAAAAGTACACCTTGTTTTCTTGCCAAACATTCATGATTATTTAAGGGAGTGTGAAATGCAGCTTAAAAGACCCCACATTTTAGGTTTTAATCACAACTATCACAACATCTGTGTGGTAAATTAAAAAAGGCAGCGCTTTTAGCATTTTGTCTGTTCCTTTGCCATGTTTCATTCCAGCAGTATCTATGTGCCTTCCAGAAGAGTAATACTGGACATGGTGATCTTTCCAGGATTTGTTCTCTCATCTTTTTCCAGGAAAGCAGTATCTATGCAGCAGATTGACTTTACTTTAAGAGGATTTTTTTTCTGTGTCTTTGGCATAAAGTGGAAAAAAAGTTTTCTGTGTATTTTTTAGGAAAGAAAGGTCGAATGCTTACACATGAAATGGAAAGTGAATTTCTTTATCTTCCTGGTGGCTAATGGGTAAATATAATTTTTGGACCAGTCTCCTCCCCAGAGCAGGTTCTATCATAATATAAACAGCTATTTTGTGCAAGAAAAATTATTGATTATAAATTTATTTTAGATTTTTAGTTTTACTTTCAGATATTAAACAGATAATTTATTTTGTGGTTGTTATCCATGACACTTTCCCAATAATTTCTTCTGCCTATCAGCTGCTCTCCATCCATATTCGGATTCATAGCACACAGGGTTGGAAGCGTGCACACACACAACAAGTGCTGGAGGTGTGTTTTATCTTACTAGTGATTGAGGCCTCTCTGAGACCTCTGACCAGGTGCTAGGAAGAATCGATCTTTGTGGAGATCTGTAACCAAGGTGGGTAAACGCAGCTCCATTTATTGGATATATTCCCAATAAATAAGGCAAAACTCTGCCTTGGGCCTGTCGTCTCTTAAAGCTGAGGGAGCAGTTGCCTTGCTGTTGTCAGCCTCAAATACTCATATGGAATGAATTGGCTGTTGCTTTGGAGGAAAAGCTGCATCTGCTGCCTTTTTTGTCATGGTTCTTGTAAATAACCTGCAGACTGCTGAGATAAGAAAGGCCACTGCTTTTCCAGTGGCTTCATTGGTTTCTGTGAATGGGAACTATAAAAGGACAATGTATGACTAATGTGTTGTGTTCCTGAATCAGTGGACAGAATAAATTATGGCTGGATGAGGTGAGAATTGCTGTGTGTCATCTCAGAAAATGTTAAATATTGAGCTGACTGTTCTCTGTACTTCCCCTGCCCCTTCAGGAACATCCTGTGTTTATGCAAATATTGCCTTTACACAGTCACATATCTGCTTTTGATAGCAGTCTCCCAAATTGTATCCAATAAGATATCCTTATACTGATGCATTGATATGCTTTCTGGGAGCTGGACCAGTATAATATTTTTTTTTAAGTCAGTCAACTAGCTAAAATTATGTTATGAGTACAAAATTTGTATAAATGGGATTTGTATTTAAAATAATGACAGTTATTTTGTTCTGATTATTTTAGCAGAAGCACCTGAAAAACATGACAGTTTTTGGTTTATGTATTTGAAAGTGGATAAAATACCGTGCTGGATATTCTTTTTCATATTTACTATTGAGAAGAGCAAAGGTGAGGCAGGAACTGAACTGGAAGGGTTTAGGAGATGAGATCTTGTAAGTGATGCTGTTCAGGAGCATATGTTAAATCATCAAACATATGTTCATATGATGTAAAGGCAGTTCTGTTAAGCACTTCTTGTTTACCTGCATAGCATGTGTGACATTTGAAATTAACATGGGAGCACTACACTTGCTAATGATTAAATGAAGCAGTAGCTTCTTATGAAAGATATGTTATTCAGCAATTTGCATTAACAATAGGCAGAGGAATGCTGGCCTAGGCAGGTAGGACAGCAGGTGTGGAGTGGTTGGAAATAATCAGAAAAAACATGTTTATTTCATGGGAACAGCAATTTGTACAGAAGATATGCGGAATGAATTATTTAGAGTTCCTGTCTCTTCTAACGATGTGCTCCTTGCAGTGTTGGTTTGGTGTAGGATTAGGTATCTTATGTCTCTTTCTTAAATTCTTTTCCTTAAAATTATATATAATCTAATACTAGGAAAAGTTTCCTAGGGCTTTGGCAAAGAGAATGTCCCCCTGAGCATGTTACAACATGAGTCCCTGTTTCATGAGGTTTGCTATTTAATTTGAAATAGGAAAAGCCGGAAACCAAATATCAATTAATTTTTTTTCTTTTAAGTCTCACAACCTTTTGTTAGCCATCAGCTTTTAGTTTCCTCCAAATCTATTGTTTAGCCAGGTTTAAACATAATTATTTTCTCCGAATGATGGGCTGACGTAACATTTAAGAAATAACAATGTGTATCTATTAACCCTTTAATACACAAAGATGTTGCTATTGACCCATTGAGGCCAGTAGAGTGCTGCTTGGTGTACTTTCAGTAATTATTATTACATTATTTTACATTAGATTATAAAATTATGTGCTTGTGGTTTATGTCTGTACTCCTCAAAATTCCTGTGATCCAGCCCTTCTCCATAAGTGGAAATCACTTTATCTTTTAGATTAATTTTTTGTGTTTTGGTATCTTGTGTTCTGGTGGGATGCAGTTACACCAGAATAAAGTTCCTATAAAACTTGGTTTGGTTTGATTTCTCAGGGGATTAAATATTTTAATTCTAGGTTATGTGTGTCTACAGTGGGGCTTATGTGATTATTGAAATTCCTTATAGTTTTACTAAACTTTTGTACCTCAGTCCCCTGAGCCATGTGGCTACATTATTTACAAGTTACTTCATGACAGCTGATCTGTTGTAGTCCTCCTGTGTTTACATTCAACTCCAACAACCTAGTCAGGTTAAAATCAGCTGTTAAGAGAAGAGAGCTTTCTATTAATGCTTCTTATGTGGAAACAAACAAACAAAAATTTAAAAATGGAATGGAGAATGAGACTGACTCATTCTGTGGGATCCTTGGGAGCTGTGGAATGTCTAATGTGGGGAAAAAACTAGTGGAAGACACATCTTTAGTAACTGGGGAATGGAAGTTTTGCGAAAAGAAAATCTTTTGTAACTTTTTTCCATATGATTACGGAGAGAATTTCAGACAGCTTTGTCTCTATGTGTCTCTGTTCCTTGTCTGTCTTTTTTTCATTTTCTTCCACGAGATATAAAAATATTTTTACAGAAAAATTAGTTTTACCCTACTAAATGTTTTTCTTGAGAAGGGCAGTGGGAAGAGAAAATAATACTCCATACCAGAGAGAAAAAATGCACCTTTTGGGGGCACTTTTTGAACAACATCCTTCCTTTATTGTGCATCTTCTCTTAGCCAGTGTTAAATTATCTGTATCTGTTACAGGGACCTGTAGGTCTATCTCTGCAGTTCACAACTCTTACTATGAAATGAAATTTATATTGTATTTTTTACTTTGTGTTTGCTGCCACTTGCTTATTCATATTTCATTAAACCAATTAAGGTTATCTTAGTGGTTTTACCAGGTCACTTCAGGTGAAAACAGAGAACTAAGGACCTGGAAATGCCATTGAAGCTTCCCCCATTCTAACCACACTTCCTCTTGGGAATCCTAAATATGGAGACTCAGTTGCCTTGTCTGTAACTGCTGCCTTAACCATGAGGACAGATGGGGATCGCAGAGCCAAGTGTGTAATCCAAGAGTCTGACAGTCAATGTGCAGGCTCTATCCCAGGGAGCAGCACATCTCACCCCTCCTCAGCACTGCTCTGCTTCCTTCAGAGACTGGCACCTCTGCAAGCCACGTACAGCTGCTCATCTCCCCTCTGTGGTGCAGCATAGCTGCTACATTTACTGAAAATGCAACAAGAACTCTTTTTGCTGTCTTGATTGTTATTTTTAAGATGAATTAGTTTCCTTAGTATTGCAGGATTTCATTTGGCCAAGCTGAGGAGGTGGTGCAAGTATGAGAGAGTAGCCTAGAAGGGGTTGGGAATATATATCCTTAAAATGTTTGTGGTTCTTTCATGCTTTCTGTTTCTGCAGATCATTTTTCTATCACTGCATCCTCCAGCAAAATTTTTTTAATTAGAGAATGATTACCTATTATTGTGTCAGTCACAGATCTTGGAGAAGCTATTGGAAGTCCACTCTACTTTAGTATGTTGCATAATGTGGCCAAACAAGACTAGACAAAATTTTCCCTTGTTGGAGCCTATGAGAGCAAGAGACAACAGTGACTGCACTGTAGGTGGTCTTTATTGAAAGGGTGATGCTTGTCTGACAAATAACAAATATTAAAATTGCTTGTGATCTTGTGCTGGATTCTGAAGACGTTTTGTTTCCCTTGTTGTTTTACTAAATGCTATCGGTATTCCAAGTTTGACCACTCATCTAAAGGCCATGTGTTAGTTCCCCTGCTATCTCCCATGGGTGCTTGTGCTTTTGAGGCACATGAGATGAAGCTCGGCTGGCATTTTGTTAAAGCTTACTTGCACAGTATTCTTTGCCTCTTAGTGAGGCTTATAAAATGAGTGTTTCTGAAAATTCAGCTTTCAGTATTTGCTAAAGCCAATGTTACACTTGGTGGCACTTATGAATTAACAAGAAGATTGACTGTGCTTTTTTCCCCCCACTGAAATTTTGCATGAGACCTTATTACCACTCCCCATTCATTGATTCCAGGGGAAGAAGCTGACTTTGGTGTACTTGCTCTGTACTTGCCAACTGTAAGAGCTGTTAGAACTCCTCTCTTTTGCCTTTTACTTCAGATCCTGTTCCAAATCTGCCTGAGGCCATTGCAATGAGGAACAATTGCACAGTGAAAAGCACATCCCCCAAAAGGCAGATATCATGCAGGTCACAGATACTGTGGAAATGGATTATAACTTGTTTTTACCTTTAAAATCTGCAGGAAAACATTATCAGTGACACTGAAAAGAAAAAAGGATTTGACAGTGTTGCTCGTTTTTAGTTTTTCTTTCTGCCATGTCTTGCTCTCAAAGGGTGGTCCTAAGCCCCTCATGAATAAGGCCAGAGAGTTGAATTTCCTTCTGGGCCTCAGGACAAGGTACTGTGGCTTGTCAGGATTTTGCTAATGGCACCATTAAGTAACTTGTGTTTGTAAAGTAAGCATTACATGAAAGTGCTCTACAGCAATCTATGGAAAAATGTAATCCATTTATGGAAATAAACATTCTTGAAAGAAGGAAAATGGAAAACTCATCAGTATGTTAGATAAAACTATGGGAAGTCTACGTGAAGGATATCTGTGTGGAACTAAAATAAAACACAAACTTGAACATTCAGTTGATTTAAAAAATATTTACTGGGAGGAAACATATTTATTTTCTTGTGCCAAATGAAAATGAGTTTTGAAATTGTTGTTCAGTCTCCAAGGTCTATGTCTCTAGCAGCCTGAGATGTGTGATGACTAGTCATATATTTCTTCAGTCAGTGAAGTGTTCTATATACAGCTGTGCAGTTTATTATTGTTACTTTTGTAGTTTATCAGTATTTTATTACTAACTACAAAAAAATTGCTGTTTTCATAGGATCATAGAATGCTTTGGGTTGGAAGGGACCTTTAAAGGTTATCTCATTGCTTGGACCAGAAATGTTATGGCAACATTGATCTAATGTTTCTCTTTAGTGGGCACAGGATTGTTTTGGTTCAAAATAGTGATTAATCATTTTATATAGAGGAGTTATGATTTGTTTCCCAAGTGAACACTTGTGACCTTTCAACCAAAAAAAAAAAAGGGGAGAATTGCTTTACTTACATAGCACTAGCATTGCTTTACTTAATCTTTCTTACCATCTGTAGTTGGAAAAAAAGTGAGATTATGGGATCCGTATTGAATCATGGGTATGGTATTCCAGGCGACTGGAAAGACTAAAGCTGTTTTGCATACTTCTGTAACTAGTAGACAGGCAGAGTACTGAGGAATGTAGTTGGTAACCACCTCACTGTCTAGATGATGTTCTTTAATATGCCCTTGAGTAAAAAGTATAAATTGTTTTTGTGCTTTAATAGGCTTGTTTCCTTTCAGGAATTTAAAAGTATTTATAAATTCAGGTAGAAAGGTATTAAAAACCTCAGAGAATGAATCAGGTTTTGCTGATCTTCTGTGAAAAGTTCCTTCCTAATACTCTTATTTATATGATTGCAGACTATGATAATAACTTAATTAATGTGATACATGTACAGTATTGTTATGTATCTGTAATATACTTGCTTAATAATTTCATTGGTTTTGTACTTTTCTTAGGCATCTATTTTCCATGCAGTCCATGAGGAAGGGTAATGAAATATAATAAGGGTTGTATCCAAAGCTGTGGAAGGAAGTAATTAAACTTAATTGAAGTAATTTCTTTGAACTATAATAGCAGATGCAAAGGATTAATTCAAAGCAGATTAAGGCCAATGCATGCTTTGAATTGCCAGCCTGCAAATAGATAAGTATTACGGTTATTTAAATGAAGTTATATGAAAGTATCTTCTGAAACCTGAGTCTGGGAATCAGGTCTAAAAATAGACAGGTGGGTTAAGTTTTGATAAGGGATGTCACTTCTGTTTCCTAATTTATTGTACTCTGCCAGTCAGAAATGAATTCTTAGAAATGCTGTGTGCATCTTATCAAACAACTGCAATAGAACTGGGAATTAGCCTGGACTATCCCTGAAGGTATTCTCTGAATGGCAGCTTAATCATCAGCTGTGACAAGCCCTCAGTTGGAAATTACAGGAAAAACTACTTTAATGAGTTGGAAATAAAATGACATTCTATTTAGAAATGTTACCTAAGAGGTTATAAATCTTCTTCTATCTTTGTACTGTAATATTCTAGTGGATTTCACAGTTGGTTTTACATTAGAAACTTAAATCAGGCTTATTTGTACAATAAACAGGAAAACATGTGGGTTACTATTGCATAGGGGACTGAATATGAAAGTTCAATTAAAAAAGCAGGTAAGATAAAGTTAGTTTTAACAACACATTTTATTTCTTTGCAGAACTGAAGTTTTGGTTTCTTACCCTTTAGAGTTTTAGAATTGGTAATTTCTTTCCACCTGCACAATGATTCTAAATAAAATAGGATGTCAGATATCTCAACTGACTAACTAACCTTTCAAACTCCTTAGTAGCTAGGTGTGAGTACATCCTTTTCTTCCCAGACCCACAATGTGGGAAAAATCGAGGAGTGAGAGCTGTGAAGGACAATCATCCTTCTCTGCATTTGGCTGATGGGCTAAGCGTGGTGGTAGGAACTGAGGCAAAATCAGGGGCAGTCCCTGGCTGCATATGGATGGGGAGATAGGTTTTTCCAGCACTGAAGTGGGAAAATGAGATTAGCCATATGCAAACTGGAAGGTGTCAACCATTAGGAAGAAATAACAGGACTGTAGTCTGGGCTTTTTTTTCTGTTTTAATCTTTTTGTTGCTATTGAAGGACTAAACAAGTGTGGGCAACTACAGTAAGATTTACTGCAGAACTGTGAGAGGGCCTGCACTTTGAATGTTTTCTTGGTGTTAATTTGTAGTTTAGACTGTTGGTAACTCATGGCATGGGTGGGATTGGATGACAACATAAGCGTGATGCCATAGACAGCATCACCGGGGGTTCCAGAACTCTTTTTGTATTGAGAGGAAAGAAAAGTTGGCTTCTCCTTTCTGTGTTACAGCTGTGTTTGTTCTATGTGTGTTGGTTGACAAAATGTTTTGTTTTGCCTCTTGTTCTGCAGGGACAAACCCTGTTGCATGAACGCCAGGCGTGTGGTGTGAAGTGAGTGCCCCCCAGGCCGTGCCTGTGCCTGCGGGAGCGCCCCTGTGCCAGGGCAGTGCGGCTGTGCCGGGGTTGCTGCCTCTCTGAAAGACAACAGTGGATGGCACCTGGGAAGGCTCAATAAGTGAGGTGCCCGAAGGCATTTCTTGTAATGACAGCCTGTCATCTGGCTTAATTAAGGCCTCTCTTCACAAGACAGGCCTTTAACATCTCTATGGATTTTTAGAGCTTGTCTCTTCCCTCATCAATGTAGGCACCCAGTGGAGATCAGGGCTTGCCCCTGTTCTTTTCCTGCCACAGGCCAAGAGTAATTCTGAAGTGTGGCAAAGCAAATGGAACAGACTTGTTGGATCAGCTGCTGTGGAAGGCTGTCTGCTGCCCCCATTCCCTAGAACAAATTGCGGGCGTGTCTGTGTGTATGGGAAGTTGGGGGGTGTGTGCCTTCTTTTAATAGGAACTAAAATTAAAAGTGAAAAATCCGTGAAGCCTGAGGTTTCTCCTTTGCAAAGGAGACTGGGAGGCAAATAACCACCTACTAATGTCCTAGTTGTTAGAAAAGAAAAATCTTGTGAGTCTGAGGCAACTGGGTTTGCCTAGCCTGGTGAAACATAGATTTAGAAGAAACATAAAGATTTTAGTTATAGGCTAGCTGTGTTGAAATGGGTGGAATAGGAAAGAATTTGGGCCCAGTGAGAGTTAATTAAAATGGTTAGGAGAGCTGGACCTGAAATGGGTTTTTAGATGTTAGTAACTGATTACCAAATAACTGATGATCTGTCATTTGCATGTTTGCTTAGCTGTGCTTAGAATGAGGAGTAGAAACATGGATAAGTTGGTGTATGGAACAAGACAATTACCAATTTTCTCCCTTGGTGGGAACTCATCCAAAAGTCATGGAAGAAGAAACTTAGAGGTCACTAAAGTAATTAGGATTGTTAAAACTCAGGCAAAAAGGTCAAAATGAGAAAGATGAGTTACTTCATCTTTTTTGGGACCACTGACCCAATTCGAGACCACCGACTCAATTCAGGACACACACTACTCATGCTTAATGACATTTAAACTCATTTCCATATGAAGCGGAGAATGGGAGGTGTTAATGTTATGAATATGCATTTGTATTTTGGATATTCATAATTTTTGGAAATAAAAGGTATTATGTTTGCTTGTATCGGGGCCTGCATCTTAGGGAGCTATCCCACGCAGAGCCTGGCACCAAATAAACATGCACTTTCTAACTCTAAACTGTTAGAGAGTTTTTGTCCATCTCAGTTGGATATCGATATTAGATCAATATTCATATTTTGGTAAATCACTGGGAAAGCAAAGACCTGGGGAGTAGCTTTTGGCAGAGTGCTACCTCCGAAAGAGTTAGAGGAGATGGAAGCAGGATTTTCTTACAGGAGCATAGGGGGAAGAGTCATGAGCTGCAACAAGGAAAATACCAACTGAATATAAGGAGAAAAAGTACACAGCAAGACTGGAATATTACTGGCAGGGGCCTGGCAAAAACAGCCTTGGAAGTACTCTAAACTCAACATGACAAGGCCCTGAGCAATCTGATGTGACTTTGAAATTAGGCCTGCTTTGGGCAGGAGATTTGACAAGGTGATCTCCAGAGGTCTCCCAGTCTTAATTATTCCTCAATTTTATGATTTCTTCAATGCTGCTGCTGCCATTCATAATGTTAATTGTAGTGTACCATATGTGGTGAGTTTATTGAAGCATGTCTAATAGCTGTGTTAACAGAATCATCCTCACCTGTGGGCAGGCCAGAAATTTTTGGTTCTTTCATTAATCTTGGTGAGGTGGTATAGTGTTACCTCCAGAAGGTAAAACCATTGGAAGTTTAATTTACATGTAGAGGGGTAGATTGAAGAGCTGGAAACAGCGTGCCCTTAGTCATAAGTAGAGAAACCATTTACCAATTGACTTCGGACACGAATAAATTGCTGACTGGCTATCACAAGTGTAGCATTCTTGATCTTTTTTTAAGGTCTCTACAATTAAGTGCAAGCTTCTCCTGAAAGGAATTACAATTTGCAGTACTCTTGAGAATGCTTGAAGGGTTGTATTTGGCAGAAAATTTTAATGTGACAGGGTTTTTTGTCCTAGAGCCTAAATTTAATTTGTTCATGCATAATGCACTCAGTTGAGAATTTTCTGAAGTGGTGGAGTGTAACTCTTCTTTTTCTGCCTATATTCAATGAGACAGGAAAATCTAGCTAAACTGATAAGCCTCTAGTAATTTGATGGTTTGTGAAAGAGTGAGTGCAAGCGCAGTCCTTCTCTTTTCAGCTTTTCTTTCTGCAGTTCACTGTCTCATCGTGCCCCGTTTTTCCCAAAGGACCCTATTTAAAACCTGTATTCAGGGATATTAACTTTTTCACCAAGAAAGTTAAGCTTTATGTAATTATACAAGAGAGGCTACCTGCAATGAGGTTTATAGCTTATTACTAGTATGAAAATTCTGTAGATGGGTTTTTTGGTATTAGATAAGTGAGGGAATGCTTGATACATATGCCTTTAATAGATACGAGTTTGATAAACAGGAGTGATTTATTCCAGCTGTCTGTTTCTGCTGAAATCCACACCTTTCCTTGTTTCTCAAGGGTTGTAGTGCAGGTGCAGGAAACTTTTAAGTCCTGCTTAAGCCAAGCTGTGCATGACAAGACTGTGTTACTTGAATCTCACAACATTACATTTACTGGAATGGTAGAATGTACAATGTTGTTCATGGACAATGACTGCTAGATTTGCCCAAACAAAGTCTTACGGGTTTCAAAGGAGTTAGAGAAATGCTTTGCTTTATTCTCATCTTACATTTTTCCTGAGGTTTATGAGATAGGATTATATCGTCAACTTTTTCTTTCTTTTTTGTTTCTTCCTTTTTTCTTTTTTCTTTTTTTTTTTTTTTTTTCTATTCACCATTTGTTCACCATAGCTTAAAATCAACTATCTGCTAAAGTGCTTACTGGTGAAGTTGTAGAAGGTTTGTTGGAATCAAAGGTCAATCCACTGGTGTCTGAAAAATGAATTCATTCTAACATGATGGTCAAAATTCTTTGCTTCAGTGCGGTTTTGGCTCTCCTGGAAGCAGCTCTCATTTGTCATCTGGAAAGGTTGAAATGACCATGCTCTGGCTAATATGCTGCCGTGTTTTGTTTTTTTGGATTGAAGGCTAAACTTAGTCCGGGTTCTCAGTCAAACTGTGTAAATGGTGGGAGTTGTATGCTTTGCATCCTCTGATTCTGGTGACTTACTTTTTCTTTGGCACAAAGACAGAAAACAAACACACAAGTTGTAGAATTTATTACAAGCATCCCACAGTCACAGAATTGATTTTATTACAGTATTTTTGCTGACCCACTAACAGTAGCAAATATGCACAGTTTTAAGTAGATTTGTTTGTAAGACTGGCCTATAATGTGTGTTTGCATGCATGTCCACATTCTTGTGCACAGATACTAAGGGCAAATGTCACTCACTACAGGCTTTGTCTCTCATATCCCCCATCCTTTTGGCGGTAGTTTCTGGCTTCTCAATGCTTTTTTCAGTTCCTAAATTTTTTTTCTTAGAGATTGTCTGATACAGATACAGTATTGTTAATATTTTCTGAGTTAGACTGGAGGCCATAAGTGGATTACTACACTTGACTAGAATAAAGCTTCATTTCTAGCAGTTCAGGCCTTCATGTTCAAAAGCAACAAAATACTCCAGATTTTTCAACTGAAAGGTCGACATTCCACCTTAGAGAAGCTGTAAATAAACACTACTTTCTGTCAGTTTGTTGGCTTAGTTGTTGTTCTGTGCTTAATGGATCAGATTTTTTTCTTCTGTGGCTTAAAGCAAAACTCCTTGTTAGGTTTGCTTCTCTGGAGCAATAGTCAGAGATTTTTCTACTCTTTTTCCTCACCCCAAAACCTTTCAAAATCTCTTCTTTTAGTACAGGATATAAACTAAAGGACAAGTGAAACTGTTGCCTTTACTGACACCTAGGTTGAACTATAGTGTTGTCTCCTGCAGCTCTTTCTGGTATTTTAAGGAGTAATTACTAAAAAAACTCTGACAAAATAATAAGCCGAGACTGGATATAAGTCAGAATAATGTTCTGTCTTAAATTCAGTTTATTGTCTCTCATTTGGTTTTCATCTAAGCAAATAACGGTTTGATTCAATTTGCCAAGTGGTTCTATTATGTGCAAGTCTGACTTGGCTGTCAAGGATAGTATCTCAAAAGGGTCTTTTTGAATAACCTGCTCTTTTCTGAGCCATCTACTTAAATTTAGAATCTAGCAAAATAGGAGACTGCAGATAATTTATTTGCCTTTTTATTTTCTAATGGAACAAGGTATTTTTTCAGTGCAAATAGTTTTAACAACAACCAAAATTTCTGGTCAGCTACAATAATTTGAAGTTTTAGTCTCTTGGTTTGAATTCTTCTTGTCTAGGCTTTTGCATATTTCTAGGAAACTTGTGCAAGGTCAGCTCTGACTGTACTCAAATGGGATTAATTAGCCTGCTTTCTGTGAGGCTTGACCTATACTGCCCAGAAGAAAGGATCTCACTTCTTTCTCAAGCTCTGCTTTTTAAAGGAGTGTCAGACACTCAGTTAGTATAGTAACTTAAAAAAAAGATTAAAATATTGTGCTCTGATGATTTATTCACAATTCTTGCTTCATCAGGATTGTCTTACTATGACTTTCCAGGGCAGATACATGAAGGATTCTTCAGTTTTGGTAATGAGACTGCTGGTTGCCCTGACATAGGGTTTTAAACATCATTAAGGGTTTGCCTTAAGTGTTTCAAGCATTTTTTTTAGCCATTCAGGAATTTGAAGGCATTTTGGTTATTTTGTTGCTTTTGAAGCAAATTATGTGCTCCAGAAGAAAGGGTGAAAAATTTTTGAAATAGGAAAAGAAAAAATAGGGAGGGAAATAGTGCTGGGACAGAGAAATAAATATAGCAAGTATTTTGAGCAGTACTGAGTCACCCTACAGAGGTGTTGACAACAGGCTTGCATGCTTCTGTAAGTCAGAACACATTTCCATGGTGTAAAAGATGCAGCACAGAGCTCCTTAAAAATGAGTATTACTGCTTTACATATTTTATTTGCTACCAATAACCAGATTGGTAAAGTGGTACAACTTCATTAACATCAGCAAGCATTCACTGGAGTAAGAATGAGTAGAATTGAATTCCTCAGAGCTTCTGCACTTATTGAAGCTTCAAGGTAACAGCTAATGCTCTGCACAGCATTTCCAAGGAAAAAAGCATAGCTTAATTGAAATCAGATGTAGTGACAAAGCTGTGTCCCAAGGTCAAGGTGGGTGGTGGCCATTTGCCAGGAAATGTATCAGTGGCTGCACCTGCATCTATTATTTGAGGACATGACTGATGTTTGAATAATGAAGAATCAAATTATTACACGCAAATCATAATTTAACAAAACAAACAAAAAAGATGTTTAATACTGCCTTACTTGATGGAGAATTTTTTTTTTCTGGTTAACTTTTTAAGCTGCTTGAATGTGCTGGGATCTCGACTCTTTACCTGTGTCATATTAAAGGTACTTCACCAAGTGTCTTTCTCACACTGAGTCCAAAGCATTGTTGACTTCTAAGGCATAAATACACTGTAGAAACAGAAGGTAAGCTTTGAAAATCTGCAAGTGAAACTAGCAAGTCTTAAGGTAGTTGCAAAAGTTCAAAGACAAATAAGAAGAAGAAGCAGTCCCCTGTTTTAGAGGATCCTTTCAGGGCTGAAGAAAGCAGGGGTTTTACCCTGGAAGTCTGCCAGGGCATGGTGCTCATGTGGTGTTTCCCTGCCCTGCTGTTCAGTTCTGCTGGATATCCAAAGGAATGTCTTCTCTGCTGTCTTCTGTCTGAAGTCAGGGTAGCCTATAAATTGTTAATACATTCATCATAAGCTATGAAGTAGTTACTGCAGAGAAGACTGGTGCTATTTCAACTGCTGTGAAAATGTGTTTGTTTTGAGGGCTGCATAACTTGAAATAAATGTTTCATTAAATGTGTTATGAATGATGTATTTAACAACTAGTGCAGGTCAATAATCTTCAGAATTAAATTTAGTGGGTTTTTATTAAAGGTTGCCTGTATCAGTGGTGAATAGTTTAGTAGGCATGTGGTGCTATAAACAAATGCTTCATATGGTCTGTTATGAGTGCTTTATTAAATAGCTAGTCAATAGCTGCATTTACCAAATGAACTTAATTTATTGTGTTTATTTTTTCCTAAGGGTTTCACAGTTCATTATAAATGATTTATTGAACATACGTAAATCAGTTTAGGAAGCTTTGTTCTGCCTCTTAAAATGAATGCATTGCTAGTAGGGCTTGGTATTGCTAACACTTTGTAATTGTTTGAACAGTGTTTATAAGTTACTAAAACATCATCAGAAAACACAGGTTTGTTTTTTTGGTTTTGTTGGGGTTTTTTTTGTTTGTTTGGTTTTTTTTTTTTTTCCAGTTCCTTAGAAGTCATTGTAGATGATGTTTAAAACATTTACAGTCAATCTGTAGTGTGGTGCTTTCTGTGTAGCTCACACTTACTGGTAAAAGCAGTTGTGGGGACTCATCCCATATACTTTAGTATTGTTTTCTTAGGCAGCAACAATGAATTCAACCTTGCACGTGGAAAAGATGACACTAAAACGTACTTCATCATCTAGGAAAACAAGGCATGTGGCACTCTGGCATTTTGAAAGTTGTCCTGCCTTATATTCCAGCCAAAGATGGGTGCTTGATATATTTTAAGACTGACATTTGGAGATGGATTGTTACCTTTCTCTGAGAATAATTTCCTTTCCTTTTTTTTTTTTTTTTTTTTTTTTGTATAGCATACCTTTCAGCAAAGAAAACAGTTTTACTTCTTTAGAGGCCAGAGCAGTCTCTTCAGTTAGAGAAAAAATAAATAGGGCATATTCTTATATTCAAGCTGATCTTCATTATTGTTCATCATATTACTGCTAGTTGGGCTGTGAATGTCCAAAAGAGCTAGTTTGTCTGGCAGAGTTACATTGGTGAAGGAAACAAGAACCTGGAGCAGAAACACTGTGAGAAACCCAAGGAGAAGGTGGGGCTGGGAGGTGGGGCAAGGTCCTTATCCCATTCTAGCAGTTGTGTCTTTTTGTTTCCTTTACCAGCAGTGTCATGAATTAACAGGTTTAATTATTACATTTCTTGGCTGACCCTCAAACTATTTTGAGCCTCCGCCAGTTGGTCTCATCACCCTGCCAGTGTGCCCTTATCTTGTGGAGGCTAAAGGAGTCCGATTAGAGCTCCGTGAATGGGATTTTGTATGTGGGGGTGGCATCTGAAACAGAGCTTTTTAGCATACTGTGGGTGCAAAAAGTATTTTTGTTGACATCATAAAACCCACTAAAAGCCTTGTCTGAGGCTGGGATATGGGACTACAGAGCTGAGTATGGATATTTATAAGCGGCCTACAAAATAGAAAAAACCTCACACTTCGATTGCTGTTCTGCGAAATGGTGTGTATCACACATGAATAATTCATAATTCAAAAGCTTAGCTGAAAGTACCTTCAGAATGTGCAACTGCATGTGGATTGTGCCCCTAGTTGTTTAGTTGTTGTGTTGTTTTTTTTTTTTTTTTTTTTTTTTTTTGAACAATATATGATGAAAATTAATTTGGAGTTCTAGTATGGAAGCAGAAACAAATGTCAAAATACTTTTTCAAGGACTGTATCTGCAGAAAGCATACAAAATTGTAAGTGTAAGATGCGCTACCGTATGCATGACAGAAGAAATAAAGAGCAAACATGAGAAACATTTTCTCTGTAACTATGCCCTGTAAGCAGAGGCAGCAGACAGTGGTAGTGTTGGAAGCATTATGTATTGCACTGTTATCATTACTGAGAAGGAGCATGGAAGTTTGTTCACTCCTTCAGATAAAAGTGAAGATGCTTGTATTGGCAGGATATGTTTGAATGCAAAGCATAGGTGGGCAGGATGAATCCATTTCTGCACACCATTCCATGTTCCAAAAGTGGTCTACAGCCCATAAATTTAAGCTGCATGATGAGTTATTAGAGATTTTTGCCTCTGTCTTGTGGTTCCTTAAAAAGCTCCAAAACTAAACAACTGTTGTTTGTAGAACATCTTTCTGTAACTTTTGCTCTCCTTTCAATTTTCCTTCTTTTTTGCATTTCCTGCAAGTAGTTGCTGTACAGTGTTGCTAGTACAAATTTTCGGCACCCTTTGTTAAACTAATGACTCAAGTGTGTTGTCCTGAAATCTTCATACAGAAAAGTGCTTTAAGTAAAGGAACATTGTAAAAGGCTGGATTCCTCTACTAAGTTAATGAGATCACAGAGTCAGTTGAGTTGGAAGGGACCCACAAGGATCATTGATTCCTAGCCCTGTACTGACCATCCCCAAAATTCACACCATGTGCCCGAGAGCATTGTCCAAATGCTCCTTGAACTCTGTCAGGTTGGTGCTGTGACCACTGCCCTGGGGAGCCTGTTACAGGGTCCAGCCATGCTTTGGGTGAAGAACTTTTTCTTGGTATCTGACCTAAAC
Organism: Corvus kubaryi; assembly: GCF_017639235.1. Taxonomy (NCBI): domain Eukaryota; kingdom Metazoa; phylum Chordata; class Aves; order Passeriformes; family Corvidae; genus Corvus; species Corvus kubaryi. The sequence continues at coordinate 15,224,313 of NW_024581108.1, read as the reverse complement.
CTCCCCTGACATGACTTCAGGCCTCCTTGGGTCCTCTCACTGGCCACCATGGAGAAACGATTAGGTAGCTCAAGCGTGGAGGAGAAATAATCTGTCCTGTTCACACCTTTGAATTCTAGTTTAACTGTACCACGATGTTACCTTATGGGCATTGTGAACACACAGGAAATTATTAGACCTGTTGTCATTTGTGTTAGTCATAATTTGAATTAATCCATGACATCCTGTTCGATTCTTTGTTCACTAAAACAAAATATCCAGCCTTACAGACAGTCTGATACTGGGTCTGGTTGTGCATGTGCAAGTTTGGCTTGTTCTGTCCTAACTCCCTTCCCCCCCCACCCCGTTGGAATGTAAAAGCTGTTTAGGTGACTTCGGCAAATTCAGTCTTTAGGACTCCTTATTATATTTTAGTGTGTCAATTACTGACTGAATAGCTCAGTAATTTGGTTTTTTGAGGTTCAGAATTAATTTTGTCTCCTTTCCTTCTAGCTATTTTCTACTGCTGTTAGCAAAATCTGCTTTCTTTCTGATTCAGCAAATGGATATGCAAAACTCTGAAATAATTTTCTCTTTGGACGGTGACAAGACAAATACTGCACAACATGTGTTGGCAAAGACAAGTAAGGGCTTGAGCCCAGAGCTCACAAAAGTCAATGGGAAGAAGCTCATTGACTGGATTGGATCTTAACTCAATCCTCTTGCTAGCAGAAAGGGAAGCTCAATGGGATAAGGAGTCCTGCATGTCTGATATTGCATGAGAAAATATTTGTGCCTGATGCATTAGGAGATTTGTCAGCTTCTCAGCAGCATCAACACAACTGTGTGTGCACCATTCTTTTCAAGGCATTGACATTATTTGGGTTAGATTTCACCTGTGCCTTTTATTCATTTCTTCTATGAATATTCTATTAACCTATCTTAGAAGCCTCGGATCCTTGTTTTATGCTCCTGCCTTGCTTTCTCCCCTTTTTAAGACGGTGTGGTATTGACAGATGTTACAATGAGACTCCTATTTGCTACAGATTTATCTCTCTTGCAGCTGTTCTCACTCTCTGTTTGACTTTTCAGCCACCCTGCTCTTTTCCTTGGATTTGGTTTGTCTATTGCTCTCCATATTTCTACCACAAACAGAATCCTGCTTTTTTACAATGTGGGAATTAACAAGGTTGGTGATGAACTGGAGAAAAGGCTCTTTGATTCCTGATGGCAGAGACCACACAGAAGCATGGTGATGTGTGAAAGGTGCATACAGCACAATGGTAAAATCTGCATTGTCCTGGTCTCTCCAGTCTCTGGTAGACGTCTGTCTCTGCCACAGGAGCTTCCCATCTGCTACAGAATGTCCCAGATGATGACTGGGAGTAGTGTCAATCTTTTTGGATTATGTAGGACACATTTCATAGCAACTGCAGTCTCTGGGTTTTGTTGTTTGGCTTTTTTTCTTCTCCAATAATCTGTCAGGTGTTTTTGCCAGACCGTCTTGATACCAGAGCATGGATAGAAGGACTTGTGGGGAGAGTGGGGGAAACAGGTTTGGGGTTTTTTTTCCTTCTTTGTGAACCTGCTTCTGCCAGTCACACACCTACTGCTGTTAGAAGAACTGAAATCCAGGCCCTGAGTCTTAGAAATTAGGAATATTGACTGAAAATACGATTCAGTTCCAGAGACTGCTCTGTGAGTATGAGGGGGGGCTTTTGTGGTTTGTTACTGTCCTTCCCCAGGGAGCCTGGTGAGAGGCATAAGGAGGTGTCTGAGATAGTGGGTATCAAAGCCCAGCATGCACTGTTCATCAGGCAGCTGAAGAGGAGCCACATTCAGATTGCTGCCAGATGTTTTTCTCTGCACAGATTTTCAAGCTGTGAAGCCAGGGCCCTGCCAGAAATGATAAGGCTAGGCATAAAATATTGGAGATGGCATCATGTTGGCCCAAAGGGTAACAATACAAAAGCCTGTAACGCTTGGGGTTTAAAAAAATTTTGCAGGATTGCTGGGACTCAATCTCATTTTTGAAAAGCAGTTTAAGCATTTAGGCACACAATAAGAAATATCCTTGGTGCCTGATTTCTGTTTCTCTGGTATCAGTGAGAATTTAGGTCATAGGAGCCTGTGTGTTATTTATAATGCTCCCAAGGCCTCCGAGTTGCTTTTCAAGTATCTTACCTGAAGTGGCGTTGATTTTTGAAGGAGATAGTTTAAACAGGTACTTGTAGATATGACTGAGCATTTAACAGCTGCTGTGTGGGGTGGTCTGAGCAATGAGATGTGAAGATCTGAGCCCTCCTGTTCCCTGTGCAGGTGCTTTAGGGCTACCAGCAAGGCATAGATGCCTTTCATGTTGTAAGCAGCTCTAGCCCTGTGCTCATCCAGTTTGATGCTCCAGTCCTCATGAGGACTTTAGAATATGATTGTAATAATGAGGGAAATTACACTAATGCACATATAAGCCTGGCTGTGAAAGGTGAGATCAAAGGCCTACATGGCAGAAATAAAAGAACGTAGCAAGCATCAGACAGTTCTTCCCCTGCTCTGTTCCAGCTCTCAACAATCTGGGAGGGCAGACCTCCTGAGTTAGCAGTGGTTTCTGCTTATTCCATAACCCTTAATGCACTTACTTCATGAACTTGCACAGTCTGCTCATGAACCCACAGTGTTTTATTGTGTTCTGTGGCAAGGACTGCCACATGCACAGGAAACACGTCTGAATTCACTTGATGTACCCTATTTCTGTTCTTGAAATAGGCACTGAAAAACTGTCCCTCCTTAGCCTCTGTATACCACTCCAAATGCCATTTCCCCAGCTACTTGGGGAAGGAAGATACTCAGCATAGTTTCTCTGTGCAGTCTAGAGAAGTTTACCATTACCCTGAAGAGAAGCTTCTCTTTCAGTAAAAGACAGTTATTTGCAAACTTTGAGCATGGAAAATAGTACTGTAGCGTTCCATCTGATTGAATATGACACTCACCTGGACAACAGCTCTAGATATTATGTAGATCTGTTATATTTAAAGAGGTTGTTGCACTTTAAAGCCCCAAATGTGGCCCTTGGAGACGGGAAGTTGTTGCTATGTAAGTAACCCATGTTCTACTTACCTGACAGGCTGGGAGATGGGGAACCCTGCATTTTTATCCTTATTCAGGTTGTTTTCTTAAATGTGACACAATCTGCTTGTATTCAATTTTCTCAATTAAAACATTCCCCCCCTCCCAATTGTTTAGAGAACAGTATTTTCTTTTATCATGAGACTCAACCAGCCAGCATTTTAAAAACACAGAAGAGCATTCTTTAAATAATTTTGGTATTGCTGATTCTTTTGATTTATTTTTAAATGTTAATATTTTTGATAATGCTGATGTTAAACTGTCTGCATGTATGTCTGCATTAAGAAGACCTTGTAGTCAGTAGTAGAGCACTGCAAAGGCTGTAGATTACATTTAACTATTAGAGAATTTTTAAAAAGTTATTATTCTGTTGAAAACTTGTAGGTAGTGTCTGTAACCTTCAAGCTGTCTTTTCAAGTCACATTTTGGTTAGGAAGATGAAGTTGTGGCATCTAATGGATATCAATGCTTCAATGCTGGGCATATTAAAGAGATAAACATCAGTATCTGTTGCTTATGAGCAGTGGTTTATAGCCTCCTGTTGTCTAGAAAATGTATTTATATTTTCTTAACCCTTAAAATCTGACTTTCTGATCTTTTCCTACTCCAAAAGCTTTAGCTTTCCAGGCAGCAACTTAGACATTATTGGGCACATAAGGAAAATTAAACTCCACTGTGAAATCACTTTTTATTACTATACCCACTGGTACGAGATCACGTCCCTGGTTAGAAGAGTTTTGTTGATGAAAAATACAGTTCAGAAACAAGAAGTGTCTTCGAAATAATGAAGAAGGGTTGTAGTTAACAGATCCATCTATATCTATTTTGAAACTCCCTTGTCCACAAAAAATATTCTCCATTCCAGTTCAATAACACTATATAGCTGTGCATTTATTTTAATGCTGTGACAAGTCTAGATTTATTAAAATAAAACTCTGGACCAAGGAGAGGCATTCTCTATTCCCATCTCTGTAGATGGGGTCAAGAGACTTGACCTTTCTTGTTCTCAAAATTTTTTGTCTTCTGTACTTGCTTGAGGACAATGCTGAGCTGAAAAAAAGCCTGCAAAAACCTGAAAAAAACTCTCCCAAAACACCACCACCAATGTAAAATCCCCAGAAACCTAACCCCCAAACCAAGTGTCTGAGAAGTTTTGAGAGAATAGTGGAAGATCAGTGTAAAGTAATTGGTTTTTTACATCTTGCTTGTGAGCAAGTTGAAGATCTTTTTTCACAGGAGTCCATACAGGATGGCATGGTTTAAAATAGTATGGAATACATCAAAGTGTTTCTATCCCTTAAATGTCTCCATTTTTCACTGCAAGGTGTGACCTAGATTCCTCACTTCTTGCCTACAGCAAAGCTTTCCTCTGTGCCACATAAAATGAGGGTTTAAGAAAAGCTGCCCTGTAACCTGTCCTTGCAATGCAGATCCCTTTTGGAGGAATTCTGCAAGTGTCGCAGGCTTTCTAATGAGGAAAGGTCAGGAGGATTCTGTTTTATACTGTAAAGGAACACAAGGAGCAGAACAGGCTCTATTGTTTTCACGCGATAAGCAGAACAAGCTCCATGTGGAGGAGAGCAAAGCTCATGTCTTTGCAAACAGTTCCATGGATGAAGGTTTGGGTGTCAGCGTCTTTGAAATGGATCTTAATGTTTCTACTAACTTTGGGCAGCAGGTTTGTTACAGAGCCCAGACAGCTTGGCTGCTGAAACAGACAAGTGGGTCTGCACAAGCCTGAGTTTCTAAATTTTGGGGTAAAATGGCAGGTTCAAGCGGGGAATATGTGCTGGTGGTTTGGGAAGGCTGTACCTTCCTGGTACCTCAGCCAGTAGGGAAAGGAAGAGGGCAACATGCGGCCAGGAGTTTGTGATAAAAGGAGGCTGCGCCCTCCAAAACCTCGAGAGAGAAAACCCCGTGGATGTGTGCTTGGGTGGACTCTCTCCCTTTATTCGAATAAAGTTGCAGGACTGCTCTGTCTCTTTTTTAGACATAAACCTCTGGCGTTGGTGGATTTTCCTGACATTGACAATTCAGGAGCCTTTGTACATGTTCTTGGAGCTCTGAGCTTTTCTTTGTTCCTTTTGCAGGATGTGGGTTCCAGGTATTGTTTTTCCAGCAGAAAAACCTAGACAGCTGTAGGTGGGTGCCTCCCACCCCCAGGCACACACAAGCAATTAACTGTAACTTGTAGGTTTAATTGGGGGTTCAGGGAGCAGTGGGCATGGCATTGTTTCCCTGTTGTGCTTAAGAATTGTTAAAGGGCTGTAGGGACCAGTTAGGACACTTCTGAATAATTGGGATTTTCAATTACCTGGTCCTATTTTTCCAGGACAGGTACTTAGACCACTAACAAAATTTAGTAGCTGGTGTTCTGTCAACAGTCCTATATAGCAGCTCTGATTTCTGAAGGTGTGATCAGTGTGGGATATGTAATATCCATGTGGATTTCTAGGTCAGCTGGAGCTTTGTGTTCAGACAAGTTGAGCAGAGCCTGCTCGAAGCACTTCCACAGAGTAGTCTTGATGTGGAACAGTATTGGGAAGTTTTACATTCCTGTTGCAGCAGGAAGGAAAATGAAATAATGCATATTACCTTAATTTACTGTATTGTGTCTTAACTTCTAAGTCTCACATTGTTTTCAGCCATTTGTAAGGCCAAGGGAGCCCTGTCTGTAACAGCAGCTATTTTCTGTCCTGTAGAAAGTTCCTAACTAAGTAAAATAGTGGATCTAATTCTATTAATCTTGAAATAATGTCAGAGGTGGTCTTGGTGAAGCCTGTGATCACTGCAATAAACATTTACTAATAGCTCCAAGATGGCAGTGCTTATTTATTTATTTATTTATTTATCTACCCTGTAAAGTCTCCTTTTTCTTGTTTCATGAGAAATTCTCGAAGGCATTTGTTGCATGTAGGATTTGGAAGGAGGTTATTTTCCAGATAACTCTTGTATTTCCACTTGCAGCTTTAATATGACCTTTGTCCTAACCAGATCTTAAGCTTTTTCCATAATTCTTAACAATTGAGTGTTTCATTCTTTGAGGCCCTCTGACTTCTATTCCATTTCACTGACCTAGATTTTGCTGGTTGGGATTGATTGCTGGGGTGATCTAAGATGCTGTGTGGTAAAGCCTTAAATTCTCTCCTTTGTATAAAGAGAAAATTATTTCTTAGCTTCCTGTTCAGAGTGTTGTCAGGAGAAACAAATTCAGATTTTTTATAACTTCAGTTTTCATTCCTGGGGAAGTGATTCAGCTTGGATTTTGCTTAAAAAAGAAACAAATAAAAGTGTAAACTGGATTTGCTGAGGCAACAGACCTATGAGAGACAAGACAGCTCTGTGCTTTGTGCTGTGGGACTCCCAAGGCCAAGGGAATTGTTCTTCAGGCAGTTGGGATGTTAATGGGTGACAGTGACACTACTGGGCTTTAAAAACCTCTGAGGAAAAAGTGATGGGTGCTGCTCGTAATGTGCTGTCTGTCAATCCCTGAAGTCCTGGAGGAATGTTACTGTGGATTTGGAGACAGTCCAGCAGTGCTGTGTGTTAAAATTTGTTTTGCTTTTTTCACTTGTTCTCTTTATTTTTTTTTTTTAATCCCACCTTAGGTTTGTTGTTTGTTTGTTTGTTTTTTCTTCTTGGTGTGGAGTTTGTTTTTCCATTGTTCTTTTCTTCCTTGTCTTTTGTCCCAAGCTGTAAGCAAAACCAGGCAGGCATTATAGAGGTGCATTAAAATATTGCTGTGGCTCTAAGGTGACTAAATACCTCTGTAAATAAAATCTGAAAGTTTGGAGGACATAATTTACAGTTTGGCAAATGGATTGGAAAAAAGCAAGATGATAAACTTGCTAATAAAAATGAAGTTTCACTGTTTCTGACAGAAATTAATATATGCTTTTATCTGTCTCTCAGTGTTCACACAGGGAGTACTAAATGTAAGTATCACCATGGTCTGGAAGAGAACATGTAATAATGAAGGATGTGTGTATGAGAGAAAGGGAGGTAGATATTTGGACTGACCCCAGCCTACTTTTGGCTTTCTTACAACACTGAGGATATGGGCAGAGAGGAAAGACTATTGGTGGGTTAGCAACTGTACACATGTTCCATAAGGATTCACTCCTTTGTGGGATGAGAGGAATGTCTTAGTGTCTTGGCTTATGGCCAGCAATTACCTGAAGATTTAATGAAATTTCGTGTTATTGAAGTAGGACTCTGGCATGGCAGCGAGTGGGTCTGGCATATGGAGGCACTTGTAAAATAGATAACACCTTTTGTTATAAATTGCTCTTAACACACCTTGGTGTTTATGTGTAGTATTTTCTCTCTGGGAATCCCTCTGGTGACAGACACGCCCATTTCACAACATACTGGGGGGAAGTTGTGCGTTATTTTTCGTTAGATCCAGCCCAGTGTGCACTGGTGCCTGTAGATGATCGTTATTCCGCACATTCGCTGTGACGCAGAAGAGCCCATACTGAGTTGCAGTTGTCTTCGAATTTTCATGGTTAGCCTCTTGCATGAAAAGGTGCCTGCAGTAATTTTGTTTCTAGGTCTGGTTTCATTGCCTTTTTGCAAAAGTGAATGTCAAGGATGACAGAACTTGTATTTTCTGTTAGCCTTTCTTAACACTTTGCCAGTGCTCTGCAGCAGGACATCCCATTTAATTCTCTTGAGGATAATTAATGCAGAGTTAGAAATAATGATGCTTCATATTTGTTATGAACAGTTTTGCCTTTTTAAAAGCTTTGTCCTGTAGAAGCCCACTGAAGTATAAAGCAGAAATAAATGTGGTTGTCATTCAGTAGGATGGTGTAGCATTCTAGCTTGCGTGTCTTTAGAGTTTTCTTCAAGATGTGAGGAATGATTGTCACTTCTCTTCCACTTTCAATGGATGGTAACGTTTCTAGTAACTGTAGATTCTCAGTCACATCATGGGGTTTTTTTTAGTAGTTTTGGCAACATAAATGCAGATCTAAGTACATGAAGATTCACTTTTTGATACCTGAAAGGAGACAAACATGAGACAAAAAGCACTTATTTTTGTGAATAATAATTTAATAAGGGTGCTGGAAGCATGCTAACCCAACTTCAGGTTCCCTTACTAAGTGTCTGCAAAGGGAAAGAGGTTGTCAGCACTATGAAGTCTCTTCAATCAAGCCTGAAGTCTTGTGGTGCAATTTAGAGCCTGCTGCTAGTGGTGTTTAATGTAAAATGTGGTGGTAAGTATACTTTTGAATGACATCTATTGCTAAAGATTCTGTAATTTTGAAGACTTAAATGTTTGCTGGGTTCTAATTCAGCTGCATTTTCAATTGTTTCTCCATTCATATGATAATCAGGCTGCTCAGAGTTGCTAATTATTACTACTGTTGTTTAAAGAGTACAGTGAGCAAAAGCATGTCTGTGACCAGATGCTTTTAGAGATGTAAGTATTAAGATGATAAAGCTCACATAATTCACAGCTCATCATGTGCAGGAAAATGATTAGAAAGCAGCTAAGCCTGTCTTGTCAACCTTCTACCTGAAAGGAGAGAAAGTCTGTATTTGTAAGCAACATGATAACATTTTAACCGAGAGATGAATGTCAGCATTTCCATGAATCTCCAATTTAGAAAATTAAAATCTGTGGGGGACCATCAAGGGCTGAAGCTGATGTCTAGTTTCAGTTCTGCAGGCTGTCAAGGACGTTCAGTGTAATTGCTAGGGGAAGGCAAGCACAGAATTAAAGGAAGGAGTAACTCTAGTGACGAGGATTTCATGTTCTGTGTGGATTCAACGTGTAAGCTCCTTTCCCTGTCTTCTTTTATCTTTCTGTGTTCCCTTCAGGTCCTTCCATCTGCCTGCCTCCCGATTTGTTTTTACCACTCCTCCTCAGTAGCTCGGAGTCTGCTCTACTTTTGGTGCCTATGACAGCTTTAACAGGCAACATGTGCGTTTTCCCTGGTAAATTTGGCTTTGCTCTGGCTGCTTGCATTTGGAGCTTTTAATGAGCACCTGCCAGTTTGCAGTCTGTGGCATTAGTCAGCATGTTACCTTCAGGCAAGTGTCTGAGATGCCTTTCAGTCTTCATCTTCCTCTGTGACAAAAGATGCTTTGCTGCAGACATTCCAGTGTAAATAGACCATTATTTTCTGGAAATTTCCAATTGCTGACTGTCTGATTTGAAGATGGACAATGACAAGCAAGCTGGGTCCCCTGCTCACTCACCTCTCAATTCTGATTCCATTCTTTCAGTTTTCTCCTATCAGCTTCAAAGTGTCGGCTGATATTTTCTTATTTTTTTTAGGGTCTGGTATGTGCCAGTGCTACAGCCTGGAGGAAGTATCACTCCTGCAGGGCTGAGTAGGGAAACACTGGAGGAAGCTACTTAGGAGACAAGATAAGGAATAGATTATTTTGCACTGATTTGGCTTTGACTTTGCCTGGTCATGTGTCCGTGAAAACAGAAATCCAGTGAAACAGGTTGGGAAAAATATTGCCTGTCAGAAACAGGCGAAGTTACGGGGTGGTAAGAGGGAATGTAATTACGTTGTTGCGCTTTTAAAACACCATGATGATTCACCATTGCACGCAGTGCCTGACAGTTCTCACACAAGAGGGCGCTCCGGGAATTTTAAAAGAAATACTGGGCTCTGCTAGGACTTTTTTTACATGCATGTGTATTTTAATGTGCCGTTTTCAAAGCTATCATGCTTTAACTAAGGCTCAGTCTCCGAGCCTTAGAAAGCAGTGTCTCCCGCCTATATTTACCTGCACAGTAATTAATAGAAATAACTGTTCTTATTATGACTTTTAACCATTAAATCCACTCACTGAGAAGGCATGATTGTCAATAAATCTAAACAGCATAACCATGCAGATTTTGATTACAGCTATGTAAATAGTGGGTGATTACTCTTGTGTAAGATGTAGTATTTGAGTAATGTTAGTCAGAAATAGGACCTAGTTTTCATTTTCTAAACAAATCCTTATATTGGGAAAATACTGTTACATTTCTAGTACCTGGAGAAAAACACCTGCTTTTAGGCTAATGTAGCAAAACCCAGAATCTGCGCAGAAAATCACAGCGTGAAGGTGGTCCTGTAAGGATTTCTGTTTATTATTGTGGGGGTTGGGGTTTTTTTGTTGTTATCTTTTGGTTTGCACATTAAAGAAGTAGGTTCAGCTAAGATCACTGTCTTGGGTACAGTCAGAACAGGGCAGGACATCTGGCCTGTAGTTGAACTTGGAAGGCAATAATAAAGAGTGGTGACACATCTGTGAAAGGTGGAAATTCCGTTTCTTACTGAGCTCATCTCATCTGTTGTCACTTAGGTGTGATGCCATTTGAATGCTCGCTAGCCTGGTTGGAACTTGACCTGGATGATGTGAAGCTGAAGGACAGTGTAGGTCAATTAGCATCACCCATTTCTTACCAATTTCCTTGGTAAGAAATATTAAATGTTGGTGAGAGAGCACTGACTTTCTGGCAAGACAAATGTGTTAAATCTGGTTCTGATTTTTTTGGAGCTTATGGGAGCAGGCTCTTCCTCTTCTCCAGAAACGCACACCCTTTCCCATGAATTTGTTATCTCCTACCTACACTGTTTTTAAAGGGAGAACACTTGCTTAGCAGAGCACAAGCCATAGTTAAGCACAAAATGTTAATGCATTAGTTTTGCAATGCAGTGTTCTTCTAGGCCTTTTGTGAGTATTGAAACAGGCAATATTTTTCTCCTGATGTCTGGGCATGCAGATTAGTGCTCTGTCTTTCAGGACAGGAAACCGTGGAGGGAATCAATCTCACCCTCACTAACCTTCCAAGTGAACTATTCTTTGTTTTGCAAAATTAACATGTAAACAACCATAAATAATCCCATTAACAGTGCTATAGCTGTACAGTCTTGGTAAGTTTGAGGATATTTTTCAGTGTCTGTAAATGTGGGTGATTGCTTTTAGGAAGGTATTTAACATTCAACCTCTATTTTTCCCTGGTAATGAGTTCTGTGGCCTAGTAAGCTAATGTGTTAGAGAGTATTTGCTGTTAATTCACTTGTTTTGCTTCTTATCTTCTGTCTTTCAGATTCAGTGACTGGCCTTGTTCTTCACCTGTTGATAGGCTTACAGGCCTGGGCAGGGTCTCTGTGATCACCCCTGTGATCTTGTCCGAAGGCAGGATCAGCTGTATTGGTCCTTTGGGCTGGCAGTTGTCTAACTAGCTCCTAACACCTTCAGTAAGCCAGACCTTGCAGGCTAAACTGCTGTATTTCATTACAGTCTGAAAATGTTGTCCTTATCGGTCTTGCTGAAACTTAATCCCTTTACTACTTGCACTTTTATGTATTTGAAGCATATCACATTGTCATCTCTCCTTCAAATTAATGGAAACATTTACCCCAGCCTTTTCCAATGTTTTTTTAGAATCTCTGGTCTGATCTTCCTCATTGCTTATCATTCTCTGGATTCCCCATTTCATTTCCATTTTTTTTGATGTGTGTGATGCTCAGAAGTGAGAATGATATTTTAACTGATATTTTATAGCCTTGCAGTAGAACAAAAGTATTTGCAGATGCTTCTGTATAGAGATCCTATGTGACATTTACTTAATTTTTTTTTTTTCCAAGGCAGACAGGCATTTTAAGTTGCAAATTGCTCACTGGCTCTTTAATAGAATGATATTTCAGTTTTTCTATTTTCATGCTCTTAAACTTTGAGTCTGATGAGTCCAGTCTTATGTTTCCTTTATAAGCAGGCTAATTCCAGAATTTTCAATCAGTTACATGTGCTACTGTCATAGAAATCCAATTCTTCTGTTTCTTCTAAAATGGGGATATCAGAACTGACTTTGTATCATTTGCTGTCAATTTAATAATATCTCAATACTTTCAGTAGTTGCCACTCCTTCACAATGTAAATCAATGGCTTTATTTATCTTCAGTTGTTAATCCACCATGAACAGGAGCGGTAAAATCTAGGATTTGGTTTTGTTTTGTTTTTTTTCTCTCAGTGCTTGTAGTTAACCTGGAAACTAGCAATAATAGTTTGAATTACTCTCTTCTACATATATGACACTCCTCAAAGTTTCCGTTTATCTTGATGGGGTAGAATTGAGTTCATGATTGAAATTTCTCCACTACCTAGCTATCTTCTTCCCTTAACCTAAATAATTAGATGTTATGTTCACATGTTGCTGCTGTTCTACTCTTAGACTAGTGTTGCTCCCTTTTCAATGGAGTTTTGAACATATCAGCAAGCACAAAACGTAGATTTTTTTTTTCCTTGAGGAGGAATAGATTGAAGGTTTTCCAGCTTCTTGATCTATCAGATCGAAGTGAGTCTTGTTAAAAAGCAGCTTGCCATTTCCTATTTGTTTTACATTTCGTGCTTTTCACCATGAATTGCACCAGTTCTTTTTTGATTCACATTTCCTAAATCTCTATTTTATGTTTTCTGATCTGAGACCCAGGCAAGCACAACACATGAGAAACAATGAAAATGTTAATGTAATTTTCAATTACTTTAAGCCCAGCCCTAGTGCTCTCTGCCTAGAAAATGACCTTCATTTTTGTCCCTGCAGGGAAGAAATCTTCCTTAGGCAGCTATAGGCCATAATATGCTACTGTTTTTTGAGCAGAATTCCCCATTGATTTCTTCAGGGAGTTCCACTTAAAATGCGACATCACGGCAGAGCTCAGTCTAGTTACATATATCAAATGAAAGGATGCAGTTCACATACATTTTTGAATCCTCTGTCTAAGCTGCAGTGGCCACTAGAGGGAATGAGAGATTTCAGACGTTCCTATTTCAAAAGAAACATTTTTTTCTCTGCTTGGTTTTAGATTAATCTGTAAGAAATAACTGCTAATCTATATTAGCTCATCTTTTTTTAATTATCAGAAAACAAATCATGTGCATAAATGTTTGTGATTCTTATCTCCATTGTGTGTTTTTTAGCTCTTCAACAGAAATCAGGTTGGTCTCAGAAAAAAATTTGCAAATCATCAGTACAAAAATTAAAAATAAAAGGGATTCTGGTTAAAGAGATGTGTTTCTTTTGCTCTCTCACAGAGCTCTAGAGCTACTGGCAAAATATTGGATTAGTATTGCAAACTGTCGGGGCCTTCACTTACAATACTGTCAGACTGTTTATGCCAGCTACTAATGACTATAGAAGAGTAGGTATTTCATGTTACAGAAAAATCTAAATTGCATTCCAGACAGGTTGACACTGATGCTTCAAATTGTGGGTTTGCAAGATGATAATTCCAAATCTCAATAGAAAAGAGGTGTCAGATTCAGTTTTACTAAGGGACTGATTGTACTTTGCCTTTTAACTTAAGAATGCTACAGAAAAAATCCACTCTTTTTGGCTCTAAAAATATTTTCCCTTCACTTTTTTATCTGTCTGTATGTAAACATAGTGTATACAAGCAAATGTGTTCCTTTAAGTTTCTAGTTACCTGTTCTCTGTAGGCATGACTTAATCTTACACAACCTCAATATTTTCTTTGTGTTAGCTGTTATTAATCCTGAACATGCATCAGGAATTGAGCATGAGGATGTTTGAAATAGATTGGTGCTCCAAGAACCGGGGACTTCCTTTGGGGGGGGGGAAAAAAAGGTACTCTCTGGGTTGAAATATGTGCCATAAGATTCACTCAAGTCTCTGTGGTTCTTGTTTGAAGAAAATTGGGGAAAAACTATGAATGTTAGAGTAACTTAGGGTCCTTATATGTATTTCCATAGAAGGTAACAGAAGCACGTGTGTGAGTAGAAATGGCAAGCTAGTGGGAAGTTTGTCTTCACATATCCAGGATGATATTAGGCTAAGTGGTTTAGGATCCTAAAAAAAAAAAAAAAAAAAATTAAAAAAAATCTGATGTTATGCTCTACAACATTTGTTGAGGCTCATACAAATTCTAGTCCCACGTGCTTCAAAGGATAGACATCCTGAGTGTGTAATACAGCTGACACAACAAGCTAAATTGTTTAAATACCCCTTTTGAATGGGGAAGGAGGAGTGATATTGGTGAGAAAATCCTAATAATGAGAGCTTTTGGGGTGTTTTGATAGCAGCTAGTGTAATCATGAAAAGTGGTGAACATGCTGTTACAGCCTTTTCAAGATGAATAATGCTACACTTGAAAAGAGGCTTAGGATGAATTTACTGATAAAGCAAGCTTTTATAAGGTCTTCAGTATATACAATACTTACTGGCACTGGACCAAATTATCTAAAAGAAATATGTGCATGCCCTAAAATAAATAACTTTAGGCTGTCTTATGACTTTCAAAATACATACTAATTTAAGAAAAATAGATCTCAGTATCTTTTGTCCTGAAATAACTCACCTAACCTCAGTATTTGTACAGTGTATATTTGGATCACTTGCGAATATTAACATGATCCAAATTGTTACCCTGTTCAAACATTTACTAAGGCAGTGTGAGGTATAGTCTGTAGTCCGATGGAACTTAAAATGCCAATTAAAAATGATGACTTATTTAATGCCAACAGGCCCTACCCTGCAGTGCTTACTTAAGCAAAATTCTAATTGACTCCAGTGGGAGGTTTGCTGAAGTGAGAATGGTGGAGAGAGGAAGAGGCATAAGCAAAGGCATGACCTCCAATACTACTCCAGGCATCATAAGGGGCAGCATTTTGTATTCCCTGGCACCAGTGAGGAGCCTGTCTTGCTTACAGACAAAGATTGGAAGAGCAGGGATTTCTCTGCCTATCTGGAGCTCCTTGCAATTGTAGCTCACTTTAGAGAATGTTTTTGCTGAAAGCTGACCTTTCATTGAAAATTGCAGATTTAATGGCAGTGAAATAACTCATGAGCTTCTATGTGTTTTCACAAGTGGACATGGGATGATGAAATGGGGTGTAAAAGGGGAGATGATATCAAAAAGTACCCACAAATGTAAAACTTTACAAGAATCTTTCTATTTTTTAAAATGATTTAGAGACAAGATCCCTTAAGAAAAAAAAGTTGCAAACAAACAAAAAAAGTGATTTCCATCTCTCTTGGGCTTTATTTATGCTCTTTTGGTTCTCCATGTCCTGCCCCAGCAGCCAGAAAAGTCTGTGCATTTTATCATGAGTTAGTAAGGTATAAGGAATGTCATCCAAGTGTTCTGTTTGCTGTCCTCTGTCCATTGTTTGACAAGTACTTTGATGTGCTTTTTGAACTCCAAATAAACTATCTGTTGAAGACTTTGGTTGCTACTACTTGAGATGTGTTCACTAGACAGACAAGTTGGAAGGTTTTCCTAAACTTCTTCCTAAATGCTTTTGACAGTACCAAAAACCCTAGAGAGCAGACCTGATTGATTGCTATCGACTGACAGATTAGTTGGTTTGTTTGGGTTTTTGCAGGTAGTAAGTTCCTCTCTATTCAGTGTGCACCTATAAATTACAGTGGTTTAGCTGCCTTTATTTTTGATAATGCTTTAATTTAGTATGCTTCTGGCACAGCTTTACTACTGCTGCATTTAACTCAGCAGAACAACTTTATTGCAGACTGATACACATTAAGAGGTGTGTGGTAAGATGTTAAACAAAACTAGTAAATACTTCTAGAAGTTTTGAAACCTAAGACAGAACAACTTAATAGACGTTTTGTATCTACATATTTTTAAATGATAAAAGCTTAAATGTGGACATTTGTAATGGATTATATACCTCTCCAGTAATCTTTGTTTTACCTTCTCCTCCTTACTTTGTTCTCAGAAAATAGGAATGGTTTATGGAAGAAATGAAAGCTGAGCTGATACGGTCCTCTTGAAGACCTTTGCCATTTATTGATAAATACTGGGTTTTTTCTTCTAATTTACTATATCATTGCAAGCAAATGATGCCTTGCTCAGATTTACCATCTTTGTGACTTTATTTTAAAATTTTTTAAATTCTTTAATTTTGCTAGTTTTCCTGTCAGATAAGCAGATGATCTATTTAGAGAATAAAAACCTTCTATTTAAGTGCAACTGCTGCTTCAGCAGTGGAGATATCAGCTGTTGCTTTTGTGAGGATTTAACCAGTGGACATGGGCATATCAAAGGGACAGGAAAGGCACGTGTTCAGTGCAGGTTCATTTTTTTATCCTTTTCTGATTTCCATACAAGAGGAAAAATGACAACTCTGCATTGGAAGGCTAAGCATTGAATTTAGAGAAGGAGCAAATATAAATAACATCTCTGTATTTATATATGTCATCTCCACCTCTGTGGTATCTTTCTAGCACGGAGTATTGAAGCTATCTGAAACTCATTTACCTTTGATAAATGTTGGAGGTTTTCCTCCTCTTTGTGATCTTGTATCTTAAATGACAGATATTTAAGAGGAGTGCTCAGTTGATTTAGAGCTCTTTACTCAATGCCATCAAAAACTATGTTTAAGTCACTGGAAATTTTTGCAATAGATTTTGACATCAGCAGTGCTGTATTTTGCAAGAATTATACTCTGCTAAGACTTTGTTTTGATCACTGCTAAAAATGAGAAATGTGCAGTTACTGTGAATTTTTTTTGTAGTAGTAGTGTGACACTCCATAGTCATACTCCATTGTGACTATGACAGTCATCACAGCACCATAGATCATGGTAGCAATAATAAATAAACTGGACAATAATCCTGTATAGATGGTGCTTAAAATACAGTTTTCATACTGATGTACCGCTGCTCCCAGACAGCTGCTTTAAATGGTGCCACATTTACCTGGCTATGTTTAGATTTTAGTATTTAATATGCTTAAAAGCTAGTAATTTTTAGAAGTATGTCTAATCCTGTGAGTATAGATAACTGTTAAGCAGTAACTTATTTTTCTGTCAAGAAGCTTTTTTAATAAAGGTGGTAGTTTGGTCTTGTTTTTCTTTTTTACTTGTGATAGGAAATTTTCATGGACTATTGAGAATATTTTCCAAGTCATGAGATATGCTGCTTATGTTCTTTCATGGAGTTTCTTTCATAAGAAGAGGTTGGTTTTGAATTTCACACTGTAATGAAATTCGGCACCATCAATATACTGCACAAAAATACAGTGCCTTGCTGATCACTGAAAACAAAAAATCCCACCCCACATGGAAATTTAAGTTCACTTCAACATGCGAACACTCACCAACATTTTTAGTTCTTCTTCAGTGTTTCCTTATCAAATGCCTTTTACTAAATAACTGCATGCCTTGAAACAAAAAAGGAATGGCAAGGCAGTAATTGCATATAGGCCTTGGATTTAATGTGATGGTGGTGTTTTTGTTCTGTCATAAGTGTGTGTCTTTTAACATGAAGTTGTTAGGAGAGCTGACAGCTATTTAGGGGGCTCGTAATCAGGGAATGTTTCATGTAACAGCTCTGGTTTTGTAGATCAATTTTTCTATTGGATTTTTGCATTCTGTATCTGAAAATTTAATTTATTGTATCAAAAACTGATTTCAATAGACTTGCAATTCAGGGCTGACTTTGATCTGTCTCTGACTAAAAACTGAACTGCTTTATCTTTCTATCATTTTATTTCACAGATGTATAATAGCTTAAAGTGCTTAAAAACCACAGTGATTTAAATATTCTCTTTCTCCTTGTCTTTTTTTGTTGGTTCCTGTAATTTAACAGTGCAGGTGAAATGATGAAAACTGTGCAGATTTTTAAAAAAAATTTATTAATGGTTGACTTCATTATAAACTGTATGAGATTTTTTTTGCCTTCAGCTATAGCCTTTTGTTTCAGCTGATATCCACTCGTGTTTTTTTGTGGAGGTTGTTTGGATGCATATTCAAAGACGTAACCATATGCATGGGTGTCTGCAGGGCAAGTGACTGCTGCAGTCCTTCTGCTGACATTAGAGACCTCTAGTGATCATAAAATCAAGGCCATTCAGAACTGTGTTCCAGGTCAGGAACAGATGTTTCTGGGGGCTAAGATGTATACACTTAAAGCATGATGATTGGACAATATTTTATAGACATTATTTTTTTCCCTTAAGGTTTTCTTCTGGTAAATATCTTGTGTGTGGCCCTTATAAAAGATGTACTTGTTAACAAAAATGGCTGTAAGTGAGTTTGCTCTCCTGAAAGGCAGCCTGTTTCCAAGACCTATGCCAACTGAAACATGTCCTACTAATTATGACTGTAGGGAGACCAAGCAAATAAAAGACTGAACTGTGCTTGTGGCAGTCATTCATCATACAAGAGGACACACATGGAATTTATTCTCATTATTACTTTCACAGCCTGGACACTGGTGACTATTCTCTGTTGCTCTGGTTGTGCACTCTTGCTGCTTGAGCTTTTCTATTGAGCATCCTTTTATGTTTCTTAGAGATTGTAAATGTTTGTTTTCTAGATTTGTCAGTTTAAAGAATAATAATTATATTTGCTTTGTAGTAACAGTGCCATCTAATCCATATTAAACAGTGCAACTATACATGTAGACTAGTTTCCAAGGAAACATCATCCCCTCTTCTGCCCCTGAACCCCTCCTGGAACTTTTGAAAGTGAAGTGTCTTACTTTAATCACACCCTGTTGTTGCCATCCTAATCCTAAACTCATATTTCCAACAAAATTACAGCTTTTTAAATGTTTGCAGTGCTGTTGTGAAGTTTACCATGCCTTCCAAATGATTTAACATACTTAAATGCTATTGGAACAAATTACTGCCTTCATTATGACAGACAACAGATGAGTACATTACACTACTTAGTCTCAGCTTCTTTAACTAAAATACTGTGATTGTTTTCCATCCAGTAGTTCTGTAATTACTTTTTCTTTATGTTCACTGTAAGAATTAAGACGGCATTTTTTTAGTCTCTTTAAATGGCACAATCAGTATGTGTCTTGGACATTGATAGGAAGATGATCAATTATTTCATTTATGTGCCAATGTGAGTAGAATGGTGGTTTAGTTTTAAACTGAAATTTGGCAAAGATACTTTCTTATTGTTTTGATTCTATTGAAAGATTTCTTGAGGTAAATTTCAAGAAGTTGAGCATGTTTACTGGAGTGCTGATAGGATCTAAGCTTGTGATTTGAGGAGTGTCAAATTACATTCATACTTTCATCGCTAGATACCTGCTTTGGCTTACAGGTTAAGGAAAAGCAAAATTGATGACTCAGTTAAAGATAGGATCGACCAAGGTTTGGATTTGTTGGTGTGAAATTCTCCCTCCAAGGTTTACAAAGACCAGAACCTGCTCTTCAGTTTCACACCTTCCAGAAGGGTGTCTGTCCATTGTTGTTCAACTTGCTTCCTGTTTCCAGGCTTTCCAGCTGTGTTGTTTTGCTGCACATGCTGGGTGGATGTTCTGGTGATCAGATGAAGTAAGGCAGGTGGTCTGCTCTGCATTCATTGCTATGCTGACCAAATTTAGATTAATTTCATATCAACTACAAATAAATCAGAAAGTTTTGTCTGCTGTATTGCCATCTAAGATAGCGAGTAAAGACATGGCATCTAGACAGCTTCTATATTTCATTGGCTTAAAAAAAGGCATAAAGTTAGTGCAATGATAAAAGAGGGTGCTTAAGAGAACTGTGTTCTGAATTGGGAACTGTAAAATAAAGGATTAGGAAAAGAAGTTTTTTCAGATGTCTTCATATTTCTGACAAAGTGTTTGGAGTTACCAGCACGTACTGTGGCAAAATGTCAGAATTTTATATATGAGGGATCAGATACCTTTGTGCAGACAAGCATTTAATGACATACTGCTGGTATTTTTTATTTTATCAGTGCTTTGCTTTTGAAGGAGCTCTCAGTGAAGTTACACATCCACATACAGCTGCAGGCACAGAGGCTGCCTGAAGCAGTTGAATCTGTGACTGACTGCTAGTGCCCCTCAATGCATGGGCTGTGCTGAGCTGTGTTCCTGCTGGGACCAGCTTCTGGAGATGTAAGTGTGGGAGGATGTGGGGAAGAAGGGGATGCTGGTCTCATGGGATGCTGAAATGATCCCATGCCATCAAAAGAAAAGTGTTTTCCTGGAAGTATTGCTGAGAAGCAAAACTGGTGCTTAATGTAAGCATGTCCTATACAGACCACAGAATATATCTGAGAAATGCCGGATCTGTGCTCACGGAAGTTTTCAGAAGTCTCATAAAGTCAAAGACACTTTTCCAAGGACTCTTTTCCATTGCTTTGAATTACTCCTAAGGAAATTACCTAAAGGGCTTGGAGAACTGAAATGGTAACAAATACAGTGCAGAAATAATTGATCCTTTTGGTTTATTAGGTTGTGTCCCTGTTGTGGAAGTTTTGTCAATAACAATAACACTGTCTGTAGTTACTCTGTAGCTAGATCAAACGTTTTGTGGGGTTCTAGCTACATGATTTCTCCTTGAAGAAGGTGATGTATTATTTAATTTATAACTAAGTCCTGGGACATTTTGAAGAACAGAATTGTTATTTATCTTTGCTATTCCAGGCAAAAGTGTGCTGGTTATGTACAGCACAAGCTTGAGTTTGTGAAAATCTGGCTTGCGTACAGTTGATAATGATTTTGGAATATTTTCAGAGCAGAATTAAACAATTAACCTTTAAATTTGATTGAAAGTGTAGTGTGTTTGAAGGAAACCTTTGAGTACAGTTTTGCTGAGCTTGTGCTTGTAGTTCTTACACGCTGATTTGATTTGTAGTTTATATTTTTTTAAAAATGCATTTGCTTTTAGATACCAGCCTAGCACAAGAAATGTATTTCCTCATTCGGTACCAACACTCCCACTTATTTCTCTAGGGTTAATAAAGATCTGTTTGCCTGGAATCAGTGCTGAGGTGTGTTACCTCACAATCAGCAAGCAGACTTACTCAGGGTTGCTTTTTACAACTGTTTGGATGCTGGGGAGTTAAATCGATTCTGTGTTGACATTTTAAATGTTTCAGCCACCCTATACAATAATCTGTCTCTGCAATTGGTATGTTGGCTTTTCTACATTAGTCACATTGTGCAAAGTAATTTCTGATGGTTTCCTTTAGTAACCTTCATATGGTAAATTAAACCTTGAGTTCTAAGTATCTGATTGTACTGACCTTCACTTGAAGGAGGTTTTTTATTTAAGCTTCCAGCTTTCTGTCAGACAGAAACATGATCGCCAATAAAAATAAAATAAACACCTAGTCTTGTACCCTCTGCTTACTTGAACACAAGTGTTCATAAATGTATAGCTCTTAGTTAGGCAAATACAGGCAGCCTGCCGACTACATTTGCATTTAAAAATTTACTGCAGTGAGGGTCGTTCCAATTCAAAAGAGTGTTTGGTAAATGAGTTGGCAAGCAAAATGACTTTGTAGTGTTTAAAGGAGCTCTGCCAAGAAATTGGCTGAAAAATTCTTGTTGTCTGGTTGCACCTTTTGAAATGTGAGGGGAGAGAAGACATTTGAATTTAGTAGAATAAAGTATATGAGACTCCCTTAGTCAGTGAAGGAACTGCCATGTTCTAGCATGTGATTTCTGCCTTGAAAATGCCGATGAAGGGAGAAGAAATTTGATGACCAATGGAAATCAATGAGAAAGTGTCTAATGAGTGATGCAGCCATAAATGACAGTTACTTTTATAGTTACTCTATGGAAGTTCCAAAACCCTTGTCCTGAAATGCCAGTTTAGTGTAGGCCATGTAGCATATTCAAAATATGCTGTGAATAGTTCAGAACAACAGGAAGGAAAGTCACCCTGGAAATCAGGAGATCCAAATTTAGTGATAGACCTGAGAGTTTATTTCTTTCACTGTCAACCACACAGTCATGGGATGCCGGTATTTGTACCAAAGTGTTTGTGTCTTCATCTTGTCTTCTGGCAAGTATGCTTTGGTAAGCTGTGTTAAGTGCAACACATTCTCAGTTTAGCTAATTCTTCATTAGTGCAGTTGAGGAATGGGGCCTCTGGATCAGTATTTGTATGATACTTGTAGCACTAACACAAGGAAACCCTTTGAACTGTGTGCAGTTCAGATCTTACTTGTAGGAAGTAGAGACTGGAGGTAATTACTTCCATTTGTTTCAGATTAGCTGTTTCCTGCCCTTCCTAAAAGAGATGATCTTTCCCTGTTTTTTTCTTTTGTATAGCCTATACAAATAGGGTATACAAAAAATAGCAATAGAAAAACGTTATTCTATACAACAGAAAATAGTCTATTTTACTTACTCTTCTACTTTCTGAATGGAAAAGAACAGTAGGAAAGAAAGAAAAAGCTTTGCTTTTTGAAGCATGGCTAAAGAGTGCACCCTCTTGTTATAACTCATGATCTACATCCAGATTAATTGAAGGGACCCCAGGGGTAAAAATTAAAAGGCTCTTCTGGACTACAGAAGATGGTGTGGTCCAGAGGTGAAAAACCTCCCCAGAAATTTTCCCGCCACAGTCCTCTGCCACTTAAAGTAAAGGAGATTTAGTTCTAATCTGGCACTGTGTGATTTGTTTTGTTTTTAATGAGAATTTAGCCTTACATTTTGCTCTGTTTCAGAGATATGTCTATGGTCATACTGGCAAAATACATAGCATAATATTAATTTTTTAGTGCGGAGGATTGATTTTTTTATTAGTTAAAACAATGTAGGACATGTTTGGAAAAGAGCTGATAAAAAAACCATGTTTTCTTGGCTGTATTGTCCAGTCCTCATGATTTTTATGCTTGAAAGAGTTGCAGGTTAATACCTGGCAGTAAATACTAAATCCATGTGTGGTGACTGGCAGATTAAGCACTAGGGATTCCAGTGGAGATTAGACCACACGTTTTGAAAGTACAGATGTCAGTACTGTTTTATGTCACAGTGCTGAGTTTAGCTGCCTTACGTTTTGCTTATAAACAAGGGCTGTTATATCATCCTCTTTTTTCTTTCTTTTTTTTTTTTTTTTGGTTTTTTTTTTGTTTTTCTTTTTTTTCTTTCTTTATTTTTCTTGGTGTCCCATTTTCTCATTTTAGTTGCTTCACAGTGGTGCTTTTGGTACTGTTCATCCTCACAGAGATCAAAGGTTAACTGGTGCAGTACAAACATGAAAGGCAGTATAAGGCTGTGAGCCCACTATGTGAGTTAGGCAGGTGGCCTTTTGGTTGAATCTGAGAGAGGAGGAGAAAGAGCTGAGGATTTGGGAGGGAGTTGAAGTCAGGCAATTTAGTGGCAGAATAAAAGTAGGGAAGCAGAGATGGAAAAACTAAATGAGACACGACTTTGGGAAAGTTGTGTCACATGGATGTGATACTTTTCAGAGCTGCCACCTTTCACCTGGGTTGCTCACAGTTTTCTGGATATTGTGTTTATGTATTAATATCAGATACACTTTATGAGTATGCCTATGAATCCATGTGGAACAAATAAAAGTTACAAAAGACGTATCTCTGGCCTTGAAGCCTTAAAATCAATGTGAGAAGTGAGTTGTGTGCATAAACCCGGGAAAGTGAGAGAATGGATTCACTTTCACCAACTAAAAGTGAGAGTGCAGCCAATTCTGAACAGAACTATCCACATGTAACTGATCGCCACCACTCACTGGTGTTGCAGGAGCTACTGGACAGGAACAAATGGTGCTAATAAGTCTAGTAATATTATCAACACACCTACCCTGTGGAGCATACATGTCATTAGTGACTCTTGTTAGCTTTCACTGCACTCAAAGGGATGGAACAGTGCCCTAGGGAGACAGTGGCCTTGCATCGCTGTGTTTAAGGAGAAATTGTCTCCTTCTCTCAAAATAACTATATTGCTCCGTTTTTGGCAGATGTTCTTTAATCTATATGTATTGGAGGTGTGCAATTAAAGGTTCCTTGGCCTGTTTCTTTCCTCCAGTGAACCTTGAAAGAAATTAGCTTTTATTATGTAGAACTCTGCATTAATATGATGATTATATTATATTTCATACCTCAGGGTTTCTGCTAATTGCCTGCCAGGAATGAATTTCTCTTCTGCACTCTGCCTCTTACATATTTTGACTTTGGTGAAATCAAGGTTCCTTGGGAGCATCAAAACCAGGTCGTAGCTGACATCTGGATACGAAGTAGGTCAGGTCACTGTAATCTCCAGGAGGCTGATGCAGAGAATTCCCTTGCCTCTCTCAGCAGTGATTTGCTTGCAGACCTGTGATCATTCAGGTTTTTCCTCTGGCTTAGCCTGGCTGGAGCTCTGAGAGTGTTTTATCTTTGCGCTACAGAGGTGTAGTCTGGCTTTTGGAACTGTCTGGACTTCCTTCTGCTCATTAGCTCCTGGCCATTGCAAAGGCTTTGTGTAACACTGGTGCCTTGGCTTATTCTGTTCTGTAGTTACAGTAGGCTAAGTATTTCACTCCTAAATTAAAGTATGTAACTTTCAGCTTAATGGGAGTTATTTCAGTGAGACACAGTTGCATATGATATAGAGGTCAGACTGGATCAGCGGTCAGAAAGGATGTGTGCCTTGCTATGCAGAAGAAATTTAAAGTTTTACAAGTCTGATTCTCAGACTTCAGGAAGCTGAAATTAGGGTCAGTCACTCTCAAGTGGTCCCTTATGCTAAATCTTTATCGTGACTTTAAGGACAAAGTTAATTTTTTGCCTATGTTTTCTCCAGATTGAGATGTCTTCAAAGAATTACTGTTTTCTCCCTGACTACCAGGGAGAACAACTCTTTCAGCAACATAACCAAAAATACCTGCCAACCAAGGGAAGAATTACCAACCGAAGAGTTTGAAAAAGCTATTTAACTTTTTCGAAAAGAAGACTATGTCTTGCTTATTCCACATTGCTTCTGAAGTTGGACTTTTCTTTCTTCTAGCACTGCAGAAACTGGTTTCAGTGGATCAGAACCAAATTGCTTCAAAAGGAAGTGGATCCTCCAACACTGCAATAATGTTGAAGGAATAGGAAACACAATAGTTGCAAGTTTTGCTGTGTTAAAGTTCTCAGACCTTGTCATCTTTTGCAGTTGGGCCACTTGCAGGAGCTGGAGGACTTCTTGGAATCTACTCTGAAGCATGCCCAAACTATTTTGTTTGGGCTTGTTTGGGAAGTGTGGCAAGGGGATTCTTTTTCTTTACCTGGCCTTCCCAGATTCAAGGTTTCTTGCATAAAAAATTGATATTTTAATATTATAAAAGAGCTTTGAAAAAAGACTCTAAATTTTTCCCCTTGTGGGATGCAGTATTTATTTAATCTACTACTTAGAAAGTGATATTTTACACTAGATAGCTCTAGTGCTATGAGCATGTTTTTGGGACACAGCCAGACTTCTTGGTTTCCCCACAACACTTACAAATGCACTGAGGAGATCTTTGCATGATTAATACTGGTTTTATCCAAGGCAGCAAAGTCCATTTTCTTGTAAATCTTCTGTATTAGTGTTCTTTAATAATTAGTCAGAGCTGTGAACAGAACTGTGCCGACTGATGAGTAATAAACTGTAGCTGCTTAAGGAAAAGACAGATGAGTCAGCAGGGACTGAAATGGGACCTCGGGCATGTGAAGCATCCTCTGTGTAGTTCAAGGGAGAGGGGAGTAGCAGCAGTGAGGTGTCACCACCAACTCTGGCCAACAGCAGAGGATGGGGCTGTGCCTGTGAGGCCCTGCTGCAGAGCCTCATGTGGTGGCACAGCCCACAGTGGTGACACACAGATTGACAAGGCCCTTCCCATTGAACCCTGTCTGGAGATGGATTGCTGTACTGTTCCGTGAATGCAGTCATACTGTCCTGCTGGGACACCCTCTCTTGGAAACCTGTCCTACCCTTCTGATTCATCTGAAGAGGCAAAGCTGAAAAAAATGGGCCATTCATTTTGTCTTAATTATGTGGTGTTTTAATGGCCGAAAGCCTATCCGATTTTGAAGGTGTTAATCTTTCACAGTTGAATTTGTGTTGGGAACTGCTAGTGACCTCAAGTTTTGGGTTTTTTTCTAAGTAAGTCTGCATCCTTCCTTTTAGTAAAAAAAAAAAAAAATTCTTGATAGAATAGGATTTTAGAAAAAAATTGCCATTTTCTTTTGTGGTCATCTGATTAAGTCTCAAGAGCATATTCTGTCCTCTTCGGCATTCTCAGTTATGACTTGGTTTGTTATGAATAAATTTACATCGCTTTTTTTGTGAAATGTATCACAGCCCTCTGCAATTTGTTTATTAATAAGTTAGCATCTGCTAAACAGATTTGCTCTGCAGTTTGCCTTGAATGACTTGACTGTCTTCAAATGTGGCTGAAGTTAGGCCTAATACTCAGCTAAAGTTAAGGCTGATATTCAGCATAGCCACGGAATCATAGAATCATTAAGGTTGGAAAAGACCTTCAAGATCAAGTCCAGCCTTTAGCTGATCCACCACCGTGTCAGCGGGATCATGGCACTCAGTGCCACATCCAGTCATTTCTTGAGCACCTCCATGCCCTTAAACAAAGGAATGTAATATATATGTATTTTTGTCCTAGTTTTTGACTTCTGGTTTTGCTGCATGTTAGTGTTGGGGTAATTTTACAATGTCTGACCATTTAGTCAGAAATCTGGAGGGCTTTTCCTACACTGTGCTGTAGCCTTTCCTTCTGCTTGGACTGGACACCATGATGTGTGTTACATTTGTTCATTGGGCTCAGGTATCTTTTGTTGTGACTGAGGTCTGTGTGACATCCGTTGTTCATATTACAAAAGATGTGAATTTATATTTAGAGAATTTATTTTCTCAGTGATAATTTCTCACTGAGATTCAGCTACCACCATATCTAACTGTGCCTTGTGCTATTACCTCATAGCTCAGGTAAGCAGGGAAGGAAGGTCTTTCTGTTCTTGGGAACTTGTATTATTGGGAAAGAGCCTCATCCTGGGAAGGTGCTGGATGTAAGATTGAGTAAGCTCAGTTGTACTGGATGGCAAGTCAGTTACGTATGTCTCAGTCTTTTTTTCTTGACGTTACTTTTTTTTTTTTAAGCAGCTCTCTGGTGATTGATGATCTTTTCACTAGAGTGGTTTCCTGTCCTTGAACCAAACTTTTCACGTGCAAACACTACTGTAAGACATTTCTTTTCAATCAGGTGTGTATTTTTCCTCTGGTGATAGTGACCTTCACACACAAAGTACTGACTGTCCCTTTTATAGGAATGATCCTTCAAGCACCATCTCACTGGCCTCATGTTGTGATTTTCTTTTCATTCACGTACTGCTTCAAGGTGGGATGATTGGAAATAAGCTTCATGCTACCTCTGATGGCTCTATCACGTTAAAAGAGACATATTCAGGCTGCATCTTTATTTTGCATCTCTCATAAGAACACTGCTTGTTTTAGCATTGCCAGGAGCAGCCGTCCACTTGTTTTAACTGAAGGCAGTGATTGTGTTGTCTTTACTTTCCAAAACTTCACTCTGTGCATTTATTCTTTGGTGCTTTTGTATATAATTATAATCTATGTACTTCCTTCAGTTTCATGACCATTTAATTCAGTTCTTCTGACAGTAGCTTTGCATTATTTTCTTGAGTAATTCTGAGGAAATTTGCATGATATGTAGTATATGCAATTGTTTGAACTTTGTGTATGTGTCTCTTCCTCTACCTGGTGTTGTCTTTGCTTTGCAAACAGGGTACTGCATGAATGTTACTCATGCAAAATGTTGTCTCCCCAGCCACTGATCCCTGTTGCTCCCTGCCTCAATACAGTGCATTATTTGCTTGTCTGGAAGCTGTGAGATAATTGTTCTCTCTATCAGTTAATGCAAATGACCCTTTATACAAACCTTTGCATTACCATCTTGGCTATTGCTCTTCCTGATTCCCACACATCTTTGTATTAAGTTCATCTGTGTTTTGTACTTCAGCATTTGCTTTTTCCTTGTTTTCTTACCTTCTCAGGTACTGCATGAATGGACTCCAGGCCTGTTCCACACGTCATCTCTGTTTGGATGTGGTATTGCTCACTAGTTTTGCATGTATCAGTACATCTTTATGATAGAGTTCCTGAGTATTCTTGTTTCCTATATTTGTATTTCCCCTTATTAATCTATTGCACATTAGCTTATCTTTATAAGATTTCATAATAGCATGACTTGGCCATTTCACACAGCTTGACAACCGACCAATCTCCTTTTTCTCCAAATTCATTATTGCGCTTTGTTGGTATATAACAGAAATTGTGGATTTAAAACACTTCTAGAATTCTATATAGATGCTCCTGGTTAGTGCTGAAAAATCCAAATGCTGTTTGTTGCCTGTGGCAGCCATTGCCCATTAGAGATGATAATGTGACTGCTTTTATTCAATCTTTCTCTGTCAAACTTCACTGCAATTTTTCATTGTGATCAGAAGGGTTTCTGGTTTCTAGCTAAATTCTTCTCATGTCTGTCTGCTCAGGAACAGGTCTCTGGTCCATGATCTCTGTTCTTTGTGTGTGTGTGTGCAGGAGGGAGATTCAGTATTTTTAGCTTCTGATATCAGGTATCTGAAGGAGCTAATTCCTTTCTGTCACCAAGTTCACTGCAGGAGAATAAATGGGGATGGAGCCAAGGAGTCTAATGTGAACTTTATGCCTGTTTCTGTATTTCCCCATCTCATCAAGCACTTTTAAAATGGAGATCTCTCTAGATATTGCCTCATATATGAATATGCCATAAAATCATAGCAGTATGTTAATAAAACATCAAGCTTGAGGAACTATTATCTTTCCTGTTGGGTTTGGCTTTTTTTTTCCTTTTTAGTTAACTGTAGCGGGTTGGGTTTGTAACCGTGCGGAAACACCAATTTAGTGTAGTGGTTTGGCCCAAAATACTCATTACTGTGTATCTTCTGTGAGATAAGATTTAGGAGAAATGCAAAGCAGGCACCAAACTTGAAAGAATATAAAGAAGTTTATTAACAGACCTAAAAGAGGGAAAAAAAACTTATACCACCTTCAGAGCTCTCCTCCTCCCCCCACCTTCCTCCCTTCTCCCACTGACAAGATAAAAAGACAACCCTTAAGATGTTCAGTCTGTTTACCACTTCCATAATAACCGTGTTCAGTCCATTTAGAAAGAGAAGTCTCTTCTTGCTCGTGCTATGAAAACATTATCACAACGAGACAGCCGCCCACTTCCAAATATTGTTCAGTCCATTTAGGAAGAGGAGTCTCTGCTCGCATGTGAGTCCCTTCCCCTGACTTGCAGCTTTTCCCGCAACTGCTTTCGAGAGTCCACTCTTGGAAGTTTTTTGGGGTACAATTTTAAGGTTGAGCCGTTCAGAAACAAAACCAGAGGCCCTTCTCCTTCCCTGGGAGCAAAGGGTCTTCATCATCTTCATCGTTAGGACTATCTCTGGGAGCATCTCTAGGAACTGAGGTTTTCTCCTTTCCCGTTTGGAGCAAAAGTCCTCATCTGGTCCATCTCTCCCTGTCCAAACTTCTCATGAAATTACAGCTGCGTCAGCATCTGCCTATCTCAGCGCAGGTGCTTTTGCTTACGAGTTGAACACTCCACCCCCCATATCTTCATGAAATTACAACGGGATACTCTGATACATCATAGCTTCACAACAGAATTTCAGCTTTAAGCATCTCCTCTCTCTCTTCCCTCAGGTTTTCAGCTCTTCACAGCAATAGAAGGGTTAATCTCACCTCAGCCTTGCAGCTTTGCAGCTGGAATGCTGAATTTTTCTTATCGAAGTGGAGAGGGGGGAGAGCCGAGCTGCTCTGGCTGCCCACGGCAAGGCAGTGGGGGGGGTTCCATGGCTGGAACAGGTCCATCGGCTCCAGGATGGCCGTGGCCCGGCCCGGCCTGGCCCAAGCAGGGCCTGGGCTGGGTCCACTGGCCCCCACACGGGTCCCGCAGCCACCTGTCCCAGCACCAGAAACGAGAGAGAGCTTGGGGGGGAGTTTGTCTGTTCTTAAGTGTGGATCACAGAGGTGATCACAACTTTAAGTGGCTTAAAGAATTGTCCATATTCAAACTGGCCAGCTGATAGGTTCTGTCAGGTCCCAGAGGAAACTGTAAGCACCCCTTAGCAAGGACATTCCTTCCGGGACTATGCTTGCTAACCTATGACATTAACTCATCTGAAAATGAGTTGGACAGAGACTGGTTACCTCATTGATGAACACTTGCGTAATCCTTGGAGACTTGTGAATGAAAAACTTGATTGAACTGCAAAATTGGTGGTAGTGATGGCCATCTTTGTTCCTGTTCAGTTTCATTAATGTGGCTGCGCATGGTTTTCCCTCCTCACCTGTGCT
The DNA here is from genome assembly GCF_017639235.1 of Corvus kubaryi. Taxonomy (NCBI): domain Eukaryota; kingdom Metazoa; phylum Chordata; class Aves; order Passeriformes; family Corvidae; genus Corvus; species Corvus kubaryi. The sequence continues at coordinate 15,194,111 of NW_024581108.1, read as the reverse complement.
TCTTCTCTGCACACAACAGTCTCAACAGCTTGGATTTTAAAAAAGAATATAAATACTTTGCTTGGTTAGACCAATTGTCCATGTAGCCCATAGCTATGTTCCAATAGCAGCAGCAATCCCCAGTGTCCATCATCACTGACTTTGGGATCTTGGAGAAACATTCCTGCTGCTTTATCATATGTTAATGGACAGATTTTGCAAGAATTTCTTCTTCTTTGCTTTATGATATAAGGGTTGAAGCTTATCACTATTGAACTGCTGTTAGCCTGAGCACCTTAAATGATCTGCTCTCTTTTGCATTTGATATGATTTGCAGTGCTCACATATTTATGACCACTGAGTATTTTAAAAGTCAAATCTTCTTCTTACTGGTTATCTATAATGCTGATATCGCACTTGAAAATATTGATGCTAATTCCACAGAACTGCTGGAACATGTGTGTGCGCTAATGTCCAGAAGGGTCCAAGGTTTTCCAAGGAATTCACCTGAGTGTAAAACTGTTGTGGTGTCTCCTTACTGTCAACCTTATTCAGTTGCCTGATCCCCATTGTGTCCCACTGAGAGGGCTGAGTCTGTATAGGTCCTCTTCTGCTTTTGGTCATGGGCAGAAATGGGGACAGACTTACTAGAAGTTTACTTTGTAATCTTTGACTGGTCTTGAAATCTAAAAGTTAGTTATTTCTAAAAATAGTTTCCTGTCGTGTAATTAAGCTCTCACCTTAGAGCTCACCTCAGAGATGTTCCTTCTTTTTTTCTGTTAAAAAAAAATTGGTTGAATTATGCTGTGATTTTCATCTTCTTGGCAGTATCCTCAAAGAATCTCAATTGATCAGAGATGAGCTTTTTTCCCCCCCCTTCTGGAAATAGATCAAATTTGTTTTCATTAAGCAAATTCAATTTCGTTGTTCCTCTTTTTGATCTTAAGAGAGCAGTTTCCATTAACTGAAGTTTGTCTAAACTCTCTGGTTCCCTAGGGCACACACATGACCTTCTGTGCTAGAATTACACTTATTGCTAACTCTAGGAGTATTCCTTGGCCTGAACCTGTTTGTGAAAAAGTCTATTCTGAATTCTGTGAGTGATCTGGGTGTCATGATTTCCTTCCCTTCTAGATAGATATCCCTCTCATTTTAAATAATATCTTCAATAGCGTGTTGGAAATAAACTGAAATTGTCATCTTTTTCACTGAAGATACTTGCTTTAACCTAAGCTTTTAAAGCAAATACCTGTTTTGTAAAGATGTCTCCGTTAAAAAGCCTTATTGATGTGGCTGCAGAATTTGCACATAGAGGGAAGCATGTAAATGTCATTCATAATTCTGCATTTGTCCCACTACATATACATGAAGAAGTGTATTTTAAGTATATTGTTGTAATGCTCTGGATTGTAAGGTGGAGCTTTTTAGTAATCTCATTATGCTAAGGCTTTATCCATCTAAACCAAGGTGGTGGTAAAAACAACCTTAAGAAGCTAATTAAGGACAAGAACCTCTTGGTCTTGAAATAAAGAGCAAGGAGCACAGTGCTTGTTCCAGGGAGCTTAACAGCATTTATATACATAAATCCATTAAAAAATGGATGTACACCATAAAGTCACAGTATGAATTTCTTCAAAAAATTCTCTTCAGAGGTATACAAATATTCCAAAGAGTAGGAACTCTGTAATATGTTTACTCTGGGGTTTTTGTTTGGTTGGTTTCTTGGGGTTTGTTTAGTTTTGTTTTGCTTGATAAAGAAAAAAGTATTTTATGCCTACTAAAGACTATTCCCTAGACTTAATCACTTAGTCCTGTGCAAGAATTTAATATTGAACACATTATTTTCAGGTTTGGTCTGTAGCTTGCTTATGTTGCTGGGTGAGTTACACGCTGTCACATCCCAAAGCATGCTGGCAAAGGCAGGCTTTGGTTTGTAAAAATGCCATTGTGTGCAACCTTGAAAACTGCAGGTTTGGGTGGGGTTTTTTGTTAAAATTTCTGAGAATAAAAATAGTGTCTGAAATTCTGACAGAAAGCAGAAGAGCCAAAAGGGAGGTCAAGCATGGCCAAAATGATCTTATGATTGAAAGCTGCAAAGATCTGGCTCATGTTAATTATTGGGAGCGAGGGGTGGATTGGGGTGGTTAAAGGGTGATACTTTTTGGTGTTTGACCTCAAAGCAATTAAAAGCTTTGGGGAAACAGAAGATAAATTTTGGCAGAAGCTTTTTGGGAGCATTTGAAATCAATAAATTTTTAGCAGCTGTGTGAGGGAAAAATCATCAAAACTGAAATAGTAGATCCAAATTAGTTCACACTGGTGTGCACACAACACAGAAATGTGCTTTCATTCTTGAGAGAGAAGAGTCAAAGATGATCCCCCATCTGTTGGCCAAGGATTACAACTGCAGTGATTATTTACAGAAATATTCTGCAGTAGCAACCAAGAGCTATTGATTATTTCTCACACATGTACTGTGGATTCAGAGAGCAAGATGAGCAAATCCTTGTTTTTCTTCTCAGCAGAAATGTCAGGGAACAAACATTGGCTACCTTTACCAGAATTTGTGCTAGCTAAAATAAAAAGCTTTAAGGGAATTGGAAAGCTCTATAAACTAACTGAAAGGAAATATTAGTGGGTTTGTTTGTTTTAAATAAGGCTTGTTTTATCGTTATTATATATGCCCCTGCACCAGTATAATTATTTTTTTTGAAAATTGCACGTTAAAAAGTTGGAAATTGTGTTCAAACAACATTATTCTGGTTGTACATTTTATTACCCTTCCATTTTCCTCTACTGTTACTCACACTTCAAAGAAAGAGATTATATTAATTATTTGATGGTACGTAACAGAGATATTCAAGGTATGGAAGTTAAAGGTAATCCTAGAACTGATTTTTAGATCATCATCTGTATTATTTAAAGCAGTTTGTGTACAGTAATGGACAATAACACATTAGAAAATGATGCTTAATTTTTCTTCAAGGTTTAAAAAAAGTATGTAGTGCTTTTTCATCAATTAGCAGCAGGAGAGCAAATTATAGTTATATTAAACTGTACATGCTATATAAATCACAAATCTTGTTAACAAAGAATTAACATCATAACTGGTAATTTAAAAACTGCCTTTAGCTCTGCATAAGGATTGGCTGTGTACATATTTTAATGGTATTGAAGAAGTAAAAATAGATCTCTCTAGAAAAGAGCCTTTCTTGGTAGTGAAATTAATTATCTGCTCTTTTATGAAGTAGTAGTGTCTATCTTAGCTGTGTAATGGTAATTAATGAGCTATAGAAAAGACTGGCTATCTTTTCCTTGATTCATGGCACTGATTCTAGATTAAAAAAAAAATTCCATGTTTTTTTAAATAATGGAAATACTGGATTGTATCACCAAAGGACACAGACATCTAGTTTTCTCACTTCTGCTGGCTATTCAGGTACAGATGCATGAAAACTGCATGACTTCTCAGATGTGGATTAATAATAAGGAAGTCAAGGAGATTTTTTTTTCCCCCCTCTAGCATATCAAATATGTTTGGTATGTTTCTGAGACAACAGACAAATTGCTGAGTTGCACGCTCCAAGACTTTCCTCCTGCTGGCTAATGAAGTAGAACAAGACATAGAAGAAAAATACACCTTTTTTTTTATTGGTTTGCTGTATCTCATTAATTATCTTGTAGATTTTTTTCACTGTACTGACAACCTCAAAATGGAGCTTATGCAAACAGTAAAATGTGGTTTGCAATGTATGTTGGGTTTTGGTTTGGGTTTTTTTTTTTGTTTTGGTTTTGTTTTTATTTGTTTGGTTTTTTTCCTGGGAGGGTGGGAGAGTAGTGTTATGTATATATTAATACAAATTAAAGACAGCCCACTTACACTGATAACATTCCCTTCTAAAATTCCCTTTATGGTTATACTCAGTCAGTCTTATATTCTTGCTGGCGTCATGTCCATCCTTTTCTCCTCCTCACAATGGATGGAAAATACTATATGAAGAACACCTTTATCTTCAAAAATGGTTTATTTTAGAGTGAGTCTTAGCATGTTGTATCCTCTTTTATCCAGGTACTTATCTAAGTCAGTTCATGCTCTTGTATACTTTGAGGTCTTCAAAAGCATTTTAAGACTGTCCTCCCTCACTACCGTTGTTGGCTTTGGTCCAAGAGAAATATGTTATGCAAGTATTTTGCTGCTCTTTTGTAATAATGCTGATAATTACTACTATAAGACTCTTCCTAATTTGTTGCAGTTAGGCTTGATCAAAGACTGATATAAATAGACATTATGGCTGGACACTTGTGTTTATTAATCTCTTACAGCTTAGAGGACTCAATTAGAAGAGAAGAACACATAATGATTGTGTGCAATGCAGAAGAATAAACCAAATAATTTCCACAGCCTCTTTAATTTTTAAGATACTTTCCATTTGGTTAACAGATGTGTTCTGTGTTCTTCAAGCTATTTCACATTCTGTTCATGCATTTTTAATGTTTCTGTAAGCCTCAATGTGTAGGCATTAGATGCAAAATTCAAGTTCGTGTTCTGGATGGCTTTAAAGGAAGAACTGCTATTTTTCATGTCTCTCTTTTTTTTGTTGTTTTCGCTCTACCTGTTTGTTTTGTCATTTGGAAGGTGTTTAATGCAGCCTTTGGAGGGATGAGAGATAGCTGTGAAGAAAGATTAACCTTACAGTGACTTGGACCTGTTTTCTTTGTCAGCAATAAAGAGGTCCATAACACAGACTATTCCTGCTAGAATTTGTGAGATTTAGGGGGGGACAATGAAAGGAAAAAATCTCCCTGATATTGTATCAATCCAAGACAGCCATAATGTTTTGCATGGGGTGTAAGATATTCCAGAGCAGAAACTATATTCTTAATGTATCCTTTGAAGAAAAAAATAAAAATTTAAAATACCTTGTTATGCTAAGCCTTGCATTGTCCCGTATACGTGGCTACGATGTATCAACTCAGTTCTCGGTATGAACCTGAGGGACCCAGGAGAGCTTTCCTGAAGCAGCATACAAGAAAAAACTGATAGTGTTGGGAAAGAAGTAGATTTGTAAGCTGCTAAAGTAAGTGGATTTTGAATACTAAATTAGGTTGAAACAGGATTAGACTAAGTTGATTTTGATATATTCTGTAAAAACTGTTTAAAAATCTGTTTTCAATTGGTGAAGTTGTATTTAAACTTACTTTTTACTACTGTTACCTATTGTTGTGATAGTTCATGTTCTCTGATGCCTTTGTGCTCCTCTCTGGCCTGCAGTAGGATTTCCATGTTCTGTCCCCAGGTTCCCTGGGTGTGCAGACTCTTGGGCTGAGCACCAAGGAGGGATGTGTAGGAGACAGTTGCAACATCTTCTGCAAAATAATGTGGCGTGGTTTATTGTTTGGTTTTTCTGGGGGAGGCAGAGGAGGGGGGAGAATTAGTATAAAAATATTCCAGCTTGTGCTGTACCTGTTTTGTATGAATTTGTTCTCTTTACTATCTGTTGCATTAGACACACAGGCATGTCTACTAAAATTTGAGATCCCCACCAACTAAGAATTCCACAAGCACCACTGATCCTAGAATATATTGAGCTGTGATTATCACACTATTTAATAGTACACACTTTGGGGCCAAAAATACCAAGTTTTCTAACTCACAGAGACATTCTGGGATGAGTTATTTTCTTTGCTAGACAGCAAGTTTAACTTCTATTTTTGTTACTTTTTTACTTTTAAATGTCAGAGCAAACGTTGATAAAGGATCCTCATTCAATCCACAGATAGTTTTTCTTCATTTTTTTTTTTTCTCCCTGAAATTCTCAGCTCTAGGTCACTTCTAAAATATCGTCAGCATTCCATTCCCACTGAGTACCTCATCTTTTGGTCCACCTCTTGTTATATTTTGTTTTCAGTTGATAAGAAGACCCAGAACTAAGCACAGGACATAGCCTGACATCGCTGCTCGGGCAGAGCTGCCCAGGGCTCGCAGGAGGTCTGTGGTGTCACTTCACAGCCCAGCAAAGGCAGCGCTCCAGAGTGCAGCCTGTGGACAGTGGGGCTGGCTGGGGTCTCTCCTGATGCAGCATGAACTTGCATTGCACTCAGGCACTTCTCAGTCCCATTGGTCTCAGAAGTGGTCAGATCACATTGATTTTCTTCTCCAAGTTTCCCACCTTTCAGTGTGTGACTGTTCTTAGAACATCTAATGATGTGGAGCATGATTGATGAGCCCTCACTAGAGCCATATTCCTGTCATGTAGATGATGAGAGTAGATTTCTTTATTGCTTTCTACCTTCATAGATGAACTCATCACACAGAGCTACACTATTTGGGGCATGTTCTTTTTGACTTGATTTTCCCCCTCCCCTTTTTTTAGAGCAGAGGTGTCTCTGTGTGGTTGTGTCATTTTGTTGCGGGTTTTTTTTTTTTTATTGTTTGTTTATTTTAATCTAGTCAGACTACCTAAAGGGGAAAATTAATTGGAGATGATTGAATAAGTTGAATAAAGCGATTTGAGAACTGCTAGAAAACATGGAGGAAGGGAGTGGGTTTTGCTTCTTTGTGGGTCACCTGTTCTCCCAAGACATGTGGCTATGTGTGTTTCTTCACACATATGGTTTCTTTTGAACTACTTTATAACTAAATTTACTGACAGCATTAGCCACAAGAATAAGGTGACCTCAAATCATCCCTGTTATGACACTGTTATTTTATAATCCCACAATAAGAAACCGAGGCAAGGAAGTTTAAATGAGATTGGTGAGGCATTGGCAGTTTTTGGTTAGTGGTCTGCAGCTTGGGCTCATTGTCCTGTCTAAAGAACTCTTGCATGGAAGTTACTCAGTCATCCTTTGTTTTTAAAAAAACATGTTTAATTCTACTGAAGGTTAATAAAGCCTTTTTTATTTGCTGGGCTAAAAAAAAAAGGGGAAAAAGAAAAGAATGCATAACAGATGGCTTTACTGGTACACATATATTATAGCTGCTTTGACTTTTATGTTTTCCATACTGATAGATGAATGATTTCTGTGCAAGTAAATCAATTGCACCAGAAGTAGTAGCACCAGGGTCTCCCTGGTCTAAAACAACAGAGGTTTTTAAATATTTTGAAATACGATTTAATGTGTTTCTCTTCTAGAAGAATTCATTGGAGTTTTTTGCTCCTAAAACACATTAAAATTTTGCAACCAGTGTTTAATGTAAACATTCATTCAAATTTCAAGGACCTGCCGACTTTACTTCTGAAGAGTAAATTAAGAAATTCACTGATTTTCTTTCTAGGTATTTAGTGTTCCCTTTGTTTCTAACTCACCCCGCTTTCTTCTACCTAATTCTGAATATTGTAATCCAGACTTCACTTCAACATACAAGTTACAATAATTTGACTGAAATGTTTTTCTGCCAGCAGATAGTAATCATTTGTTATTCTTATAATAGTTGTTTTCTTAGATAATGCATATTTTAAAATATTTTCTTGAAATCAGTTCTAAAATGAAAAGGGAAATCGTGTAGAAAGAAAGTGCTAAGAATCATAAAGATCTTAGAAATAATTAGGTAATTCAGTGATTAATTTCATGATTGACAGTCAAGAAAACACATTAGTATATATTATGACAGAGTTTGTAGGAAAGGTATTTAGAGAGATTTTTGAAAAATCTATCCCAGTACTTTCAATGAAAAATTTTGCCTTCACACCACAATTTGAATAGGAAAACATTTACTTGGTTTCACTGGCCCCCTGTGGATTCCTAAATGATTATTCCATCTTCCCTAACTGTGAAGCCGTATGAAATGCTATTATTATAAGTCTACTGTTACAAAATAGCAGTGACTAGTATGTAAACTCAAGTATACAGTGAATTTATAGAATACACCAGTCTTAAATCTATAAGCTCAACATGGTCTTTAGGGAATCTGTCCTTTGAGACAACAGTGGAATTAAACTGCGTATAAAAGTACCTAAAGCTCTGAGGTTCCTCTTCATCTGTCCTGACCCAGGTGCTGAATTTGGAATAGATCTTATCAGACTGATGTAATATTTCTGCTTTGGGATGGTCTATACTGAACAATGGGATTCAGTTGCTTCAGCTGCTTCAATACAGGTGTCTAGTGCCATTTCATGTGTTCTGCGACACAGAAAATGTGTAGGTGTGACACAGCCTTCTTGGAAAGTCAGCCAGAGACCAAGGCTTGTGAAGTGGTGGTAGACACTTGTGTTCAGGGAGATGATATTGAGCTACTTTGTCCAGAGTATTTGTCAGAACAAAGATTGTTAATGGGAAATAGCAGACCAAAAAATCAAAGCTGGTCAGTCAGCTTTGGTACAGTTGTAACAACAGGCAGGGCTGATTTGAGAAGATGAAAACCAGATTTTGATGCCTTCTCTGGAGGGGGAAGGAAAAGGCTAAAAGGACAAAGAAAGACCTTTAATAATTATTTTTGAAAGAGGAATTTGCCTCATTGAAGTGGTTTTTTTATTCACCTTTACTTAAAGTTTCCCGTATCAAAACATAGTTATGGGAAGGAAAATGCACGGAAATCAGTAGGAGTTCTGCTGATTTCAAGGAAAAAAGCTTTGATCACTAGATATTAACTACCCACCTAGAAGAAGTCTGTCCCTTGCTCTAACTTGTGTGCCCTCATGAGGTATCTTTCATTGCCTCTTTTCCCATAAAACTGGAGACTTTCAGAGGAGACATTTACAAGTATATCTTTCTGTATACAGAACTGATGTCTCTAGGACACCTTTCTTTCAGGTAGTGTTTGTTCTGGCACCTTTTTGCTCTGCTGTCTCCCACAGTGTGCTGGTTTGGGGCTCTGGGAGGCTAGTTTCTCTGTTCCAGAGATGGCTGGATTTCAATATGCTGTCAGAATATAGACACTAAGGCAGTCGGGGTAAAGATAAATAAATCATAAATTAATGTATATTATTCATGTTGTTCTCTTGGAAGACTGCTCAATGATGCAAAGTTCTACTAGTGAGAATCTGCAGTGTTGAAGATGATGAGAATATCTGAATATCTGTCTTGCACATTTAAGTATGGGTTTTTAAATAACGATTTTCCACACTAGCTAAATGTTACAAATCAGGGAAGTGACATAAAAGAATGATTCTTAAGCTAATGCTCTTTACAGTTTTCCCATACATTCTGTATCACAGAAATTTATTCAAAATAAGCTTTCAAAAACTCTGATTTACAGACACATTATTTTCTGAATTAACCTTCTGCAAAATCTTTTGCCTCCTTAAAAGCGAAGGCAATGCAGCTTTTTGTGTTGTCCAGGTGTGGCCTAACTAGTAGCCATAAGGTAGCTTCTGAAGGGAGCTGACACCAAAAGCAATGAGCTGCCTTGTGTTGTTCCTGTTATTTACAACCTTTCATTCAAAGGTGTTGCAATAAGAAAGTGATACCATCAGCTCAAATAGAATTTTGCTTATTCCCTCCTTAGAAGTGTCATTGACCCATGGGGAAACTGTGGGATGCCCAGGCAGTTGCAATACAACACACTCAAAGGCCAGGGTAGTAAAACATATTATTAAATGTCAATGAATACATTTAGGCATTGGGATGCAGAAAAGGTGCCTTGTTTTCCAGACTCAGATTGAAGAGAACAGAAAGCAGCACACAGATCTATGGCAGAGACATAGATCAATGAAGGACGCTTTAAAAAAATTTACACATGTGGAAATCCTTCAAAATGTCTTTGGGAGGACCGGAAGAGATAGTAATTAATTTTGCATTGACTGCTTGTAAAATATACACAATTAAGCAAGTGGCTTCAGCCCCCCAGGTGATTAAGATAGAGGAACTGGAACGGGTATGAATACAGAGCCATTATCCTGTCAGCAGTGGCATGAGCAGAACCTGTGCAGGGTGTCCACATCAACACTGAGCTTGTGGGAGGAAATTACCAGTTACAGAACTGGAGCACAGTTCCATTTTTACTGAAACCTCCCAGGGGATTATATTCTGCCTCCTAAGGGATGAGTCTGGGATTATTGATATGAGGCGGTTTTATTAATTGAACAATAGCAAAAATAGTCTTCTGTTCTTACTTTGGCTTCATTGAAAGGGCTTATTTTGTGTATTACTGGATGCCCAAAACATGCCAAGTGCAGTGGTAAAAATAACTAGCAGTTAAAGGTTTTATAACAATGATAGCTCTTGACACAGAAGGTAAGAATAGCTCCAGCAGGATAGAGTAATAGAGAATAAGGTTTTCAAACTACTCCTTGGTGCATGAATTCTTTTTTTGGGATGGAAGGAAGAATGGTTTATATGTGAAGTGGTGAACTAAGCCTTGGGATTTTAATGAGGTCCAGACTCTCTCAGACAGAGGAAGAGCAAAAGTTCTGCTTTTGGTATTATTTCTGGATCACTGTCAATAGTGCAATACCCTAGTTAAAGGCAGGACTAACTTCTCAAAATGCTGCTGCTTTATTAGTAAAAACGTTTTTAGTTTCACAGTACTGAATGACAACCAAATTTTTCTGGTCAAGGTCTTAAATGCTATTTTCTCAGTTCTAACTCAACTTCTTTGTTAGATTCGTGAATGTCATGCCAACTTCTTTCTTAAACTCTAATTTCTTCTTGATTTTTTTTCCAAGGAGCACACTTGAATAGGAACAGATGGCACCTGATACTGTCAAACATGAGGGCTTTTCTATAAGTGATTTATAGCTGTGGCTCTTTCTGTATTTTGAGCATGTAGCTTTGCAATTTAGATATTATATAGATTAAGTGCTTTGCCTCAGGATCTGCTGCATGACCACACTGCTCTAACCACTGTGCAAATTTGTGCAAGGATACAGTTGCTCTTTTGAAGTTAAAAAGTTTTTTTCTGTACATAGCTTGTTTCAGCAGAATGGAACATTATGTGTCATAACACATAGGTGAATATTTGTTTTGGTTTATGCTCTTTTCACAGCTTTTGTGATCTTTTCACAGTGTAATTTTACCTTCACTGTCTAAAGTCATGCAGCTCAGTAACAGTTGTGCTTGCACTAAATGGCTGAGTTAAAAGGCACTATTAATGCTTGGGCAACTCACAGGGGTACATGCACATGTTCTTCTATTTGGATTGCATTAAATGAGTTTTCAGAACCATATGGCATCGTACCTTAACTATTCTTTTTGAAAGAGTCTAACTGTTGCAGCCTTCTGTTCTAATTAGTTACATCTTCTGAGCTTTAGCAATTCACTGGAAAAACTCCACGCTTAATATTGCTTAAATTTTACCCAAATGCCTTTTGTTCTTGCGGGTGTATTTTAATACTGTGCATGTGAAATGCAGATAGCTTCTTAGTTACTTGCTTTACTTTTAATATCTCCCCAGACAATACATCGCTATTTTGAAGCAGTTACCATTGTTTATTGCTGTGGGAAGTATTTCTCCTAAATAGCTGGGATTTGATAGGTTGTAGAAGTCATACAAATATTCCTTCTTTGAAGCAAGAAGGAGATTGTAGAATTGCAGTGAAATATATTATCTGTGTCCATTCCACCCACTTTTCCACAGGGAAAAGTATAACACATGGGTTTCAAATGGGAGTGTGCTAGCCCATCATTTCCAGATGTTTGAATATTCTTCTGGAATACATTCTATATAAAGGACTTAATGTTATATAAAGGATTTTTCATTTATTTAACTGCTTTTTGAAATAGTCAAATAATTCTCACTACATGAGTTAAGTTATAATAGGGTTTTGCAAACACAGCAGCCTGTTCTTGACCACTGAGCTGAACTGCTATATGCACTTTTCATTAGCAACTGGAATAATATCGGTGAGGTTTGCACTATTTACTCTATTAAAGGTGAAACTGTGTCTGCATAGTGTATAAATTTGAACTTGCATCTTAAATGGCAGTATCAAATTTATTGGTTTTGTTATCCAGAACAGTTCAGAAAATGGAAGAAGCACTAGAAGTTGGTTAGCATGAACATACAAAGACAGGTAATGTTTCTTTAGAAGGTTGTAGGCTCTTTGTGTGTAGAAAAGAGGAAAATACTTGCCATAGACCTTTTCATCAGTAAAAAGAAAACTCTGTTCTCTTCTTCCCAAAGGCACTGTGCAAGTAAGAATAATATAAGCTGTAATATCAAATCAATCACATTTACATTTCAAAAGCATCCTTCATGAAAGTGCCCCAGAGGGCTGAATTCTGCTAATAAAAACACAAATAAAATAAAATATTTAACAAGCTGTATCAAGCACAGGTAGGTTGTGCATGTTTTGTAAGTCTGACCTTAAAAATGAACAGGAAATCAGATTTTTTAAAAAAAGTTTAAAAAAATCCAGTGTCTAAAGGTAGGGACCAAAGAGTGCAGAGTGTGGGATCCATAATATCTGCTCATGATCAGACAGGAAAGCCACTGAGGCTGAACACAGATACTGGCCTGAGTGAGAGAGAAACAATGGTCATATAGGTGAAACTCCACAACACTGCACTGAAGAGTAGATGTTTTGCCAGGAAAAAAAATAAAAATAGAGCCTTCTTTAATTGGTTGTTTGATATAAGACTAAAGTTGTAGGATCAGTCACTCAAAATTCAAACATTTTCCTAAATTTATTCCCAAATTGTCACAACTGGGTTGTACTTTCAGTCAGGCCTTGAAAGGGAATGAATAAAGTGTGGAGGTTTATGTTGAAAAAGGCTTGCAAGGGCAGGTGGCCTTGGCTGGCCTTTGATCCAAGGACATTGTAAGCTGGCCTTTTACCATAAATGTTTTCATGCTTTTCTTTAGCATCAAAAAGGTCCTTTTAAAGGGTTTAAAATAGGACAGACCCACACACTCATGTGTAATGTTACTGTCTCTCCTTAACTTCTTCAATGCCTTTAGGGTTGCTCTCCAGGTGACTTTATTTAAAGATATTTTTTCTTTTTATCTTGGAATGCAGTATATTTTGCTCTGTATTTTTGCTAATAGATATTGTTCTGAATTGGACTAAAACTATTGCTGCCAATGGGGAAGCAGTAGTTGCCCTTCATCTGGGAATATCGTTATGAAACAGAGATGCTCTTTTACAGAACAGATGGTAGAGTGATAGCAGCTTCCACTTCAAACACGAGCAGGCACAGGGTGCATGTGGGCAGAAGGTTTCATTGCAAATGATTTTATGAAGCCTTGGGTATACAGGCAAGAGAAAGTAGATGGGGTGCTGGAGCAGTGAGAGAGGGTTGTATTTAAAGCATCGGTTGTCACAAAATCCCTGGCATTCAAGTTCAGAGTAAAAGCCAAAAAAAATCCTTCTGAACTAAGTGTCAGCTAGAAAGAAGTTTGGTACTCTGTGAGTAAAGAAAATACCTTCTTTTACTTTAATTTCTGTTGCATTTGAGGCAAATCTGTGTGTTTGGGTTTGGTTTATTGTTTTTGGGGGGGTTTTTTTTGTTTGGTTGGTTTGGGTTTTTTTTGTTTTGTGGGAGTGTTTTTGTTGGGTTTTTTTTTGTTTAGTTTTTGTTTAGGTTCTTTTATTCATTGGGAGGGTTCTTTGGTTTTTTGCTTGTTTTATTTTTTTATTATCAGACAAAATTGCCTGAGATACTTGGTTCTATCATAAATTTCTCATCCTAATCAGAATAAACTGCAGGGCTCCTGAGTTGGCTGATGAATTCTGTCAAAAAGGATTATTAGAGATATGAATTCTTTTAATTTGCTGTTGTGTCTCAGTTGTTGCTGTAAACAAAACCCTTACATTTTCCCCATGGAAACGTTAGATTCCTGATAACAGGTTATGTATTTATGTAAAAGTCTTTTAGTGGCTTCTGGCTTGTGCTGGTCCATGATAAGGCTTGGACTTGGTGGCTCTATGGTGCCACTGTTAATAGGAGTCTGAGTGCTTTACTTGTGTCCTTTGCAGACATTCTAACACCCTTACATGGACTCATTTGTCTCACGGACTTATTGCTACCTGACCCTCTTAATGAATCTCTATGTTCAGGAAGCAGTGAGAGCAGACACCAACAAACTATCTGAAGTGAGTTTCTTAATGAGTGAAAAGTCATTCCATCAGTAATTGAGTTCATACAATGTGCTTGCCTCAGGATGGAAGTCTTATGTCACTGTATGTTTGCCTCCTTCCACACCACAATATCTCTTGCTTTTCTGGCTGCTTCCTCATATCCTTTATGAAAGAGCATCTCCTTGCCATACCTCTGACTTTTTCCTTGGTGTTCTTTTCTAGTTCTTTCTAGTTCTTTTCCTTTGTGGCAGGGCTTTCTCAAATCAGTGCTATGAGAGATCCTGAGCTCCAGGAGGCCTGGATACCTGGCTAGTCTGTGTGTATTAGTGTGGACCAGAAGTGCAGTGGGTGTAGATAACTTTTGAGAATACCCTGTCAAGAAGATTTTCATGGAACTTGCAAGGAAATCTTGACTATTGAAGGTGGTGAATAGACAGGCAGGTTAGAGACATCTGTGACTTCTTTTCTCAGAACAGCAAGCTAAAAATAACAAATGAGAGGGACAATGCTGGAAGAATACTGGAATGTTGCTCACTACTTCTAGTGGTCCTTCAGCTGAATCTTGTGTTAGTGCAGACTCCATCAGTTCCTAGTTGTTTCATGCATGTATTGGGTTACTTCTGTAGTAGTCAAAGCTTTAGTGGCAGACCTGTTTTTGCAACTGATGGTTTCATAGAAAGGGCAGAGCTAGGTAGGACTCACAAGTTTTCTTTCTATTTAGGCAGACAGATCAGGTGTGAATATAATGACACACAGGGTCACAACAACCTCATGCAGCGCTACAGGCTCGGGGAGGAGTGGCTGGAAAGGCCCGTGGTGTGAAAGGACCTGGGAATGTTGGCTGTCAGCTGGCTGAACACGAGCCAGTGTGTCTCCAGGGGGCCAAAAAAGGCCAATGGCACCTGGCCTGTATCAGCAATAGTGTGACCAGCAGGACCAGGGCAGTGATTGTTCGCCTGTACTCAGCACTGGTAAGGCCACACCTCGGATCCTGTGTCCAGTTTTGGGTCCTTCTCTACAAGAAAGACATTGAGGGGCTGGAGCATGTCCAGAGAAGGGATGAAGCTGGTGAAGGGTCTAGAGAGTGAGTCCTGTGAGGAGTGGCTGGGGGGTGGGGCTGGATGTTTTTTAAAAGTCGTGGTTGTTGCACTTAGGGGCGTGATTTAATGGTGGACTTGACAGAGTCAGGTTAGTGGTTGGACCTGATGATCTTAAAGGTCTTTTCCAGTTGAAACATTTATGTGGCTCTATAAACCAGTTGGCAAGTAATGGTTGTCCTTCTCTCTGGGCATCCTTTCCTTCTCTCTACTGCATGCATGTACTTCCTTCTCTGTTTTTTGATGGTATTCTAAATTCACATGTCAGCTTCTTTATTCCTCAAGCTAACTTTCAGCCTGGTTTGCTTTTTACCCTTTCTTTTATTTGCATGTACGTGTGCAAATTCCCAATAACCATTACCAGCAAATCCGTGCCCCCTCCTTCTGCAGACGATGTTTCATTTGTATCATGACTTTACCCCCAGGAGTTCTCACCCTGTGTATGTGTGTCACTGCTGTCAGCTCAAACACAGACCATTAGCAGCAGGGAGCTTTTTACCCTGGAGTGTTCTTTTGGTGTCCTACAGTATTCTAAACAACATCAACCTGTAGTTTGTCTGTCCGTGTTTGGGTCTGTGGAATAGGAAATGTTAAGGCCCATTAGGTTTTTGCAGCAATTGGATTTTTTGCTGGAAGTGGTCCTGGGTATTTTAAGCAATATAAAGATGGGTATAAATTGAGTGGCATTTTGAAGTTTTCTTTCACTTGAACTCTCATCTCAATTGAATTGCAGTGAAATTGCAGCAAAACATTTCATCTAATTGTTAAATAGTTCAGAGGCAGAGCTGAGTTTTAAATGAAATTTGCAGGATATGACAGCCCATAAAGCAGCTTTGGTAGGGGTGTGGTGTAGATATCACAGGCAATCTTCCTGTGGTTTGTAAAAAATTCAGTGATTGGTTTTGAAACAATTAACACCAATTGATCAGAAGTTATTGTCCACAAAAAACAGGGTTTTGTCTGAAATTGATAAGAAAATAAAAAAGTGTCAGAGGATAGGGTTTCCTTCAATTTATCTTGCTTTATAGGAATAATACAGCCTTTCCCACTTCCCCTGCAATTTCTGTCTTGTAGTATGTATTTCTAAACCAGTGAAATTTTGGAATGGCTTTTAAAACTACAGTGATGAAAAGTGGTGTTGTGAGGTTGGAAGGGGTGCCCACCTGAGTCAACTCATTTCAGGGTGACATCATAAGAGTCAGCCTGCTGTGCTCACCTCATGTTTGTTGGTGAAACACTTCTATACCAGAAAAATACTCACTATCAATTAGGAAAGTATTTCAGTCATGAGAGTTCCTTCAAGGAAGGTGAATTGGTCTTTGTCTTCTGAAATAAATGAGTTTCTTTGCTTGCTGGATGCTGTTTTTACTGGCAAACTCAAGCCTTTTTGAGGGAGAGCTGTTCTGAAGTATGGTCTGAAATATGTACGCATTTTAATAATGTGTTTTTACCCATAGGTGGCTTTCTTTTTGCTTGAACTATTTTGTTCATGTGCATTAACTTGACATTTACATCTAAATACTTTGTAACTCTGGAGAAAATAGGATCAAGTGGATGGTGAAAAATAAGATACGTAGATTTGGCCCAAAACTTGTCCCTGTTTTACACTTCTTTTCTGTATACCCTAGGCTTTTCTTGAGGGCAGGATACAGGAGAAAAGACACTGGCACTATGTGCATCTCTAACAAACATGGAGATGAAGAATGAGAGGAGAATCTATATGTTCTAAGGGTATGGAAACATAGCCTTACTTTTTCAATAAGGGATGCATTTGAGGTAATTTGCTCTTATCTCAAGTAATGAGAATTACGTGAAAGAGAAATGAAAGGGTATTCATTTCAGAACTTATCTTTTATCTGCTAGCAATATCCAAGAATTTCTCTGAACAGTTGAAGTGTTAAGCAGTTCAGGAGCTTGCCTTGCTCTTTCTTTGCTAGGTAAATATAATTTGAGTATTTATGAAAGGAATATTATCCTGCATGATAAATTTTTACCCTCCTTTTTTTCTGTTTATTTACCAGTCAATAGTGTTATTATAAAGCCAGAAATTCTTGGCCTCAAAAAATATAAACTTGTATTTTAAATTTTTGTCATCTTGCTGATAAAACACTAGGGGATAGATCCCAGCAAATTTTTAACAAGATGCTGTTTGAATTAAGTAATTTCAGAGTCTGGGCCAAATTAGGTTTCAGTGAAGTGGGTACAGTTTTGGCAGAAGTGTACAGATCTTTGATGGTTATGGCACATGCTGTTATTCTGAACATGGTATAGATGGGCTCCAGGCAGAAACTTAGGAACAGTTCCTGACTCCAGATCAGCATTCAGATTCTAAACAGTCACTGCTTTGGCCCAAATTCAAGCCACAGAATTTGAGAAACTGAGTGCCCTGGATCACCTTATGCATCTTTCATTTGCACTGTTTGCATTCTGCTAATAGTTGTAGTGCAGAGGCAACTTGCCAGTCTCAGTTTGGAAAATGAGACTAACAGGTACAGCAGAGCTGTGGGCGGGTCTACAGCGTTTGTCTTGCATTTGAACACAGATCAGTCTCCAGTTTCTTTGGTGTGCAGGTTTACTTTAGGAAATTTATTATTTGCCCTTTGAGTTGCTCCAATTTTTGAGATGCTGGGAAAAACTAAAGCTCAGTCATATAGATTTAGTTTAAAAGCAGCATATGTCTACAAATACCTGATTCTAGCTGCTCTGGGAAGGGTGCATGAGGTGCTTTTTGTGACTAAATCCAGCATAAACAGTGGAGAATGCTGAAACAGGGCTTATGGTAGCTATAACGAGGTTGCAGGAGAGCCTGTGGGAATTGGAGTATGTTGCTAATGTGGTAGCTTTTGCTCTGAGGGTAGATCATTCCCAAAGGCAGATTACGATAGTGCATCTTTAAGGCATCTAAATGGTTTTGAAATTTCTAATCCCACCCTGTTTGCCACAGTTTAGTGCTGTGTCAGGTTCAGCAGCACTCAAAGACAGCTAATAAGGGCTTTTATGCATAGTGGGGAACTGTTATTGAAATGTTAGTGGGACTTGTGTGTCAAGGGTGTGCAGTCTAGTCCCACTTCTATTTACATCACAAGATAGGAAACTAAGTGATGTGGAGAGGGGCATGGTTTGCAGGAACGGAGATGGCCTTCCTTATCAGCAGAGCAGATGAATCATCTTTGCTGTGGGACTTACTGTGGTAATGTGATTAACACCATTTAGTCTGGAGAAGTTCGTGCAGATGCATCTGTTTAAAGAAAAAAAAAAAAGCCTGCCCCTCCATCAGCGTATCAGTGCATTTCTGAGTAATTTCTTTATTTTCTTTCTCTTTCATCATTAGTTTGATGAATCTGAGAATCTGATACTGGTCTAAGAACACAGAGTTTGTGCATAGCAAGTTGGTATCTGGTTCACACAGCTGCAGTTTTTAGTATGTCCACAGGATTTAAATACAGCGAATAATTCTGCATGGCTGCATGACTTTACATTTTATGTTGCACTGCCCCATGTAATTGTATGCATCATCTCCTTTTGATATCTTAGCTTTCAGTAGTATATTGATCAGGGTTCCAGCATGCCTAGCCCACAGTGCATGGCACACCATTTACTTTAGTTTTCAGAAGCTTAAGCAGAAATCATTGCTTTGATAATCTGCACTGCTGTTTGTATAGAGTGCTGGTTTTGATTTTTAAGACTAAAGAACCAGAAACTATGAGAAAGTTCTGTGACAAAAGCAAACATGAGAATTTCTGCAGTGGCAATAGAGAGGCTGTGTTCTGAAAGTAACTAATAGAAGGTTGCTTCTTGCACCTGGGCAATAATGACCTTTAAAGGAATGCTGAATCACTTTATAGAGATCCTCGTTACAGATTGTGAGAAGGACATGACACTTCATCCTCCTTGTAATTCACCAAATTGTAATTTACCAAAGGCAATTTACAACTTTGTTCACCTCCAGTGGAAACATACACAGAAAACACTGCACAGGAACTAATTCCCTGCTGAGGGAACAGACAGCCCCAGCAAGCAATATTCATCCCTGACATCACACCTTCCTTCCAAATATAAGATGCTTCAACTGTGCTTTTTCTAGCCTAAGTGCTGTGGCATTAAAGGAAACTCTAATTCTTACAGCTTGTCTTTCAGACAGCTGATGACAGCAGAAAAGACTAAGTTTATTTAATGTGTCTCTTGACAAATAATAAATCAGTTTGAGCTCTCACCCAGAAATCTTGTAAAGCTCCTTTTGCTGGTGCCTTTGGAAGCAGAATTCTCCATCCATAAGCATGGTGGAGAAAATTTATGACTGCAAGATCTCCCTTGTAATGTGAAAAACACCTGAACAACAATCTGAAGGGGCAGTGAGACAATATTCTCCTCCTCCTTGTAGTCAGTGGCAGCGAGATCACCCAATTGTGTTTTTTATTCCTATAAAAATAAACATCCTATTGAAGTATCAGTATAAGCCAAACATCTCCTTTCAGATCAGCCCCCTGTCCCAGCAGTGCTTTCTTGGTCTTGTCTCAGGTTCTGGAACCTGGAATAGATGAGTGATGCAAGTGGCAAATAACTGAGGTCCTCTGGCTTTCACTTAGGGCTGTTTCCAGTGGGTGCTTGCTAGTCTCTAGAATACATGGAATCCTGGTAGTACAGGGAGCCCTTTAAAGGATTAGGAGGCCAGCTGGATGAAGCTCATTGATAACAGTATTTCCACCCTAGCCCCAACAAAGAACACAAAAGTTCTCATTTTTCCCTCTGAAATGTCTCACAGCAAGCCTGCCTGGTGTGCACACACAGCTGTGTGCCTGGGGAGGAGCTGAGACACGGGGAACTGCAGGTAACACTGATTGTGCCTGTTAACATGCATCAGGAGAGGATTTACTGTAGCGAGCACGCTGTAGTGGACAGCCTGCAAGGAGCAGAGGGAAGGCATGGCTTGTGTCACCTCCTCTCTGTACTAACTGGAGGGAACCTAATGGCTTATGGAGAATGCTGGGAGAAAGTAATGAACTTAAAAGCAGTGTCCTTGCTCTTAAACCAGAAGGTTTGAGTCTAGGGCATGTTTTAGTAGCTGAGAAGCAGACCTTACTGCTATATAAATATGGCCGTATAAATACGTAAATTAGTGGCTGCTCATAGACCGAAGGAACTGATTTAAACCTGGTTCCTTCTGCATGGCAATATCTAACAATAAACTAACTCCACAACATGCTGAAATCTGGTAACCTTAAACAAAAGCTAAGCATATACCTTTTGAGAGAACAGGCAGAAAGAAAAGGAGGCCTTGACAGGAGAAAAATAAGTAAAAAAGCAAAAATAAGACACAAGAGAATAAAAGCAGAAAGCATGAAATAAAGGCAAAACCAAATCCACTAATAAGAGAATTGTCAGACAGGAAAAAGAAATAGAGAACAAACAGAGAGCAAGACAGAAGTAATGAGACAGGGGGGAAATCGGATTCAAAATGAAATCTGGTAATAAAAGAACTGTCAGACATAAAACGAGCCAATATATGACAAAGGAAGAAAGAGCCAAGGAGACGGAGCAAGGCAATCTTTGAAGAATTAAGCTAACCAGATGTGTCCTCCAAAGGTAATTTGTAGAAAAGTTGATGTTACTCCTGATTTCTAATAAAAGCAGACTCTAAGAAGCACATTTCTTTTATGCTCTAAGGAAAAAGGTGTTTGGCTTTTTTTTAACATAAGAAACTATGCAATAGAAATCAGAGGGCTTAGCTACAAAACAGATTTGTAAAAAGTAATGCAAAGGCTGTGCTGAAAAACAATATTAAACAAATAAACTGTAATGGATCTTGTGGTGTGTGTGTGTTGAATCTGGTGTGCTTAGTCATCCACCCTTATGCAGGTTCCTTGACCTAGCTGCATTGCCTTAGTTTCTCTCATTTCAAAATACAGACCATGATATAAACACACACATATCACTAAAACCGGAATGGAACAGAATTCAAAATGTTCGTAAAGGTTTTGGTTCTGGGAAGCATTTTCTACCTTGCCAGATAGAATCTAAGCTTTTCTTTGAAGACAAAGATGAAAAGAAACCAATGCAGGATGTGATCCATTTTACTCAGGCAGAATAAACTCACTGACTTCAAGGAAACTAGGATTGAAAGAAAGGCCACTGATTTAATAGGCTAGCTCAGGCAACCCAGAAGTCCATTTAGAATGCTTGTAATGTTGGAATTATTAAAACTTCTTGTGTCCAAAAGAGTATATACAATAAAAAATACACATATTGGCAGTGCATGTCCCAGATATGTACTGGCTGCTTCACAACCACTCCT
Source organism: Corvus kubaryi (assembly GCF_017639235.1). Lineage (NCBI taxonomy): Eukaryota > Metazoa > Chordata > Aves > Passeriformes > Corvidae > Corvus > Corvus kubaryi. The sequence continues at coordinate 15,172,782 of NW_024581108.1, read as the reverse complement.
TGCTGACCAACAGCAGCAGCTGCCTATGGGAGCAACAGCTTCATGCCCTGTGGAAGCTCATTGTGTCCTTCACTTACTGAGTTTTGGGTCAGATCCTAAAATGGGTTCAGTTGAGATGTTATCAGCATTTTAATTCTTGAATCTTGCCATGCTTTCTTTCTTTCCTCTTAAGACATCTGAGGATAGTATCATAAGATACTTAAATCTTGTGGTTGCTTTCTTTCACTTGTACAAAATACAAAGCTTTTTCTTCCCGTTCTGGGCAAACAGTGAGTTCTGGTCTGTGCTGATTTTATCAGGTGATACTTACCAGGAGTTTAGCCAAACAGTCCCTTGCTTGATGTGTAGTATTCCATTTGAAATATGCTTATTTTATCTCATTTCTTTTTCTCAGTTAGATGGCTAAAACTTCTCAAGTAGAAAGAAAAAGTACTAAAGAATTAATTAATAAAGAATATAAATATTTCCTCATATACCAGAATATAGATATTTGCAGAAAGCATTGCTATTTGTCAGATATTTGGATGGAAATACCACAAATAGCAACTGAATCACTAATACAGGCAAACTAAGCAGAAACTTGTGGACTGAATGTAAGGTCAGGACTGCTGCAGAAATAAGTCAACCCATGCCTTCCTGTGAACTTCAGTGACTCTTGGAGGAAGCTCTTTCGAGTTCTAATGATGTTAAAAATAATACTTCATCCTGTCTACTTTTAGTTTTGAGGATAACTAGAAGAAGGTACCAGCTCTGTGGACACAACTTTCGGGTTTTTGCTTGGTTTGGTTTTTGTTGGGGATTTTTGTTTTCCTTCTTTTCCATATATATATATATTTAGAAGAAACTAATGCATTTTCTGTGTCTGTGGAAACGGAACACTTACACTGGGATATACTTGAAGCAGTATTTCTAGCCCACATGTACGTAGCTATGTGAAAGTTAGTAGGAAGGTGACATTTGGAGAACTCTTCTGAGAGCACTCAGGGTGACAGTAGGGAATGAATAATAGAAGTGGTGCTTGCAGAGTTTTCTCTTGTGAGCTTTGCCATGTCCTAAGTTATCATGTCTGATGCACTCAAAGTAGTAGGTTACCTCAAGGTACCTTACATTTGGCCAAACTGTAGGTTAATCTGCTTGGGGTTTGGGGGAAAGGGGTGGGGGTAGTGGTGGTAGGGTGTTTAGAATATTTAGTCAGCTGGAGAGAAAAATTTAGAAATGTAGGTTGGAATAGGATTCTTATAGGTGAATGTTTGGGTTGGGAGATATTTCACTGGTCCTGCTAGCAGTTTACAAAATGGTCCTTCTCTGCAATATAGCCTTCAAGTGAAAGATTGTTTTACAGAGCCCTTGCAAAAAGCTTGAATATAGGAAATTTGGTCTCCCCACTGAAGTTCTGGATCTCAGACAATTTCTCAGATGAAATTCATCATATTTGGAGATGATGTTAATAATTTATATAACTGTACTGGAATTAAGCTACTTGGGGTTTCATGTGCTTATAAGGAAACTGCATGCAGAATGATGCCTTAAGGATTAAACTCTTGATGGTGGCAATAAATAATGCAGAAAATTCAAATATTGAATGCAGAAGAGACTTCAATCAGGCAGAGTCTTGCTGAGATTTCTTTTCACACTACTCTGTTCTTATTTTTTCTGCTGCTGTTGTTCCTGAAACCAGTGGCCTCCTCTTGAGAATTTTATCATGGGCCATATGTACACTTTGGTGTGGTTTAAAAATGAATATTCAACTTGAAGGCAAATTGAAAATGTAGGAGTATGGAACCCAACAGGATCAGGTCCCAAGTGAATCTCTGCATTTCACTCAACAATTTCTACCCTGATGTGCTGGTTTGGGCAAATTTGGAGGAAAAGGCATAGTTTAAAGGCATAGAAAGGCACAAAATTAGTTTCTGGGCATAGAACAGCAGTATGGGATACAACATCATAAAGTCACCCCAAGACACCTGAGTTGTCATGTAAATGATAATAAAATAGTGAAAGTCCTGTGGGATTTGAAATCAATAGCCAAGAGTAGAACTACACATCTGTTGCATTTATTTTTAATTGTTTTAAAGAGGGAACTCTTTTGTTAGATTTTTTTATCCAGTGAATGACACAGCTGCTTTAATATACAGTCCAGCTAGAAACTCACATTAAAAGCATTAAGAGGAACATGCAAAGACAAGAATTTAAAAGCTGAAGCATCAAGCAGTGACAGAGTTGGTGAGCTGTGAAACCTTTAACTCTGTATTCTTTCGGGTTTCCTTTATAATGGAGTCACTGTAACCTCCATCTATCTGTCAGCCATTGTTGTTAGCAACAAGAACTGGGCTTAAAGTCTGGAGTGTCTGTGTAGAAACATGAAATACAATTATTTTGTGTTCCTAATGAGTAACCTGGGAAACGCTTGGGCTTGCATGATGGGTGATGTTCCCCCACTTGCCCACAGAGACTTTGCTAGCACAGTTTCGGACTTTTTAATAAGTATATTTCTTCAGAACCTCTTCACTCTGTATCTGTAGGGATAAAACTGTTGGCTAGGATTTAGAAAACACTGTAAGAGAGTGGATCATTGCATCAGGAGACAGGCAGCCATGGGAGTGTAGAAGGCAGACATCCCTTCCCTGGTGTCCCAGCCTTGTCAGTGCCCTCCTCAGGGGATGTAAGGTCTTTTTTCTTCTGCCATGTGGGCAGGCCTCTGGGAAGCCTTGTGCTTCTGTGCAGGCCTTAAAGAGGCAAGCTGCAAGTGTACCAGAGCATTTTGTTTGGGATGGGAAATGCTTGAACAGGTAGTCAATTAACAGGCTATAGCTGTCTTCAGCTGCCATGGAAGATTCAGTCCGGCAAGTGCTATGGCTACAAAAGGACTAATGGCTTTAATTTGGTCAGAGAAGGATTTCTGTTCTCTCTGAAGAATGATGATGGCAGAAAAGCCAAGGGACAAATTCTAGGCACTTCACAGCAAAACACTATTTGAAACTATTTATTTTATAGAATTAAAAAAACTGAGTATTCTTTTTCAGTGGTAGAAGCTGAGGAGACTGGGTACTGTTTGAGTTTAAAAATGTGTATTTTGCACGAGAATGCTGAAGTAACAAGTAAAATCCAGACAATTCAGAAGCAGTGTTATGAGAAAAGTGTCTGACATAAAACTGCAGGAAAGCAGAAAGGAAATTAAATGCTGGGTTTCTGTGGAAGATGGACTATTCCCACTCTTGGGAATAGAATTTCTAAGGATTTTAAAATTATAAATTGACAATTCCTTATGCAAAGAAGACAATTTTTAAATTTTATTCATAAAAATTGAAAGTGAGATTTGCATGGGGAATAGTTAGAAAGCTCTTAATTTGAATCAGAGGATTCTTTGCAAGAGTTAGTCATAGCAGAAACTATTTTGAACAGGTCAGTGCAGAACCAAATTCCCAGGCTGTATTACAGGGAAAGATACGTAGCTGGCATTTTATCAGCTACAATCAAAAGCAGCAAGGGGTAAAAAGATGCCTTGGTGGTTTAGTTGAAGCTCTATATTTGAGTTGAAGCATTGTTTGTTTTTCAAGAACCAGAATATGATCTAGACTTGGAACAAGGATGCTATTCCATCCAGTGCAGGTGAACTGAGTGACAGCACTTGAAGAGCAGAACAGCCTTTTAAACAAGTAATTGTGATGATGATGAGACCACTTTGAGAGCCTTGGAGCTGTTGCAAAACAATGGAAATTGTGCCACGGAGTTCAAGCAATATAGTCTGCTGTGAAATTGCTGTACACAGAGCATGGGCCGATCAATGTACCTACGGCATTTCTTCCCAAGGGAAAGAACTCTCCGAAGGCAAGCCACTGAGAATGGAACTAAGTGCCAGTAACATGAAAGGTGTGAGAGTTGGAATCAAAGCAGGCTTTTCAGACAGATCGTAGACACAATGGGAAGAAGGTTTGCAGCTGGTTTTGCACACGTTCCAAGAATGCTTCCAGTGGAAATGCTTTTAGGGTTCTGTGCGAAGAGGGAGCATCTGGGAAACCTGAAGAGGCAATGGAGGGTACACCTGCCAGACAAACACTGGCTGGCAGACTCCGGTGCCACCAAGTTCTGTGCTATTCAGAAAAACTGTAAGATTAATGGGGGCAAGGTTACTACAGCATTTGACTTGTAAGGACCAAGTTTTTTTTTTTTATGTGCCTCCCAAGTAACAAACCTGGACTAGCTGTGCAAGTTAGTGTCATGTTCCATCACTGCAGTTAAGTGCCCAAGTCCATGGAAATGTTAGAATCCAGGTGTGCTAATTCTTGAGCCAGTGCCTAGATAGTGGTTCCACCTCTTGACAGGAGAGTCACTGGAAATAGAAACTTGTCTTGATATAACTTTGTCTTATGTTGGATATTATGGATGAAAAAGGAAGGGCTGCTTATTAGAGAAATATGAAGAAACTCTTTTAAAGCAGAAGGCTTATTTATTCAGTTTGCAGAAGGCTGTCTGAGATCCAGTGTGGTACATGTTTTGAAGGCCCATTACTGTCAGTGTTTCCAGTTAGATATTACGGGACACTTCTGTCCATCCTTATAGTCCATGGTGCACCTGCAAATTGAGGGTCTACTCTGTGCTTGTCCATCCTGTGGTCAGTGTATTTGATAAAAACTCTTCAAAACATTAAGGGATAACTGCAGTTGAGTAGCCTGGATCATAGAAATGCTGTATTTGATATTTTCCCCCTCAATGTATCTAGTACTTCAGCATGTTAAATGTGGTTGGCTTATGTGTAGATTTAGATGCCTCACTCCACGAATCAGCTCTAAATTTAATTAAGTCCAGTTGTTCTGGTTAGGCTCCAAGTAGCAGGACACAAGGACACTGCATGACCCTGCTAATACAGCATAATGTGAAGATAGTACAAAGTGATTACTTGACCAGACCCTCAGTGCTATAGAATTCCAGGCATCTCAGCTCAGTCAGTTGTAGTTCAGCTTTAGTTATGCCTGTTTTCCCCCCCTTTTGCTTTCCCATATTTTCACTTCTTTATTGCTGTCAAAGTCTGACATTAACCTACATGTGCACTCAGAATTACCAGAGCAGAAATATTCAACATTCTGATTGTAGAACACATTCCAGCATCACAGCAGAGACATGGATGCCAGGATAATCGAAATTTGAGAGGTGCAAGTAAAGAATTCCTTCTCTACTTAGGGAAAAAAAAAAAAAATCTTCTTTAGTGATTTTTGTTGGAAATTATTGACTGCTATGTAGGCTGGAAGCTTGATTCAGTGTTCTTTGCTGAGAAAATTACAGCAAGTTATCTCACCATCTGTGATACTCATGTGGATTCTTCAGAGGAATGGCACAGTTGTTATCAATCAAATTGCTTTATCAAACAGACCTCTGCACTCTGCGCTATCAGAAGAGTGTGTTCACAGGAAAAAAATAGCGAAAAATTATAGAATTTATTATTCTCCTGTATTTCTTTTTAAGATGCTTGGGTGCTTGATTTACTGCTGTCCAGGAGGGCAGGTTTGCTGAATTCATATGTGTAAAACACTTGAGATGCACATTCTGTACAGTACTCTCAGAAAATGCTTTCACTCCGCAATGCCCTCCCGCAGTTGTACAAATCAGAAATGTAGGTCTGTAGGTTGTAATCCTTTAAGACAGCTTTCTCAATCTTCTGGGCTGAGGTATAAACAGACAGCATTTCTGGAACATGCCAAACCAATCAGGAGCAGACATTTTTCCTACACATTAAATGGGCTTTTTCAAGATGCTATCATTAAAATCTTATACCAAAATGTTAATTGAACAATATCAGATTCTTGCACGCCTCCATCTCTTTTCCTTTCTTAAAATTGAGTTTAGTAATGGAAGTGTTTCTCAAGCCAGCTAGCCAATGTCTGGGAATACAGAACAGTTGTCTCTAGTGAATCTTCTCTGTTTTTCTTTCGTTAATTAAATATTCGACATTGTAGCATCCTCATTTCTCACTTGTTTGAACTGGATCAGCTTCCATTCTCAGAACATTTCGTTGCACCAATTCATTCTAATCACACTGCTGCCTGGAGCATGTATTTAATCGCATCCCTGGGAATAGAAGCTGTGTAGTTCTATCCACATGCATTGTACATCCCCAAACTCCAGAACTTTGTTGTTGTGGTTGGTTTTTTTTGTGGGTTTTGTTTGTTTTGTTCATCTTCACCCCAACCTTGGCATTTTGTATAAGCCTCCCATGTACCCAAACCTCATGGAGTGTATTTTGCTCTCCATCTCTAGTGATATGTCAATATAGCATGATTGTCTGACAATATATATTTTTGTCTCCTTATCAGTTTGTAACTTTTACCATTGATATAAAAAATAACACAGTCCAATAAAGATCTGTGACTTACTGTAGCTGTAGTATATGCGTCTTTCAGCCTCTCATTGGTTAATGGGATTTTAAAAACTTACTTTTTTCTTAATCTTGAACTGAATTTTTTCAGTGATGAAAAGCAGAAATAGTTCAATTGATGTAAATACATCACATTAGCTGGTGTGTGTGAGAGAGGCTCTGTCAGTGCAGTGGGGTTGTGGAACTGTTGTCATACATAGTTTAACAAATGTTTGCATTTTCCAGCTTGGTTGCATTAAAGCATCTTCTGAAGTAAATTTGAGGTAAATGTGTATAATGGCACTCAGGGTTCTTCTGACTTTAGCTGGTCATGTCTGAGGTGCTGCTGAAAGAATTTTAGAATTTCTTTACAACACTGCTGATATTTGAGTAAGCAAGTTTTTCTCCATGTGTGGTGATCTCATGTGCCCTTTATCCTCTTTATACTGTCCTCCTCCCCTGCTCTCTCTTTCTGCACTCTGGACATGCAAGATGGCAAATGACCTGTCAAGTCTGGAGCTGTGTGCAAGTGCTGGCCAGCCAGCAAAATGTCAAGTAGAATGTTGAATAGCTGAGTTGTGCCTATCTGACCTCAAGTGTGGGTGCTGCTAGTTTTTTCTCTTGGGAATTTAATTAACTCTGAGATAAAAGACCAGCCTAGCACTCTTTATCATTTTGTCAAAATTTGCAAGTGCACACGTAATTTGCTATGGGCAGTAAGAAGGGATAAGAGACAGGTAAGTTGCATTCACATTATAACAAGAAAACTATTCTGTCCAAAACCCATAACAAAGGCCCCCCCCTACCCCAAACCCCCAATATTAGCATGTTTTCAGTAGTGAGTTCTTATATTAAAGATACTTACTGCCTGTAGTTCTTAGTTTTCATCTAACAGTGAACCACTTAATGCTTATATGCTTCCAACAAATGGAATTAAAATTGTGTAATGTGCATTCATTTTTGGCAACAGTTCAAGAAAAAAATTCTTTTTGGTTTGGAAGGATTAAATTCTCTCTTAGTTGCTTTAAAATGTTCTGCTGGCCATGCTGCTCCATATAGTTACAACTGTGAATCCCCGCATGGTCCTGGTTTTGTTATAGGATTTGCTAAAGCCAGCAGGATCCAGAATTAGAGTATTTCAGCCTACTTATTTAATAAGTCCCTAAGGGTCTTTGCTGTTACATTGTACTTAAGTGCTACAAAAAAAAATTATTTGACACTCTAAGTTGGAGCCTGTCTAACTGTTCCTGTGAAATGAAGACTGTCAAGAAATGCTCATAAATGCCTGGGAAGAACAGGTAGAACTATGATAGAGCTAGGATGTTCTTTGTTATCCTCAAGTTTGTAGGTAAATAAGAGAAATCCATACTTTAAAAGCTGTTCAGTCTTTACTTATCAAGTGTTTTAAAATTGTGCTGTGCAAACCCACAAGAAAATAACTGGAAGAATAGTCACATTGAAGTTTATACAGCCATGCTTCTGTGCCTGTTTATCTGTCTGTTCAGTCCTCTTCTCCAAATAACTTCTGCATTTCCTGACCGTCTCAGAGCTATTCACATTCCTCTAAGTTTTGTGAACATTACTGACCCTTAGAAGATGAGGATCCAGAGCAAGCTCCCAGGCTGAGGAAAGGCAGGCAAAGCAAAGCTGTAATACACACTCTACATACTCTGCTTGGCAGCATCTGCCAGTTAATCAATGCATATATAATTTGTTAATAACTGCAGTGTGTGTGGTCTCTGGCTTGGGGAGAGTGTCTTAGAGGACATAATTTTATTATTTCCATTATTCATGGAACATCTTGTAGTGCTAAATGATACACAAGCAGTGGGAAGATGGAAAACTCATCTCCGTTTGATCATAAGCTGCAGAAACCTCCAGGGACTAATGAGTGTATTGCTGCTTCGTGCTCTCACCGAGACCCAATGACAAACAGAACATCCACAGCCAGATGCAGATGAGAAATCATCCATCTGTACCCTTATCTTTGATCTGACATTACAATTAAGTAATTGCAGAGGGTGAGCAGTGTATGTGGGCAACTCACGTGCACGTGCATACAAGGGTATCTCAGCTCTAGTACTTGTTTCTTTAATTTACAATCCACAAGAAACCGTGAGGATGTCTTACTTCCGTTAGTAACGTTATCATTGCCGTTATATTCTGGACAAATGCACTGTTTGTAGTGATATGAAATCTTTCCCCTGAGACTCTCCTGTTTAAATAACCTCCTTTTGTTTGAAATAAAAGACACTTTAAGTTTCCTTTTTCCTTTACTTCTGCCTCCTTCAGATGTTAAAGAATAAGGTATCATATTAATTCTGCTTGTAGGAATTCATTCCACTCTCACAGGACCATAAATGCGTTGTAAACTGCATGTGTTGGGGGCCGGGGGGGGTATCCTCCTTTGTTCTCTTTGTCACCATGAACTAAACAGTTCTACTCCCAGAAAATGGAACATTATGCCTACAATATTTTTATCACGCTATCTATAAAAGACAAGCCTTGAAAACAGTGCACCAGGAAGATACAAGATCAGAATGAGGGCCAGTTGTTTTACAGCAGCAGTGTGCTGCTATCCTATGCCTTTTAGGTCTGTTTTCCAGCTCTCCTACCACTTATGCTTCTGTTGAAAAATGACCTAGGGAACAAACCTGTATGGTCAGCTCTGGATGATCAAAGCAGGAGAAAAATCAAAGAAAAAGCAATGAGGACTTGAGTTTAAAAGAAAAGGATGGAAAGGGAGAGGTATGGATAATAAGTTTCATAACCTCATCTGCAAGCCCCAGTTTCAAATTTCTTCATAGTGAGCAGTAGAAGTGGGCTATCGGCAATATGTGGCTTTTACTGGAACAGTCTCTAGTGAGCTCAAATGTCTCTCAAAAGTTAAGAGAAATTTTCTTGTTATTTTGACAAATTTAGGATCAGGTTCCTGTAGTGGTTGCTCGCTACACCTGCAGATTCCTGCACACAAGAAGGCTCCTGGGGGCTCCTGTAGCCACTCTGTGCTGCTAGCGGAGCCTGGACAGAGACTGATCTTGCACCCCTGCAGCTAGTGTCACAAATGACTTGGGCACGGGACTGGAAGGGATGCTGAGCAAGTTTGCAGATGATACAAAACTTAGGAGGAGCTGTTGACTCCCTTGATGGCAGGGAGGCCCTGCAGAGAGACCTTTTAACAAATTAGAGGACTGGGCAATCACTGACCATATGAAGTTTAACAAAGGAAGGTCCTGGATTCTGCACCTGGGATGGGGCAACCCTGGATGTATGGACAGACTGGGGAATGAGAGGCTGGAGAGCAGTGCCATGGAAAGGGACCTGGGGGTCCTGGCTAATGGCAAGTTGAATGTGAGTCAGCAGTGCTGGGGGCAGCCTGGAGGGCCAAGTGTGCCCTGGGGGGCATCCCGGGCAAGGGAGGGGATTGTCCCGCTCTGCTCTGCATTGGGGCTGCCTCACCTCCAGTGCTGGGGGCAGTTTTGGGTGCCACAATATAAGAAAGACATTAAACTATTGGAGAGTGTTCAAAGGAGGGTAATGAGGATGTTGAAGGGCCTTGAGGGGGAGCTGTATGAGGAGCAGCTGAGGTCACTTGGTCTGTTCAGCCTGGAGGAGACTGAGAGGAGACCTCAGTGCAGTTACAGCTTTCTTGTGAGGGGAAGAGGAGAAGCAGACATTGATCTCTCCTCTGTGGTGACCAGTGACAGGTATTGAGGGAATGGCCTGAAGTTGTGTCGGGGGAGGTTTAGGCTGCATGTTACAAAAAGGTTCCTCACCCAGAGGGAGGTTGGGCACTGGAACAGCTCCCCAGGGCAGTGGTCGTAGGACCAGCCTGACAGAGCTCAAGAAGCATTTGGATGATACTCTCAGGCACATGGTGTGACTCTTGGGGATGGTCCTGTGAAGGGCCAGGAGTTGGACTTAATGATCTTTCTGGGTCCCTTCCACCTCGACATACTCTGTGATTCTGTGATTTCTTCTCAAAAAGAAACTGTGCAACAAATAAAAGGCATTTTCAGGCACTTTTGTCTCTTAATGTTGCTTGCTCTCCATTCATCTCTGGGTGCCTCATGCTTAATAGCCTTGCTAATAAAAAAAGAAAATCAATTTCAATTCACTAGATTTCCCAGAGAGATAGCAGAAAGTGTTATTGGTGGAATTTATTCGTGAAACTTTGTTATAGAAGAACTGCAGGCCTTACTGAGTGCTGCACCAAATACTTATTACAAGGGATCAAGGGTCCAAGCTGTGAGGTCCTTCTTCCTCTGACCCTCTAGTGCAGACTTTTCATTTGAATTCAGCACATTTAGCATCTGCTAAATAGTCCATTAGAAATACACAGTATTTCCCCAAGAAAAAGTGTTCTGGCTTGGTGCTGTAAAATGTCATAAAATTATAGCGAAGGCAGTGGTGTTTATCATGTTGTGTTACTCAATGTGTGCTACATAGGAGTTTTACTAGGAATTCAAGGAATGGGAAGAATGTTCTTTTCCTTTGTTCCAGCCTTTCCTTGTTTAGTCACAATATTATAAATGTACATCTAGTCAGTTTGCTCTTTCCTGAAGCCTTGGGAAGCATGGTTTTAGGTTTTTCGGTTCAGTGATCTGCTTTTGTTCTGCACAACGTCTGTGTTAAAAGCTCAGATGTTATAAAACACAGGAGTCAACACGTACAGCAGAACAGCACTTCCCATCTAACCCTGCTTACAGGGTGTTCTGGGAGTCTGTGTGCATGGGAAACTATTCTGTCCTCTCTTCAGTTTTTGAAATGACGTTTTGGTAGTCTCTCAGTATATTCAGAAGAGGTTTTACAGATAAGAGCTCCATCCATCAACACGGAAAACATTTTACCATTTATTTTATTACACACTTCAGTGTGACATATAGTTCATCAGAAAACACTGAGGCTAATTTCTGTTGAAGATTTACATGTGAATAAAAGATTCTAATATTGATTACTTCCCATTCATTGTTTGGTGGATGCTATTGTGCCATAAAGACCTTAAAATTAAAATTTTAAACCTAGTACCCAGGAATCAGATACATGTTTGGAAGAGATCTAATCCAGAATCTGTAGAAATTGATTTGTCATGATGGAAGGGTGAGGAAAAATAGCAAATCCACGCTTAAGTTTTGTATTTGTCTTCCTTACTGTGTGCATTTTTTGCTAGCTGCTGCTTAGGGTTAAATACTTGCCCAAGGCCATCCAGTTTTCCAGCAGAATAGGTGACAAATTAAATTACTTGTGAGATATGTTCTTTAAACGAGGCTCCATTATTTGAGTGGCACAGTCCTTCTCACCTTGAACTTTTAAAATTCAGTAGTTTTTACTTATATCCACTTCTAGCTTGTGGTCATGTTAAGCAATAATACAGGCTATTTATAACAACAGCAATCTACTTCGATCTTTTTTTCTTCTCCTCCTTCTTGCAGCCCTCCAGGGTGTTGGAGTTTCCATAAAATGATGTATTCCTAGTTAGAATTTAAGTCTAGTGACTGGAAGTTCAAGGTTCGCATCTGCTCAGAATAATATTCCTGGACTATTGCCTATTAATTATTCTCTTACAATAGCTTTGCAAGCAAGTATCACGGGTCAGGATGATTTACACTTCCTTGAAATTAATCTAATTAATAGATAATTTTACCATTGTACTTTCAAAAAGATGATAAAGTTCAACAATAATGGACTCTACTATGGATTTTTCTATCTATTAATATCGTTATAGATCAAATTTGGTGATCAAATTAAATCATAGATGGGTATTAAAAACCTTTGATGAAATAGTAATTTTTAAAAATCTCATTCCAGTACTGTTGTAATGTGCTGCTTAGGAGGAATGAATTAAATGAATCAAACCTAACTTATTCATTATTAGACAACAGCATAATTAAAAAAAGAAAAAAAAAATCAAACTTTGCTTTCTTAGTGGTGTCACTACCTTACCTGGTTTGATTCTTAGGTAATTGACAATTTTTGAACTGCTTTGCATTTTGAATCTGTGTGTTAGTGGACTATTATAGTATCGTTTCTTTCTCTCTGTTGCCATTTTTAATGGGCTTTTAGTTCAGCTTATTGAGCAAACCATTTACCCCTATATGATAGAATAACAACATTTTCCCCTAGTCAGCAGTGTTGCCTGCTGTGGTCTGCTTTTGCTGCAGGTGGCAAAGGGGGTCTTTTAAGGTCTTTATTTTTTTCATGGTGCAGCCTTGATTCTCTAGCTTAGCTTGTCTACCACGACTTTTGTTTTAATTGCTGGATTTGGGGGGTTTTTTTGCCTCATAGTTGATTTGTCAGAACCTGTGTGATTCTCCTTCCTTCTAGGTCTCTGTGCAGTAAAATAGTTCAGCAGTTTATCCATGCTTTTTCTATGTATTAATTATCATGTAGGCAATCTATCCTGTGTTCAGGCAAGATAGAGAAAACTCAGAGAATGTTACCAGTGCAGAGCTTTCCTGTAAATTTTGGTGTTCTTTGGATCACCAAAGTGAAACACTTTGGGTGTACAAGAAAAGCTGCATTACTTCTCCATTTCTATGAGTATCCAATAACAACAAGACGAGACAGAAGTGGAAGATGAGCAGCAAGTATCTTGCTGTACTTACTGTTATTTTATCATCCCCAGTTTTATGGTATCAGAAAATCTCTTTTTCCTTTCACTTTAAAGGGATGTGTCAGCTGCTGTCTCTTTGAGGTGACAGTATGAGGCTTTTAGGAGGTGACAGCGTTAGTGTAGAAAGGCAGAAGGGTGAAATAAAATGTTTGTAACCCTAGTAGCTTACTTCATCCTCTAATGCTGTGTACACCTCTACTCTTCAGTGGACAACATGGAAGGGATGCTGAGGAAAAGAACATTCTTCCCATTCCTTGAATTCTTAGTAAAACTCCTGCTGACATGGTTGGTACAATCTTGGTCAAAATTTGAGAGGCTAAATCATTTAGTGTCAAAATTTCTCTTAACTCTTTGTTTAAAAACATAGTGAAAATTCCTGTGTAAAGTGACCTGGCTGTGGCAGGTTTCCTGTCGTGGTACGGCCCGGGCACAACGTGTTTCCTTGAGACACTTCCAAAGTACTTGAGTTAAGGCTACCATTGCAAACACTTAAACATAGATTGAGATGCTGTTTTCAAGACCCATTTCAGTAACTTCCCTGTCAGAAAGTGGAAAGTGCTTTCCAAAAATCTGACCCTAAGCCCAGCAACTCCTGTTATTCCAGCTGCTGCAGCCTTTTCTCTCCTGCCTGGCATGACAGAGACCATTTCTGAAAGTTGTTTTGTAAAAGCTTTTTGGAGGTCATTTGTCTCCTACAGCTGGTACCAAACTTAAAGTAACAGAAGACTCTAAGGATGTTCTGCAATGTAAAAAAAAATAAAATTAAAAAAGTCAATTAGACAATCTCTAGAAAAACAGAATCAAGCAATGGTGCTTGACATACTGACAGCTCATTAGCTAGAAGCAAGTGACTTAGGACTCATTATGGGTATGCTGATCACTCACAGAATTATTAGGAATCTAAATAAAATTGAACCATGAATTACCTTCAGTGGGGAAGATTTGTAGCTGAACACATACTAGTGAGATCTCTTTGGAAAGATTGAGTTTGCTACCTGTGGTCAAGGAGGATCACCTGAAAGGAGAAGAGCAGATGTTGAGAAGCTTGATGTATCTGGAGAATGGAGGACCTACTTTTTGGAAGATTGAAGAGTTTGGTTCAATTAGCTTGCTAAATCCAGTTGAGTGAAGGTACATCAAAGCTCTGTTTCTCAGAATGGACAGGACCAATTAGATATGTTAAAAGCAGTCTGTTGTTTAGAAAACTGCTTCTAATCTAGACACTTTTCATTTAAATATGTACATTCCAGGTAAATATTTCCAAAAAGGTGGTGCCCCTAGTAACCCCCCGAAGCACCTTCTTTCACTCTAGTGAGGTAAACTTTCAACTCTACTTCTTGTCATAGAGGGTGCTTTGCACAGCCTAAATGGAACAGTACTTTGTTTTTCTTAATACAACTCCAATCAAAACATCTGGATCTCAGTACCAAAGCCTTAAAAATATTAACAGGGCTGAAATACAGCAGCACATGACTATTACAGCAACCACAGGAGCAGTGTCATAACAAAAAACCAAAACCCAAACAACTGCGGGAAGAAGGGGCACATATACCAACTGCTCTGCAGAGGACCCTGCTTCCAGAAAGAGAAAGGCTGTTTAGTAGGATAAAAAGAAGAATTATTACAAGATGAAAGATGGTGTTCTCATAGGGAATTTAGCATGGAATTAGTCAGCTAGACAGAGGACTATGTATAAATGAAAAATAGTTAAGTACAAGATTCTTAAAAACAGTCATGAAGGGAGAAACTGACAGGGAGGTTTGACTTCAATGGGAAGTTGGGGCATAACTGCAAAAAAAAAAGGGATTAAAGAATTAAATATTGCAATTCCTTAAGGTAAGTAAAAGAGGAAAATTTGGAAACAGTATTGCTGGGTAGTAAGAAGCTGCTGAAGCAGAGGCACTGTCTGGCAAAATAGGGAGTACTGTGTGACTTTTTGGAGGATTAGAGTATCTAAGAATAGTCAGAGGGTATAAAATTAGATGTTGCAGTACTCAGTGAGGTAGTAGCTTTCAGACAAAAGGGAAATGGAGTAAGACGGGCTGAAATTTGACCAGTGACATTTGTGGTGAATGCGGAATAACTAAGAATGAGAAATTGAAAATATCAGGATTTAATGTCTTGGAACGTTAACATCTGAAGTTGGATCTTCTAGCCATTAAGTTGTGGGAGTCCCAACAGACCTAAGGTTTCAACCAATTAAATCTGTTTTCCATGTTACATGTTACATGTGCAGAAGCGAGGAAATTGCAGATTAATATTCTGATTTCTCACGTATTCTGTTTTTGATTTAATGAAAAAAAGTACAAAAAAAACCCTAACCAAAAAGGAAGGGCATCATTAATGTTGGCATCTAAAATCAAATGATAAATGATCAGCTGATTAGTGAGGTGCATTTTGTTCTTTTAACTTCTTCAGTGATGTGTGAATGTCATATTATATAACACTTAACATGAATAAACCTGGAAATATAAGTTAGGATGCATCTTTGTGTTCCTCCCCTGACTGGTGGACAACTTGTCTCATTAATCTGTATAGTGATGTTAGTTTAAACAAACAGCATTATTTGTTGAGATTTATGGCTAGAAGACTCAGTGGTTCACTGAAAAAATCTTATGCTGCTTTATTTTCAGAGCACTGGGACAGATTTTATGACTTTTATTGTCTGGAACATATCATAAACTCTCATAACTTGTAATGACTGGCAAACTACTACAGACCCAAATATTCTGACAGAGAATGTGTGCACAATGAAAGATGGTCAGCAACATGTGGCTGCAGGGCAGTCGGGTATTTTGTGCAGATTCCTTCTTGTGTTGGTAACTGCTGCTGCCTAACCAGCACTGGGGTAGAGATAAAAACTGGTAACTGCTATCTAAAAGTGAAGACCTTCGAGAGGAATAATGGAAAACACTAAAACAGATGAAACAGTAAGTGTAAGAGTAGCATTCCTGCATTCATTATATATACATGGTTTTTGAATATCATAGATGTTGAAGTATCTAGGATCTATTTTTAGAAATAACTGAGTATGATTCTGGTTCTAAATGAACTTCAGGAAAACTCATCTTTGCCTGGTACTTACAAAGGGTTGTGGGGCACATTATTTAATCTCACTGGTGTCTCTGGCAGCTTCCCTGCTGGAAAGGAAAAAGCCCTCCTCGAACCTCTGGGACACTGTGATGTGTTCATTAAGGTTTGAATGGCCTTATTCTACTGCTTTAGACCAGATTGGTGTTAAAGATGATTGAAAATATATGGCCTCAGGGCTGTTAGTGTGTGGGAGAGATTCATATCCTACAGAAAAGTTGTGGGCAGAACCTGCTTCCTGCACCAGCAGCAAAAATGAAGATGAGAATTTGTTCATATCCAGGTCAAGGCTTGCACAGCTGGCACCTCAGGAAGTTTCCCTGTGGCTATGTAAGCTATAGAGGTGCAATATTGGGTCCCACAGATGTCAGCAAGAACACTCATAAGCTGGGTTTGCTGACACCAGACATGGCTCAAGTGGAGCTGAGGGATCCTGAGCGTGCAAATTGAATAACTCATACACAAAGGCCCTGGGAAAGGATACAAAAAAATCAAAAATTATATTTTTCTTACTGTTCCTGTTCAAATTTAATTGTGCTTCTGGCTTTCTTTTGCTGTCCTTTAAATTAATTAGAGATATCTTTATATGAAGGAGGAACAGAATTCCACCGTTTGCTTTGTTTGGTGCAGGTAGCTGGATATGCTGGCATAGAACAAAGTACCTGTACAGTAGATTATGTCTTTATTATGTTTTATACAAAAATTAAACTCCATTTGAATGTTTTGGAGTTTTGTATTACTTTTGCTTGTTTCTTGCATGCAAATGAGTAAAATGTGGATACAGGGAACCAGAGGTTTGAAATAATTTCTGACACATGACAGTCTCTCTGTATTTGATGGACTGAAGGATGGAAAACTGTGCTAGGTGCCCAATTGTGTCACATTTCTTCCATCAAAATGTTCTGGGTCAGCTCTGATAGAGTGGCTAGGAGTGGTTTCTTTTAAGTTTAAGAAAGCCACAAATAGGATATATTTGCATTTCCACATCTAGTACTTTTCGTTTTAATGTAGAATCATGTCCAAACGTGTTTTTATCTAAGCCTTATTAGACAGAGATTGATAATCTTCTGTACGAATTTTTTCATGGGGTTTTTCTTGTGCATATGCTGGTTCAATGATGCATTTTCATATGAAACACATAAAGCTTTTTTAAGCAAAAATAAAAGCACAGAAAATCCAAATCAGTTCAATTACACTTGCAGATTAAAATAAAGCTGTAATATATATCTATTGTATTGAAATGCTAACTCTATGAATTTTTGATCTTCTTTAAAAATGTAAAAGTTTGATTTGATTAGATTAGCTCTGGAGTAATCTACACTGAATAAATCTTCCTTTCATGTGGTATGTCAGTGTTTGTAGTGGGTTTGTACACACGGCTTTCGCCATTATTTTCCAGGCAATAAAAGCAGCCATGCAGAAAAGCCACCCATAAATGTCAGAAAACAGAGATATTTTGTTGCATTCCAAGGGCTTTGAAGGTCAAGTTCAATTCAGTTAGCTCACCCAGCGTGAGAGGAGCGTGATACGGTGATGGAATGTGTGTTTGGGTAGGATGTATATGTTACCGTCCCTGTACTATTCTATCAGGATAACAGATCAGTGGGAGATTAAACTTTACTGCTTGGAAGAATTTCGTTTGGAAACCTATCAATTTTTACGATTTTCTCTAGCTCCTATTGAGATGCTGTGCAGAAATAATGAATCCAGAGAATTTACAGCTTTTATCACAATGGAGATTGACTCCTGATTGTGGCTTTTGGGTGCCATTCAACTGCATGTATTCACAAAATAGGGCTCAGATAATGGATTTTATTGTAAATATGAAATTGTGTTTTGCTTCCTTCTGATGAAAAGTAGTTTGTATAAAAATGGTTTCCTAATTCCTAGAAGTGACAGATCAGCACAAAAGGCAAAGTTTTCCCACTCCTAGGAATCTGTTCTGCCATGTCCCACTGCAGCTCAGTGCTTTGTGGTTACCTTCCCATGCCATGCCCTGCTTTTTTACCTCTTTTTGTAAAGAGGAGACATGATCAATAAAGCTCATAATTAAGTTGAGGGCACTACCTTGATCAGTGCTTTTATTGAGTTTCAGTGCCCTGATTTAAGGAGCTCCCCAGTCGACAGAGGGATATGTCATCAACTGCTTGAGCAGTATGTGAGCAGTTGTGGTGTTTTGTAACTGCAATGCTGCATATTCTTTGCTATCTGGAGAGTCTCCCTTGTGGTGGCTTCTGATAACCTCTTGCTCATATCTAAGGATGAATAATGAACAGACTCCTTCCTGTAGAAGGAATACAATTGTATTAAATAGGCAAGAAATGCTGTTTAAGTTCCTGCTGGTTTGCAACATTTTCCTGGAATTGTATGAACAGAAGTGAGTAAAGCAGGGGCAGATCATGCCACTACCTGAAAGAAATCTCTCTGCCAAAAATGTACAGGTCATTTGCCCCTCTGTGTTGGTACAGACACTGCATTGCTCAGTGCAATTTAACATGTAGGCCTGCCTCCTATTTTTCATTGGGATCATAAAATAGTTGGATGTGCTGCTATGAGCATGCAGTGTTTAACACAGCTGATCTGCATCCTAGATGAAAAGCTCTGTTCTGTAGTGCTGTGATAATAATATGATCGTTAATGTTTCCACTAAAAGTGCCAGGCTGGGTTCTGCATGTCTTCATCCAAACACACCCCATAAGCCCTGACCCTATTCCATCAGTGTCCTATAGTGTATTGCTCTTATGCTGGAACATGGACTCCTTAGGCAGAATGGAGCCTAATGCAAATCCCACATCCTTCACGTGCCTGCATTTGCTCAAAGATTTGGTGCCCTGAAGGTTTTAAGTCCTCAGAGAGGATTCTGCCATGCTGGTATCCTGCTTTTTGGTTGGTGGTTTTTTTTTTTTTTGTTTTGTTTTTTTTTTTTTTTTTTTTTTTGTTTCCCCAACCCCTTTTTCTAAGCTTCCAATAAAGAAAACACTATCCAGAAAAGAACAAGAATTAAGCTGGGAGAGTGTTTTTTCCCCTCACTAAAAGTAGCATGTGTCCAGCTATATGGCAGAAAATTTCAGATTCCCATTACAAAATAGCTGGTTTCAGCCAAGACTTCTCTGTAATTAGGTCGTGCTTTTTATCAGCTATAAATGGTTAAGCCTATTGGAATGTTACTCAACATGCCAGGAGCAGACAATGCTTGGAGGCATTGAATAATACATTTTGCTTTTCTGATGACGTATGTGGCAGTTATGTATGGATGAAGTGGGCTGGAACAGGTTTATCCGAAGTAAACGGGGAGATTTCCATGTCTGATGGAAAACAAACTGCCAAAACAATTTTGAGCCCAGGTTTCCCTGCTTTGTGTAAAAGGCTGTCCATAAAGGCTGCTCTTGCCTCCTCCCAACCCAGGACAACATTCCTACAGCTGTGCTGGAGTGTCTCTTGGTCAAATGTAAAAGGAAAAAAAAGAAGCAAAAGGAAAAAAAGAGAAGAGATTACAAAGGATCTCCTACAGCCTGGCTGAAGTGCATCATCTCTGCTTAAGAACAGCTTCTTTCTAATTCAGTTGCCCTCTTTTTTTTTTTTTTAAAGAAGACCAATGTGTAAAAACTTCTTTCTCTGCTCTCTGAACTTGGACCTTTGCCTGGTGAAGGAGGTGTCTAGCACTTGTATATTTTTATATTTCAGAGCAAAGCCAGCCTTTCATTCAGCCAGACCTTAAAGAGTCCTTATGGCTCCTCACACTAAACAGGGTTTTCATCCCTGTGTCTGGGAGAAGGCGTTCAACTCCACTGTGTTAGGGTGCCCTGGCTGGTGAGGAGGGTGCAAGACTAAAATCAGTAGTGATTCCCTGCTTCTGTTTTTCTTTTCATGCTTAAGAGCAGCAGGTGCATTGCATAAACTGGCCAAGAGAGCATCCAGAGCAACTTTCCAGAAGTGCTGTCCTACCAAAGAATAGTGTGGGATGAAGCTGGTGTGAAGGGCCAGAGCAAGAGTCTTGCCAAGTAACAGCCTGGGCAAGATCTCTTTTGTCTTCCAGTGTTAAATGGCTTTTAGAAGGAAATAGAGGCATGGTGTCAATTTTTTGTTAATTTCAAGTCCAGTGTGGCATCTTTACAGAAGAAAATTCAGTGGAGAAAGTCTGGGCTTGTCCAGATGGTGATAGGCAATTACATTTCATTTGTGTGAATTTCTGGTTATGCAGTTTTTGCTCTGTAGCATAAACTTTCCCCCGCAGGCAGAAGTGAGCTGCCGGCAAGTGAAGGTTTCCAGCAAAAGGCATTTTCTTCACAGATGTGCAGCCTGAGAATGTGGGGTTGTTACAACATTTTATTTACTTTCATTTCTTCTGCCCCTGGGCTGCTGTCAAATGTTTAATTTTATTTTTCTGATTATTATTTTCTTTCTTATCTAGAATTTAGTACTTCCAGAGGTTACATCCCAGTGTAGTATTTACTAAACATACAGGTATGTGATTAACATCCATTCCTCCTGCTGCATACCAATCACACTAATGATTTTACTGCTGTGAGCAAAAATTGAATTTATTTCACTTTCACTTTAGAAGCCATCACATTACCTTTCCTGTGAGGTTTTTGAAACAAGAAATTGAGCATTTCTGGTATTTCATATAGAATAGCAAAGAAATGCAATAGACTTTTAATAACTACATCTTTTTTCAAGTATAAAGACCTGCTGACCAGAGGTCTGCTGGTATTTTATTGTCTTCTAAGAATCTTTCTGGATGCATTTGTGGGGCTTTTTGTTGTTGTTTTTCTACTGGTTTATGCATTTTTTAGTCTACTTCTGGTTGAAAGAATCAACTTTTTGAAAGGGATTTTCATGAAAATGTTGGTAGCAGTTGAGTGTCTTTCAGAATGCTTATGAAAATCCCTCAGTTGTAGATTCAGTCTTAGGATGTTGCTGATCATGGATCTTTATATATTTCTCGAGAGGAGAGAGAGAGGTCATCTAGGTGAGGTATATCTGGCAGGATAAGAGTTAATACTCGCATAAGCGTGTTTTTTTCTTTGAACTTTTTCTCAGCAGGTGAAAAACTGCTACAATCAGGTACTGCTTCAATAAGTAGTAACACCCAACTGCCAAGCTGAAAGACCACAAATTCTTGTACCAGCAGTTCTATTATACGGAAGCGTATGTCAGCCTGTGTGTGTGTCTGAAAGCTTGCCAAGGTATTGATAAGAAGAGCTGGGCAATAATCCAGCACCAGAAAAAAACCCCCAGATCACCATTTGAGAGCTGTACTGCAGAGGCTTTTCTTTTTTTCTCCTTTTAAATACTATTTTATCATGCAGAGACTATATTAGTTTATATAATATGCATCTACAGCTACTGATGAAGTTCACTGTCATTGTGAAGGACATCAGTGAATCAGTAACTGCAGTTTTAGATTAAATATTCTTAACAGATCTTATAGAATGAAAAATCAACAAGCTTATTTAAAGTGTGCTTTGCTGCCATGGGGATTTTATGGGGATAGATCTTTTAAATTACTGGACAGCTTTCAGCTGCAGTATAAAATCAAGGAGCAGATGAGCCAAAGGCATGCCTTGCTCAGAAGTTTAGGTTGCTTTGGTGGTACTGCGACCTTGTGGTGTGTGAGACTGGGGCTGTGCTAATGATGTGTTTGTGCCTGGTTGAGTAGGGGCTGCTTGCATAGGGAACCCTGGGCCAGGAGGAGACTGCTGCAGGAAGCACAGATTCAGCTTTGAGTAGACATGAAATGAATAGCAGGAACAGTCACTGTAGGGTGTGGGGAGCTCAAAGTGCTGGAGAGCCTGAAGGGATAAGAGTATCTCCAGACAAATAAATTCTCCTTCTTATCAGGCTTTGAGTTTAGGGCAAGAGGGAATAGTGAGACAAAACAATTCCTGAAATCTGGCAATGCTTTCCAATTTGAAGGGCTCAGAATCATTGGGGCTTTTCAAATGTAGTGATTTCTTATGCATGATGGCATATGGACAGCCTTCAAAATACTTCAACAATTACTCCTTGAAACTTGGAAGTTCTTCACCTTACATAATTTCATATTATTACCTAAATAAGTGTGCTCTTTCTGATGGGAATGCTGTATGTAATAAAGTTGTGCAGTTACCTGAGACTAATTAATAATAGGAGTTTACATATAGGAGGATTATCTCTTATATAAGGTTTTTAATACAGACTGCTGCTGCTACATCAATTATTTGGACTGTGCTGATTCCCATTTTGTTCATTGCTCAGGTCTTACCCCAGTAAGCCTGAACCCATTCTACAGAGTTTTGGCTCTAATGAGATATGTATGAACATGTGAGCTGCTACAAACCTAGACACACCACCCGTGCAATGTGAATCATCCTGAAAACTGGATTATGTAACAGGTTTTTAACAAATGACAACAACACAAGAGGTACAATGAGCTGTGTTTTGAGAGCCCTTGAGCTGCCTTAGCTATAGAAAAGGCCAGTGCTCCTGCAGAGAAGGCTGAAAGAAGTAATGTGTCTTCTATTCATGCCTTTTTAAACACCATACTCCTAAAACACTGTCCTGATTCAGGGTGCCTTCTTACAAGAAGCACTCTTCAGCGTAAAACTCACATGTTTCTTTCATTGTATCTCTTCTATCTATTTTTAGGTACTCTGCGTTTCTGGCCTTACTTCTTTATTGCTGAACTTCATTTTTGCTCTTAATTCTCAGCTTCCTGGCTGCTTACATTCCAGTTTAGCAAAGATGTCCTTTTCCAGAAAAAACAACAAAGAAGTTGCTTTAATCTTAATTTTACTGGTTTTTGAAGCAAAACCAGATCTTACTTGTGATATAACCCCTACCTGCTTTCTTCTTTCCTCCTGAGAGAGAAACACTGACAGCAATCTCCTGTGGAGTCTTTGAACATATTCAGGTTAACTTTCACTTCTGGAAGAGAAGAAAGTAAATCTTCAGCTACCGATTTTATGCAAATGATGTTTGACACATGACTCTTTCTAGAAGGATCTTTGCTATATAGTCTTACTCTCTCTTTGAAAACTTCTAGGACCCCTGCTTGATTATCTCTTCCACAGCCCTGTTAGAGGGAGTTTCAGGACAAAAGAAAGAGCTGGAAGGCATTTTTTTTTCCAATACCAGTGAAATCAGTAAGGTATACTGAACTAGAGTGCTGAAAGAATTTCATTTAATGCTCTGTCGTAACAGAAAGTAGCACTTAAATGGGATGCTCTAGACTATAAAAGAGAAAATTAAATAAAACTATTTTTTACATATAGAGGTCTAAAAAATGAAACAAACTCAGTAAGTGTAGCCATTATTGTTTTCAATTGGTATTATACTTGAGTAAAAACTGAAACCCTGCATCAGTCCTATAATAAGAGTAGTACAATGTGCAGAGACATTAAAAAAGTGATTGAGTTACTCACTGTGCCTGTAAAGGTAGGTATTGTGAAAATAATACAATATTACTGCATATTGTGTCATCTAGAGACCCAAAGCCCTCACATAAGTCTTTACCTTTCATTTGTCCTTCCAAGCTCGGTGCTGCCATGTATCTATAAAAATAACAGAAAGAATGAGTACTGTAAAAAGTCAATTTATGAAAAAAGGTTTATTTGCAATTACTCTTTGGGGCATGGTTCCTACGGTACTTTACTGGAATCTTCCATAATATCATATTCAACTTTGTCTTTTAACAAATTCAGGCAGTTACTTTTAATAGATATGATAAGCCTGAAAAACAAAATAGTTCTAGAATGAAACTTTAGGAGTTAAGTAAAAATCTCCTTCTGGTGAGTTCTTTGTGATCTTAGTGAAGTTGCTTTCAGCCTCAGTTTATGCACCTGTGAAATGGGTTTTTACTGTTAAACTCACTACGATGGGGATTTATTCCTGCTTGTGAAGTGGTTTGATAGTCTCTGCTATATAATACATGCCAAGTGGCAGGGTGCTGTGCTCTGGCTAAAAAGTAGAATAAAGATACTTAGTACAGATCTCAGTAAAATTTACAGCTTAAGAAATTATCTTCCTATGCTGGAAATATTTCCTTCGTCCCTCCCTCCTAGACAACTGTATACAACACAAAAAAATGTTTGTGTCTTATTATTCTGTCAGGCATTATTGAACTATAAAAAAACGATCTTGTCATCTCACACTTCTTAACAGATTATAAAAGAAAAATGACTAAAACTTGCTCAGACTGTCAAGTTCCTGCCAAACTGAAACTAATGAATCACCCTGGCACTGGTAAATAGCCAAAACTAGATTATATGAAGCATATAAATAGTGCTAGGGACCATGTTGTCAAATACATATATTTATACCTCTGAAAGTAGTTATTGTTTAATTTCCATGAAGTTCTAATTAAATTCTATCCAGCAGAGTAGTATGATACTCCTGTTTTTATTTCAATTCTTATTTTAACAACATAGATATAAACTGAAGCCTTAGAAATGTGATTCATGCCTACTACTTACTGATTTTGATATACTAGACAGAATGAGCTTGGTGCTGGAGAAATAACTGACAACACAAGTGGGATGATGCTGTTGTGGGGATTAAGTAAAAAGAATTAGAAGAACCTGTTTAGTTCCAGTGTGTGCTTTTGGCCCTGTGCGGTCTCAGGTATCACAGTTCATGTACTCTGATATCAAAGTTTCTCCTGTTTCTCCTCTTCTACCACTTTTTTTTTTCTTTTTTACACTGGGAATGAGCCTGTAGGTAGACTTCGTTTCATTAACAAAAGGTAAATTCCTTCCCTCTTCTGCTGTAGGATCCTGTATTCATGAGAAGAGTAATTTTGTTCTTGCCACTGTCATCTAGGCTAGTCAGCTACTATAGTGAATGAAATAAAATGTAACAAAAGCTAATATACCATGCAAGCCATCCAGCTAAGAAACTCTTTAACATATGTCTTACTGTGTACTCCTCACTGAGTATGTGAAAAATGGGGAACATTTAAAAGGTGTTTATAACTGAATATACCTTTCTTATGTAAATGTTGTCAATATCAAAATGTCTACATTAAATTAGCTTAAAAAAATATAAAGAATGATTGAGATTTATATAGAGGATATGCCCATGTTAGAGAAACATTTCTTTTGTTAGGAGACTATTTGCATTCATGAGAACTGAAAATTAAGAAGGAATAAGATTTGTTTCTCTGCTGACTTACTAATTAGTGTTGGTTAGCTCTCCCAAATGGTAGGATGTGTGAGTATTTAAAATGTTGATGCAGACAAACTTTGAGACAAATTTCAATTTGATATTCATCCCTATATATAGCTTCAGACTGTCATATCCTAATGACATGTAGAATTTCTGGAGTCTCAAATGCTAAATTTTAAGTTTTATCAGAGGACCAATGACAAAATCCATTTATCTGCAGTAAAGAAGATTTTACAAGAAGCACTTAATGACAAATAGCACTGGGGTTTGGTTGTTTTGCTGTTGTCTTGTTTGTTTTTTTTAATGAGCAGGTAAAGAACATAGGGACTTAAGGGAATCGAGTTACTTTTCGAAGCGCCCTGTAGAATACTCGTGGCCACTGAGCTGACTTCTTTACTTGTTGCTTTAAGAAGGCTAAACTCCTGGAAATATGTGCTTTGGTGTTTTTTAATATTTTTACAGTGAAATTTATAGAGGCACTGAAATGCCAATTTGCAGTAGTCTTTCCCACAGAGAATGCCTATTGTTGGATCTCATGCCTTCAACAAAAATTGCAGGGGAACTGAATACTTAATATGAACGTCCTTTGTACAAGTTGATAAGTAAACATTGCGTTTGCATATGGCTAGATTTTTTTTTCTTCCCCAAAAACAATTTTAAAAGATTCCTTAATTCCTTTCTGTTGTAACAATTCCTTTCTCTCATTTGAATGTTCTCATTACTGCGGATTCTTTCTGGCTAAGCAACACACAGAGAAAAATCCTTCCTGTTTTCCTTTTCAAACAATATTTTCTTACATAAAAAAATAAAAGAAGGCCACAATTTTTCTTTTATCTGGTAGTACAGTGCATTTAAAGAAAAGAAATATAAAAATCAGGCAGCATCCTAGTGAAGGCCAAGAAATCTAGCTACGCAATCTGAATTCCTCTCAGGGCAAGGGCTGTTTAGAACTACTTCGTGTGAGAAGCACATAAAGCTGATAGAAATGTTTTCAAGTTCAGAACAGATCTGCACAAAATAAAGGAAGTAAAAAGTGGTATTCAATAAACCAGGAGATAGGATATGTGGAAATCAGGTAGTAGCATCATATAGGGCAGCAATCTTGCTTCCTGCTGTGCATGTTTTGATTGAAACATGCTCATGTATTGGAATGAGACTCTAAATTCCCCTTTAAATATTTGCAGTATTTTAATTCTGATTTGCAATAAATAATATGACTAATCCATGCTCCCTCTCATTGCTTTATGATTATGACTTGCACTGCACATCTTGGCTGCTCTTAGCACTTACAAGTCTCTGATATATAGCTAAATGTTTCTGACTCCATCTGCTACAAAGAGAAGTGACACAGAAGTGCTCCCCAGCCATTTTATTGCAATTTAATGTAAATCTGTTATAATGCAGATGATGAAAAGTGCAGTGGCTTCCATGAATTCTGAAAGCTGCGATTGGGTTGTGGCTGCTGCGCTGCCCTCTGAAGATTTGCTGGGTTTAATTTTACATTGCACAGCCATTAGCTGACTGAGGTTCCTCACTGAATCACACTGCCACAATACTTCTTCATCCTCCCCTTCCTTTTCTCCTCACGGTGACCTCATTCACCCAAGTTTTCCAGCCCAGTCTCTCATTGCTTTTATCTTGTAAATTGTAACCTCCCAATACATCAGAACACAGAGCCATGCAATTGACCCCTGCAATGGACTATTTTTTTAAACTCTTGTGTGGGGGAATATTGTAACATACCTTTGAATTTGCTGTGGGCTCGTTGTGATTCTCACTGTTGTGCAAAGAACAGATTCATCTTACCTGGTTTCAATGAGAGATTGCCTTTACCATTGTATCACGTGTGGTCTTATTGCCATTGTGCAAAATGAGTGGTGTGAAATGTGATCTGTGCTGGTTAGTTGGTGGTATTTGTAGATGGGAATTGGGGTGATCAGATCCTGTCATCCAGCATTAAGTGTTATTATACATTCATGTATAGGCCCTTAGGCAAATGACTTTTTTTCCCCTGTATTTTCTGTAAGTGTTACTGTTTAGAATGATAGAATTACATTCAGTAGAGTAATTAAACTGTGGCAAATTAGGTAAACCTAGAATGTAATTAAAGTACAGTAAAAACACCTGTAAATGATAATTGTTTCATTCCCTCAGGGAAAACGTGAAAATACTCTTTCTGATAGAGTATCGTTACCTAGAATCTTTACACATCCCGACTAACATGTTTTGTCCTTAAGTAATTTGTCTGGAAGTAATTGACTGCAGTATTAAAAAAAACAGCTAAAAATAAGGAGAACATCCTATTTCTTACAAGTTTTTCACCTGCAGACTGGGGAGTTACCCAGGGAAAAAGTTGTGGTCTTTCTATGGTTACGTTCTCCTGTCCACCAACTGGATGGGGTAGAGGTGAAAGGGAAAGACTAATTAATTAGATACAGGCTTCAGATCTGGTACATATTTTTAATGGAGGTCATCTTGTCCAAGATAATAATGCCTTACTTTGTAAATT
The DNA here is from genome assembly GCF_017639235.1 of Corvus kubaryi. Classification (NCBI taxonomy): domain Eukaryota; kingdom Metazoa; phylum Chordata; class Aves; order Passeriformes; family Corvidae; genus Corvus; species Corvus kubaryi. The sequence continues at coordinate 15,145,074 of NW_024581108.1, read as the reverse complement.
CATGAACCTGGAATAAGGCAGAATGTGGTGCTGACTTCACCAACAATTTATTCTACAGTATTTAAAGCTAGAGCATGAATTCTGTTGCCTGGAATGATCTGCAGTGATGGTAATCTTTCCAGTAAAATTTGTGTGGTGTCACTGCAGATGACATTTTCCTTTTGTGTATTGTCATGTCTAGAGAACTGATGATTTTGAGTGGAGACTTTGGTGTGGATGTTTATTTAAAATCTTCATTCCAAATGCAAATTAAATTTAAAGCTGATAGATGTTTTTTGAAACTTTAAAAAAAAGGCTGGTTTTTTGTGAGCAAAACTGGCTCATTTGCAACCAGTTCTAAAAGAAACTCTGCAAATCTCTGAAATGCAAATTTATTGAAATAAAACAATCCAGTCACCTGCCTCCTTGTGCTCCTGCAGCAAGGTGACTACCAGAGGAATAATTTCACATAAAGCTTTCTCAAGTGTTTTTCCTTCATCCTACAATTGAAGATATGTATTTTAAAATTAAAATTGACTCTAGACTTTAATAATTTATTTCCTTTCTTCTTTTCATTACAGAGAAAGTCCGTTGTTGCTGTGAGTTTCATTGCAGCATTCCTCTGTCTGATCATCGTTCGTCTCACAAATGAAGTAACTTTCCCTTTGATCCTAAACTGCTTTGGACAAACCAGTGTCAAGTGGATCCCATTTTCTAATGGCCAAAGGCAGCCTCTGAGAACTCATTATGGATATATAAATGTAAAAACACAAGAGGTAAGACCTGGTTTTAACAGCCCGGCAAAATGGACCAGTAGGTTTCTTTTTCTCCAATTCCATCTAATACTTTTTACAACCTGCCCAGTGTGAAAACGGAGCAAGAGTGTTTCTGAGCAAAGTGGCTATTTTAGAAATCTGCTACCACTTAAATGACTTTAGAAATTTTAAAAATTTCTGTCATGTATGCAGTGGAGAGAGCAGTGAACTGGCCTCAAAATCACCCTTGATTGAGTGAAAACTTGTTTATACAAACAAGAAAATCTTTCAGATTAATTTCAATCTTTCAGTCCCTCTAATGCAAATGGAAATTTTCTCATGTTTGTTGTAATAAGGTCCTAAAAATGTCTAATTTTGCCTAGGCTTCCCAAAGAAGAAGTAGCTTATTTGTGTCTATATGGGCATGAAAGAAGAAAAGGGAGTGATTTGTTAAATGAGCATATATGAGTCTAGAAAATGTGTAAAGCTGGAGGTTTACTGGATTTTGCTGGATGTATTGTGTTAATACTTCATAGCTATTTCAAAGCCAGGTATGTATTTCCGTTCTGTACTTTAAAACTCATTGATGTGTGTGGGGTGTGCCGAGCCCCTGCCCTGGAGGGAGGCCTGCTGAGATAAGGAGGTTGCATTACCTCCCAGTAAGATCCCCTTGGAAAAGGCAGCACTTCCTGGTGAGGGTGAGAGAAAAACGGAACCATGAGCCTCTGGGAGACCCTAGGTAGGTTCTTTGTAACCCATTGGCTTCTACCCTCTCACACCCACCCTCGTATCCCTATAAGAGCTACCCTGTTCTCCCTTAGAGATCGGAGAGCTCGTCCCTAGCCTACCCTTTGTGGGGCGCAGGACAAATAAAGCTGCCCCATGCGGAACCGCCAAAGGAGCCTCTCATCTCTCTCCTCCTGGTCTGGCCTGGGGTTGCCTCACAGAGCAAGAGCTGAAATCACTCTCAGTGAATCACTAAAGAGCTGACAGCCTGCTGAGACAGGCACCCCTCTGCGGAGGCACCCCGGCGGCTGAGGGAACACCGCAGACCTCGGGGGGACTGTCCCTTGCAGGACGCTCTCTCTGGGTCGGTCACGGCTTCCCAGGTCTGAGCCACAGACCCCAACCCGGCCACGATAGATGTGTATCTGCTTTGCAGAATACTTGCTCTGTGATAAAAATACTTGTCTGACAAAATTAAGTTTTACAGGGACTCCTGCTTTAAAGTGTCTTAGTTGTCAAAATTTCTAGAGCCACTGTTGGGTTTTGGTGGTGCATTTTCTTCAGACTTTTCCTCTCTCTTTGTAGTATTTGTAAAGTGGAAACTTTCAAAATAAGGTAACATAAAAAATGAACTCTTTCTGTAGTTTGTGATCAGTTATAGCACTGTCAGTCATGAGAAATACTATCAGACTTCCACTAACTGCTAGTTATTTTTTTCTACAAAATTGCAATTATTAATGAGTGAAATTCATTTACATAACAGCTTTTATAGAGACTGAAAATACTTTACCACTTCATTGTATTTAGTCCTGGAAGTGTATTGGACTAGCTAGTTATTATCCTACCTTTAGTGGGTTAAATACAAAAAGCAGAATGAGAGGCAGTTTTTAGGAGGCAGCTTCTTTTAAACTTATGTAGCTTTTAATCACTGTCCCTGTAAGATCCAGCACTATTTTGGAAGCCAAAGTACATTATCGATAAAGCAGAAAAAGGACAAGCACCTGAGAAGAAAACTGTTCAGATGTGAATCGTAGTCCCAGTGAAAGGAATGGGAGGTGCTGTTGAGCACAAAAGGGTTAAGGCTTCATCCAGCATCTTCATCCCTCTAGATATGAGAGGGCAGCATGTTCTGCATGTCCCTGGGTTGTTGGCACAGTGGCAGGCATGGAATCTGAATGAGGTAGAGCTGCCACGGTCACTTGATCACTATCAGTCTGAACTGATAACTGGAGAGGAGGGGAGCTTGCTGATACATTTTTATTCACCATTGCCTTCATCAGAGGTTAGAAGTAGTTTATGAGGGCCTTAATTCATTCTTAAATTTGATAACACGCTTGGAAGTTCTAACAGTAAATGGAAAGGAGTGTCCTGAAAGTTGGTGACTGGTATTGAGTAGTAAGACATTTGTCTCAATTTAGCTTAGGTCATGAAGGACTCCTTAAACTTAGTAATTTTAGTTGTTTTCCCTGTCGTATTTTCAGATTATGTTAATATTTGCTAATTAAAATGATAATGAAGAACCTGAACATGGCTTGCTTATTGTAAATGGACTAACTTTTGACTTAATTGTTCCCTGTGTGAGGGAACTTTTGTTGTGCTGCTCATGTGAAAAGCTTTTACCCAGTTCCTAACTCACACTCATAGCTTTCTCAGACTATGATTTTTAGAACACAGATTGCCTTGTCAGATAAGCATTTTTATACTACTTTTATTAAAATAGCCAGAAAATCTCAATTATTCATAGAGATTAAAAGCACTGATCACTCATTGCTTTGTTGTGTCAAATACATCAAATTTCTGCTCATTTCATAAAATTAAGATTATATTTTCTAGGTTTTTGTGCTGCTGTGGTATGTAAGATAAGCAGAAAAGTCCACTCTGTGAGACAAGCTAATGCCCCAAACAGATGTGGCCAAGTTTTTTGCAAAATAGAATGCATGGTGTCTCGTCAATGGGCAAGGACCAAATGGTGTGGGGAAACAATACCGCTGTGAATTACCAGGAAATAAAGTGAGGGAAGGGAGGATAGGAGAGAAGGCTTTTAAAGATGTGAGTTTTGGCTTTTTCTCTTCTCTTTTATTGAGGGAATCTTTTTACACCTGCTGGATGTGCTCATATCCTCCTAGAGTGTCCTTTGAATCCTGTCACCCCACCGTTGTCTCCTGCTGTCTGATAGCACTCCATCCTGTTCCTCAGCCACTTCCAAAATCCTTCTTCTTTTCTTCACATTCGTTCTGCTCTCCTTTACCTGTTCTCTCAGGGTGCACTCTAAAGTCTGGCAGCATACAGCATGCCAGGGCTCTCTGATCCCAACTTCTCAGCGTTCTTAAATACTTGAATATACAAGGTCAGCGAACCAGAGGAGCTAGGGTCATTTGCCACCAACCCAGTCAGTCATCTGAAGTGACAGGGAAGCTAGAAAATCTAGAATGAACTACTACTCTGCCTTTCCTGTCTCTATTGCATGCTTACTTTCTGAAGAAAAAGGAAAACCAAAACAAACCAAAAAAGGCCCAAACCCCAAAATTTTAATCCATAGCAATAAAATACTAAGTTAGAAGGAGCTGATTTGTTTTCGGGTAAGGCTTAGTGGGATGAGACTTGAAAAATCTTATGAGATGATGGAAAATCAATTACTTGGTTAAAGTGGTAGTGATCAATCATTTGTATTAAAAAAGATCAGGAAATATGATGATATGAACATTAGTGTTTATCTCAAAAAACAATGATGTGGCTGTTATTGGGTAGGATCAGAATAATGCTGTAAAGACATATTTCAAGGGTGTTGTGTATTTGACTTGACAGTGTAATATTGTGGAATTTTTATTATTAAAAAGTCTGAAAAAAATTTAAGATTACTAAACCTAGATTGTATGTGAGTATTTAATATAAAATGCAAAGAGAGACATAACTTAATCTGCAATTAAGGCTGTACATAACACAGGGTTGTTGCTATGGTTTCCTTGATTTGTAGCCATAGCAACAGCTTTGGAAAAACTGTCTTTATGTACAGTAAATATATTAGATTTGAAATACAAATAGATGTGAAGTGTTGTATATACCGGGCCATTATGTCTAGACACATTTTAGTTTCACTTTTGAGATATTTCTGAAATAGAGGATTCTTCACCTAGAAAATTTGCATCCAGAGCCCACCCTCACTCTCCTCAGTAGAAAAGGATCTTGTAGTAGCCCTCCATGATGTGATCTCTTTCCCCTTTTCAATATCCACATCCGAGGTCACTCCTTGAGATTTGTGGGAAATTGTGCCTGTCTGTTTTGCAGTATTGCTGTCTTGCTCAATACATGAATTTTGACCTTTCAGTGAGAAGGAGGTGTATGAGCAAGATGACCTTTCCGTCCCTTATTTCCTCCACTTTGTGCCTATGGATTTTTGGTGAGAAGTCCCATGAAATCTGTCTTTAGGAAATGTCATGCCTATCATGTGTTAGTTATTTTTATCCTATTCCTGATGATTTTTTTTCATAAAAAATATTAATTTGCTACAACTCCACAGTAGTTACCTAATTGAAACCTACTGTCATTGGAATGAACTTCACCCCCTACCCACGTCAAGCTGATGTAATGACTCTTTTTGTATATCAAAAATGGGGAAGCAGATAAAAAGAAGCAGGTAGAGAAAATATAACCTTCCTCCTTCTTTCATACCATTCCTACTCTACAAAGAATTCTAGCAAAATTAATGAACATCATGTATTTAAATTGCAGCATTATGATATCAATTTAAAATCCATTAGCAGTCTGAAACTTTATGCTAGGCAAGTCTAATAGTGTTCTTGGATATTTGATTGTGCTTCATGAAAGGTGAATATTGAATAGATTTTTACTCTACCATCAGTATTAAAATAATACAGCATTTTCCTTCATACGTAAAATCTGAAATATAGCTGCAATAACACTTGAAGCGTAATTATAAAAGTATATTCAAGTACTGAACAAAGATTAAAACCGTTCTTGGAAAAGGCTAAGTTCTGAGATGACCTAAAATCCCTACATTAAACTGCAACTGTGAGATCTAATGGCTTCCTCTAAAATGAATTCTGAGGGAGCAAAGAGCCTTTGTGTCGTGAACATTGAAGAATCTTGCCTTACAGTGATGAGCGCTAGATAAAAGGAATGTGCATTGTAGCACTTAAGACTTTTAAAAAATCCTGTCATAACTGAAAAATTCATCAATACTGTATTGATACTGAAGAAATACATTTGGCTCATATTATCCCATACCATTTTGTCCCTAACCTGAACAGACCTGTGTACAAGCGTTAATTGCTCACCACTTGTGGCACACACAGCTACGAACACTTGTGACTGGACGGCCTAAATCTGGTTCCTTTTTTTTCCATTTTCCCAGAATTTCTGTAGTAGAACTTGACTGGAATGAGTGGAGGTTTCCACAAATAAAATACCACAGATATGAATATAAACAGGAGAAGTTTGCAGACCTTATACATATCTGTGTTGTCCTTTTTATTATTTTTTTTTAAACAGAATAAAGTAAGTACATTTAAAAATTACCTGAAATGTAGAGGTAAAGTAACATAACATGCAGAAATATGGGCTGTGATGTGCTCTGTGACTGTAAGATAAGGCACATAGAATTTCAAAAATGGCAATAAGATAGTTGTCAACATGTTAGAAGCAATCATACGGTGGACCCGCACCAACCATGAGAGACCACCTGCTTAAAAAACTTGAAAAACTAAATTAAAAAATACATGAGGAATGCAAAGAATGTGGTGAATGTTTTAATATTAGTTCTTCTCCAGATATGGGAAGTGAGAAAAATTTTTCAAAAAGACTGACATTTTTGTAAGAAATATTAAAAATATGTAAAGCTAGCAACCGACCTGGGAAGGTTTGTTTTGCTTTTGTTAGTAATGGATGAAAATGACACTATGAAGAGAAACTTGGAGAATAGCTCTGGATTTCATGTCAGAAGAGAAGGTTACCAGACTGTGAACTGGAATGGTGTGTTCAGCTGACTCCAGAGATGCTTGTTTCATACTCTTCTTGGAAAAAACTGGGTCCTAGAGAGGCTAAAAAGCTACATTAGCCAAAATTCACTGTGAAAGAAAGCTGCTTTAGTATTTAATTTCTGAACATTGATGACTTCTATCCTGTCTCTTCCTTTAGGATCTTGTTCTATGTTACAACTTAAGAATTCACAGGATATTTTGTTAAGAAAAGGTCATTTGTTTCATAGTAATTTATCATTTGTATCCCTTCTTAGACACAGTTTTTTATCAGTTGCACAGTTACTTATTATTTCATCCTCAGAAATCATGTAATAATAATAATAATAATAATGGAAGTACAACATGCAGTATCTTCTGGATATTTTTTTGCTTCTGTTCTATAAATGGTCAGGAGCAACTTTCTTTGGAAGTATTGCAGAAGGGTTGGTTACATAACATTTTAAATGACAATCACATTGCACGTTACACTTCTGAGAGACATTCATATGGTGGGTTGATGGTTCCTGTCCTCCTGCCTCTCTTCTGTTTTCTGGCTGTACCAGAGCTCCTGTTCCTGGCTCTGGGAGCCATAGGCACACGCTCGGAAATAAAATTCCTGCCAAAGACTTTTAACCACTGAATGAGCAACTCCAGGAGCACATCTTATAGAAACAGACCTCACTAAACCAATTATCACCAGGATCCTCACTGCCCTCTTCCTCTCTCCAACCCCCATTTGGCCTGGAAGAAGAGAGAATTATCAGAATAAGCTGCAAGGTCCACTTGAAACCACTCAGGCTGTTATGAACCTACAGGAGAGAAGGGAACACAGATAATGTGTGTCCTCAGTGGAGTAAATCCTGCCAGCTCAGCCATTTTCCTTCTGTATATATGGAATTAGCTTAGGTTTTTAAAGGTGCCACAACTCTGATGGTGTCTCATGAGGAAAAAGTCAAGTGCCAGGATAAATATATCAAGTATTCTATACAGAGGAATTAAATCTGCTCCACACAGAGCCTCAGTGTGATGAGTCAAGCAGTGCTGCCTATGTGGCGGCTCTGCTTTAGAAAAAAGAGACTAAGGGACTTGAGAAGAGATTACTATCAGCCAGTGAGCTGTGCCATCAGAAGTCAATCCGTAAAGAATCTGGGCTGGTAGAAATAAATGTCTACGATGCAGTCATGGGCTGGATTGATCTGTTGAATGGAGCTTATAAGTTATATCGCAGAAGGTTACTGCTATCAAAGATTTGCCATGCACCTTGGTTTTATATATAATTTTCAGAGATTTCTCCCACCTTCTTGAGGATTTTTTTTTACTGCTACTGAAGGGTAGGGCTATAGCAGCTAATGTTAGTCTCCCTATTGAAAAGGTGCCAGTTGTGTTCTCCATGTGAAAAGTGTGAACAATGTCTCCCCAAATGAGAGATGCAACACCTTGAAAATTGACTGGAGACCATTTGGAAAACAGAGGAAGAGCTGACTTTTGCAGTTAGCGAGCTTGATAGGCGAATTTCTGTCAGCAAAGTTTTATTTTCATTTGAACGGCAGGTAGACCAGAAAAGTGAATGGAGTAGTCTTTTGGACTGGTAAAGAAAAGAGCAGAGAGGTTTGGTGCAATGTCTTCTTGAGTGAGACCAAACCTCTGGGGAAAATAGGAAACACGTAATGAGCAGATGAGAGTGAGGCTTGTCAAGGGAAGGAGGAACTTACTGATCTTACTCTGGATGAGAACTTACTTCTGTTACCCTTACATGATTTCTTCTTTTGTCAGTAATAGTTGTCAAATGAAGTATGGGCTGCTTTGCATTAGTGGCAGGCAAGGTGTCTCCTTGGTGTTCCAGTTCATCAGCTGGGAGAGCAGTGCCCTATCATTTTCTCCCTGAATATCCTCCCACTACTGCTTTTTAAAAATGAAGACGCCCTCATCAAAAGAAACCCAGTGTCACCCTGCTAAGTTTATACCTGGAGTCCATTTCTCACAGAGATTCAAAGGATTGTATCCTTTGCAGCAAATTGTCACTAGTTTTGGATGTGGTGATGGCAGCTGAGGTGCACTCTGTACTGGTGTATAAAATGCACCACAGAGTAAAAAGAGTCACTAAAAATGGAATTTTGCTGGTACAGTCGTTCCTACACAAGGGCTTTCTGCTAGCTATGGCAATCAGTGAGTTTAGCTCTTTGAGCTCTTGCCCAGCACAGCTATCTGGCAGAGATGCACAGCACAGAGCTGACCCAAGGCTATTAATACTCCCCTGCAGGGAGCCGCGTGCCAGCCACGCACACACAGGCACACAGACGTGCGTGGGTGCCCATGTAAACAAAGCAGCTAGAGCTCGCTCAAGAGACAGACTCCTAGCACTGACAGTCATGCCAATTACTAGTTAGCTTTAAAGCCCCAGCCATCTTCCTTGAAAGCCTTTGCTTTCCAAGTTTGCTCCCATGGCCATCTGTCACAGCCTGTGTTTGGCAGCTTCAGGTTCTGCTGTGCGGCTCTGCGGATTGAGCACAGAGTTTTGTCTTTTTTATTGTTCTCTGAGTGGGTGGAAAGTTTCTATCACATGAGCCTTTTCTCTTAGGCTTTTTGTTAAAATGTGAACCTTAAATGCATATTTGAGCTGTTAATTTTTGCTATCTGCTCTCAGACCAGGATGGAACAGGTGGACTGGTATAAGTGCTGCATAGAGGAGAAATGAGCTCAAAGACCCTCTTAGAGCAGATGCAAATTGTACCAGCAATAATTGCTTTTCTTGGGATAGTTTCTCTTGTCTGGCTGAATGCATTAGTCCATACCACCAAATATGTGTTATTTGGTCTGTAAGAGACCTGTATGAATCAAAAACCTCATGCCCATTACTGGCATTACTATGCTGGCAGCGTGTGCATCTTAGCTCTACTTAATAGATTTATAGTATCTGTTACAGGGAGCTACGTTTTCTGTGGGAGTAGCTGTAAATTTTGTGTACTCATCACACATCATTTTTTAACTACCACTAAACCAGTTGTATTGATATTGGAAAGTTCATGGTAAATGGTGTCCATGCAGCTGCACCCTAAAATGAAAACCAATTCCATCTGGGTCAGGGTGGGAGTGAGAAAAATGAAACTCTGTGTTACTTGCAATATTTCTTTCTTCCATCTTTATTTTTCTTTCTATCTAGTTGATGTATTTTCCATATTGAGCTAGTCAGAGATTACAGTAATCTCGTTTCCTGTCACTTAGAAAAGCAGTTGGCGCATTAGATGAATAAATACAGCGTTAAATAAAAATCCCAAAATGAGAGCAGAGAAATTACTGGAGTGATTTTCGGATTGTCCTCTTAATAACAACAATTCATCCTCCATTTTTAATCCCAACCCCAGGGATGCACATTACTGCCTTTACCCTTTCATACCAGTCCTCTTTTCTGTGACTAATAGCATCATTTTTCGAAGTACCGCTTCTTGAATGTGTTTTTAAGAGTTTCCTGTAGTTAGGACCCAGAGTTTTGGATTTGAAATTGATGAAAATGCTACCAGTATTAGATCAATATTTCTTCAGGGGATGGAACCTGCTTTGCTCCAGTTAGAGACTGAAAAGAATGCTCAAGGGTCTCATATTAGTATTACACCAGCCAAAGTGCGAGTTGGTTCAGGTTAATTTCCCTGGTTCTAGTTCAGTGATGCTACCACCCTCCCTCCTTTCTACCTCTTTCAGTGCTGGTGCCTAGGATTCATGTTTGTAAAGAGAAAATACAATTTCTGGAGTGCATCAAGTTGAAAAAGTATATTTCTAAGCTTTTACTCAGATGCCTTCAGACTCCTATGAAATGCCTGACTGCGTGCACAGGACCTACTCCAAAGTAGTTCCAGGGCAGTACACTGAAAACTTAGATCAGCACAGGCAAATATCCTAAAACAGAACTGAAATACCAAGGTGAAGGATAAAGTCTGGCCTTTAGGTAAAAACAATAACCCTGTATTTGATGACATCCAGTATGTAATGGAATTGATCAATGAATGACAGTTCTGTTCTCAGGTGTTTTTTGTGTAATTAATTTTATTGACTTACCAGCATTTTCCAGCTTACAATACAGTTTCTTGTGTCATCTTGTTTCTAGCATGTTAAAGATTTGTAATGTTGATCCTATTTCCTGCAAGCTCTTCCTTTTTAGAGCCAGTTCATGGTGACCAAAACTGCTGATTTTTCTTAAGGCTTCCCCTCCAATTTGGCTTGCTCTTTACTTCCAAAAATTTTTTTCACTACATCATAAGATTTCCTTTTCCCCCCAAATGTACTACTATTTAAGACAGCTTTGAAGGCATAGATGGGAGATTTAGGAGATAAGAGGCTGTTCTTAAGCCATCTACTGCTGCATTCTACACAAGGTTGGATTCCTGGTGGAGTACAGATGTGGCCTCAAGATGAATACATTGATCCAGTCTTCTGGTAGCAGGCTTTGGAAAAGCATCTGGAAATAAATTTCATATCAGAAGAACCTGTGGCAAAATTGTGTCTCTGGTCAGAGTTCATGTACCTTTTAAAGTTTCTTGCTAATGTCCTTACAAGAATGACTTCTTTTTCAAATGGAGTGACGTCCAAAAAAGTTTATTTGAAGCCATGTCAGTGTTTCCCAAAGGCAGAGTACAGGCACTTTTCAGTGTTTCTAGGGCTGAACTGGCTCTCTGGTTAGAAGGCAGAAAAATGCAATTTTCTCAGACACATGAGAAGCAGGTGGTGCTTCTTCATTAATTGTCTCCATGGCAGACCTCCAACGAGTCCCACAGGAGAGTGCCTTGGAGGCAGTGGGGGGACCGTCCTTTGGGATCCTCCATGGTGGTGAGGTCACTCTGGAGCTACCCTGTTCATTTCTGCTCCAGTTGGCCCTTGGTATTGCCTTGTCACCACCAGGACAAGTGATAACGGATGGAGCTGATGACATTATTGTAAGGCAAATGATGATGATTAGTGTTGATCTTTTACTCAGGAGGGAGTGGGCAGAGAAACAGGCTGGAACTCGCATGAGCTTGCCTCAGTTTCTGTCCTGCTGCTGATGTGGACCAAAGTACTCTTCACTGCTTCTGGATCATCATGTTTGTAAAGCATTCATGTTTGTAAAGAGAAAGTACCATTTTTAGATCAAGTTACTTCTGGTCATGGTCAAAAATTAAAAAGTTTTAGTCAGATTGACTGTCATAAAATGGTTGTGAATCTACTATTCCGGATAGATTATCCCTTATTACCATTGTATTACAGCCAGAACTTTATTGTCAGAACAACAACAGAAGTAATCTTTGCACTGCACTAATGCATTCTGATTGACAAAGGATGAGGTAATCCATGTCCTGTGACAGCAGTTGGCATGTATTATGTAATGATAGATAGCAACTTCCATAGACTGCCATTAATTTCTGCATGAATCCTGTCTGTCTTTGATAAGCATGTGTAACTCCTAATAAATTATTTTGGAGCTGAGCATAAGCATCAAGGAGAAAGGACTTTTGTACATATGGGGGCTGGTGATAGCTGAAAATGAGAAGGCAAAACTGACAGATAATTGTAGATGAGAAGTAATTTTCAAGCAATAGACAGGGGTGATATTGTTTCCAGTTTAAAATTAGTTGCCACCTCTGCTGGCTGCAATGCGAGGTAAGTTCTGCTGTAAAATCTAAATCCTTTGATCATTTGTTATGTATAGGCTGTTGATAATGACATAGGAACCAGCATTGTGGAGCTCCCTCCACTTGCTCTTAAATGCCTTGCTCCCATTCCAGTGGGTGTTATCCACTCTTCATTTCCTGGGGAAGAAATGGCCCTCTGTGAGTTGTTTATCTGAATAGCACAGAAATAATTTTCTGCAAACATAACTATTACCATAACAGAACCCTTAAAAAAAATTACAGTGACACTCTGAGTTTTCTGAGATTAGTGTCTTCCTCTAAGGCCTCTATTTCCTCTGGTATTACTTCCAGTCCTGTTCACTGAAACTACAGTGCATGTCTGCCACAAATATCATGAATAATGCATATATTTTTCTGCTAGTTTCAGTGTGATACCAAAAAAAAAAAAAATCTAGAGCTGAAAAAAAGCAGACTGGCCAGTCATCTTCCTGCTAGTATGTGATTGACCCATATTTCATGTTATCTCATGTTTTAACCTGCCTGTTGTTACAATTGCAATTCTTGGTCCTTTACCCACATCCGTTAGAAGATCATGAGGTGCCACTTGAGTATTTTCTGATATTGAGATATGGGGAAACAGTACAGCTGTTTATATTTCTTTATTTCCTGTTTTTTTTAAATATCTTAGATGTTTCTATTTCTTAATCACATTTTTCTTCCAGTATGTACAGACATTTGCAGTTTCACCTTTATCACCATGTTATCAAGCAAAACTCTTCCTTATTTTTCGTAAATCATCCATAGAAAGAGCCCACCTTTTCCTCACTTCTTGCTGCTCAGTTTCCTAGAATTCAGTATGGGTCTGAGCTGTAATGGAAGAGAGGAGATGACCTAACATGGTACCTCTGCTTCCACTTATCAAATTACCTTGGATTTATTTTTCCTAACATGTCTTGGATCTTTTTCCCTGAGATGAATCACTTAATTGTTTTCCAAGATGATGCCCAGCTTGTTATTTTTCTCGTGCTTGTGCTCTCTTTCTGAAAATACCATTTATTTTCTCCTGAAGATTGTTTGTAAAGATAAACAGATTTAGCAAGGAAAAGATCACAAAGTTGGTGTTGTATAAGGCCAATTAAAAAAGGTTTAGAACTAAAAGGAAAAGTGATTTCTTTTTGTTGTTTGGTTTGTGGTTTGTTGGGGTTTTTCTCCTTTCTTTGTTTCAGTCTGTATCAGAAATCTTATAGTGGTTTAAGTTATTCTTGAATATAGGATTTTTGGTCATAATTTTTCCCATTCAGTCTGCAGTAGCATTCTTGCAGTTTAAATGCTCTTGTTCATTAGAGGAACAGTTTTCCTATGGAATAACAGAGTTAATCTGTTAAGAAATTACACCTTCATTTTATGTTCAGAACACTTGATTTGTATATACATTTGTATTTCTTGTACATTCAGATTAATTGTCCAATTATCTATGAGGCTGTATTCTGAATTCCTGAAAATCTGTCTTTTTATCAGTCTTTAGTAATGCCTCTAGTCTAATTAGTCTTTAGAATGCCTCTAGTAATTTCCCTTCACTCACTAAGAATGTCATTTTTCTTTGAAAAATCTAGTTTGTCCGGCAAGATCTTTATAAACATAAATATAATTTTAGCAACTACATATCACTAAGAGGCATTTCTATGTTAGATGTGAGTGAGTAGATATTATTGCATAATACATCTTAAAATCTATTTGAATTTTTAAATTGCTAGAGGATTCATGAATGTCGCTTTTTGGTTTCTTTCCAATATGAGTATCTCTCTCTATAAACAACCATTAGTTATTTCTGGATGCAAAAAGTATTTATCTACCTGATGATGTCCAAGATTTTTACTACAGTTTTGTATTTGAGATAGCATAATTTTTAAAACTGCTCTACACAGAGGTCGTGTCTATTAGTTAATGATTGTGGTGATTTGGGAGGGCAAGTGTGTTTCTAGACTGCATGTTTAGGTTTGCTCCCAGTACCAATTAAGTGAAACCTCATGTTCTCATACTTTGTGGAACCTCTGTGTGTGTCTGCAAGATTCCTTTCCTGTTAAATAGGTACAGTGTTTTGTCAGGTTCACAGCTCAAATCCTGTCAGCCTTTGCAAAGCACAGGTCTCAGCTCCCTGCAATAGTTCTAAGGGCAAAGGAGACTCAACAAGGTGAGGAAACATCTGCATATATTCAGCATATCGGCTTACCCAGTCCTGTGCTCAGTGGCATTTAAACCCCCCCTGTTTTGCCCCTCCATAACAGAACAGTTCTTGGTAATCAGTAGTATTTGTGGCTGTACTATAAATTGTATTGTGAAAGGGTGCCCAGTTTAATTTTGCAGCAGAAAATGGACTTGACATGAGCTTTGGTCCATAGGTAATAGGTTCTTGAAGGCTGAGAGTGTTACTTTCAGCAAAAAGCTAATCTGGTAAATTGGTACATTTAACAGTCATCTGGAAATGCACCCTTTTGTGTAATATGTAGTTGATTGTAACAATTATGGGTGCTATTTAATGGTGTCATCCTTAAACTTTCCAGTGTGATACTACCTAGAGAATTTGTTACTGATGAAATCATTATGGTGTTATAGAAATGAAATAGGTTGCTGCTGAAATTACTCTCAAAATCTAATTGTAACTTCACTGGAATTTTTCCCATGATGGATGTTAAGTATGTGTGTATTTCTTATTTTTACAGAAGCAGCAATTTTATTTGTATGCCTAATTTTATTCTGCTATCTACTGTGTGTATATTATGTTTTGGTTCTCATTTTCAGTAGTGGTCAAATACAACTTTAGTCCAATTTGCCTTTTATCTGATACTATTTTATTTTTATTTCCCCTGTCACATGAATGAATAAAGCAACATATTTCTTTTCTTGAGACTTCCTTCGGATTTCTCAAGTCAACACAATGAAGAGCTCTATTTTATCAATACCTGAAATGATGCAAGTCATCTCAGGTTCCTTGTGAGGGCTTCCTTGGAAAGAAAAACATGCTTTATAGTTTCTTGCCTGCAAATCAATTCAGATTCCTTTTTTTTTTTTTCTTTTTAATCAAATCTCTTGTTGTATCCAAAATTTGCTTTATAGGCTCGTCTTTGTTTCAGAGAGTGTCTGATTTAAAAACAAAACAAAGAAGAGAAATCTTCTTACTTGTTTGTAGTCCAAGAGGAACAGATGAAATCCTTGATCACAGAGGGAGATTTCAGTGACTGCGGAAGTTCCCAAGAACAGTAACCCTGCTTCCATGACACCCTCTTAGGTTATCTTTGTATTGTTCTAGCTCTTACTCAAAGATTGGTATTTCACTGCCTTCAGAGCAACAGCCTTACAGTCATCAGGAGTTGTGCCATTCTTTCTTTCTGCTCTTGATCTTACAATATAGATTGATCCTGTAAGAGAGAAAAAATGCCCATGTCTGTTCATCAGATCCTGTCCCTGTAGTCACAAAGCCGGGGCACAGACTGGGTAGATGGCCACCAGCCACCACTTTTGTCACCAGCCATAGAATCCACTTGACTGCTCAAAGAAAAGTGGTGCAGAAGTAGCTTTTATTTACCATGCTCATGTTTCTTGCATTTCGCCCCTCTTCCCTAAAGCAGCAGACCGACTGAAAGATACCTAATTTGGTAATTATTGTTGCAAATTTTCCATCAGAAAACTGGAAATTCATGAATCCGTGTTTCTAAAAATGTACAAGATATGCTACATCTGTACAAAATGTAATAATGTGTATTAGAACTCTGTGCTCTCATTGTTCTTAGAAGTAGGCTGCCCTCTCTCCTAAACAAAGAAAGCTTTGCAGAGTAAGGAGGGAGATATTGTCATGGTTTGGATAGCCCCATGGATTTCTATTATTTTGCTTAACAATTGCTTCCAAAGATTCTCTGATACCCAAATCTATTGGTTAGAAGCCAGTATTTCCTAACACCATCGTGGTTATGTCCTACCATTGTGAAAATTGCCATGGGACTGTTACCTTTCACCCAGGTGGGCCCCACTGATGGGCAGCAGTGACCTTGCTCTGGTGTCTCATCTGAATGCAGGCAGCTCGAGCTGTGCAGAGACATCCCCCAAACCTCTGCTGCAGTGTCAGCATTGGACACGAGCCCATGTCTCAGTCAGAGATGTGAATCCCTGACCTTCCAGTGGAGAGGCAATAGTGCTGCCAGCTGTGTTATGCTGACAGGCAAAGGACTTGTTTTTGAGATCCAAAAGTGAAGAAATTGAGCTAAACACAGCACAGACTTCTAACTGTTGAAAAAAATGTAGCAGTAAACCCTAGGCAATCTTACCTTCAATTTCTAAATTATTTTTTTTCCAGGTTGCTGGGAATAATTTGCTTCATTAATGCAGTTCTGCAGCATGAGCTATTTAAATTTTATCCCAGAATGAGTTCTTTTAGCTGAATAAAAGCCTTTTGAAAAACCTGATTTATGTCACAGTCACAGATTTAAATAGAGCAATTCTGGTTCAGTGGCAAAGCGTTGGGGTCAAGGTCCGTGGTCCGCGTTTTCTAAGTGCTGTGCATGGATTTGCATGCACAGAGCTTACATTAGCACTAACACAATTTGTGCATGTGGCCCCTGTGCAGTAGTTTAGGAATGTAGCCCTCAATAGAGAAGATATTTACAGCACTGGAGCTCATGTTGGGAAATATGAACAGCTGTGCTCCAAACAGAAAACACGCATCTGAAGTAAGACAAGCATACTGAAAATTATGTCCTGGCAGTTAACGTTTTTATTTATACACACTGCTAGGCAAAACTGAAAGGAAATATCATTCTTTCAGGATTCATATGTTTTGCCGAGCTAATAGGAGTAAACACGTGTCATCAGAAAAGATTTTTGCTGGTTATATTTTTTTTTGCTGCAGTTCCTCTAGTGGTGGTACAAAATAAATATAATTAATAAGTAAAAGCTATGTCACTTGCTAATTATATTTTACTACCGGTGAGATGGCGTCTTTATACTTTTGAATACTCAGTTGAAATCATTCCTCTAGAACATATATTTGCATAGATTTTTAGATTTAAATATTTTGAATTTTCAATTCTAATATCTCAGCACCTGCTGTGCACGAAAGTGAGCACCTGAGAAAGGCATTATCCATCATGCTGTTATAGGAACTTTGTATTCACTTGCATAGTGTCTAGCGCTGACTGGTAGCTAAATCCACGTCAAGATAAGAGGACTTTGCAAAAAGAAATTTTAATTAATTTTAAATTTGACTGGTGGAGTGCATGCCAATACCTCAGATTTCCCCTGCTGTGCTTCCCTGGAGTTGATCTGCATGTCTGTTGCCCAGTCCCTGCAGGGTGACACCTGGAGGGCTGAAGGCCTAATTCCACTGATCTCTATGTTCAGGGAGCAAATAGGGCTCTTGGAGGATGCATGGTAATTCTCTAACTAAATGAACCATGCTGAATATTTCACCTTCACAGAGTTGTATGTGGAGAGGTTTGAGGTGAGGAGGCTTTTTTTCAATAACACCAACAAAGCAGTGCAGTTCTGTTTTGCAGATTGGTGAAGTGAGACCTTGAGGTTGCCATTTCTCTGAGACATAAAGCAGGTCAGGAGCAGGCCAGACCACAGCTCAGGCTTCCTGACTCCAAAGCTCCAGATTTTTATTTTGCCGTGCTTCTGGGGTGGCGGGCTTGTATGTCCAGGGAGTAATTTGTATTGCCAAAAGGAAACCTGGTGGGTAAAAGACACAAAAAGTTCAAAACGTATTCTTGATAAATACCACTTACTTAGTTTGCATAATGAATTTTGGAACGTGGCTATTTGTTAGATGCAAAATTTTGGATGTTTCTTTAATATGAATATTTTATTTCTTAATGACATATTAGTTGGTCGGGGGAAATATTTTCACTAGAGCTGGCCGGAAAAATATTTTCGCAATAACAATCATGACATTATCATTAAAAAGGAAAAACAGTGTGGCTACTGAAGTAGAGAGTGGTGGTCTGCTGCTGCTGTTACTGCTGTGTTAGTTCAACTGACTGAAATCTGTGTGGAGGATAGGCAGGTTCTGGTCCTGCCATGGACAAACACAGTGTGAAATCTGTGACCAGATTTCTTGGCTTTTTTTATATGCTTATGTACCTTTGAGGCTGACACAATACTATTAGGGTTGCAAAGTCAAGGTTCAGGAACTGGGGAATGCCATAAATAAAATCACCTGTCCTCTTTTGATTCAGAATTCTTTGATGTGTTCACGGCTGTGCGGAGTGGGACAAGTTCAGCCTCATTCATTGTCCAGATTTTACCATTTCTGGTGCTGGGTGGAAATGTATAAAGAAGTTGCTAGGACTACTGCCTCATTTGCTGAAGAAATGAAAAGGTGTGAAGGAGTTGGGACACTACGGGAATGGAAGGCAAGGCTGTCACAGTCAAGCATTAAGGCTAGCTGCTAGATTCTATTCTTGCTTCTGTTACAGAATTTCCATGTGATTCCAATCTAATCAAGCCATGTTTTTACTAACTGTGTGTGTTTTCTTTCTGAATGCTTAGTTTGAGACCCTTGGGTCTGATTTATGCAGCACAGAGATAGCTCAAGGAAAATTATTTGAACTTATAAATTACAAAAGAATTCTAATTGCTCCAGGTTCTGTGAGTGTATTCTTTTTAATTTAAATTATAAATTTCACTTGAATTTCTCAGACCTCTTCTGTTGAAGAGGGCTAACACAATCTTTTCCTATCTCTCTTTAGAATGGTATTTGAGAAGGGAGGAGCTACAGTAAGTACTGAATGACAGCCCAGGCAGAAATTAATAAGTCTCAGAGCAGGATGTGAATAATGCTCAATAAATGAGGCATGGGGACACATTGACTAATAACAAGAAAACAAAGGCATTGAATAGCTGCTCATTATGTCAGTCAGTGCAGGCAGGGGTCCAGTGGAAAAAATAGTAGGTGGTCGGGTAATTAAAGATAGTATCATAATGCGTGCACACAAGGTTGCCCAATTAGGGCTGCACAGCAGCTCTAATTCTGACACTTCCCTAAATTTTCAGTGCTTGATTTTACACATTTAATGTTCCCTAGCATATTTTTGGTGTATTTACATATATACGCTCCCCCATTGCCTCCTTCATTGCCAAAATGTTAATTAGGTAGAACTACTGAGAAATGCAGTTGGATAAACAGGGCTTTGCAATGAACCTTGGATATCATGCTGCAGAGCAGGAAACCTCAGGCTGCCAGAGCTTTGAAGGGTTTACATCAGTGGTAATGAATTTGTTTTCTTTTGCTTAATCATTTTAAAGAAGTTAGTTGTGTTTTCAGTGCGGTCTGTTTTCTTACTCACTATGTTACTTTTTTTCTAGGCCTTCATGGCTGATGATGGTCTGGATGAAGCAAGTTTTAATGAGACTTGTGTTCATAAGACTCTTTTCCCTTGGGTGTGAGTAGTCTTTAGCTATGGCCCTCATTTAAAATTTTATTTCATCTACTTCTTTTGGAAAATGGAAATCTGCAGCCTGGATACTTTGGTTCTCATGTGCAGCTTTCTACTTGGCATTACCTGCCTGTGTGATGTGGAACTTTTCAGAATATCACAGAAGATCAATAAACAGAGAAGTGGAAAAATTTAGAGACTGGGAAAGGAGAATGAGGAACAGGATAGTAAATAAGCTTTACTGAGACCTTTTGTCTTGTGCATGCAAATAAATTATTTCAGTGCTTCAGTGATGCTGCTCTCCTGAGCTGTTCTACCACAATTGCACTGTAAATGCTCTACCTGAAGTAGGACTCCAATATTCTGAAATATGAGTATGAATATGGCCAAGGCTCGAGCAAGGGCCGTGTTCCCTGTGCTTCCTGGCTGAGGGGAGATCCCTGGATGTCTCAGTTGCTGTTGTCAGACACCAGGTCCCCTTTACCCACCTGACAGAGCAGAAGGGCAAAAGGGGGGATATGGGGTGAGTGAGAGCCACCTTTGCCAGCATCCATTCCTGGAGGCACCTCCTTTGCACCAGTACCTGTCCACCTGCATGGGCTGTCCCTAAGAGCTTGCAGAGTTAAAGCAGTCTCATTTCCTGGTAAAACTACATTCTTACATTCCTACTCGTGCTAAATCTGTCTTCATACCAAAGGGACTGCTGGTGTTGTTGGGTAATCTTCAGCATTAGTAATAGCATCAAAACACAACCCCAGGTGATAGATTCAGGATTAGAAAGCCTGAAAAGCTGAGCCTTTTTTTCACCTTGCCCTGTCTAGATACTCATAACTCAGTTTCTTTCCCTTTTCTAAGATTTTACCTGAAATAAAAACGTGTCATTATGGTGACAAGAAGTCATGAATGAAGCTGTCTACATTATGTGTCAAGCCATGCAGACATCATCTCTAAAGCACTGTTTGTATTTTTTTGCAGAACCAACCAACTCTTGAACTTAAGAGTCACGTGGACTACAATTAAACATTGATTCACAGGAATGAAGGGATTTTTTTTTTTCTCCTTTAAGGAAATGGGTTTTAGTCGAGTAATGGAACAAAAGCAGCATAGTATAACTTTAGTTTTATGTCAGAAAATAAGATTCAAGTGACCTTTTACTTGCACCTAGAACTTAATATTTATCTTAGTTTTCCATTCATGTTGTCTTTAGTTATATCTTTCTCTTTTGGTTGTTTAGCATTCAGGAATTCTAGCCTTCCATAAAATATCTAAAGCTGTAGTGAAAATACATGGCTAACTCTGAAATTATATTTACTCTTTTATTGAACTTCTCATAGCAATTTTACCAGACTTTTACCAAGCTTTCTATTCTTATAAAACTCTTTCTTTTAGAAACTGTATGGAAGTAATTTGGCAATGAATTACATTATAGCAGAGCCTCATACTGTGAAGCCTTTTGGAATATTTTGTTGAGACTTAGGTTGATACAGGCTCTGACAGTCATAGCATTTATGTAAACTACAGAAGTTCTTCAGAACCATTGTTTGTGCTCCATGGCTGAATGTTGTGACCCTTTTTTTCTAGTTAAGGATTTGTAGAGTCACTTTTTCCTGTCACTCCCTGTCCCTGTGAATTAAAAATGAGAAATACAGAGAGCACAGATAGTCAGATCATAACAAACAAGGATGATGGGTCAAGCCCAGTTATCCAGAACTTACAGTATCATCTGCTGCTACGTTTAGGATTCTTCAAGAAGCTGGTCTTGTAGAGTCCAAATGCTTCCACCTTACATTGTTTAAAACTTGCTGTCTCAGATGGACTAGCAGCATTTAACTGCTTAGACAGACAGAATTGACCTCTGTGAGATCTTTATTTCTCTCTGATACTTGTTTAACAAAACACATCAGCTCATGCTTAGCCCCAGATATATTTAACAGGGGCCTCATCCCAAACCAGATAAAACCACTAATTTTTCATGTATTTTGGAATAGATCCCAAAGCATTTTAGCACATGCTAAATTCTATATTGGCTGAATTACCTCCAATTTGTAATAGATAAAAATTTTAAAGGGAAATAGTCAATGCATGTACACTGAAGGCAATGAAGCTAGGAGACATTTATACTAGATGAGTATTGCCTGAATTCTCTTTCATTCCTTTTTTTCTTTTTCTTTTTTTTTTTTTTTAACAATTTGCTTCTATCACAAACCCCCATGATTTTGGTTGATTTCCTGCTGTATTTTTCATCCACAGTAAGCTTCCTTCTTGCAAATAGCAGCTCAGGTTGCTCACTAAAGTATTTGTTACATGGTTCTGCTCTGTGATAGTTTCAGAAAGTGACACCAATTGAAAATACGCTGTACAGGTGGCTTTAGTGTATAATTTATTGTAACCTTCAAATCCTTTCCTTGTTCTGGGTATTGTACTGTTCATTCCTTCTTTTTATGATTTAGTCTATGTGATTTTTACTACCATTCCATCTCAGAAGCTTGCACTTCACCATACCATTTTTTCTGAACCTCTTAGAAAACATGGGCTTAATCTTTCAAAATGAACCTGGATATGTGTGATATTTACAAATTTTGATTCCTTGGTTAGTTTCCTGGAACATGGGCTGATACCTATACATAATTTAAAAAAAAACCCAAACAGCCAGCAAAACCAAACCAGAGCAACCAAACAGAGTAACAGAAGTCAATCCGTATGAACTGCTGTCTCTCAGTCTTCCTTGTTTTGGTGCAATTTGGTGTAATAATCTACACTGTGGATACAGAGATGGTTGAGTTTTGGCAGTATAATACTTTGCCAGTCTTGCATAGTGATTGCATAGAGCTTGCTGATATTTTGTCCCAAAACTGTGATTTCAGCTCTCTGTAGTCTCGCATTTAAAAGCAGCCAGTTGAGATCAGCTCCTGTGGACCTGAATCTTTCTCTTCAGCTCTCTGTACAGATACAGCTTATTATGCAAACAATAAAAAGCAATAAAATACATTTAGCAGAGATGAAAATATGTAGTGAAGACTTCTAAAAAAATAATCTACATGCTATTTGCATATCAAGATATTTATTGTCTATAATTGACAGAAAATACATGTTAGGCTGGAAATTATTCCATTAGGTGTAAGAAAGGCCCACTGGCTCGCATGGAAGGTTGCAAGTTCATTTCTTTCTCCTTGGCAGAAAATTTTTACTATCCATTTCTATTTTTATGTTTTACTTATGTTAGATGCCTTGATATATTTTCTTTGTAATGGCAAAAAATGGTATAAAAAAAGCTCAAGTGGTTCTAGTAGGTACACATATGGCACTACACATTCTCTACAGTAAAACCTTGATATGTTCCTTTTATAGACATCCTTGTTTCCTTGTCTATGGAAAGATTTATAACCAGCTCTGTTTTCTGTCTTTTTCAATGCCATGCTTTCCCACTTTAGAAATCAATCTGTTAGATGAAGCAGTATCAAATCAGTTTTTGAGATCCAGAAAAAAATATGTCTAGCCTTACACCTTATTCTTTGCTGAACAGAAAGAGGGGTTTTTTTACACATGGTCTTCCTCTTTAAAAAAAAATACCCAAACAAAAACTCTAATGAATGATCTTTCCTGTGAGCGCAGCTCAGCTGGGGTTGATTGTTGTATTTTCCTCTAGGTTTGGAGGCTATGGAGATCATCTAGTCCCACTTTCATCACCAAAGCAGAGTCAGCTAGAGCAGATTGCTCAAGGCTCTCTAGTTGTGCCTGAATGCCTCCATGGATGGTGACTTCCCAGCATCTTTGGGCAACCTATTCCAGTGCTCAGCCACCCTCACAACAGAAGTTTTTTGTATATCTGACTGCAATTTCCTGTATTTTTGTGCACATTGTATCTTGTCCTTTCACTGGGTATCACTGAGGAGAGTTTGCTTTCACCTTAACTCTCACCCACCACAGTCAGGTATTTATACCAGATCTCTGGACAGGACAAAGTCTTTCTCTTGGTGTTTAAAGCTGTCAATTCAGACTTGCTCCCCTGAGCCAGGATCCACAAGGTAAATATTGCTATATGTTGCTAACTTTCTTTGAGACTTAGGCCCCTTATGGGCTCTGCCATCCTTGCCTACCTTCTGCCTTATTAAATTCTATTCCCATTCCTGCCTCCCTGCATCTGTCTGTGGATTCTCCCCATAGGAGAGAGCAAATGTTGCATAGCACAAAATTGCATAAAAAATGAACATTGCCTCGAACTGCAATATTTTGGGATCTAGTGAACATAAGCAATAGCTCACTCCAGGGATAATACTGCTGATTGTGAGAGGCCTATTCAGAAGGGAGTGCTATTCAGAAGGTGGCACTATAAGGCTTAGGGTCCAAGGGAGTGTGAGTTACATGGCATTTGTTATGCATTTGCTCCAAGACTAGAAAAGTTTAAATTTCTTTGAGAAATAACTTGGTATCAGAAGTAACCCTGATGGCCAGTTTGGAAATGGACATGGTTGCCAAAGTTCAGACTCCAAAATTTGAAAATGCACCCACAGACAGATCTTTTCCACTTTGTGCTGTTTATTGCTGCTTCATGGGGATTGTTTCATTACCCTCCTAATTACCCCTCATCTGTACTTTCACATAGCCCTTTAACAATATCCCCTATTTATGACAAAGATGTTTTTAAAAAATCCATCTTGGTTTGAATTATTATTTTTCATGTATCATGCTTTTGGGGAACAGAATTGATATTTTTGTGCTCAGCAAAAAGGACAAAAGTGAAGAGTACAGTTATATAGCAGAAGCATTATCTCCCTTCAGCACAGCACTTTTTCAGCAGAAACTTGTGCAGTCTCTTACCATCCTTGGTTCAGATCTCTCTGTAGTGGTTTACAATTCACAGTGCAGGTTTCTTATTTCTGCCACTGGCATAAATGACTTACCCAGAACTTCAGGTTTGTATTAGTGTTAAAGGAGAATGAAGTCCTCTATTCCTTTTCCTATGTCTGTATTATCAGACTCATGCAAACTTGGGGGTGGGTTTTGGACTTTTTTTTTTTTTTTTTTTTTTAACTTATCAGTGTTAGAGATTCTGGTCATATGAATAATGCTGCTGAAGAAATAAGTAAATAAATAAAACAGTGGCGTAAAGGTTGCATCTTAGAGAAAACCTCAATGTCATTGTGCAGAATAGAGTGACCTTGTTGTGCTATTAGATTTAATGTTTACAAGTGT
Organism: Corvus kubaryi; assembly: GCF_017639235.1. Classification (NCBI taxonomy): domain Eukaryota; kingdom Metazoa; phylum Chordata; class Aves; order Passeriformes; family Corvidae; genus Corvus; species Corvus kubaryi. Next base: position 15,120,418 of record NW_024581108.1, on the reverse strand, counting down.
AAAGTCAAAGATAGCACAGAAAAGATAGTGCACAGAAAAGATAGCACACAGAAAAATTGAGAATCTGATTCTCACATCCCAATGCCAATAACTGAATAGTCACAACCCAATAATTGAAGCACATCAGCATTTACAGTCTGTCTTTCTGAAGCCTGCAGTTATTTTGCCTTATAACCTTTTCTTCCCGTTGTAGCTGAGCCCTCGCTATGTAGCCGTGTGCGTATGGTTCTGTTTCCAGTGAGCTCTGTGTGAGTGCAGTATTTGCTTCCCATACAGGAGCTGTTGTAAGCACACTGATCTCTCTCAGAGGGAGTCATTCAGCACTTTAACTGATTTACAAATGTTGAGGCCAGCCTGGAGTTCTCTGGACAAGTTCATCTGTAGTGATGGATGTGGAAATCTGCTGCAGCAGGATCTCTACATGTGCATTTCCACTAGTGATGGGTTTTGTTTGATGGTACACTGAAAGTCATGAATCACAAGACCTCTGTGATGCAGGGGGGCATCAGGGATTCCGCACAGCACACCCATGTTTTATCAAGGGTTATTGCCTGTGGAACCCCGTATCTGTTTTTACAAGTGATACAGTTACTTGGTTAGCCTGTAAACTTGCAAAAGCTTGGCACCAAGCAGCACATGAAATGCAAATTTAGCCTGTGGGTTTTCCCTAGGCCAGTAGGCTCATTCACCTAGCAATGGCCTTAAAACATCCATAAGTGCTTTTCTATTGTCTACATTATCAAAGGTAGTAGCCACAAAATAGCATTTCTTTACCACAGGACATGCGGGCTGCCTCTGCAGGAAACAAACGTGTGTTTGCCTTCACAGGAGAATTCTGCCAAGGAGCTTCAGAGCACAGCAGGCTTACGCTCTGTAGTCAGAAACTTTCTGCAGAAGGTTCCTCCAGGGCTTCATTGCCCTTGAGTAATTTGTGACATCTGATTCATTTTCCACTGGCAGCTATATATGAAGATGATGCTAACAATATGGCAAAGACTTTGGAAAAGTGTCAGTGAAGAGCTGATCAGAAACATGTGATCAGAAACATGTGAAAATGCACACCCTCAGACCGACTTTAAAAACATTTATTTTTCTCATATAGAAATTCTTATTCTTTAAATACGCATTCAACACCACAGTCAGTGCAGATATATCACTATTCCAGACTGTGATATGTGCATCAGGCAGCTTTTTAAAAAGTAACTCATACAAAATATTATTTATTTAAGCAACCTTGAAAGCAGGGTCTAATTGCTTATCATTTGACAGAACTTACAATAGAAAAGAATTTGACATCCTTACTCACGAGTGGTACTTTATTCCACAATTACTTCTGTTCTTTGTACTGAAAACAAAAAAGTATGGCAAGTCTAGACCTATCATAAACCAAGAAGAAATACAGCTTTTACACAAAGACAGCTTCATATCTACTGTTGTCAAGAAACAGGGGTTTGCTACCAATGCTTCAGGTAACATTTGAATAGATTTACAGGAAAGAAAGGTTGATTTCAATTTTTCTATTGCATTTAAGCAGGATTTCAGCATAAATCATAAAAGGTGATGGGCTAGTGAATATTTGTATTTCAGTTTCATTTTGCTGTAGCTTGAACTTGAAAATCAGAAGCACATAAAACAACTGTTAATAATTAGAAAAATATTCTTGACTTTCTAAAATGTTGGAAGCTGTTACCTTTGCTGCTGCTGCTGCTTTATGGATAACCTGATCTGTTCTCATTTTACTGATTTCTCTGTCTGGGGATTAAGGTTTGTCAAATTGCAGGTTGCTTTACTAGAACTTGAGTTCCATCAATACACACACACCTGCCCTGGTACCTTTTTGCTAAAGGATACCTGGATAGCTACTTTTCCATGTAGTGCAGACCACAGTGCTGAGCTAGAGACTGTAGCACAGAGCATCATCTTCTTTCTTCAGTGTCACCCAAGAAGGCTAAGTTGTGAAGTGCTGTGTGCACATCAACCTACTAAAATTCACAGAATCACAGAAAATAGGATAAGAAAGGACTTCCAGAGTCAGCAAGTTTGTAATTGTGCCCCTGGCAAGATTGTTTATAACTGTTTACATGTAGAAAGCTGCTTAAAGTCTAACCCAAATCTAGCTACCATCCTGCTAATGTAGAACAGACATGAAGAATCCTTTGCAGCATATTTTACATATTTGGAAACATTTATCACATCTCCTCCATTTTCTCTTCCCTTCTCTTGTCTGCACTAACCTAGTTCTTCCATTGCTGGTTAATTTTTCTAGGGCATGGATTATTCTTTTTGCTTTTTCTAGCCTTTCAGCAGCAGATCCAAATCTGTGCTGAAGTTGAATGCCCAGACTGAATTTACTATCAGTGCTGCTGAATAGAGTGAAAAGATAATTTCAAACCCCTTTATGTATGTCTCAGGATTATGTTTGCTTTTTTAGTTACTAAAACCTGTATTGATGATTTTGCTGCCACTGAGCACAGGTTTGTGACTTGTAGCTCTGGAGGTGACTGCCATTGTCACTGAAGGCTGCCCCACTTTAGAAAGTTAAAGCATCAATTAAATTAGCTAAACATTTATATTGCTGACATCTGGCCAGCAGAATGGATGTATCTTTGTTGGAATAGAAATCCATAGAAATCAAAGGTCATGCTCAGAATTAGATTATAGCATCATAATCTCATTACTTGAATTGGGAGGGGGATGTTGGGATTAAAAAGAGAGAGAAATGGAATGCAGTATACACCAAAACTGGTTATTTGTTACAGAGCAAAAGCAAATGGAAGAAATTAGAGGAGACATGCCCGATTTGAACTTCAAAACAGTGAAAATATCATTTCATTTCTATTTTTATTTCAAAACACATCCGAAAAAAGGAATCATGTAGATGGAGACAAAAAGAGACTTCTAAGTGCTTTTCTTTTCAGAATTTTTCCTAGTGAGAGATGGATGGCAGGGGATTTTATGCCCCAAACAGCACTTATAAGTGCTTTTGCTTTTTTAATACCATCCTTAGACTGAGTAAGGAAGAAGAAGAAGAAGAAGACAAGGTGCCCTGACACATCACTTCTAGGTGATTTCTCTCCCAAAAGTATTCAAAAGACCAATAGAAGATTTTTTTCCTGTTGGATATTTATTTTGTTCTGTGACTTGGGAGAAATGAAGTGGGAGGATGAAGGGAGAGAGCTCTTGCTTGTGGAGCAGTATTAAATACCTGACTGTAGCTTTAGTTGTGAGGGTGATTGGAGGGATAACCATCTCTATTTGGCATGGCATGCTACAGAATTTTATTGTTATGTCTTATATATTTCTCACTGTGGGTCTCCTGTTCCAAAGTATGTAGCGAAGCCTAGTCAGGGAGCAAATCCCAAGTCAAATTTTCTCATGCATAAAGAAAGACAGTTTGGAAGGCAGGAGTCATTAGAGGGAAAGGATTTTTCATTTTAGTTATGAAACTTAATTTCTTTTCACTGTCTTCCCTCCTTTGCATCTTTAAAATATTGATAGAGGTTATAATTTCTGACAGTGATGTCGATTGTGGCATGTAAGTAGGATCTGACATCTGAAACTGATAGTATAATATCGTGATGGGGCCTATCGCATAGAGACAAGATTGGAAGGTGCAGCTGAGAGAGTGTATTATGGGTATAAATGAGAATCTTGAGTCTTAACAGGCCTGAAAGTAGAGAAAGTTCATATCTGCATGCAAGTTTCACAGTTCTCATGCAAGTTCTGAATTTTAACTATGTTATTTCTAGTGCAAGGACTGAGCAGCACTGTGTGATCATAGGGACATGGATAAGAAGGAAACCCTTCCTCAGCAATATAGCAGAGTACCAAGCACGCACATGGGTTTTAATCCTGCCAGAAGATGGTTCTGTCTCCTGTTGCTTCATGGCAGATCCTGCCTTTCCTATTTTGGAGTGTTTTCCATCTCTGGCATTGGTGATGACTCCCATCAGACACCTGTGGTCTCACTGCTGATTACTGATTGATCATACATGCAAGGCAGAGAAACAGCCTTACAAACCTTTGATCAGTGTCCTTAAGTAGAGTATGTTTTATGCATTAAATTTGACTCAAGGATTTTAGAACCATGGACTGCTTTCTCTTTAACTAAAGTTTCAGAGTATTTGAAAACTGAGGAAATTTTTTTGTGCATGTCTATACTTTGTCAGTTTGGGGTTTTTTCATACACCTTGTTTCAAAAACAGTTGTTCTGACTTTTTCTTGAAGTTTTTCCAGCTGCTGATAGTGTTCAAAATAGCTCTGTGCTGTGTGGGATCAAAACAGTTTTGGCATTAAAATAAAGCACAGCATTTACTGTTTTGTTTCAACAATAAAATGGGAAACAAATGAATAATTCTGGAAAAAATAATTATATTATTGGATAGGCAGTACTCTGGCATTAATTTGTGAGGTGTATTGGTTATCTCCACAGTTAATTACATTTTGGTTCGAAATGCGTGGATGCGGAAGTAAACAGCAATGTGTTTAATAGTCACTGTGTCTGGGTCACCCCAAATAGCCTTTAATCCCCCTACATCAAATGGTTTGTGGGTAGAAGAGTGTCTTGGGAATATCAAGGCAAGATAACAGCCATGCTTTTCCCATTTAACTTGTTAATCAACAGGTAAGAAGAAGAAATGTCTTGTGTCTGGTCAGCTATTCATGAGCAGCAGCCAGGTGCTTTGCCCTTTTTAAATGTACTCTGAAGAGGAATGAAGCTATGCTCCTTGTTTTGCCCATTAGATAGCATTATCTCTATGGAATGCCAGTTCATATCTCCTTATGCCATATGTGGTTCTCACATATGGGATTTTAATAACCTTCATGCTGTGCTATGAATTCGTAAACAGGGCTTATAGAGGAAAAGCAACACAGGACTTTATTTTTTAATTATTGCTCTTTTGAAAAACAGGGTCTGCAGGATTTTTTCAAGGGTCTTGTGACAGAGTCAGCAATTGTTTTGCTGCTGCAGTGAAGTTATTCCAAGAGGAGGGGATAAATACAGTATTTACCTATGATACACTTTTTTAGAGTTGATTTTCAGTATCCTGTATTCCATAGCCTCTATAATTCTGCTGTTTTGTGGTTGGAATTTTGAAGCTCTGATTGTATGGGAGTTTTCCCCATTTTTCTGGAATGTTGTGTGCATTGGATTTCTTAGAACATACCTCTCCTCCTTGTCCCTCCCCTTTGTCTCAGCCTGTGAAGCCACAGTTTACTGCTCAGTGGACACTAGCACATAGCAGCAGTCTTGATTTCTGTTCTGAAAAAGACCTATTCATTCTGGGTCAGTGGGGTTTTTTCTTTCTTTTTACCCCCTTCTCCCCGGAGTCCATTTGGGCCACCACTTCTGTGTCTCAGCCATGCTCCAGTACTGGTGAAGAAGACACTGCAGTTAGTAGAGCTGAAAGGAGTAACAAAAACTCCCAGCATTGGTCTCCAGGTATGGCGTGGTATTTATCACCCTGTATCACTGCTAACAGCCTTAAAAAGAAGACCTATGAGGAGGACTCAACTAAACTTCACTTTCTCTACAAATATCCTACAAAGCAATGAGCCTAAACTGTTGGATACAGCCATTTAGCAGTTCTGGTGCTGGTTCACACATGCCAGGAGGGAAATTGCACTGTGTTGCCTGCCCATGCCCTGTGCCACAACCAGCACTGGAATGAACCTGTGCTTACGATCTCAGGCCATTCTGGATTCCAGTCTTGTAGCTGTGCCTAATAATATTTAATCTGAAATAAGATTTATTAGGTGTAGGTTCTGTGCGGGATTCTCATAGGACATGCAGATGAAATCTTTAGCCCCTTTTCATTTTAGGAATGTTTCTCTCTCCTGCTGTATTTTGTATGATTGTGTGTGTAACAGGCAGTAAAAAGAACCAAGAACAGACAAGAAAAAAAGAAAATAATTTTTCACTATTTATTCAATTTTCAATATTTTGTTGTTGTTTTGAGTTCTTTTATCTTTGGGGGGTTCCCCACCATATGGAATAGTCCTTGCTATTAAAAATATGTGCTGTCTTTCATTAAAATTCATTGGACTTCTCCGTGGTTCTCAAAGTGATAGAATTACTGAAAAAAATACGTTGGAGATAACCTCTGGAGACCATCTTGTCCAATATCACCTATAAACAGGACTAACATCAAGGTTAGGTCATGTCTGTGCCTCTTCAAGCTTTGAAAATCTCTAGGAACAGAGACTCTAGAATCCTTTGGGCACCTGTTCCAAAGTTTAATTACCCTCTGTCGCAAAAGTGCGTTCCTTGAAAAAAAGGATTCTTTTTTAATGGAGTATATATAGTCCATCAGGTTTTTTTCCTCAGCTCATCTGCCTTGGTCATTTTTAGCCATGAGAACACTGTGAATATCTGACATCATGTATGATGGGGTAGCTGAGCACAGACACACACAAACTTCTTCATGCTGCATCTATAATTCTTCAGTCGTATGACTCACAGAGAGGGGATGCCAAAACTTGCACATTTGCTTTGCAAATATTTTCTTAGAATTAAATTAATACGTAATCTAAACCCTCCATCTCTCTCTCTTGCTCCTTTTGGTGTTGTTAGTACATATGTACATGTATGCACTTTTTTTAAAGTCACTAAGCAGATGAGAACATAGAATTAACGTGAGTGTGGAAAAGTTTTTCATTGTATACCGTCCATAGAAATGAAGAAATGTTATTTGTATGCTTTTCCTCAGCGTAAGCAAAACCTGGACACCTGGACATTTCCTTTGGATGATTATTTTATAATTATTTTACTTTAGTGGATTTTTTTTTCCTCTCAGCTGCATCCTGTAATCTCTCATGGCAGCTTTGTGGCAGTGAGGTGGAACTTACCCTCCCAGTTCCCAGCATGCAGTTGTGAGCTGTTGATAGCTTGAGGTGCAACAGAGCCTGTGGCATGGAGCAGCATTGCTCCAGCAGGAGGAGGAAAGGAGAGGCACAACTTGTTTGCTTAGAAGGCAGTTATCAGTATTTCATTATCTCTTCCCTTTCTAGACCCTCAGCTGAGATGTATTTTGCCATATTCATAGTGCCAGCAAGCCACAGCAGGCAGATGCTCTCAGAGGGCACTGATTTACTTTCGCATATTGCTGTCCCCAAGAACCTGTTTTGTCAGAACCGTGGTAGTCATTGCTGTATCAGTGTGAGTTACAGAGCCACTGATGAGCTTAGGTGTTGACCTTTAAGATTGCTTTTCAAGTTTCAAGGATCCTGCTGTCATAACAGCCCTTGGAAACATTAGGAATCACAAGCTACATGAAAGTCATCAGCCTAAAAGAACAAAACAAAAAGCCCTACATAAATTCTGTGCACTCACAAGCAGAGTGGAAATACAGAATCTGATGCCACTGTGGAAGCTAACGTGGCCTCCAAGGCTTCCATCCCAGAGGTAGACTTGGGGCAGGAAATAGTTTCAGTAGTAACCAGGGAAGTCCATCCAGCCCAGAACATCAGTATGTGTGCTCACACACCAAGAAGGAGCACTGTATTCTGGCTTTGTGAGTAGATAACTTACATCAAGAAAATATTCTGCATCCTTTTTGTGGGTTGAAGCAGAATCACAGCTGAAAGGCCTCTACCACTGCCCAGGCAAAGGAGCAGCACCATGATCTTGTAATCTTGGCCATCCATGAATTGCAAATCCAAATTTCTCTTCCCAAAATTCCTGTGTTAGGTGAAGTCTCCATGAAGTCTTCAGTCATGTCAGTGGAAGTTTTGCTTTTAACGGTAATGGAGGCAACGGATGCATCGTAGATTTACCCAGAAAGTCAGCATATAGGTACATTGCAGTGTACTTTTTGAAGATGTATGAAGGACTAAAAATGAATTTCTCTCTTAAAAATTTAAATTATTGGTAGAAGAGCTATATGATTATAAATACCTATTTTGGAAGTAGTATTGTTTATATCTTGCAACTATGTCACTGTCAGGCCAGACTGTATAGTGGAGAAAAGATTGATAGGGTTTATTATTTTCATCTTTTAATAAGATTTTGTTTTGCAATGGCTTCTAGTGTGTTTCACGTCATAACTTACCACCTCATTTGTTTGTGTGTGTGTTACTCAGCACCTCAGGCCTTGGCCTTGTTCTGAGCTCTGTGCTGAGGATGCACAGACCTGCTCAAGGCCCTCTTGACTTCAGTAAGATTTGGCAGAGGCCACTGAACTCAGGGGCTTTTTTCTTCAGTAAAGGCTTTTAAGTGAGGGGTAAGTGGGGCTGGTTTGGGATGTGGCAGGAGCAGAAGCTGGGCTGTCAAGCTCCAAGAGTAAGGAGAACTGACACAGAAGGATCTTTGAATTATTTACAAGTCATTAAACCCTGGTAGTTTCCACTTGAGTTTCTGCTTACCGAGTTATTGCAGGTATCAGTCCATGATACAGACTGTTGTCTACACAAAATCTGCACTGATTAAAAGGTGGTTAGTGGACATACGCACCAAGGCGATGATGTAAAAGCAGTCAGAAAAGAGTATATGTACAGTGATTTTTTCTTTTGAAACAGACCTTGAACTTCAAAGTTCTAAAATATACAGCTATGCTTCAATAGCTTTCATTAATGACTTAAAAAAATGTAAAAAATACCTACCTAATTATTTAAGCAGAACTTTCCAGTCCAGGTTAAATTTTTATCCTAGTGCCCATTGCCACAGTGTTTGAAATTTCGGGTGTCTGACAAAATGATTATTTAACCTCGTATCTTTCTGCAGCTGAATGATTTTATGACAGTAAAATAAAAGATACTTAAAACAGTGAAATTTTTGGACTAGCACTTTCTAAGTGAAATTTTAAGAAATTACATTTTTAGAGAAAATTTTAAACATTTTTTACAGATGACAGTCATAGAGTGGTACTGCAAGTATTCCCAGTGTACCAATGAGGGGAAATTGAATGAATGTGGCCAGAAGCAACTATGTATTCTCTTCTAGATAAGGTGTCCTGCAATTAAAAACACTGGACTTAGAAAGCTGCTTATGGCTTATTTTGTCCAATGAAAAATGCCACTCGTTTTAATGCTATTGTAATAAACCCTATTCTTATTCCTGGCATGGATTTTTTTTTTTTTAATTTCAGGAAAATGGATAATTAGCATTTTAGCTTATCACTTTCCTTCCATGCATACGAATAATTTGACAGATAGACCACCAAGAGAGACAAAATTAAATAATAGGTCTAGACAGTATGGAACCAAAATAAATTAGAGGTTAGGCTTCCAGCCTGTTGGGTGGGTTTTCATGGAAAAGAAGAGGGGGGGGATTAATACAAGGTATTTTTCTGACAGTTTTTGCTGCTTACCTTGATATTGTTTCCCCATATCAAATCCCAAATAAATTGACCTGAAATAAGACGTGAGCTTCATATTAGAAGTCCCCTAGTTTATTTGTGAGTCTAATTTTTTGAAATGTATTTAGATTAGAGGCCTAACAGGCATTACTGCATCTGTGATTCAGCCAACTAAGTTCCTAGATAATGGTCCATGATTAATGGTGAGTGCTGATAATAGGAGGTTATTAGAGAAAGCAAACTTGGAACAAATCTGCTGTATGCATTATATACTTTACCGCCATCTGTGGGTATTTATAATAAATACAAATTAAAGTCAGCGGTTAGAGAAACCCATCTTTTCCATGTGTGACAGAGAATTCCTTAGACGTAGTCTTCCAGTGGGCATCTTCATAGTAGGAATTATCATTAATTTTTTTGCAGGGATACTTACTATTACTTGCAAAGAAAAAATGGTATTTGTGGAGAGAGTTCTTTTGGCCTTGGTTGCTTTCAAGGGTGTCATTCTAAAGTCCACTCTGTAAGGAAGGATTATGTGTTACATGTTACCTCTGCTCTGCTGCCACACACATTATTGGGTGTGAAAAATTGGTTTTGTCCTTTCGTACTGAGATTCATTTGCTATTCAGACCATGTGCTAACAGGATGTTCCTCCGTTTTGTGTCTCCTTGAGTTGTGACATTTTACCTTCTTGTGGTTTGTGTTGTTTGCTAAGCAAATATGTCTGCATAGAGAAGAAACAGTTGTTATCTTTCTTATTCCTAAATGTAAAAAGCAGAAAAGAAATGTGATACAGACAGAGAATTGCTGAAGGTAAATTAGAGCTAAATATTATGATACTAATAACCTGCTGAATCAAGTGACATGTTTTGCTGGTAGCAAGTACAGTTCTGCAGCAGAGTGACAGAAGGGGTGCCATTGTTAGGATCAGCTGGTTGTGTTGTGCTCTTAGTTGTTTATGCTGTTTGATGGACAGTGTCTGCTTTACATTGTGTTTTTCCAGTAACTTTTGTGCACAAAATTCAAGAGTCATCACGTAGTACTGAGGGCAGGTGAGCGATGTGGTGGTTGTTAAGATAAATGACTTACTGGATTCAGCATTCAGCAAGCAGTATTTGGTTGGAAGACTTCCCAACTTTTGAACTATTGCAAAGTCACAGTATTTTAAAGCCTGTGTATTTGTAAATGGGTGATAGATGAAGTGTCACAAACATTCTGGTTATTTATGGTCATCAGCTAAACCTCTGGGATGAAGTTAGGAATGCTCTAGAACTAACGCAGTTTGTTTGGTTTTCCATTTTGTACTGCTGTGAAGTTAATTTTTTCATGGGCTGTTTTTCAGAGTGAATGCTATTCATGCTTGCTGTGTAGGGTGTGCACGATGGGGTTTGCCTCCCTTCCATAACAATTCAATCCTCAACAGTGTTTGACAGGAGCATTTCCACATATGTTCTTGGGTGTACTTGTATTTTTATGCTGATTTTATTTTTATATATATGCCAAAGGGTATTCTGCTTTTCCTCCAATTCAGAGGTATTAATTATGTGGATCTGAAGGTGTAGACATCTGCATGCCTAGGGATGTCGGGGTTTCTGGTTACCTACAAACTATAGTACTATATGCTGGAGCGAACATACCCATTTTCATGTTTTCTACTTGGGCAGTTGCAGTGTAAAGGACAAAAGCTTTTCTCCCTGTCTAATCCTGAGTTGCGTGATTGACATGTCTGATGAAGTTTTCTTCACAACAGTTAGTTTATAACTTAACAAATATCTTTAGGAGATTTGGTTCTTCTTTGCTAGATTGCATTCCCAAGCATCATGGTTTATCTCCTTGGCTATATATCAGTATTTTGCTTTTTCTCAAATCCTCCTTCCCCTTACACATTTCCCTTTTAAACACTAAACTGCAATCTACCCTTTCATAGGTTGTCTGAAATTCTTTCTGTTCTCTCCTCTCTTCTGTGTCTTCTTTCCATTTATTTCCTCCCCCTTTTGTGGCATATCCATTTGTGTTAATAAGAGCATGTCCCTTCTGCCCTCCTGCCTAGGGACAGGACAGTTTGCCAGGCACCTGAGACACAAACAAAAATGGGTCTTCTGCGGAGTGACCGAGAGTGCACATGCATGACAGGTCTTCAAATCCTTCAGAAAACACCTTAGGGCAAAACTTTCTTCACCTGCCACTCTCTCAGTGCTCAAAATCCTTCAGGGCTGTTGTCCAATAGTCCTCCAGAGCTCTGCCTCTCCCAGGTCTTTCTGTTGTACTTGAAGCACTCAGTCTGGCAGCTTCCTTCCTTCGTTAACCCTCCATGCAGAGACAGAACAATTTCTCCCCTTCTTATTTACTACCTGCCACCTTTCTATTTTTAAGTCTTTTTTACCAATAGAGCTATCAAGAGTCTTCCAATAGTTTATTATTCCAGAAGAAAATACTAATGTAGGCTTATTCAAAAGGTGTCAGTTTCCATAAAGTTTCAGCCGGAAGTTAGGAAAAATGAAAAAAATGAAAGGGATTGTTTTGTTAATGTGAACTATCATTCTTTCACCTTTTGATAATAAAGCAAAATGTTCAACTGGAGGAGCATTTCAACTCCATTTTAGAAAATTATTTAAATACAATTTTCGAAAAATAGAAAGTTAATGTATTTTGATCAAGCTGGACCTGGCTTTTATTCAATTTTACTAAATTTTGTTTTATGAGATTATCATGAAGGGTATTATCTTTGACTTTTCAATTTCTGCCTTACAGTAAATAGTAGAAAATACCTAAAATACATAAAAAGACCCGGGTTTATTCTTTATAGGTCATATACTTGATTCTTTTTATTCAGAGTTTTCTCACATATATTTGAGGCATTTGGTTTTCAGCTCTTGGTATCATGAGATGTACTTGATCCTTGTTTTGTTACAAAGCTGCCTATATTATTCCCAATAGCAGCCGCAAAATTAACAACATTCTGGTGAGCATTTGCTCTGCTGTATCTTGAAAGAGGTAGGAGCTGGCATGGAGTTGTCTGGAGCTGTTTCAAAAGTGAGAAAGATGACACTGCATCACTTTGCACTATGGTTCGTGATTGGAAGGTTTGAGTTTCTGGTTTGGTTCTTTTTTTCCTTTCCATGAGAAAGAAAATGAAAATGTTCCAAAAATACACTTGCTGGTTGAAAGTGTACATGGGGTGGGTGACTTTGGCACACAAGTTTCAACCTCTGCCCAAAGTCTGAGCTTCCTTTGTTTTTCTGTCTCGTTACCACTGATGTGAGGAATCCACAAGATACTTGTTTGTGCAAAGGGCTGGTACAGCCCCTTTAAGGAGCTATAACAAGAGCTGCAAATCAAACAGTTCTGTAACAACTGGGTCAGTGTATATAGAAAGGCTTCCAACCATGGTTATTTATTCAGTCTCTTGCTGTAAGATTAGTCCCATTATGTGCCTCCTATGCATTCCCTTCCAATTCATTCAATTTAAATAAAAACTTTCTGCTAGGACTCATGTACGTATCAGTGACATTCATCTAAATAAAATATCCCAGGCACTTGAGTCTCAGGAACAGTCTTATGAAAAAGCAGATCATATTCTATTTATTTGGAAATGGGATGCATGTTGACACCGGGCTTATTTCACAATAATGTCAAAATGTTAAAATCTTTATGAAATCTTAACATTAAATTTTATGAAGACAGAAATAATTTGCTGGGATGTGATGCTGAGGGCTAGGACCAAAATGAACTGCTGAAGGTAAAAAACCCACAATACTGCCGTAGGGGAGAAGAGGGAACAAACACAAACTCAGGGTCATCAGACCTGTCTTTTTTATCATTTTTATTTTTATTTCTTGATGTTAGTAATGTAAGTTATATACAGTGCTGTGCTAAATTGGTAGTTCTTGCTGGGTGAACACGCAAGTACTATCTTTCTTTTCTTTTAATGTGCTAAATTTTTTCCTAGAGAAGCCTGGCAAGTCTTTTCTCCCAGTCAGAGGTCTGAATAAATTGAGTAAGTGTAGATAAAACCAGCTTGTTTAATCACTGAAACACAGGAAAAATTAAAATACATTTTTTGCTTGTAAAGTAGAGAAAAGCAATAAAAACAATGCCAGACGGTTAATGCCGCTCTTGTACCTTTCATTTCAAAGACCTCAAAAGAACATCAAGAAGAATAAAGGCAAAATCTATTCCCTATTGGCATCATTATAAATGTTGTATCCTCTAAAACTCTAAAGACATCCAAGTAGAGTAGAAGAATAAATGGCATTGAAATAAAGAAAGTCTCTCTGGAGCTTTGTTCAATCGGCTTTGTTAGAATTCACTCAAATAGGATGATTATAAGAAAAGATCTCATTTGTTTCAACATTAAAGGAGCAAATTAATATGTGGCAAGCTGCTAATAATTGCCTCATTATGTAGTGAATGGGCATTGCGTCCAATTTACAAAATTACAATCATATTGTTAAAGTAACAATTGAGAAAGTTTAGTCTGAGTTTCCTAACTATCTGCATGATTAGTTGTGGGATTCAGAGTGGAACAGAGATGGTGGTTGGAGAGAGCTCTCCAGCGCACCACTGGTCTATAGTGCTAAGAAGCCACAAGAGAAATTCAGCTTTTCATTAGTGGAAATTCCATCTGCAGAGGTCCTGAGCTGGATTTGGTCCAGCTGAGGAGTGAGTCTGGCAGTCTCTGCTGAGACCAGAGCTTGGCATGTGTCTGGTCTGTCCAGACATTGTTTTATGGTTGAGAGACCTGGCCTGAGATCATCCCCACATGGACCTCAGCAGATCTACCTCAGCCAGGGCTGTGGCTGGGAAACTTTGTGATACAGGATCTGTGCCACTGGGAAACCCACCCATACAAATGGTTCTGTAGCTGGAATTTCAATCTCTTGGTGGAGACATTGGAAATGGTGGGGAAGTGTCAAATTTGGAAAGTAAGCTATTTTCCAAATAATGAAATCCTGTGTGGAAGAGAATCATGTTTTGTGACCTACTTTAGTTAGATTTGCTTGTGACCTTTTCTAATTCTGGCTGACTTTGTTATTTAATGATTTGACCTTTGATTCTGTGAAGCCATTCCAGTGGTAAATGCAAAGATTTAATAACTAGAACTGTTTGATAAGTGACCTTTATTACACAGCTATTTCTCTTTGCTAAAGAAATGGCACTGTTTTGCAAGTTCTAATTCACAGTTTTAATTATCTTTTCTATTGTCCGTAAGCTTGCACAGGAAATAGAAAGGTCAGACGTTTCATTTTCTTTACTGATTAAAATATAAGTGTTCCTCAACAGTTACAATGTATCATTCAGGAAAAAGATGGGACAATTTGTCAGAACCATGCCCAGCTGCTTTTCTGAGGACTTCTACATCCTTCTGGTCAGCAACAAAATGAACAATTTTCTAGCAGCAGTAATAGCTCAGCCCCCATGGTGTTTAGCGGTGAAATAAATGTCTAAGTACATGAAAAGAGAAGAAAAGGTGAATGGTTCTTAATGTTTTTGTCTTTAACTCATGTATCTATGATGCAAGTGAATTAAGATCTTGTGAGAGGTAAACCTTGACCGGATGTTCTGGGTCCAGAGAGGATCAGCAGTAACAGCACAGGTTTCTGTGTGGTCCTGCCAATCTGTATCAATCCCACTGCTGCTGAACCATCTCTGCAGATGAGAGGGCAGCCTGGACTGCTGGCAGACCCATTTGTATTGTATGTGGATTTCATGTGTGTTACTGAAACCACCCCTCTTGTCTCTGACACCTATAAACCAGCACTACAAGCTGGTGGCCTGTCTCCATACGGGGTTCAGTGAATGAATATTGATTTGTGTTTTCTCATATGTTGAGGGAGATATGATGCAAAAAGATTATGAAGTCAGTGGATGATTCTGTAGTCAGTGGAATATCTGTCTTGGGTGTCAGTCAGTCTCCTAACTTTGTCTGGGATGTCTATTGGAAAATATGCATATTGGGACATGTAAAATTTCTCTACATTGTAAAAAATATTTATTGTGAGATAGAGCTGGGAGGGGGTTAGCCTCTGACTCTGTTCAAGAAGAGCAGATTATATGTTGACCTAGTGCAGGCATTCAGTATTATGAAAGCACTTTATAAATTGGAACAAGATAAATGAGTCACAACAAAAGAGCTAGAAAACCAGGGGACACAGTTGCAGGAGTGAGTGTATGCAGTTTATTCAAGCAGAACAGTTGCACTCACTGAACAGAAAATGTGTGATGCATTTCTAACTAAGGTCAGAAAATCAAACAATTCCAAATTTAAGAGAGCAGCTCCATTTTAATGGAGAAGGAAGAATTTAGTGAAAAAAAGCAGCATTGAGGATGAGACAAATTTAAATGGGACCAGATTCTTGACCAAATTGGCTTTTCCTATCTAGCAGTTTCATATTCAGCGCTTGTTAGTTTGAAAGTTCACCCTGAAAGCTATAAATTAATCTACTGGGACTGTAACAATTCACTTTGTGCTAGGATATGAGTTATGCCCGTGGATTTGTTTAGGTCACCCAGCCATGTCCTCATAATGTATCTTAGAGAGAATTTCTGTGAGTGAGTGGTAAAGAGAAAGACTGTTCTGTTCAGCTGCATCTCCTGGGATTTCATCCCTGCTGTCAGAGAGCCATGCAGGACAGCTCTCTAAAACTACAAGAGCTATAAAAATTGCATGGCATTGTGTAAAGGCAGTGTTGACAATGCTTTTGTATTCAATCAGGAATCTTTAGCTACTGATGAAATGAGGAAAAAATGTTTTCCTGAACCAGCCATTATAGCTAAATCAAATCAATCACGATAGAGAAATCAAAGCTTTGAAATTGTGAGATTTATTGCAGAAGTCTTGCAGGATGCACCTTAATTCAGTACAGTATTTGTCACCCAACGATGAGATATTTTAGCTCTTACAGTTTGGCTCTCTTCAGATGTTTGTCTCTTGTCCTTGCATTATTCCCTCTTACCAAAAATTTGATGTTTTGTCAGCAACCACATCCTAGGGTTATAGTGGTCAAATGTAGGCAGGCTATTCATCCACATCAGCTAAATGAGGTGTGATTTTGAAGAGAAATAGCCACAAGTCTGATCAGAAAAGCACCTAGCATCCTGTCAGAGTAAATGTCCAAAGAACATGAAGGGAATTATTCCTAAAAAATATTAAACTCAGGTCACTGGCTCCAAGTTGCAAGCATGACAGAGGATCAAGTCTGTGATCATAAAAAAATTGTAGGTTATCTCTGACCTGGATGTTCTTCTGTGGGGTTTTTTTTGATGGATCTAGTTTTGATTTGATTTCAGTTTCTAACTGAACTCTTTATATAATCCAAATTAATTAGAGGACATTTCCTTTTAGTCTGTAGGTACGAAAGAATCAAAAGACATTTACTCTTTATACTCTGACAAATGGAACATCAGATAGGTCCTTATATCTCTGTTAGATAATTTTTTCTATTTTCAATTCATACTGGAGTAATAGCACCCTAGAATGTGGTCAGGAAATACTGTCTTTGACTTCAGTTTTCTCAGGATTAAGTTCCTAGTTCAGTTGTCACCAGTCCATCTGCCTCTCATTTCCATGGGTCATAATCGCTCTCTGGAGAGAACAACATATTCCTCTGTCTACATCTCCTTTCAAACTGCAGGATTTTCATACTATTGCATTACTTCTTAGAGTTACATCTCCCATTCGACTTCTGTCACGAATTTGGGAACTATTAATTCAGACACAAACACAGTTAGTGTACAGTTAAATTCCCAGCATTACTTTTTCAGTAGGTTTTTTCCTATTGCTGACAACACCTTGTTAAAAGAGAAGCCATTGATCTAAATATTGTTTTCTGCTGCTTCTTTATTTCCTTGTTTTTTAGTGAAAGGAGTAACATTTAGAGGAAAAAGGGAATGATTATTGGTATAGTTGACTTTGCAAGGCGGGAACAAAGGCAAAGATTGGAACAGCGTATTTGATTGGAAAGGTTTGCATTCAGAGCTTTGCAGTGGTAGAGTTTTCAAGCAGCTCTGCCACATGGGGATTGTGGTTTTGATTTTTAAAAAGAAGCATTGCTATCAATTTGTTGTACTGTACTGGTCTTTCTTTTAACTGAATTTTCAGTCTTCATGCTTTACAGAGAAAAACTGCAGTATATGTTATTGTTTCCTGTCTTCCAGCCTCTACAACTTGACTGTGACCTCTGTGCCATTGTTTCAAACTCGGGACAGATGGCTGGCCAGAAGGTGGGCGCTGAGATAGATAAGTCCTCTTGCATATGGAGGATGAACAATGCTCCCACAAAGGGCTATGAGGAAGATGTTGGGAAGAGGACAACCATAAGAGTGGTTTCTCACACAAGTGTGCCTCTCCTACTCAAAAATCCTGAGTACTTTTTCAAAGAAACCAACAGCACCGTTTACGTGATCTGGGGTCCTTTTCGAAACATGAGGAGGGATGGAAATGGCATTGTGTACAACATGCTGAAGAAAACTGTTGACAGCTACCCAACTGCCAAAATCTACGTGACAACGGAGAAGCGCATGAGTTACTGTGATGCAGTGTTTAAGAAGGAGACAGGAAAAGACCGGTAAGTCTTAAACCTGAAGAACAATTATAATTTTTGACAAAAGATACATGAGAAAAGTCCATGCAGGATGCCAGCTACTAAATGAGTCCCGAGATCTGTTTTTAATGGATTGTTATATGGGTTTGACTTTTATAAGCACTTGATGAGGCAGCAGCTAGGCCCCATTTACCCCACCTACGCTACCTTCTGTTCGTTCCATTTCTGTTGGCTTGAATCCCAAAAATATTGGATGTCTTCCTGAAATGTTTTCAAATCTGTGTGTTGTTTTCAGCTCAATTTACTATTGATTAAATTGACATTTTATTTGAAGAGGATAATCCTACACAAACAACATTTCCAAATGCACAACCTCAGGGTAATTCTGGATATTTTATTTTCTTCTCTGTTGAGATACACTGTAGCTTTCCTTCAAACACAGACCTCAGGGTTTTTTGCATTATTTCTGTTTCTTGGTGAAAATGGGTTATCAAGAGATACTGGAATAGATTTAGGTTTTTACCAGTATTGCACTGAAATTCTATTTTCCATGCCTGAGAATGTGTGTTTATTCTGCTCAAGTGGAAGCTGTAAGAGGTGAAAGTGTGAGGGCCACTGTTTTGCCTAGCATGTTCAAAGCAGGAACTGGATTTGTGGAATTAAGACCACAAATTTCAGGAATTTGTAACCAAGCTGCAAAAATTCAGGTCATCTGTGTTTTGGCATGGAAGAGCACCTGTCACACATACTCACTTGAGCTAGCTAGGAAGGAGTTTCCAGATCACTGCTGTGCATTAATACTAATTTTTAAATTTGCACATCATGAATTTGAGGTTGGGAAGGACTGTTGCTATTCTGACCAAATTAAAGATACAGATACTCACAAACAGCTTAACGTAGTCTGAAATTTTGACTTAGCTTTTGAAGTAGAAAAGCTCATTATCTCAAACATACTTGTTTCACTATGTTATTAATCTGTTGAAATTTGGTGACAGTTGATTTTTCCTGGTTTTCAAACTATTGAAATGTAAGGAAGAGCCTGCCCCTCAGCTTCTTCACCAAGTACACATATTGCTGCTGTGGTTCTGGACTTGGAGGGAGCTCATGTATCTCATAAAGGTGTCAAGGTTATCATGGCTTCTTTAGTTTAACTGAACAAACTGATGAACAGAGGCTAATAAATACACAAGATCCATTCTTCAAAAATGACCTTTAATAATCCAAGTCATCCTGTTTACGTATTAATCAAGCTAAATATGATCACGGGTACATTATTGCATTGCTATACATAAATTTGTTTATATTTATGAGTCAGTCAGGTCACAGTGACTTTACTGTACTTCATCAAAATCCTTATTGTGAGATCAGACCGTGATAAAATCTCCTGGTTTTCCTATGAAAAAAACCCCTCATCATTCAATGTCAAAGTATCCTTCTCTCCAGCCTGATCCATTAATCTTCAACAAATTAACACATCTCAAGGTTTTATAGTTACGTAATTAACACAATACAAATGGTTCTTTTCATGTCAAAAGCAGATTGAACTTCTCTCAGTGCTTATAACAAAGTTCTTAAGCAGCCTAATGTCAAAGTGGCCCATGTTCTTTCTCCTTAAGTTTCACATTGCAAGCAGCGATAAATTTTTACAAGCCTGTCTCACGACCCATCACGTTGTTTGTGCAGGTGCGTCCCTTTGCCACCAAGGGAAAAACCCACCACTTCTTATAGTGGCAACCAGATGACATCCTTGTATCTACTGCAACTTTCATTTTCCTTCCTTCTTTTCCACATCAAATACTTAGTGATGTTTTTAACATCATTTAGTGCTTTTGTCAGCCAGAAACAAGGGAAATGATTGATGCGTCACCAGCCAACACCTTCTGTATCTCAAGAAAACATCCTGCAGTTCTCTACTAATCGGGGACTTCAGTTTGGAAACTGTTTCATTTTCTGTAACATCTTCAATTTGCAGGACCTGTCTTCTGTTTCTAGGGAGGATCATGAGACTGTTAGAGGTATGTGGCATTTGTGGAAGCAATAAATGGAGAGCACAAGAGATTTGTGGGTGATGAAAATACTTTCGCACATTGTGCCAGGCTGTTATGATGCTGAGACAGACTCGGGTTCCTCAGCAAAATATTCCTTCAGTTCCTCAGAGAAACATCAACCCTTGCTTGGAATATTAGATTGAACAGAGGTCTGGTTCGACATGTTTTCAGCAAAAATTCTGGAAGGAAACCAATTTCAACTCATATTTTAAAATGTACTGAGTGGATTGCAGCTACATCTATTTTAGTTTAATCCTAAAATACTGTCTTTCTGTACAGTGTATGCCATTAATGCATAGTAAGATTGCAACAGATTTCTAGTCTGTCGAGCCTTTAATGAGTTTTCTGTTTCTACTCTTTGATGTACAATCTTTTTGGGTAATTAGTGAGACTTTTCAGCAGTTTCATCCTTGTGGTGCTCAAGTTTTTAAAGGATGTTGTGAGAAGCAGCCAACAGGTATGTGCTGCAGTCGCTTCTCTACTGCAGAAAAGCTCTGGTCCTGCAGTGCTGACATGGGAGCTTTATCCCGGCCTTCACTGGGTTCAGGTTCAAAACCCACAGCTTTGGTATTGACAAATGATTTATTACTGATGCATGGAAGAAACAAGAATTGTCTCTAAGTAACTTCCAACAAACAGTATTTATTTTGTAATGCATTTTTTAATTCTACAGCAGTACAAAATACCTTCAGATATGGGCTATCCACATTGGGTAATTAACCTTGCATGAGTGTTAGGAATCTGGGGAACATATGTTCTGTTCTTTCTGCGAGTCTTCCTTAGTGAAGCTAAGTTCAAGGTGGTGAATGCTCATCCACTTTGAATAATTGTTGTACATAAATAATATTCATTACCAGACATTCACAATTTTTCATTAATGCATTTTATTGGTACTTCCCTAGAGGGAGCATAAAGCTGGCAGCTTCTTCCAGTGCTTGCCTAATGTGCTGGTGTATTAAATATATTGACTCAAGTGAAAGGATTTAAAGAAATATTAGATAATTACTAAATGTGGCATCTTTGTATGTACCTCAATCCAGATAAGTGGTTCTAAAGCCATCTATATCTTTGCCATGCAATACAAATATAATGCAATATGATATAATAACATTTAATTGGTAATAACAGAGAAAACTGCAGTCTTCATTAAAGCAGCAAAGCTAATTCTGGTCTGATAAAGTGCACTGAGCATCCCTAAATAGGTTTTAATTAGCTGGCACCAAAGCTGCACCACCCTTAGGGAGGGTAAAATTAATGAAAACTAGCTGCAAATAGATCAATGCTACTGGATGTTCTTGCCTTAGGTGAAGGTGATGAGAAAGAAAGGAGTGTCTTTTAAGGATCATTTAGAAAACAGTCTGCGTTAAAAGTCACTTTCAACAAGCAATGCTGAAATAAATCTGTGCTAATATCACTAGAGCAGTCAATGTTTTTTGGTCTGCAGGCTCCATTTGTGTTTATACTACAAGCATCTTAGGCTAACCCCTGAGCACTGCACCTCTCAGCAGTGCCAGTGATGGCCCAGCTCCACTCCCCCTCTCGGGGCTGGCAGTGGGCTCAGACCACTCCTGTCCCACTGCACAAGTGAGGCACTGAGCCCCAGCAAACAGCCAGTGCTGATGTGCTGGCACTGCTCAAAGCACAGCTTAACTGGGTGTTTGTAGTCACTCTCTTTGTGAGCAACTACTGAAAAGAGCCTGCTGAGCTCTGCTGAAGAAATGTGTCCTGAGCTCCTAAAATTCCCAGTAAGAGACGTGAGATGATGTTCTAAAACCCAGCCAGTGTGGTAGACAGTTGGCTTTCCACATACACTGTCTTAACTCAGACAGTGCCCATCCCACACCCCATCAGTTCAATTCAACTACATTTTTTTGAGATTAACTACACACATGTGTCTTCAGGAGGCAGGTTCGCTGAGCCACATTTGCAGTCAAATGGCTGTTTCTGAAAGACTTCTGTCAGTATCTTGGCTAATTCTAAAGAAACTAAATAGCTTTTGTGCTTCTCTTCCAGAAGTTCTTCATTTCCTCTGTTCATGCCAGATGGTGCTATGTGTTAGGTTGTGAGAAAGCTGTTCTATCATTCAAGGCAGAAAGATGTATCATTCTGATCACTGACTTCTGCATCAAGATTCAAAATTTGGGGTTGTGTTCAGCCTGCCATTTTACTCAGTTCTGCTCACTAGTTATTTATTACTTTGGTGATATATGAGATCTATATTATATCTCTGTCATTTAGGGCTAGCAAATTACATTCATCTAAAGTTTGGATTGACACTGTTAAGACAACTGCAGTCATCGCAGCTTCACCTCAGCTAATATGTGGTTTTTCATATGTCTTGACTAATCTACATGAAGCTATAGTCTAGTAGAAATGTCATTGAAATTAATAAATGAAATTACATTCTCTGAGGTTCAAGTAGCTGTAAGTTCTATTGTTTGGTGATATTCTCTGTGAATTGAGGTGGTAAAGCTGTCAGTGTCCAGAACATCAGAGTTTTATGTCATGTTTCTGGTTGTTGGCTTGAATGAAATATTTTAGTAATGATATTTTCATTTTTGCACTTGCTTCCGTATATGTATTGGTTTCTCTATCAAAGTTATTCAGAGGAAATATAAAATCTTAGCTAGTATTGGTTAAAATTTGCAGAAAGCAGTTTTCCATTGGGAAGCTGTGAACACTGACACTGAGCCTGGCTGAGAGAGTTAAATTTGGGCACTTGGGAAGTGTATGTCCCATCAGTGCTTTGTATTAATGTCATAGGTTAGCAAGCATAGTCCCGGAAGGGACGTCCTTGCTAAGGGGTGCTTACAGTTTCCTCTGGGAACTGATAGAACCTATCAGCTGGCCAGTTTGAATATGGACAATTCTCTAAGCCACTTAAAGTTGTGATCACCTCTGTGATCCACATTTAAGAATAGGCAAACTCCCCCTCCAAGCTCTCTCTCGTTTCCGGCGCTGGGACAGGTGGCTGCAGGGCCCGAGCAGGGCTCAGTGGGCCCGGCCAGGCCCTGCTTGGGCCAGGCCGGGCCGGGCCAC
>NW_024581108.1:14920963-15097482 GCF_017639235.1 Corvus kubaryi | reverse complement strand
TTTGGACCAAACCACTACACTAAATTGGTGTTTCCGCCCGGTTACAATCTAAAAAAAAAAAAATAATAATTTCTGGAGGATTAGTAAAAGTTCATTTTATTTTGAATATAAAATGAGCAGTGTTAGAGAATATCAATGTCTTTAAATTACAGAACTTTAGGAAGAAAAGGATGAAAAAACTCATTCAGACTGACAGAAGAAAGATATAATGCCTGTTGGAACATTTTTAAGGACAAAGATTAATTGCAGTTTACATTTTGCTGTAGTCTTTATCATGATGATATAATATCTGCTGCTGCACCAATGAAGTCAGCAAAAAGTTCTGAACTGCCTATGACCACCTCAGTAACCCCAAAAATATGTGTTTGATATAGTGACCATTTTTCAAGTACTTGGCAGTGGATCTTTCTTGAACCGTTGCTTGGCACTTCCATTCTTTCTTTTGATAAAGTAATTCCTTCCAAAAATGCTAATGAATTTGTCCATCTTAATTCATAAAGGGCTTAAATAGTTTCATTGTCAGTCAAGACTGCTTTATTACCTGAAAAAACAAGGATCTAAAGCATGAAACCTTAATGAAATAAATAGATTTTTCATTATAAAACACTTAAAACCTCAGCATCTTCTGCTATTTGTGGTCAATCACCAGATGGTTAACAACTGTTTGGGGGTTTATATCCGCTCTTCCATTTCCTGGTAAAACACCAGTTGTTCCTGAGTGTCCTGCATTTATTCCCTGCAGCCCATTAGTAAATGCATTTATATTCTTTATGAAGATTTTCCTAATTAAGATGAACATTTTTCTCTATTAGGCAGATGGAACTCAATAGAAGAAGTCTGTTCTTTATTAACATGCCAGTAAGTGCTGCTCAAAGCACCAGCACTTCTGTTAAGAAACACAGCTCCTACTGCATTACACTAATTACACGGTAAAGTGAGACTTTATTAAAAAATATCAATATTAGCTATTATTTTGTGATAAAGCTGTGGCTGCGTATAGATTGGTGTGAGCTTAGAGACCTATTGATTCTGTAGTGGTTGCTGACTATAGCCATGGAGTTATTTCTTTTTAATTAATGATTAAAGACATGGAATATATAATCAGGAACTACTCTGTCATTGTGCATTTTCACATGTTCTTTGAATTTATCCATCTATTTCTTTTAATTTATCCCATCTTCTTTAAGTGCCACTAAATCTGTTTTCTGCTCCTGATGAACTGTATGTTAAATCTTTAGACAGTGTTCGCTATAGTCCTAATTACATGCGCACCTTTTTCATCCTGTGCTTGAAATACTCTGCAGCTTTTATTGTTATGAGACAATTGCTGATACCTCCCAGAAGGAGCTGTACATACGGATGGGATTCTGGACTCGATCCTTGAGGGTCCCTTCCAACTCAGCATATCCTGTGATTCTGTGATTCTCACATCCCATGAACATCCACCTTTGGAAAGGATGATGTAAGTTACTGACTCATGCTGGCAATCGTGGTAGCACCCTGGATTGCAGGGCTTCCAGTTTTGCTGCTGATGGTGAGAATATTTTATGGTTGCAAAGGAAAAAAGTCTCAAAGAAAAAAATTAGCAGAAACAGATTTTGAATGAAGCCTTTGGTGTTCATCTGCCATAGTTCAGTCTTTTTGGCTTTTCAGATCACAGTGTGTAAAATAGACCTTGATGTTCCTAAAGGAGCTTAAAATTTTGAAGGAATAGATGTAATTTTTTTAAAAATTAAAAACTAAAAAAAAAGATGAATTAATCTATTTTTTAGAATTCAGCCTTGCTGCGAACTGAAGTAGTTGTCTTGAGGAGCACAGTGATTACCATTGAAGTCTGTACTTATTACCAAGTGTCACATGGTGGTTCTTCTCTAAGATATATTAAATAGATTAGAAGATAAATGTAATGTTTCTTTTGCTGAAATGTGATACCTGTTGGTTACTGGTAACTGTGGGGTTTCTAATGGAAGCTCCCTAAAGAGCGCTGAGCTGTATTTACAGTGCTTAGTAAAAAACAATACTGCAATCAGACTGCAGGAGATGCACTGGGAGGTTTGTGCTGCAGGGCCTCTGCTCAAGTGAGGACAGCAACTTTAGGAGACAGTAAGACTCTATGGTAATTTCTTGCTTTGGATGGAGAAGAGTTTCTGTACATCTGTCCACCCACTAGCTAGTCAAATTTATTAGAAAAGACTTTTACAAGAAAAGCTGTATGAAAACTAACTTTGAGTACCTCTCTGAATGATATTTAGAAAAGATTGTCCTCTCAAAGCTTTGTACAAGTAGACACAGCAAAAGAAAAACTGTTTGAAAGTAGAAAAAGTTTAGCCTGAACTTATGGTCGAGTATTTTATCTTAAAATTTAGAAAGACTGGTAAACAAATTCTGCATGGAGATTTTAGTGGGTAAGGAATCAAGCCTTTGTGAGACCTCACAGACATAGGTGGGAGGAAAACAAAGGGGAAATGGTGAATTTTTGTGACTCATTATGTTAATTTAGAACTCATTGTTAACTAGGTGCTTGCTTGTGCACATCTTCAATATGTATTTTTACCCAGATAAAAACAAAGCAGATGTTCTACTTTTTTTTTATTTCTGTGTCTGTTATCCCACATAAAGAATTTAGGCTGCAGTTTCAGAACAGTGAAACTGTACAAATATATGGATTTATAGCACATGCCTTTGAAGGTAACTCAGGGTTCATAGCAGTGCTTCTCAGGGAACCTGATGTGCTATTGGGATATGCTGCAACTGGTGTTTAGAAAAAAATCGCTCCTACACAGTTCCTGTGATACTCAACTTCTCTGAGCTTTTAACAGTGAGGCAACTCTGCATTTAAAGGGTAACAGGCACAAGAGCAGCATGTACAGTTTTTCTCAGAGATTCACATCTTCAGCAGGTTTTGGAACTTACAACAGTCTGGAAAAGCATAACTCTAACAGTGGGGATTTATTATGAATCTCGAATCTTATGTCTTCAAGCAGTTTGTGTGATGTCTCAGATATTGACCAGCATGGGGCTTAGTTTGGGTGTGAAGGGAAATACTTTTTAATACTGATGTTCAAAGATTCAGCTGTTCTATTTTCAAGACTTTGTAAGCAATTCCTGGTTGTGGGAGCATTCAGTACAGTTGGGACCACTTACCAGAGACAGCACTCTTCTCAGAACCTGAGCAGCCCTATCTGGTGCATTAGAATTCAGTAAACATGCAATTGCAGTAGAAGAAAAGGTTTCTAACGCTCATGTTTGTTCTTTACGAGTTTCTTGTTGGTATCCCATCTTTGTATTTGGAGACTTCTTTTTCTTTGTTTTTATTTTTAAAATTAAGTCGTCCCAGCACACATATCCTCTCTGCTCTAGTCCTGCTGGTTACAGAAAGGAGGCATAAACTCCACATCTAATAACATTCTCTACATGATTCATTAAAAATTTCAAAGCACAGGATTTTCTGCAAAGCCTTAAAAATTGCTGTAGATGATGTCACTAGTGTAGAAAAAGAGAAAGGAAAGAAAGAATTAGCAGATGAAATTCTAGGAAACAAACATCATGCTTTTATGTTAACAATAAAAACAAAGATAAATGTCAGGAATATGTGCTCTGTGTTCAGTTTGCTCTCCATATGTTGTTTCAGAATTTTTCTTGAATAAATTCATTAGATTTTCTAGTACTCCTGTCTCCAAAAAGTGTCCCAAACATTTCCCATGAGAGCATTTCTGAAAAATGTTGCAGGTATCACTTAAGCCTCAAAATGCCTTTGTGAGGAAAAGGATATTTGTACCCTTTCTACAACTTGACTTCCCTAAGAGAAAATGACACTGGGGGAAAGCAGAAGCTATTGCTGTGCAGAAATTCATACCCATGGGGCTTTTTGAATATTGTATGCTTACCATGAAGGCATTTCAATCTCATACAGTCCTAATTTTGTGTTGGAATGGTCTGGAAGTCCAGTATGGAACAAATTTCTGGTGCTCTGTAACCTGTTTTCAGCCAAACATGGTAATGTTACAGCATTTCCTTCTATATGAAATTAACAGTAGTCTCTTGACATTTTACAATCAATCAAAATGCAAGGAAAAGAAAACAATCTGAAGAGTATGTGCAAAGCAGCATTCCTCTAAAAGAAGATTTTTAGTTTCAATTTTTTCAAATGTTATTTCATGTATTATCAATATTCTGTGTCCATTCACTTTAGCATTCTTTACACACCTTTCTCTAGTCCATTAAGAAATGTGACTAGTGTTTGTCATGTGTAGCTTTTTCTTTTATCAAGGGAGAATTGTGTCTTTGCCAGAGCTCAGTGGCTGTGGATTTTTGCTCGCTGTTTGTGCTGCTCTGACTTTATGTAAGTGATGACACTGTTGAAATGTGTTTCGTGTTTGGAGTAGAAGCAAGCAGTGGTCCTTAACTCCTTGGGGCTGATTTCATGGTTTTAAATTGCCTTTACCTCCACTTCCAAGAATGCACAGTGTTCGAGAGAGCTGGATTTCAGCTTCACTGTACAGAATGTGCCCGGGACCCTCAGCTGCAGTTACATCCCAGAGCCTTCACACTCCTAGAGGTATTTTGAGTCTTGCTCATGGAGTGCCTCTTGGATATGAAACTTCATTTAACTTTATAGAGGACATCCCCAGGGTATCCTCAAGCTTTATGTACTGCTTAGATCTGTCTAATCACTTCCTGCCAAGCTACACTGCTTTGCTGGGTTAGAAGGAAGGCAATGAAAGGATGAGTAACTAAAGCCAGTTCAGTTTATCAGTGGGAAATGTAGGATTTCAGGCACTATTTCTGGATATGGTTTAGGATGGTACTTGGAAATGATACATTGAGGAAAGGCTTATTCCAGTTTCCCTTCCAAGCTCCTAATTTTGGATCACTTGATAGTTTTCCTTTGTTTTTGAAATAATAACCACTGCTGTCATATAAATTTGACCAGTTTCAGGATAGCGGAAGCAAGAGCAGCTCCACATGAGTTCCTTAAACTTCTTTAGTCTGCGTTCCAGGCCTGAGACTGGCATATAATATAAACATTTTCTTCATTATGACTTTGCATTTTTCCTTGAGGCTGATGATCACACTGATTTCAAAACCACGATCATCATTATGCTAAAATGGTGGCAATAATACATTGGTCTTTGTGGGTAGATTATAATAGGAAGTTTCAAAATAATTGCCCACTAATATGAGAGGTGGATGTATAGTGTTCTATTGCTTGTAATGTAACCATTAAAATAACAATTACGTGATAATGAAAGGACTCATTATGCTTTAGTTTATCTTTGCATAAAGTTAATAGCTAATGAAAACAGGGAAGATTCTCTCTAATTACATTTTACAATACTTTTTCTCTTTCCATAAAGACAACGTTTTGCACAGAATTGTAGATTGGCATGCTTCAGTAAAGCTTGTGTCCACTTTCTATGTGCTTCAAATTACAACTGTTTTAAGACCAATGGTTGCATGTTCTTTTTTATCAAATGGACACATAGTCTTCGCAAAGAACATTTTTGAAACTAAGTTACCAGGGGGAGTCAAATTTGCAACATGACTGCACTGAATATAAATTTTAAAATAAATTTAGTTTCTTCAAGTTTGAAGTGTTAGAAAAATGAAAGCAGCTTGACACTGAGTCAGTTAGTAAAATACTGTCTCTCTTTGTGTGAATGAGAAGTGTCAAACAGGTACATTACCTACCATCTGTGGCAATTTTGATTCAGTATTGTCTACAAGGCATTGTCAGGCAGGTGAGCAAGTTCCTTTTCTATTGTATCCAGAGGTGGAACACGCAAGAACAAATAACAAAACAGGGTTTGGCATGGATAGAGAAACCTCTCATTTTGTATGTTGGGATACTGAGCTCTAAGTGAAGAGTGTTTAGTTCAGGAATGCATAGATAGAGCTCCCAAATTATCTTAATGGCAAGAAGACTAATTAGAATGAAGACATTTTGGTGTTTTTGTATACAGATCATACTACACTGATTTTTGAAGATGCAGCAAGATTGTCCTCCACTTCACAATATTTTGCATATTTTTTAAGCATAATGATTTATTTGAATGTTACCTTTAAATGCCAAACTCATGGAGGTGGGAATTATATAATCTAATCCATTTCACTCCAAAACAGAATTGAGAGATATGAATTAAGCAGTTACGAATGAACTAGACATTAAAAGTATAATTGCATTAATTTTACTAGGTATTATAGCAAATTACATCAATAGAAAGTGTCTTTGGTCAAACAGTTTGATATTTAATTAATTTATGTTCCAGCGAGCTAAATGGTGGGTTGAGTTTGTGAGCCACAGTATACATGGTTTTAGTGTGTTCAGAGCCTGGTTACTGTCTGAGGCTCTGTTTGGGATGCCAGGACAGCTCAGTACATTCTAAGACACGCATTGTCCATGAGTCTTGAGGCCTGGCCCCAAATAATTCCTGAAGCATTTCGACTTTCAAGCCTTCTCTTACACCTATCTCAGACTCTTCCATTTGGATTAGCTAACTCAAATCACAAGCTGTAATGTTGTCACTGTTTTTTGGTCAAAAATGCTTTCTTCTCCATGCTTCTCCTTCACTTTCTCCTTCTGATCACAGAATCACAGGATTGTTAGGGTTGGAAGGGCGTCTGGAGATCATCCAGTCCAACCCGCTTGCCAAGACAGGGTCACCAGAGCAGGTTACACAGCAACGCGTCCAGACGCGTTTGCAATGCCGCCGGTGACGGAGACTCCACGACTTCTCTGGGCAGCTGTTCCAGTGCTCTGCTACCCCCAGCGTAAAGTGTTCTTCCTCACTTTGAGGTGGAACTTCTTGTGTTTTAGTTTATGGCCATTGCTCCTTCCTCTGTCCTGTTGCTGGACACCACTGAAAAGAGTCCGGCAGTTTCCTCTTGGCACCCACCTTTGAGATATTTATACGTGTTAATGAGATCCCCTCTCGGTGTGCTCTTCTCTAGACTAAACAGGCCCAGCTCCCACAGTCTCTCCTCATAAGAGAGATGCCTCAGACCCCTCATCATCTTTGTGGCCTCTTCTGGACCCTCTCCAGTAGCTCCTTGTCATTCTTATCCTGAGGAGCCCGGAACTGGACACAGCACTCGAGATGTGGCCTCACTAGGGCTAAGAAGAGGGGGAGGATCACTTCCCTCAACCTGCTGGCCACACTCTTCCCCGATGGCATACTTGTTTCTATATTACCTGTTCCTTGCTTTTCTTGAAATATTTTTTCCTTCTCTGACATTTTTTATGGATATTTTTGACATTTTTTCCTCTTTTATTTCCTGCCTCATTGTTTATAACTATGTCATCTATATAGCTTTCTTCTTTCAGCCTTTTGTCCTTTTATTGTGAAATGTATTGCCTCAAACACACCTCCTGTTTTTGGCACAATCTCTTTTAAAACAGCTCACAGACCTGCAAGGTATCTGATGAAGAGCAGCTTTTCCCTCTGTGCCCTTGCCCTTGCCCTTGTGTTTCCTCATTCACATGAATCCTGGTGCAGAACATCTGAAAGTCTGCAGGTCCGGAACTGCGGATCTCAACTTAGTACATCCAGTTCTTAAAACAAAAACAAAATATCACAGTGGGGCGTAGAAGCTGTGCATGATTATTTATTGATGATTGTTGGTTACAGGAATTAAAACAGCAGGGAGCTCAGATTTTGATCAGAAACCAAGTGATTTTTCTGTACACTTTTTATTGTAAAATGTGAACATAATATAAACCCATTGTGCTCCTGCTGTTAAATGCTAAGCCCTGGCCTGACCTCCTGTATGAACAGTGCATGTTCCCTGTCACACAGGTATGTAGTTCTGTGTATGTGAGCATTGATTAAGGCTTGAAGGTGTTATAAGGCCATTTATATATATGTGGATATAGAAGCTTTCATAGTTGCTTCACATCAGCTCTCAAGTCTGCCAACCACCCAGCACAGTGTGATCTCCAAGTGAAAAGCAAAGGGATCTGGGGAGTGCCTGCCTGCCTGGAGCTGGGCAGCCTTTCTGTGGGCTCCCAGCACAGGAGCGTTCACACAGAGACTCACTTCATGTGCTAGCAATGAGCAGAGTGCATGTGCTTTGCTTTTTGTAAGCACTTTTTTATTATA
Source organism: Corvus kubaryi (assembly GCF_017639235.1). Classification (NCBI taxonomy): domain Eukaryota; kingdom Metazoa; phylum Chordata; class Aves; order Passeriformes; family Corvidae; genus Corvus; species Corvus kubaryi. The sequence goes on along the minus strand of NW_024581108.1, from coordinate 15,089,383 downwards.
ACAGTACAAGATAGCCAGCCTGGCAGTGACTTTTAGGTCTATAGTTATAATTTATTTGCTTTTAGTTTTTGTAGTATTACCAACTGCTAAGGGAATTGATGCTTAATACATTTCTAAATAAGTAAAACTAAAGTATAAATAAATAATGCCTGGTTTATTAGTCCAGGTGTTTTCAGCATTGCTGAAAGTGGTTTGATGACAGCCACCAGCACTAGCAGTGGAAAAAAAACTTGATTTCACAGTGATTATTATCATTATAATAAACCATAATCGAAAGATTACGAAATTGATTCTTTTAAAAATTAATGTTGCATGAATGAGCAGGCTCCGTGGCATTCCGATTTTTTCAGTGTTACTTGGAAGGAAAGTGGCTTATTTTATTTCCTGGCAGAAAACTGCTGATTTTCAAACAATCACATTAGAGAAAACAGTCCCAGAGGGTTACAGGAGGCAACAGACCTTTGTCATTATGCTTTACCCTTTCCTGATGGGTTCGGAGAAGAGCCAGAAACAAAAGAAAGTTACATTCATTATTGAGAGAGCCTTGGGAAAATCTGTTTGGCCAAGCAATTTCGCATGAAACGAGTGAGGAAATATTTGACTGCAAAGAACATAAACTCCTTCCATCAATATGCAATTTTCTGGATCCATTTGTCCAAGTGATTATTAAGAACAGTTTCTAAATTTGCAGTGCTTTACAACTTCAAAGGGCTGTGAAAGCATCAACTAGTTAAATGGATGGAAGTGTTTTTTAATAAATAAAAAAAAGACCAAAGTCAGTTGTAAGACAGTTTAAAGTGCAAAGTATTGAAAACAGCAGGAAACCTGAGGACCCGCAATAGCAATCATCTGCTCCAATCAGGAACATGGAAACCACAAATTTATCTTTGATGATTTCCTGTAAATATGCCCTTTGAGGACAGATTGCCCTGCCCAGTCTTGCGGAAAATGCTCAGAGTTACAACTCTTCTCACTGCAACATATGGATCTCAGCAAGCTCTGCTTCTCCATTCCCGAAGTCATTCTTCAGATGGAAAAGTCTGAGCAAAAGTGTAGTGCTACAAAAATGCTGGTTAGCATCCTTCAAGCTTGGTCAGTCAGACTGGAAAACATCTTTCTGAGTTGTTTTTTTTCTTGGCCGTTTTCTTCAGCAAGGTCTGCCCAGTTTTCTAGACCTGTTATCCTAGTGGAAATGGTTTTATTGATGTTTTCATTCACTTCAGAATGTCTCATATTTCCCTAGGATGCTGCAGTATAAATACTTCCCACCCCCCCAGTGTGTAGCAGTGTGTGCTGAGGGCTGGGGAAGGTACATTTGGGTGTCTCTGAGTGCCTCCAAGGATTCTCTCTCCAAAGGATCCCACCTGCAGTGTGTCAGTGCTGTCAGGGTGGCTGTGCAGATGGGGGGCTGGTCTGTCTTTCTTGCCACCTCTCTGTGGCACTTCACTCCTGATGTGGTGTTATTGGGTCTGAATGCCTGGAATCTGGGCTGCAGCCAGCAGTGTTACATCCTGGTAGCCTGGGGTTTCCAATCAGTGCCACATCTCACATTTATGACACACACATCAAAGAAGCCCAAGAAATTGAGGTTAGATGTGGCTTATTGTTTCTCCATATATATCGTGAAGAGAGAACATGCTATTCCATTTTAAAGCTGATGTTTATGCACCATTTCACATTGTCCACATAGTTTGCAGTCTCTGAAGAAGTCTTCTATGCTTGAATTTATGAGAGACATATAATCTACCACGTTTGGTATGTATGCTCTTGATGACAACCTTGTACTGGCCGTATGTAATGTTTTGTTAAATAGAGGGACATCTTTCTTCTCAAGATTGAAGTCAGTGCTCTTTCACTAGTTAGGTTTCATTAATATTATTTAGCATTTCGTAGTGTATATCATCCACAGACCTTAAAGCACTGCAGGACGTTAAATCAGCTTCAATTGTAAAACTCATGCAGGGAGTCATTTGTCAAGTTGCACAGAGTTATCATCCTGCAAGTCTGTGGCAGAGCTATGAAGGTACCCCTCAGTTAGGGTTCCCAATTGTCTCTGATGTACTACCCTGACATTCAGAAGGCACAAGTGTTTATTTGTACCTGTGCAAGTTCATGCTTACCTGGGAGGGAGTCATGGATGATCAAGTGATGATCATATCCATATCAAGTGCGTTTTTATGGGCAGAAAGAACTGGGATTTCTCAAAAGAATTCACTAGAAATTCTGTGTTACCTAAAATTTTGTATGACTAGACCCAGCTCTTGTGTCTTGGCCTCTGTGCAAAGATAGGCTTGCATTGCTCAGCAGAGCCTTGTTTAAAGATAACATTTTGCAGGAGGCGGAGGGTGATCATTGGATTTGGGAAGGAATATTACAAGACATGTTGGAGCACTCCATATTCAAGCAGTTGCTTTCGTGCCACTTCCCAGCAGTTAACATTGCCCATCAAAGAAAATTGCTAAATAGCTCTGCTACATCATTCTTCATTTGCATTAGAAATGGCTCTAAGCAATAACAGGATTACAGCCAAAAAGTGCCAGCACTTTATCATTCACTTATTTGATTTAATATATAGAGGTACCTGTTTGAAACAGCATTTACTTTTCTTGAGCTTGTCGTAAGACCCACTCAGAATGGAAGTGTTTAAGGTAATGATGACTCCGATTAATTCCCTTAGAACAGCATGACTGGAATCAGATACACTACTTCTCTTTTCATTAGACATTTCTGAGCTGCTATGAGTGATCTTATAGCAGGAGAGGAAAGAAATTAGCTGAATAAATCCCCATGCAAATGGTCCACAACGTGCTGCTATTCTTCTTATGCAACATGGTGAACTGTAAGCTCAGAAGCCTTTGTGCTGGTGTCCAGATGGCATTAATAGAACCTGATGCAAACCTTGTGTTTTAGAAAAGGCAGAAAAGCCATACATGCTGTGTGCTGCAGATTTCTCTTCACCTGCACGGTGAATTGAGTGGTGTTACAGCTTTCTCAGCCAGCCATTACCACCTTCTTCCCCTCTTCTCACTGCTACCAAATCCCTGTAAATCCAAGCCTGGCCTGAACAGCAGATCCCTAATCTGTTTTTCAACACAGACATCCCCCACCAAAGTCAGGAGGTCAGACGTTGTGTTGCACTTGTGTTCACAGACAGGACTGATACATGGAATGCTGCACCAGGAACTCTCTTCTAAGCAAGGAAGATGTTTCAATTCATTCTAGCAAATTTGAGAGCTGGCAGCTAAGTTTTGCCAGTGTTTTATTCCTGTTTACATTTCTTGATCATCAGTAACTACTATTTGTTATCAATGGACATCAGTGGCACAAATATAGGGAAAAGCATTTTCCAAAGCACCTCCCTGACCAAGTAACCTGTATTACATCTGAAAATGAAACAGTTCCCTGAGTAGTTTAGGCATCTTGATTTTTTTTTCTAACTGAGGTATCTGAAATTCCCATTTTCTTCTGAAAGCAGAACTGGAAACACTACTGAAGGATGTTTACATTAGTTGAAGAAGCAGAGATTTTCTGGTAACATTTATCTTAATTTTTTGTGCTGTTTTTCCTAAACATGATTATGAAGTTCTGCGTGATTGCTGGTGTTGCAGGTATCTTAGCATTATAAAATGGTAGTAGTAGTAACTAGAAGAAAGGAGTGGGTAGGAAGGCAGTGTGATAGAGAATCTCAGTGAAAAAATTTCTGAGAAAATACTGTTTAAAGTCAGAATTACAAAGTGCATGCTTTTCTACTGAGGACCGAACCTACTGGTTTCAAATTAAAGGTTCACACAGAAGTTATGTCTGCTGTGCCTAACCTGCAGTAATTGATTCTTCTAATTCCTAGAGGAGCTGTCTCCACTTAAAGTACAATTGAACTCCACATTACCTTAAAATGTTACAGTTTAAGAAGTTGTATCAGCCTAGCACTGCCCGGTATGGAGGGGGCTGCAGATGCGAGCAGAAACATTTGACCCTTTTTGCTTTGTTTCATGCCCTAAACACTTGGATCTGCAGCCATTCCCACCCTGTATTTCACACATGCTTTTGTTTTTTACATATCTGTGCATGGCAACAGAAGAGGAGAATTCAAAACGGAATGGTGTGTTTTCATTCAGACTGGCTTATGGGCTGGATTTTCTTTTCTGCTTTTTCATCTGATTCTAAAAAATCACCTGTAATCACATGTAATATCAAGGCTAATATAACAGCCTGATCTTCATTATTGCTTGAATAAATTTTCAGGAAAAAGTCAGAATTCTGCTGAACCATTACCTTATCTATCAAAGGAAAATGTATTTATAAGCCACTGTGTGGAAGATTATATGAAGGTAAGTTGTATCTCATCATGTGATCGGCACCATTATGGGTTATAGAAGTGCTGGCTTTCCAGAATCAGTTTTTAACATTCTTAGTGACAATAAATTTAGTCATCAGTTCTACAAAAGTCTGGCTGTAACTAACAAACTGAGTGTATCTGTGTTTGTAATGACTGTCTTGATAGTTTCACACATCAGTTCAATAAAACATCTTCCACTCAGGGGAGACATTTGGGTAGGAATATCTCATGACATCCTTGCCATTCCCATTACCATCACTACACACTCAGAGTAATACATGTTTTAAAAATTGATTCAGTGTGTATTTACAACATAGATCATAGGACATGTTTTTTTAATGGTGAGAAACTCCCAATGAAGCATTCTGTGATCTGAAGCATTGATTTGGGTTCTCTGATTTTAATGCTACAGAATACAGTCATAAAACTTGTAGACCCTTAATGTCATAGGGTGCAGCTTCTTGGCACAGAATGTTAATGTAAAAGGCAATAGCTACTGCAGGGAAGAGTGAAACCAAGGGCTTGCATTAAACATAGCTAACTAACTGAATTTGAATTCTTAACATATTAAATATAAAATCTGGAAAAGCTTATTGGAATGACATAAGGCTGAGATGAAAAATCCCTAATGCAGGTAGACTTTCAGTGAGTTACTTTGGTAGTGTGGAGGATACGCGTTTGGTTTAGAGAGTTCACTCACCTCCCTTCAGGCAGTTTTCAGTAAGTGTCTCTGAAAAGTATTTTTCCGGAAGAGTTGTCTAAAGATGGGTGAAGCAAATTTTCCACCCCTTCTCAGTTGACTACAGATGGTCTAGATGAGTGACATAGACATTTAGCTCTTGTTTGGCAAAGGAAGGTGAGGTAAATAGTGGTTAAATATCTTGTTATGTGTTGTATCATCTAACAGGTATGTGCTGTTGTACTTGGTTCAAGATTTTGGTAAAGGCATGACAGAGGTGATTTGTTCTTATCACAGCAGAAAGTTCAACTGCTTTATCATACTCTTTTCAGTCTGGTTGCCATCCTGGTTCTTAAGAATTACTTGTTTCTGGCAACATAAAACTGGGTCTGAAATTTAGTTCCACCCTGGGTCAGAGGTAAAAAGTGACAGTGAAAAATTAGTGAGAGAGGGACCAAAAAAATAAGTTTGTCCAGATAGCAAGTGTTGGAATAGCTATGAAATATTTTTCCATAGATTCATTTATACTGAACAATATTGGGAAGCTTTTGATTGTTATACAGAAGTCCTACAACCATCCAAGGTTGTATTAGAGTTTGCTTGGATATAGAAAAGTCTTGACATTTCTCACTGCGGTGGGATTATTGTCCAAAGTTATCTGGAATTCTTCCAGAGCAGAAATTGAGTTTAGAAAAGGCTGAAATCGCTTTGTTCTAGTTCTGTATGACTAAACTCAGATGGGACAGTGAAGACAACAGTACTGTGGACTTAAGTTTGTGAGTATGGTTGGCAGTTTTAGTTGACTGCCTTTTCTTACGAAATTAATTCCTCCCATTGACACATTAGCACTTGGTCTTCTAAGTTCTTAGAACATTGTTTGGACACAGACTAGTTTTCAATAAATTTTCATTTTCTTTTTTAAGAGAAGGGAGAAAAGCTAATTGTTTGTGGGAATGCTTTTTCTTTGTTACAGGTAGACTGAAGCATCTGCACTGAGAGGTGTTTGTTTAGAAAAACACATTGTAAGCCTTTAGCAGACCAATAGGTTGGCAATTTGGAAACACTGGTGAGGATAGAGCTTGCTTTCTCTGTGGCACCTTCTCTCCTGGCATTGTAATCTTACCCTCTGGACCTGCAGAGCTGTAGCTGGGTCAGACTTGCCCATGGGCTGTTGTGACTCTGTCGAACACTTAAAGCGGTTACATGTTTCCCCATGGGATGAGGGATAAAGGGCAGAGCAGTGAACCTACTGGAGGGAATGATAGAAGAGAAACTCTTTTTGCAAAAGAATACAATTCCTTAAGCTGATGCTGGATTGTATTTACAGTGCCTGTTCAGACCTATGTCTCTGTGACTAACCTTTTGTGGCATCTGCTGTCCAGGAGTAAATTAACTTTCCCATCAGCCGTGAGCAGATTTTAGTTCTGGATGTTACTGTTCCAAATGTTTCCTGCTGCTGTTAACAAGAGTGCTCCCACTGGCCAGGCTGGGGCCTCAGGAAAGGCAGTAAATCCTTGTGATGTTGCTGCCTGGAGCCCCACATCCCCCATCCCCTCAGCATGCAGTGCCAGTGCTGGGGGTAGCAGCCAAGGGGACAGCAGCTGCCCCACACTGGCAGGGGATACTTGAATCTCCATCGCTCTCCTGTGCCTTGCGGAGTGTCCAGTGTTGCCACGGTGGTAGGAGAGTTGAATCGAGAGGATCCAGCTCTGCCAGGCTGTTCTTCATTGTTCCAGCTGTTCACAGCTGCTCTGTGGCTGATTGAAAACGCATTTACTCCCCTCATGTGAATAACCTTGAGGGATCAGAAAGTCAATTGTGCAAAGCACCTACAGTCAGTGCCAGATGTGTGTCTGGGAGCCACTGCAAAGGCGACTGACATTTAGAAGAGCTTTTTGGGGGTGGTTTAGGGACTGGCAGGTGCCTACTGCAACGCAGGAGAATTTATTTCTGGTGAGAGGGATGCAGAGGTTACTTAGCACACAACTATTGGTATTTAAAAGCTCTCTTTGCATGTCCTTTTCAGAGCAGTACTGAGCATACCTCCCCTGTAGTTTTCAGTCTGTTAGCTCATCTGTGAATGAAGCAAATGTTACTTTAATTGTAGTTCATTAGTTCCATCTGGTGCCAGGGTGGGGAATGAAGACCCTTTCTTACCTTACAAAACATTATATACCTTTCCTGCCAAGCTGCTCTACTGAATAGTAGTTAGAGCCTGAGGCTAAATAAATGTAAAGATTTGGAATTGTTTCTCCACTGGTCTTCCCACAGATGCACACTTGGCTCCGTAGATCTGGCTGCTGTCTAAAGAAATTAAGACCAGCAGTATTTTAGTTAAAGCAGTAGTATATGCAAGGCTGGAGATGCTCTGTGTGATACCCACAAAATTGGGTACCTGTCTGCTTTTTTTCGTTCCCTTTAATCGATAAAAATACGATTTCCCTCTAGTTCAAAGGAAATTGAATTTTCACATAGCAGGGGAAAACAAATACCCTTCAGCATTGCTATCAGTGAATTGGGGCACCAGATGTCTTTTAAACGGGTCCAGCATATTGTGTCTCCATTTCCAAGTCTCTCTTTTATGCTTCCATTTATTGTAGGCAATTATGCTTTGACCCAAAGACATAATCCTAGTGGAATTAAAAATCATGTGACCTCTTTGTATAAAAAAGCTGAGACTGATTTTATGAAAAAGAAATGTAGAGAATGAATCTAGTGGGAAATTAGGCAGTAGTATTTGATGACTGTAAATGTATTTATTTATAACAGCTAATCTTGGTGGAAATGAAGAAATAAGAAATAATTAACTTTACTATTTATAAAAGATTCTCTTTTATCCACTGTGTAATGCAGTCACCTCCAGGATGAAATGCAATGTCTGCTAAAGGGAACATAGACATTTAAGAGAGAAAGAAAAGAGCAAATGTGTGTTTGACACAGTGGGGAAAATGTAGCGTGGAAGGAAAACATTTGCATGAAAATGTTGCCCCTTTTAGTTGAAGACATATTTTTAACTGGTTCTTATAATTATTTAAACTGGAACTTGGTCATAAAAGTAAAATATGTCTGGCCTTGCAAAATGCTCTCTGACATTTTTAATAGCTTCAATACAGAAAAAGCACCTACTTTACAGTAAAAAAGAACACTTACTCTCAGAAAGATAAAGGGCATCATTTTCCTGTTGCAAAGACCAGTTTTACTGATGATGTCACTGGAGTTATTGCAGGCTTAGAACAGTGCAAGTGCGGGAGAAATCAGGATGATCACTCCAGCAGCACTGGGACAGAGGTAAGAGTGCTGCTACTGAATTAACAGCTCTTTTCATAAGCCCAGAGAATGAAGGAGTAACAAAGAAGCTGCCTGGCTGTTGATGAATTCATGACCATGTGCAGTGTATCCTGGAGCTCCAGTTAAACCTTTATATACCTCAAGAGAGAAAGAGAGCGAATGATACAGTGAAGAGCACTTTGCCAAACAAAATAGAAATATCCATGGGATTGCTGCACTATTACAAGTGTCAGCACACAATTAGGAGTCAGTTTATATACGCAAAATGTTTTACTGAGCTTGAGTGAAATTTACAGCTTTTAACAGGAGACCTATTGAAATATAATCTACCGCACCAGCTGTGATACCTGTGCTCAAAAATTCTACTGCTCATCTTAGATCTCTAAAGTTAAATACAATATATGCCATTTTACATATAACTATTGCCCTCAAATCAATCCACATTCAGCCAGTAATATCTAACTCACATGCTGACTGAAAGTCGGAGGGAGACTCATTCTTGATAAATTGAAAAAAGGCAGCAAAGTGATTTTAGTATCTTAGTATTGTTGATTAAATGTGTGAAGCTAACTAAGAAAATAATCTGCAAGGAGAGATGTTGTGATAGTGGTCACGTTTTGTCAACAATTTGTATTAAATGCTAGGGAAGAGAGGGACAAATTTGAAGATTTGCTTTTCATTATGGTATGAATTGATGTTCAGCTACTAAAATGAAATAGGTTTGCATAAGAGTTATGACTGTCAAAAACCATTTGGAATTTCATTCTGTGCAGAGAAATTAAAATTTTGAGTGATTATGTGAAAGACTCTTCTGAGGGAAGATTATAAAACCACAGGTTTCTCTTGTTACTGGACTTTTTAGATTAGGTGAAATTCTTACTGTTTGTTTTATCTCATCTCAAATGGTTTTTCAGTGACTTGCTGAATTAATATGGTATTAAATTCAAGAAACTATGGTGATGGAACAGCATGCTTCAGTATCTAACTGCGTACAAAGATACTCAAAGTTATAGGTCATACAGCTAATGCAAGTTAACCATCTGGGTGTATACATACAAGAAATACTTATTTTAGTTTCTAAAAACAGTGTAATTGAGTAGATTGGGCAGATACACCATTAATTACATGCTGCAATACAGTCTTATCTGATATCAGGAACAGAACACTCGAAATTCAGAATCTCTTGACATTTTTCATTCATTTCCATAACAATCAACCACTCAAACCACTCAATTTTGAAGGAAATAATGATACTGGGAAGGCACTGAGTTTTACTGTATGCTTTCAACATCCTGTGTTCAGTTAAAATGGAAGAATGTATTCTGGAATTATAAGACTTGTCCTTTGAACAAGAATCTGCCGATGAATGTGTTTGATTCCCACTGGCATAAATTTCCCAGATAAACTTAACTAAATCTTGAAAAGCAGAACAATTTTGAGGGGTCTCAAAGTTTTGACTGTTAGATCTCCTGGTATTTCACAGCACTTGAATATTGCAAAGTGCTTGCTCGAGTTCTGGGCCTATTATTATCACTGCATTTTAGAGAATGTGGCCATGCCACTTTATCCTCTTAGAAATGTTAGAACAATCAGATAATAGAATTCACTGCAAGATCCTAATGGACTTTGTAGCCACGGATCTGAATGACTCACCAGTGGAGAGCTGTCAGATAGTGATGCACCATAGAAGAAATAAAGGTAAACTTTTGTGCACTTAAGGCTTTTAGCCTGACTTTTCTCTATTTGCAGCTATCATCTGTTTTAAAGGAAACAATAAAACAACAAAATTGGTCACTTGATGACGGAATCAAGTATTTTTTTGCATGTTTATAATCAGATGTTGAGTTAAAAGCACAAAATGAGTGCCGTCCTTTGAATGGGTGCCCACTGAAATAAATGCACTTGCATTTTCTTTTCAGAAAGGGTTTCTAGACATGTAGTAACAAGCCTTACATTTTACTGGCACACGAGGTCACAGCTTCAGTCAGCTGCCTTGCCTTCAAGTCCCAAAGTGTGTTGGTTTTCTTGCCTTTTAAGCTTTGTCTCTTTGGTGCAGTCAGTACTGTTGGGAAAAAACACCAGGTGCTGTAAGAAAGTGTCTCTTTGCAGATGGTGCCTGCGCTCCTCGTCACATCTGCATTGACACGTGCTGGGAGCTTCTTCTCTGAGTCCCCATGTAGATTCTGGGCCAGGAACAGAAGCTTGGTTGTAAGTAAGGGTCAGTAAGGGTCTTAATGCCATCATTCACAGGTATTCAAGGCTGGAGCTGAGGTGATGAAATTTAAGAAGGGTAAAAACAGAACTTGATTTATTTTTGTTCTTTTTCCTGGGCTTCCACAGTTTGTTTTCCAACTGCTCTTTGAAATCATGATGGCTAGAAAATTTCTTTGGTTGCAGCAAAAGTGGCACATGCCATTGAATCAGTCAGTTGATTCGAAAAAGTGGGGCTCAAAGAATGGTAGATAATGTAAAATTTACAATAAAGTTGTGAAATCTCACAGCCCTAGGGTCTTGCCATTAAAACAAAAGATGTGTTTGGATGCAGTTTTCCTGTATTTTTGTGAAGTGCTGTAGAGCATAAGACATCCTGGAAAATGGTTTTGCTACATTTTTAACACAACAGCCCAGATTTGATTAACTTTCCTTTTTTTCCCTGTAGAGTCATTTGAGTTAAGGTTACTGCTGGCTTTTCCCCTGGACTCTCAGCAGAGGCAATGAGTGAGGCAGGCACAGTCCTGTTGAGAGATCCTTGAACTGTGCCAAAGGTTCAGGTCCCCATGCTCTTCAGGCATGACTATGCAAATAAATGTGCATTTCCTCCCCCGAGCTCACATCCCTTTCATTTGAACTGCAGCCTCTTGTAGGATTTGCTTTATTGGCGTGCAGCCAGTGTCGTGTCCTGTAAGGCTGAGGAAGATGTTACAAAGACAATTCAGCAAAGGGGAACACTTCAATCCGAGTAGTGCAAACTTCCTCAGAGAAAAATGGACTTTTAGTAGCTCCTCAAGATTGTGCCCTCTCCACTCTGCCACACCAGTTACTGGTGATAAGGCATCATAGAAGAGGCTGACAAATTTGTTCCAGTGCTCAGCCATCGATACATTTCACCATTTCGTTTTATCAGCTCGGCTCTGTTTAATAGCTGTGTACTCAGATACGGTTTAAGTGATACCGGAGCATTACTTTTGGATTATGGTCCAGGGACCTGATGAAAGAGAAGCTAAAGTGTTAAACCTTAGGAAGGGCATATGCATACATGTATGCAGTCAAAAATACGTTACTGCATCGCATCCTGAAGACAAAAATAACCATAAACAAACATGAAATAGACCATATTATTTTTCACAGACTTTGCCAAGCAAAACATAGAAGCCTGTATAAGAGGCTTTTAAAAAATCCTGTTATTTTCTGGAAATTTTCAGATGCTCACTCTGGTTCTGTGCTGCTGAGATACTGCATTGGTGGTGTTACTCTGGCATTACTAGGGAACCTTGGGATAATTTTCCTTTCATACCTGCCTTCGAGGATGAATTGGTCCTTTCTGATAACACTGGAGACCAGCTGAAAGTGAAAACCACCCTCACATACTTTGAAAGACTCCATCTCAATGGCTCCTATTGTCATTATGACACTTACTTGAATTTCAGCTAAGGCAACCTACTGTAACTTTTATGTGTCTGTTTACAGCAAGATATCTCAAAAAGGCTGTCTGAAGTTAGCATCTTAAGTCTTCATATAGAAATGTAAAATATGCCCCAGTTTTTCAAAGTACACATGCAGCAGTTCTTGTATTTTAAAAACATGGTATTTTTTCCTTTTAGTGTCACTCAGAAATAAAATGAAAATTGGGATAATAATTATACAGCAGAGTGCATTGATTGCCAGTGCCTGATGCCAGGTACTAGCAGAAGTACACTTTTAAATATCCAAGCAATTAATTTGGAGATAGCATTTATTGATTGTGTAAAAAGTTCCTACAAGTCAATCTAAAATGTGTCATCCAAAGATGTATTGTTATAAATACAACAGTGAGCTTTGCACTGGATGTGCAATGAATGTAATGGGTTTTGAGTGATCCCAATTGCATTATTTATGCATCAAGTCACCTTAGATTTCACAAAGATATTTTCCCTGGAGGATTGAAACTATGGCAAATAAAAGCCCAGCAAACTTGGCCTTTGCTAAGGTGACACAATGGGGAGGTCACGGGAGGTTTTTTCCTATGTAGTTCTTTCATCTCCAGCTACAGGTTATCTGGGCCCCTCTCCCCACACAGGTGGCACAGCCCTACCCCAGCTGCCTCCTCTCTGGGGTAATCTTCGCTTTCAAGCCTGTCAGACCTGGTTTAGAGCAGGGTGACTGCAACTATGGCACAAAGAGATGGTGTGCAAATACCAATTAAAGTCTTGAGGCTTTGGTTGGCGCTGCTGGAGAGCTGCCACTCTGTGCATTCAGTGCACCTAAAACTTGAAATTTTCTGTTACCCCTTCCAAGGTGAGGACTGTTCTGCAGCCGGTGTTGCCACAGCGGAAGTGTGGTTCTTGAGCTCATCAGGAAAGTCAGGTTTAGATTTCAGCCCTTTCCTCCTTTTCTCCCAAAAGTATTCCAGAGGGTGTGACTATGAATGTTTATTTCCCTTACTGGTTTTATAGCTCACAGCATTCTTATACTGCAGAGTCTCCAGTTTGGGGGGATATCTGTGTTTAGTGAAGCCCTACCTGTCAGACCCTTGTTGCACAACTGAGAGTGAAGTATCAGCATTAATCTCCACAATGAAAATGTGTTTTGGGACTTTAGCACACATATGGTGAGGATTTTTTTAACCTACATTACTGTATGTAACTTTGCAGCTTAATTAATCAATTAGGATTAGTGCATTTGTAATCAAGTCCAGGAGTGATTGATGCATGCCATATTAATTGCAACATTCACATGAAGCATGTCGTATACACAGTCATTTTACAGCTGGATATCACATTGGGTTGCTCGTAAGCACTTAATGGCAGGAATATTTTAGACTTGCAATCAGGGAAATTGTATTGCACAATATGCTTTATATGTTGTACACCCTGCTTAGATAATAACTCCTCCATCACTGATGTATCCTCTTGCTCCTCCTTCCTGGTTCGATCGTTGGCAAAGTAGTCCATTTTCGAAGGCTTTTCTTTGCTGTGGAACAAGAGGTATAATTAAATTGTATCCCAGTAGTGAAGGTTTCTAATGATGATGAGCCAAAACTAATTGTATTGATTTGTTTATTACTGGCTTAGGAAGCTCATCAAACAAATGGACTGAAACTATTTCCATATTCTTTTCTGTTTGGTAAATGAGAAACAAATAACACTTCCATGTGTCTGTTGCGTGTGTCATGGCATTAATACTAATTCTGAAGACAGACTCAAGCACAGGAAGGGAGGTTATCCCTGGTGCACTTTTCTACAGCTAAGAAATGCCACAGTTTTTTCCACATTTGTGTTCTGGGATGAGCAAAATGAGGATATTTTTTTTTCTTTTTCAATATAAATGTTCTGACTGCCAGAACTGGGGAGTAACAGGCTATGCCCAGAAAGTAGAAAGATCGGGGCAAAAGAAAGGAAATTGGTATTATATTCGTGTCTCCCTTTGTTCTGCACATTTGTTCCTTGGCTTCTTTATTAAACAAAACTGGATGAATAACGTGAACTAAAAATGTCTATGAATATTCATTTTAATTTTTAGATTAATTTACTTCACACTCTCACATTAAATCTGCAAACAGTCAAGCAATCACATCTGGTATAAACGTTTGCAGGAAGTAAATTTTGCTATTTCATATAAGAGATTTTGTAGGAGAAGAGTGTTGATTTTGAATGTGCAAAGACGTGTCACTGCTCACCCAGTTGTGGGCTGGACAAAAATTTCTCTGCCTCTGTGAAAAATCACTTTTGTTGCATGATGTCTTTAAAATGCTGGGCTTTTTACTGCTAAATATTTGTGATCAATTCTTAGAGCAAGAATCTGTCCAAGTTCATTTTAACAGTTGCTGATCTAAAACCATTGAAGCCACCAATTCATTCATTGGCTTGAGTGTGTTTCGGATCAGGCTCCTCATGGATGCTGTTGAGAAAAACCAGAGCTAGGAAAAAAAAGACTAAGTTAATTGTCTAAATTGTTGTTTTAATTGAGTTTAAAGGACTGATTGTGTTGAGGCCGTGAGGATGTGGATTCCTCCACAGTGAGATGTTGTCTTGGGCTGTGTTTTGCTCTTAGATAAATACAAGTAAAGTGGCCACCCTAATCAATTTAGAGCCTGAATCTGCTTCCTGTCGAAACAAAAGCAAGTGTTTTATTCTTAGGAGCTGCATAATATTAGATAAAATTGCTATTTATACATGTGGAACCATCCCATTCCTTTTCTGAAATACAGCTTCCTCTTGCACTCAGCTGTGTGTTTTCAATTACAAATGTTTGCCACATCTCACATCTCTTATATGCTGTAGCAGATGACACATTGTGGCAACTTTTGTTCAACTAGCAGGTTTTGGTCCAAAGAGGATTCAGTAAAGTTGGAGGGTGAATTACCCTTACATCCCTTGAGAAGCTGATCCTGTCAGCTTGGCAGAGCATTGCTCGAACTGCTGCACAGCATATTATGTCTACACTGCGGATAAGTTAATGGCACTGGAAGCACAGCTAAAGGTAGAAAGAATTATACACCACAGTTATTAAACTTTGACCTTTATGATGCTTTAAAATCATAAAACACTTTAAAATAGGTACAGGATGGCACTTCTGTGGGGCAAACTGCCTCTCAGTACAACACACAGCATTTATAACTGCACCTCTCTTCATATTCCAGTTTCCTTACGTAGCAGTTACAGACTGGCAGTGCCACCTTACTTCTGGTTATGTTTTCTGTGGAGATCTGCTGTTAGAGGCAGAATCTGGTATCCTGTGATGTGAAGCATCACATCCTGCCTGTTCTGCCTCTCGTGCTTCCATTGCACAGCTGTGGTGCTTTACAGGCTTCAGCATTAACCTCTAGCCCTGGAGCTGGTGAAAGGAGACCCAGCTGAGGCACCTGCTTTTTCTTCTCAGGCACAGATGTGTGAAATAAGCATAAACAGAACTGAGGAGATTCAAAATACCACTCAGAAACTTACGTTAGGACAACTTGGCTTTCTTGCTTTCTCTGTATTTATTGGAGAGAAAGCCTCTTTTCACAGCTACTGGAGTCCTTTTCAGTCATATCCTAGAGAGATGATTAGACATAGAGGGTTACTTAGGGGCTCTGAGTTGCCTTGTGAAGCTGACTCTCTTCAGTGGCTGTGGAAAACCTGGGGAAAAGTGTCTCAATTAAGTTGTGTGAATATCCTCTCTCCCCATGCTGTGCCTTGTGCTATAATTATAAGGCAGCTTTTATTCCGTATTTGTTGCACTGATAGGCAAGGGAAGAAACACAGGTATCAGGAAACAAAAAAATTCAAACTAGATCCATGACTTAAGCTTATCCCCTAACAAATAGCTCAAAGGTAAATATTTTTCAGTCAGGATTTAGATTTGGCTCATTTTAGAGATCCAAGACCCTTTGCAAAATGTGAATATTTCCTGGTTCAGGTCTCGTAAGTTGCTATCTTTTTTCGTTCATGCAAGGCTTACTGGCCCTGGGTGACAGAGTTCACCACCACCCTTGAAAGTTTACACTTACAGAGGTAAAAAAGGTGCTTTTTTTTTGTGGCAACAAACACAGGACTTTTTTTCCCCCAAGCCAGCTGAAAACCTGCCCATACATTTGTGTGCACAGTGTTATTTTGTTTAATATTTACAAAACTTGTGGAAGTTTTTGCATTTAAAATGGAAGGTGAATCAGAGGTCTTAAGAGCACTAATGAGCCAGTCCTGAAAGAGAGATTTCCATCTGTCATGTCATTTGACTGAAGTTTGAGTTCAAGAAAAACAATCTCTCAGCCACTTAGTATTCAGACATTTGCATGTGCCCTCCAGTTTCTTAGTTTTGCTCCAAAAGTCAGCTCCGTGGCTACTCCACACTTTAATAATACAAACTCTGACAGTTCCATTTTTTCTTTCACCTTGCAATAGTAAAAGTATAAAAAATGAAAAATATAAATGCTGAGATTGGTCCCACAGGTATAAAGAACATGTATTGAGCACCAGAGTTCCAAAGCAATAGGGGAAGCGCTCAGCAGCAGGACAGGAGCAGCCAGCACTTGAAAGGTCAGATTTTCTGCACACATTTAAAAAGATCCAGTGGCATTTCATTGCAGAGCTATTAGAAGTGCAGAAAGCAAAAACTTCAAACCCTTGAATAACACGTTTTTATTTTTTGCTTTCACTGTTTTTATGCCTTTGCATTGCTTTCATGTTGCACAGATGCAAGCGTTGGAGTGCAAAGCGTTCTCAGAAGTATGTGTGGCTATTCACTGTGCCCACTGTACCTCAGAACAGAAGAAAGGTACCGTCAGTGTCTCCTTATACTACAGAAGAGCAAAAGAAAGAGAAGTTTGTCACCTGTCAAGGCTGTGTAGTGGTAATGACCCTCTCTGTGGTTCACTGGAGAGTAGCAGATATTCCAGGGAGAAGCTGTCCTGTAGAGCAGACATCCCTGTGGCTAAGATATTAGCTTCTTATGGTGCTTATTCCACACACATTCTGGGAAGAAAAACCTTGGAGATGGGTTTTACTATCAGCAAAGGCTGACAGGGCTCCCATTAGGTAAGGGATGCTTTTACCTCCTGTTGCACTAACAGCAAAGTAAACAATCTCCTGAATGCTTTTGAAAATCCTTTCTTTTGATGCTGGGATGTTTGTAAATATGCAAACAAAGAGGGATGAGAGAGGACCAGAAGTGTCAAGGGATTTTATTTATGAAGCTATTGACAAATACCTTTTGCTCTGTTTACTCACCTCTTCCCTTAAGGAGAGAGTAGATAATGCCAAGGATTTTTATGAAACCAGCTGAAATTCTATTACAGCACCAAAGCCCAGAATTTTGTTTTTTAAATTTCACTAAGATTGATATGCTGGACATGGGATAGTGGAGGAGACAGGAAAAAAACAGAGATAGAAAAAAGCCTTGAAGGGGTCCTTCAGGCCAATTAGAGATGGTAGACAGTGTTTTCAGATTTAGATAGGTCTGAAAATTAAAGCACTTCAAGTTCATGGAAACCTGTGAAATGAAGGAATCTAAAGCCATTATTTTTCCGTTCTTTCTATCATAAAAATGAATCTTTGACTGGGCATATTATGGCTGCCGTCAGTGGGAACAATTCAAATTCCTGTACCCTGCAGATAAAGAACCCCAAATTGCCTCTTCCTAAATATATCCTCATGGACAGCTGAAAAGCTGGATGGCCTTTGAGAGGCTCTCAGGTGCAGTTTGCAGAGTCACAGCCGCTGTACCAAGACCAGCGATGTTTCAGCACGCTTGAGTGCACATTCCCAGGGGCAACACAGAGAGTCGTGGTGCAGACAGTGGTGAGGTGCTTGAGGACAAGTCTGGTTTGGAGGTGACCTGTCCTTTTGCAAACCCAGGAGGATTTGCTTGCTTTCAGAGCTGCCTGTGCAAAACTGAAACCTCACTTGCCTAGTGAATCAGCCATAATTCTTTCCCC
Source organism: Corvus kubaryi (assembly GCF_017639235.1). Taxonomy (NCBI): domain Eukaryota; kingdom Metazoa; phylum Chordata; class Aves; order Passeriformes; family Corvidae; genus Corvus; species Corvus kubaryi. The sequence goes on along the minus strand of NW_024581108.1, from coordinate 15,071,470 downwards.
ATGTAGCTTTCACTGACTCTTTCTGAGAAAGAGAGAGCACACATGCTTTACCTTCCTATTGCAGAGGAGAAATCTTGGCCTCAGATCTCAGATTGCCTGGCTCTTTTCCTCTTTATTTTTCTTCTTGCCCAGCCTTCTTCCGACAATTATCCAGCTTTGCTGTTGTAGGTTAAATAATTCAGGTGGAATGAACTGTGAGTTGAAACAAGCGGACAGTGTTCCACCACTTGTCCATTTAAGTTATTTGCAAACTGTCCTGAAATAGGACCTTTTCTCTGTATCTTAAAAGGTTACAAGTGTTCCAGGTTGACTTATGACTGTGTAGTATAGTAAGCAGCTGTGTTCAGTTTTAAATAATCAGGCATGAAATACATTAACAATTTTTCCTTACTGTATAACTGAACATGTATTCTTTCATTTTAAGTTTTCTTTTGGCCTGACACTAATGAGTCGTGTCATTGCATTAGATTGCACTAGATTTTCTTAACCTTTTTTTTAATACTTCTTCATTGCACTTCATATTATTGGCTGCTCCTATTAATTCCACCTGCAGTTCCAGTTCCCAAGTTCATGTTAAACCAAGGTACGTATTTGACTCTCATAGAGTCAATGTCTCATTTTCTAAAAATCTTAACTTCCCCCAAACTTCCATCAATAGCAACTTTGAAATCCATTTGCAATGTAAATGACTCCCAAGTATCCTGCTGTGTTCCAGAACGCTTCCTTCTTATTTAATTGCCATAGACACTCTAGTTACTAATTAGGCTTTATTGTTTATGATGTTGCATTTCATTAATAGTTGTGATAAAAATTGCATGTTCCAGCAGATTTTTTGCATGTTAATGCCACCAGTGGGGTAGAATTCAGAATTGATGGCAAAGAGTTCATCTCAGAGGTTTCAGGGTTGCAGTCTTATAATCACATAGTGAAACTGCCCCACAAGCATGGTCTTGAAAAAAAGAGGATTCATGTTTGAGTCTCATGTCTAGATTCTTTCACTTCTCATACGATGGAATAACTTTAAAGTTTCTTTAATTGTAGTGAAGATACTGGAAATATCATCACAGTAATTTACAGAAGAAGTGCTTCAGATTACATAAACAAATATATGTTTATGTGTATTTGAATGAAAAAGTGAATGGTTAGGAAAATTTGGAATATAGTTTGAGCTAAGAATTTTTTAGGTTCAGGAGCTACTTAACCCAAAGCCTGTAATTAAAAATACTAAGGACAACTTAAGGCTGAAACTTTAGTTCTAGGTACAGGAAGGGAATGGGGAGTGTCTTAGATGGAGGGCAGCCAAGAAATCACTGAACAGATAATATATAACTCAGTTCTGTGATGAGGAAGGTACCTTAATTTCTGAATAGATGAGTTTTGCACCTCCCAGTCTCATGGATTCAGGGAAAGGATCTACATCCAAAAGCTCTAAAGTCACTCATGGGACCGCTCTGTCCCCACTGTTTCACTTCCCTCCACAATACCAGTATGGCCCATCAGCTTTAGTTCTACCTTTGGTAGTCTTGAAATAGCATCTGGCGTGCACTGGATCACGCAGAGAAAATGGTGCATTGCAGTACTGCTGGTATCTGACAGTACAGAAAGCCACATTGATCCAAGTTACTTTTTACAGCATAGCATGATTATACCAGGATCTTGTCCCAGTGAAGCTATGTTTGCTTCCCTGTGCTGAACAGAGGCCTTCTCCCTTCTCCGAGTCCTGCACAAAAACTCTGAGGGATGAGAGCAATGAGAATCTCACTGATGTTTCCCTGGAAGAAAGAGCACAGGCAGAGACTTCCCTGGACAACCCACCCTCAGTGTTGAATGCAATTACAACAATTCTCTCATTTCCAAATTTCAGCTGCGTCTGCATTTGGGTAAACAAGCTTGCAAATCTCAGACATTATTTCCTAATGGAAGCTGAGGCTTTCTTGCAAATACAACAGGTAGAGTCCTCCTATTAGCTGCCCGGGCCAAGTAAAGGTAAAGAATACATTTAAGTGAGCCAACTAATTTTGTAACCTCATCAACATGCTGTTGCTCCACATCTCAAATGCTCACTAGTGGCACATTCAGCACCATTAGCAAGATGCTAAACAATTGCCACAGTCTTAACAAGAAGTTCCTTTTTCTGGATCCAGAGTAATTCTTCCAGGCTGAAGGTGTATTGAGCTGACCCAGTGAGCAGAGCAGCCCAGTGCTGGATACTGCCAGTCTGCAGGGTGTAGAGTACAGGATTTGTCCTGCAGCTGAACAATAGCTGTCTTTCACCTCCCCATCTCTCCTGATGCAGCCCTTTCAGCTCGTGGGGAAACTTTGGTCTCCTAATGACTTGCCAGACTGTGTGATTAAGAATGATTTCTTTTGTGCCGTAGCAGAAAAAGATTTCAAATAGATGTGATAATGGTATTGCATTCAGCATGTAAAGATCTTTGAATATAAACGTGGAACAGAATGTACTTCTGTCTCACAGAAAATTGCATTTAGAACTTGTTGCCTGCTTCGCTGCTTTTGTAATAATGCTTCAACCTCAGACCCTGGATCGCAATATAAATATGTTGGCGTTTCACACAAAGGAATCAGAGAACAGCTATTATCTCCCAAAAGCTGAGAAATTCTGGAAGGTGCATTAAGACATGATGGGATCCTTCCACTTGCGCCTCCCAGAAAGTCACAAAAGATACTGTTTTGGAAGAACTAACTTTTAAAGAACACTTTTCATAATAGGATTATGTCATGCTGGTTTTTGCACATACTGGCAAGGCCACAGATCTGCTGCAAGAGCAAAAGACAGGCAAGAGAGTAAATGCCGGGTTAGAAGTTCTGACTTTAGCATAGCCCAGAAGAGTTAGTAAGTGTCACCACAAATTCATAATTACTTTTCATTTGTCAGCCATTGTGTGTAAAACACAGTGAAAATAAAACTAAGATTTACACGCTTAGGTACCAAAAGTTAGATGTTCACTCCAGGGTCTGACAGTGATTAGATTTCCCAAGGTGCATCTGGAATTTCTGTTCCCATGTCTACATGTTTTCCTTGTGAAAATCTTCCACTTAATAAATAGCTTTAGTTTAAATTAATTCTGAGGTACAGCAACTTCACTGGTAGCTGCTGGGTAGTTATTACTTTAGAAGGTCAGGCTATTTGGATAGACATTTCTTGAATTGTTTTATTACTATGTAGACAGGAGACATGGAACTTGTTTGCGCTTCACTCCTCTAGCTAAAGTTAAATATATTTTGTATTGCACTGCTTTGTTCTACACAGGTGTATCCTTAATTCAGAAAAGCAGAAGAACACTGAGTATTAATCAGCCATGTCAGTTTTCTGAATATAGCATGATTCTTATAGGTCATATTTGCATTAAACTCAAAATAGTGCATAACAGAGATTACTGCCGTTTTACTGAAAAAATAATAAATCAAAATTCAAACCTCATCTTTAAATTGAAACTTAAGCATTAAGAAATGGCCAGTGACACAGCTTGTATAGTTCTACTTCGGAAATTATTAATTTGAAATGAGATTGAATTTTGAACCATCGATAATTGCCATAAAAGGGAAAACACATTCTGGCCCTCTTTTTTTTGTTCCAGCTCATCCTCATCACTACGAGAAAGACACCCTGTGGGATATGAGCTGCCCTGGCCACAGCTCTTCTCTTTCTGCTGGGAACTAAGTGTTCTACATCACTCTTGATATTCCACAAAGTTAGGGTGCTGGGCAGTTTGCCTTGTCAAGACTGGAATGTCACTCAGAAGTAATTTGCTTTGCTTGGCTTTGTAGATTTCATCAGATTCCTAATGAGCATTTAAGGGGAGAAAAAACCCCAAACCCTTTTTTCTGTCTTGATCTAGCCACTCTTGTAGCTAGCATAAGATCTGTTTTAAAGACATTGGGACCATATGTTATGCACAGATTTCGTAAAGTTATTTTTTAGTATGAAAAGATCCAACAACATAGAGAGCTTAAAGAGGAAGTTTGAGCTGGGATAGCTGTGTGTGGATGTCCTTATCCCTGTATGTACCTAATACATCCTTGAAGATGTATTCTGCACCACCTTGAACTAAGGCAGCTTCCCAGTCTGAAATCCTTCTCTCATCAATTCAAATCCCTTTCCAATGCACAAGCTAGTTCCAGCTTCTCACACCAGCCATCCTCTGCCACATCCCCTTGCTTGTAGTGACACTTCCAGCCTATTCCAAAAATTTCCAGAAGATCCCGTGGGATATGGGTTGTCCTGACTGTAGTTTCTCTCTTTTGGAAGCAAAGTGCCTCATCTCTTTCATGCCACAAGCTACCAGGGCCCAGGGTCCCCTGGTGCCCCCAAAGGCAGTTCTGCGGGGTCACAGGCAACCCATTGGACTGACAGCAGAAAACAGACTTGTGTTTAGACAGCATGAGAAGTGTGCAGTGATACACAGTAACCTCCTGAATGCAAATATGTGTGACATTTCCATTTTTGCTGTTTTCGGGGGAAGCAGCAAGCGAGGTCATTGTAATGAATTGGTAAACATCACGCTGTATTACATATGAAATTCATTTCCCAGAGCTCAGGAGCGGGGCGTTAATGCCATGCTCCCCACTATGGTGTTTGCTTTGTGATATTGGTTCGATGCTGTGTTCTAAAATACTCGTACCCCAGTCATACCGTACCACTGTGTTATTAGCCTAAATCTATGAAGCCAAAAAAGACGAGGAAGAAAGCTAATTTCACTTTTGGTTTTCAATTCTTATGTACTGTAACAGAATGTGAATAACCTCATTACTATACAAATTCTGTGTGTCACATAATGACCTCTATACTGAAGACCAAAGTTTGCATAATTGAGGAGAGACTCACCTACAGCAGTGCTGAAATTCATTAGCATAAGGCTGAAATAATGCTAAGAAAATAGCATTTGATGTCACCTATTTAAACTGAAGCACTGGGTGTTTTCTTTCCTTTGGACTTCTTAAAGGCATATGCTTATGATGGGGAACAAAACTTGTCCTACTGAATCTGGCAAATAGTGAGAGCTGGTTCTGTAACTCACTGGCCCTTTACATAACAAACAGGAAAGAGCTGTTCTTATGTAGCTTCGCAGTTTCTTGCAAAGATCAGTGAAGTACATGTTACCTAATAGGCTTATTTTTATAGGCGATGTGTTAATATATTTGTCTTGACTTTTAAGTGTTCATCCTTCATGCTAGGTTCTCTGTGGTAATTAAAATACACCATAAATTGTATCCACTGTAATTAACAAAATACCCTGTAATTATCTGTTGATCTTTTGCGCCTGTTAAATAACTACTGGGATGTTTCAAAGCTGTGTTATTTTTGTATTCCTTGAGATAAACCTACTGCAAAATGTTGGTAATTCACTTAATATTGCAGCATAGATCAACTTTGGAGTGTTTCATGTCTCCTCTCTCTTCTCACTGTAATGTTATGGCAGTTCTATTGACTATCATTCTGTTAAAAATCACATTTATGAATGACACCTGCATCCTGCCAGCTGATGACAGTATCCTGGGGTATGCAGTTATCAAGGATCACTCTGCAGGCAGCTCTTCCTTTCATCCTGCTCTTTGTCTTTACCATGACTGCAGACAGAAATTCTGCATGAATTGCGAGAATTCAGAACCTGAGTTGGAAAAAGGAACAACTCTTATCTGAAACCTGCAGGTAGTTAAACCTACTTCAGTGCATCTGCTCAGAATGAGAGAGAGTTGTGAGCCCTATGGTAATAAGCACAAACATATAAAAACAATCCAAAAAATGGCAAAACAGTTCTGCTTACCTTCATTGAAGGTAAAAGTGTCTGTGTATGAATGTTTGTAATGCAGTCTTGGAACAAATGCACCAGCCACTGCTTACTGCAATGTTTCCCAAACGTTTCCCTTTTCACAAGTATTAATTCTAGCTAAAACACAGGCACCCTGCCAGATTTTTTAATATTACCAACTCTGTGGTTGTATAAGAAGTATGAGGATGCAATTTGTTGTAGTGTTTTATTGGAAATCGAGGTGAGCCCAAGTGGAATTATATAGGTGTCAGGGTTAATTTTCTTACTCTTCATGGAAAAAACATTGCATCCATTTCCTGCAAACTTGAATCTCCAGTGATAGTAATAGCTTGCAGCCATGGTTGTGTGTAATGTAGCAGTCTTCTTGTCTTCAGAGATTTATGCAAGTCGTTATTTAAAAATAGAGATCTGGGAGTCACAGCTAGCTAATTAATCTGTACCAAGGAAATCTAGGTGCTTGGCCTTTCAGGCATCCTGTGATGGCTGAGTAAACTTGCAATCCCATAAAATTCTCACTTCTATGTTGTTTGGCTTTTTTTTTTTTTTCACTCTTCATTTTTGTTATATGAAAATTAGATGCTGAACCAATCAGCTTATTTCAGACACAGTTTTCAAATATTTGTATGGATCTAGTCCAGAATTTGACATGAATTGGAAACAATCAGTGTACTGCTCTCCACCATGGACTGAAGATTTGTCAAGCATAAGCCTGTCAGGAATGTAACCAGCTAAGTATTGCTTTCAGATTCAGATATTAATTTACCACTGCAATAATTCATCCTTCTTACCTGATATTATTGTGGTTTTCTTTTGGTCGTGTCAGGATGTTTCTTGACATCTATTGTCATATTGCAGTTAATTTTAACAGCCCTATGGCCAAACCTGAAAGCTGACCAATTGTTAAAATAAGACCAAAAAAAAAAGTCTCTATTGTATTAATTCATACTATCAGTAAATAGGAAAGGTAAAACCATGTAACCATAATGGCTTGATTGGAAGTAGTAATTTTCTCATAATGAGTCATAGAGTGAATAGCAGTAGTCCCCAATTCCCTCCAAACAGAAATAGTAGGTAATCAAACAGCTCCAGTCCAACTAGCAGAATCTTATTGGTTCAAGATAATCCTTTTTAGGTTAATAAGCCACTAATTATTTTTACAGTCTTAACAGTGTGCACGGCAATATCCCAGTCTTCATTTGGCTGTAGCCTGAATGACATGTAGTTTGTGCCACACCAGATTGGAGAAATGCAGTTCACAGGAGTGGCTGGATGTCACGATATCCCTCACAGCCTCTTTATTCTGACAAACACATTATTATCCATGATTTGTTTAGTTATTCGTTACTCTAGTGAAGAATTAAATTAATTATGTTCTTTAAGTTGTATGTATCTATAAATTGATGTTATCCATCTCTGTGGAGGCAGAAATTACAGACTTCAACAAAAGATCCTGTATAAAATTTTGAATATCTATGCTAAGGTTTGAATTTCTGCAACAGCTGTAGGAAGGTTTAGATCTAATTGTAATCACATAAAGAATGTAGGTGTGAAAAGGACGTTCATGTAAGGCCACAGTTCCCTTCAGTGGAAACAGGTGGCAGTCCCACACAGGGCAGGGGAGCTTGTGGTACGGAGCTGAAATGAAACTTAAGTAGCAAAGCACATAGGGGTTGTGTATCTGTATATGGTGAATCTGTGTCAAAATGTCACTGATATTGTGTTACTTTTTGAGCCTCTTTCTTCTGTATATTTACACAAAGAAAGTCTCCTCTTTAACCTCCTTTTTTGCTCAGCAGAACTGGTATAATAACTGTAATATCCTGACATATTTTACATATTTGAGTACGCTCACCTTCCAGGTGAAGGCAAATATATTTGCTGGCCTCTGTTCCCACAACTGTTTGGAAATACAGTATTCCTGGATCAGTTGGCAAGAAACAACAAACATCTCACACCAGCCAACCTCTGTGATGCAGAAAAGATAGATGGTGATGCCCTTAATCAGTTTTATGTCTAGCAAACTCAAGTGGTAACCCCTCAATAATTGCTAAGTTTTATTCCTTTATCTGAGCAGCGTGTCTTGTTTATCTCACACATTGCAAATCTTCCAGTGTAAGACTCAGATGCTGTTATCTTAGTCAACTCAAATGATTCACATTATACAAATGGCTCGTTTTGACACAGAACTGTGTGGAGACTCTTCTCTTCTACCCATGCTGTATCACTGAGCAGTGCTAAGTGCAAATTACAACCAACTTCCCCATTCAAAGATAATTTTGGTCAAGTAGTTAGATGGAATTGTTCGTGTTTTTTCCTTAGTTAATGCTCAGTCTTAATAATTTTTGTGAATTGTCATCCATAGGGCTTCTTTCCTGTATTTGAAATAAAAACTACTGAGGTCTTTTTTTGGTTTTGTCAGCAAGAGTTGTAATTTGATCCAGAGCAGGGTTTTTAACTTTCTATTTCTTAGTGTCAAATGAAAGGAAGAAAATTGGTAAAGGTATTTATGGTCCTGTAAGGTAGAAGTGAGAATAATTCTTGTTCTTGCAGAGTCCTTTTATGAATATTCACAGACATTATGCTAATTACAGTGTGGCCATACCTACCTGTAGGGAGGAATGAACTGATGCAGGTGTGAATAATGTCCTGTTCCTGCTTATGGTGGTTTTAGTCCTACATGTTGAAATTGGTGGAAGAAGACTCCTTAACTCATATGGGAATTGGATTTGACTCTCCCTGCAATCCAAGGAAAACAACTCAAACTGTGCTTTTGTGGTGTCCTACATCAGTATTTAGGAAGATTTCATTCCCTCACCTATCTACATGCCTTAATGACATCCTTACAATCTTCTTTTCACCTTGTCTCCTGTGGGAAATTCTGTGTGAATATGGGCTAATGCTGATATCTAGGCTTATTTAATGAATTCAGCTGTAATAACACATTTTCTAAAAAAACAACCTGTGGAGGCAGCTGGGATGCTTGTCTTTTCTAAAGTACTAGAGGAGTACTGATAGGCTGCTGGCTGCCCAGCATAGGCAGGTATATTGCCTTCTTTAATAGTAAATTGTATTTCTACCTTTCTATGAAATTTAGCTTTTATCTATTATAGCTAGTCCTTCTAGGGAAAACTCAGTCCACAGTGGCCTCATAGGGAGAAATATTTAGCTCAGTAATTATGACGAAGGAGACTGACCTACATTATGTACATTCCTTCTATTCTTCTCTTTTATTTCACTCTTTGCTCCCAACCAGTTATGACAAATCTTATGTAGCCTAATGTAAGCAGCTAGTAAAGAGCAAGAAGTGACTAAATATAGTAACCAGAAAATACTTTACCAGGAGTAAATATGTGCCTAAATATTGTTTAAATGCATGACATAAATTGTGACCTCTTGATCTGCTAGTTTTATATTATCTTATGAAATTAGAACTTTTAAATTAGTCTTGAGGGAGAGAGATGCTGCAATTCTCAGAACTTTTTCCTGCCCATGAATAGAGACAGTTTAGCCTGGCCTCTGGTTACATTTGTTTACTTTTTATTTGTGAAAAATGCAGGGAGGAGTGATACAAAACTCTCAGGAGTTCACTCTGTGATTAACTGTGACGTAATTGACAGAGGAAAACAGCAACAATTCATGCAACCAGTAATTAATCTCTACCTTTATGGCCTCATTTGCCAACTGTCTCCATATTTGACAGCAAAAGTGACTTGCAGAATGTTTAATTTAACAGTGACAGCTAAGGTATGAAATCAGATTTCAAGATAAACATCTTCTGTGGCTTCTGCTTGCAAAAAGAGTAGCCAATTAAGTGTGCTTTCTTAGTCCTTGCAAATATTTGCCGTAGGATTGACATAGGAAATAGAACATTTTCCCAGTCTGGGCAGGAGCCCCACCTCAATGCTCCCCTCTGCTGTGTGTTTTCAGGAGCATTCTCAATTTCATGGACATGAACCATGCAGGCATGTTAGTTTTCTCCTTTCTCTTCTTTTGCCTCTGTGTGTAAAAGGGCCAAATCACATGAGATGCTGACTATCTCCCATGGGGAGCTGCATGCCCTAGCAGGACATGGGCAGTTTGACATATCCCAGGAGACAATTTGCACCTCTTGGGATTGGTAAAACAAGTAACTCAGAGATCAGGCAGTGAGCAGCTGCAGTGAATTCTTTCCAGAAAGATTTTCTCCATATTGTGAGGGGAAATATTTTCATTTGCGTGGTTTTTGTGAACAGGCAAACTTGCTTATCTGACCCCACACCACATACTGCTGATCTATAGCAGAAGATTTCTCCCTTCTGCTCTGCCCTGACAATTTGAGATTCTGTCCACGTTCTGCATTCTCTGGACAAGTCAAACAATCTGCAAACAGACAGCTGCAGCCCAGAAAGGAGAGAGAAATTTTACCATAAAAGAAGAAATTAAATTAGGGTCCTGCTCACCTGCATTTGATTTTTAAAGTAAATACATTTGATATGTTTCCCATTTAGTACTATTGAAAGGGCAGTTTCCTGACACCACTCATATAAAACAATCAGGAATGTGGATTCTGGCATCCCTGTATGTAACAGGACTGTGCTTGTCAGAATCTTTTTTTTAATTAAGTTGGAGTTGGTAAGGCAAAAAGATTTTTTTCTTTCTGTAAGCTTTAATGTGCTGTTGTTTTGAATTTGTCATTTTTATTTGCCTATGAGTTTTGTTTTGATTTTTCTTGAAGATTTCTAGTAACAATAATTGTTTGCAACAGGAAGATTCATGTGAACTGACTTCCATTTTAAACATAGTTCCTGTGAAATGAAAGGGGATTGCAATGTGGATGTGGGCAAAGAGGACTGATGCATCCATACAGTGCACTTCTGCTCCAATGGTAAATATATTTTCATGATTAATAAAGAGAGAGTAGAAGCCATTGTACTCTGTTAGGGTTTTGTTGATGGCTGCTCCCCAGAATACTGAAAAGATGCTATCAATACTCTTGACACTCTGCTTAATCAAGATGTGACCCTCCAATGCAACCAGACAGTGTGCTTGTTTCAGAGCTGGAACAGTGCTACAGTTAAGGAGTCGTGGTTGCAGTTATTTTTGGTTGTGAGATTTTTTTGTAATTTCATTAAAATTTAATCAGTGCCATTAAATAATATTTAATGCCACTAAAGTGCTGTTGGATACAAATAGGAAATCAATCAACTTGTGCTCTGAGTGGCCGTCAGCTGTGGAACTGCATAGGTACCGCGGGGAAGGGCTGCACCTCGCACAGCAGACAAAATCAGATCAATAATAGTATGTTTAGTTCGGCTTTTAAAATTGCTCTTGCTTGGAATGTGCCAACGGGCACCTTCAATATCAGATATGTGGGCTTGGAAGAAGAAGCTTTCAAGTGCATCCTTAATGTTTGCAACTTGCTAAGTATTTTTGTTCCTTAGGTGCTGCACATCAAAAGCCAAAATTATAAGAATGGAGATCCCCTGGGCAAGCTGGAAAGATACATCAAATATACAGCATGATGTTAGCCTGGTGGTGGAATCAGTCAGGACTGCTCCTTGATGTGCTTTCCAGCTTGAACAGTAGGTCATCCTTATTGGCTCAGTGCAGTCAGCCCTGTCTGTGTACACAGATACGCTGGTACAGGGCATCCTAAGAAACTGTGACAATTGAGACAGGTTTGGAGCTAAACCGCACTCTGCCTCTGTTACAGCCAGTCCCCAGTGGGTTAATGGAGTAGGATAGCTTCCTCTGAAGGATTTAGGATGATCCCATTAGCTGCAATGTATATTTGTTCACATTCCCTACCTGTGGGGGCAGGGGGAAAAGGGATTACAATCAGTAGCCACTAGCAAAGAAGAGGTCTGCTGACTGTCAGTAATGTCTTTATAGGACTGGGGAAAACTGAGCAATTCTGTAAAATTTCACAGAGTCCTGACCAGAGACTTATGTCTTCCTTCAGAAAGTCCATGTGAGGTGAGTTTTCGCATAAACTCAAACTATTTCAAACACTCCTGCTGGGTCTGGCCAGAATGCATTTGACGATTCCTTGCAGCTGTTTAATTCCAACATAATTGCCTTTGAGATTTCCTTCCTGATTTTTCTGTGTAAGCTGCACTAAGCTATGTAGATAAGAAGCAATCTATACATTCTGTGTATAGGAGTAAATCCAAGACTATAACACAGATGGACAGAAGCAAGCAAAAGACTCGATTCTTGTAATTTAAAATACATTGAATGTGAATCCCACTGAGGTGAAATATCTAATTTCCAAGAATTTCCTGGGGCAGGAAGCATGAGGCTGCTTTATTCCACACCAGTCACATCAGTCCACAAATTAAAAACGAATGAAACATGTTTAAAACAATTACACACACCTTTTTTGAGTTCTTCACAAAATAAATTTATGTAAGCCATCCAATGACTAGCAAGCAATTCTTGCTGACAAATATGATAATAGTTAAAATTGGTGCTACATAATTGTGCTGAAAATGTGCTTTTCCCCTCTGATCACACAAAGATGGCTTGGTCAACCTTCTGTCATCTATAGGTAGCAGATGGAAGGAATTAATGTCTGTCCCTTTTGTATGTCATTCCCCTTGATATTAAAGCCTGCCTTACTCTCTTTGCACTCTAACACCTTGCCATATCAACAGTACCAATTCCGATTGGTTTTTTTTTCAAATAGATCCTAAATTCTAAATGATACATCAAAATATTCTTGCCAGGGCCTTTGAGCACTCAACCTCTTGGAGCAGAGCCATGGACTATACAAACCATTGCATTAAACATTTGGTCCCTGACAGGTAGGTGTGGGAGCTGTTGAATACGATTTGAAAAAACTAAGAGGGAAGGAAGGAAGGGTGGAAGCTCCATTCAGAAGGAGAAGGATTGTATTAGTGAGGGGGAAGAACTGAATACCCCACATCCCCCAGTTCAGCCATATCTAATCTGCAAACTCCTCTAAGGAAAAGCAAGATATTCACTGTGTGCAGCTGAAAGAGCTATTCAAACGATGCAGTAGGAGCATGTTGCTCTGTTTTGTGAATTTAGCTCCTCACACCATCTCCATCCCAGCATGAGAGAAGTCTGTAAGCTCAGTGCAATCGTATCATAATTTGGATCTCTACAGGAGACTGAACTCACATCACCAGAATGCATCAAGCCAATGCGTGTGTCAATGCACAGTTACATATATACCACGGTTACAGGCCCATGGTGACATTTTTCAAACTAATATATTGACAGGAGTACCAGGATATTTTTTAAGCATATCCAGAAGGAAAAAGAGCATTACAGTGAGGAAGAAAACCCAGCAAAATGCTGACACCCAAGTACATTACTTAGTGTGCAGTTGCATTAATGAACCATTGCTTCAAATCCCAGGTTTGCCAATAGTGTCACTGTTCGTTTATCAAGGCAGAATCATCCTGGATGTGAACAGAATGCCTGTATAAAAGATAACTTCTCAATCCTCCCATACCATACATTTCCTTGAGCCCATTACAAAAGATTTATTTCTAAATTGGAAATTTTTTTTTCAGCTGGGCAGAATGAGACTGTTTGTTGAACAAATGGTGTTAAAATCCCCAAGGCTCTGACTTACTTCAATAACGACCAAGACTACTGCTTGAGCCAGCTGATGCTCTTTTAATGAGCGCTGCTTGTCAGAGGATCATATCTGCAAGTTGCTGTATAAAATAACCATTTTCCATGAGTTCATAAAGCAGCCTCTCGTTTGAAATGGATGAAGTGTTGTACCAATCTCTGCAGCACAAAACAGACACTTGTTTGAACTGAAAGGGGAAAAAAATCCTAACCCAAAGTATTTGACAAGGAGGTTTTTTTCTTCTTTTTCTAAAAAATTGTTTTTCCTGTCTATGACAGGCTGCTTTGTGTTCGTACACAAAAAGCTCAATTGGTTCAAGACAAAAATGCTGATATACGAGCTTCAAAATGAATTTCAGCTTTGGCCTGATTGAATTAATACGAGCATGACAGGTTGCTTATTTAGCAAACTGAGTGGACAGTAAGATTAAGCCTTTTTCTGTGACAAGACATCCCAAAAAAGTCTCTTGCTGTCCCTTGTAAGGTTTTTCAAGGCAAATCAAGAAGAGACTCCTAGATAAATCAAAATGACAAGTTCAAAACATGTGAGCCTTTTTTTAAAGAAAGATCATCTCCATAACAAGCCCAAGCTTATTAATGTTGCATTCTGACAAGCACAACCACTTTATGATTTTGTTGGGTCCATGGACCTGATCATGCCATGTAACTACTGTACTGCTACTGCTGCCACTGGATTCAAAGCTAGGATCGCAAAGTTAAAGAACAGCATTTAGTAGCCCTGCCATCAGTCTGTTCTTTTTAATATATGTGTTATTTATGGCTGCAGGTTAGGTTATACCCTTGAATATCACATTTCTCACCAGAAACAGCAATGAGTAATTGGGTACTGCAGGGTTTAATGTGCAATACTGAGTCATTTTGATTAGACCCATATTTTATCACTCACACTATTAACATCAAAGATTTTTTAAACTACAATACTCCATATAGTTGGTATTATTGTGAATTAAGGAAATCAGGTTCTAACATGCTCAAGTACCTTGAGTTTTCTTTGTCTTGTGCATATCAAACCCACCTAGGTCACTGGTAAAATTCACCTTGTACGTATGTACAAACTATCTCTGTCCTATGAAAATGAACCACTAAAGTTAATTCAGATTTGTTCAGAGCCTTGAACAATGTAAGTAATGAATCTTTCAGACAGTTAATTCAAGCTGAACAAAAATAGAATCCACTTAAATGTTACTACTGCTTGGATTGAATCTTACCAGCCTTGATAGGTCTGAAGATCCAAGCCTCAGTGGATGAGATCTGCAAATCCCAGCTATGATCTCTATAAAGAGAGGGGTGATGACTTGGTCTCTGTTTATTCAATGAAATTACTGCCCTTGCTTACTTTCTGACCAGAAACATAAATATGTAATTCTATTTTGCTCTAAAAGGAATTTTTACAATTCTAAACCTTTCTCCATTTTGTAGATCTTACATCCAGGATGATAAAATCATGAAGCAGGAATAATAATGATTTCCTGCACAGAAAAATGTGTATGTTAGAGATGTTGGTTGAATGTTTCACCTCTATTAACCTCTCTTCCAAACCAGCAGAGATGTGGGAATATTTACTTATCATACAAATTCAAACTAAGATGCTTTTCCTGTGAGCAAAAATGCTCACCAACTTTGTTTGCAAGGGTAAAGTCTTGTGTGGTTTGCTGCATGTGTTACCCTCACACTAATTTTTCAAATTCTGTGATTCTGTAAAATTATTAGGCATTCTTAATATTGGAAATAGTAAGAAATAGTCTCACTGGTATTTAATTTTTAACTTCAAACCTGGTAAAACTTCTATTCTTGTCCATCTGTCTCAAGTTGTCACAGATTTTCCAATAGTAACTAAACTGCTGTGTTATGATTCAGGCTCTATATGTGATATTTAGCATGCTGTGTCTCTTTGCTGTTCCAGGCTACACAGAAAGCAGCCTCTAGCATATTAACTGCCTGTTTCACCTGAAGTAAAATGGGAGAGCATTTTAAAAGATAAGTTTTCCTTTGTCACATTTCTTGCTTGTGCTGTAGGTTATCAGAGCCTTTCCCCCCTCACATGTAAGCAAAGACAGATATAGAGAAAAATTATTTCTTTGAACCACAGGAAGAATTTTCTTTGCTGTTCTATTAATATCTGACTGAAAGAAAAAGAAAAAATTCTGAATAAATGACTACAGGCATCTTAAAACCTGTAAAATTATTTTTTAAACAGGGCTTTTGCTTAAAAAATGGGATCTGAACATGTGTGTAATGGAGCCATACTCACAGAGGAAAATTACAATTTCTATATCTAGCATGTCAGGTTTCTTCAAGAGTCTAAAATGCATGTATTATCACATTTACAAACAGACCAATCAAAGCCTGATTTTCAGAGGTAAATCTTAGAATCCTTTTGAAGTCCAAATTTAAAATGTGATCATGTGTTATCCATCAGAGGCCACTACCAACTAGATTTGTTTGCAACAAATGTAGCTTTGGAGCATGGTAGTGCTAAGAAATATGAGATAAACTATCCTCCACTATTGAATAAGGAGTGATAACAGCATCAGAAGTAGTACTAGTCCTAAAACTTGTCTCTGGGCTCCAGTGGTTCACACCAAGCATTTGGAGATGATACACACAGCCTCAGAGCTGGGATTCTGCTGAAACCTCTGCTGTGATACTGGGAGCAGTGCTCAGAGCATGTAGCAACTGTATTGCCCTATATATCATGATTAATCCAGGACAAAGAACAGATGGCATGAGAAGGAGATGGATTCCATGAATATGGAGTGGGTGGCAATTGTAGCTGGTCCAAGCTTTGAGACCTGAGAGAGTAGTATTGGTAAATAGTGATAAATGTGAAGGGGTTGTTTTGTGCATATTACAAGTTACAGGAAGACAGAATGGAGTTGTCAGCTATCTGACAACTAATTTTTATACATGAGGGTTTTTTTATGGCTGCTTTTATTCTGTGATGTGTTGTTTCATTTGTTTGTTTGCTGCCAGGCACTGTGAGATTTCAGGATTCCCAGTTTATGAAGAGATGGCTTTGTGTGAGGTAAGCCTGGGAGACCAGGAAAGCTGTGGTTTCACAGTTAGAGAAGATGAATTTTCAACTAGTAGTGAATGTTTAAGCCCTGATTTTCAGGAAAATGAACATAAGCAAATACATTTAACTTTCCTTTGGGTTTTGTCCCACAAAGTTAATTGTTTGATGTTGAATTTTTATTGATGATTCCTTTTCCACACTGCAGTTACTGTATCAGGAGAAGGAATGCTTTGAAAGGTAGACAGAAGAGGAAAACACTCCAAAGGAAGTTGGACTGTTAGTCTCCTGAGACACCCAGTGTATGGATTTCGTTGGCTTGTGAAATGCACATCAGTCACACCTCCATTCAGATCAAGTCTGACCTGTTTCTGAGACTTAGTGTCACAGGCAGCGAGTAATACCTCTACAGTGGAGAGATGACATGTTTCAATGGAGATGCCAAGGTGTAAGCATGGATTAGTTCAAGTGACCTCTTCTTGGCAGATGACTCGGTGTAAAATGGCTCAGCAAATCCCATGGGAATACATCTAGGATTTTATTCCTTTGCCCTTACAAACCAATTAATTAATTGCGGTTTTCATCCTTTTAATTGCTGTAATACTAATTTTTATTCCAGAAGAAACCAGAAGGGTAAATGATGTACAGTTTCATGAATAGATTTTTTTCCTACTATTTTCTTAGGAGAGTTTATCTCTGTACCTAATACATATTTTAGAGCATTATAGTTAAACACTTCCAGAATATTTTAATTCTCTTTGCAGGAAAAGAAAATGGGTTTCAGACTTTCTAACAGGAAATCTATAAAATAATTTCTGCTTCATACTAAAGAAATATTTTCAATATTTACAACACTTGCACTGTTTTTCTTCTAAATAATTTCTGTCTCTTCCTAGAATTTAGAAAAAGGCCATCAGTACTTTTTTTCTTTCATCAAGATATTGTTACTCCAGGTGAGGCTCATGCTGATTAGTGGGTGCCATATAGGTTAAATTTAGGATACTATTTCTATATGATATATAAATTCTGTAATGAAAACTGGTTATTTCTTTTGCCTTCAAAGTTGATTGCTTGCCCTTTCCAGGCCAGTTCATTTAAATTTTTGAAGATCTACTCAAACTTCATTGAAAAGAACGTTTCGTAAAATACGGAGAACAAGAATTGCAAAACCCTCAGGAACATTAGGTCAATTTATTGACAGGAATTTTGCACCATTTGGGGAGATGGGGTTGAACAATATCTGTCTCTTTTCTGTTTCCTGATTGTAGGAGCCTGGATCCTGTGACAAGGCAGTCATTTTGTTGGCTGCTTCATAGTACAGTTGCACTCGTTAGAGGGAGGAATATGCAGGGCTGGGTGAGAAAACAAACCTCTGTGAGAATTTGAGCCAATGAAGGATGGCACTCTGGGAAATCAGCTTCCCCATATTTCAAACGTGTTCAGTGAAAGGACAGACTGCACAGCAAAAGAGGATTTACTGGGGTTTAATCTTGTTTGAAATTCTGTACTTTGGAAAGTTCTCCAAGCATTCAGGCAAGGATGACGGTTTTTCTTTGCATACAAAAACTAAGCCTACATCCCACTTAGTTATGAGATTCGGGAGCAGAAGCAGACAGTGGTTTTCACTTTTTAGATGGACCTCCATTTGCTTTGCCATCACAATTGCATATTGCTGGCACATTGCCCACCCAGTAAGGGAGTCATTCAGGAGCTGCTAGGACAAATTCCATACAGGTAGTCATGTTGCCAATGCCTGTGTATGCCTTGTGGGATATCCCACAACTTGTCTGTGTAACTTGTATTTTGCAAACACATTGTTTTCCTGTTGTCCTGTGGTCTATGGTGCATTGTCAGGGCAACTGAGAATTAGATTTATCTTCTGTTGATTTGCAGCTTGCTCTGGGCTTGATACTATGATTCTGGAGACAGTGATAGTACAACTGTGTTATCCATGAGTAGGCCGTTTTGATATCTCACACAGCTTCCACGTGCTTCAGTTAGTAAGTCAGAATCTCAGAATCACAGAATCACAGAATATTCTGAGTTGGAAGGGACTCTTACGTGAGCATCCCATACAGGGATCAAACCCACAACCTTGGCATTACCGGCACCACGCTCTAACCAACCCATGCCTGCTGGATTCACAGGTGTGCGAACAGTTTAATAATTCTGCAGAAGTACTTGGAACAAAGCCCTAAAGGGTTGTTGTTTATTTTGGAGCACTCCAAAATGTGAAGGAATGTAATAATAATTCCATGCAACTTTGTGCAAATTCTATTTCTTACTTCTTGGGCAGTTGAAGCCCTTTATCCACACAGTCATTTGGATATAAGCACACTACAGTTTGATGTCAGACCAAAAACCAAAAGTGATCACAAAGAACATAAATAATTTTACTTCATTTTAATGGAATTTTGATACAAATTAATTTGGATTGAAACTTTCTTCTTCTCTTACAAAGAGGAGGAAAGAAAAAATATATTATTTTCTGTAACATGCCTCTTCTACCTGCTGCTACTGAATGAAAATCCATCTTAAATGTAAGCCTCCACCTAACCACTTTGTCAAATATCTTTTCTGCCTCTCCTCATGGTTATTTTTGAAGAAAGCTAAGCACCTAAGGAAAAGTACTGAAAAGCTCACAGCATTATTTGCTTAGGGAGGAGTGCTTTACTAGTGCTCTTGTCTCAGGTTGGCAATAGTCTGCTGCACTGTATAATATTTGAATTGTGGGGGTTTGTAGCCACTGTTCAGGTAAATAACAATGTCATGCCAGGTAAAAGATACAAAGAGGTGAATTGAATGATTTAATCATAGCTGAGTCTGCTACTCAGGCTCCTAGAGTGGCAAAGAAATAACCATTACAACAATGATCTTTGTACATGAATATCAGGCATGTTTCAATCCAGGCTGGAAAAGACGTGGTTCCAATAATTGTCTTTATAGGCACAAGGCCGTTTTGGAGCTTTTTACTTATCCATAATCAAAAGATCAGATATTTTGCTGTCTTCTGGTGGATTTATTTTTTCCAGTTTCCTATTAAGAGAATTCTGGGAAGCTGCTTTACCAGGCCTCATGAATGCACATTCTTGGAGGGCCAAGATACACATTCGTGGCCACGCTGCTTTAAGACACGGCCCCTTCCTAACTGTGCTGTGCCTGCTGTTGTGCTTCCAATGTCCATGAGTTGGTCTAGTCTGGTTATTTTGCTTGCAGCAGGTTGGACACCTGCACCATGTGCTCCAGAACTGTGTGGGATCAGCCACCTCCAGCTGTTTGGTGTTGACAAATTGGAGCAGTAACATCCTGTACCACACAGCTTGACTCAGGCAGGGTCTGACAGGCTGCTGAGCATGAGTGGGGATGGTACATGAGCTCAGCATAGATGGAACTGAGCTGCACAGACCTGGCTTTGCCCACCCCAGGTTCAGCTTTTCTGCTTGTTGATAATATTTCCCCTTACACACCTTGCATAAAACTGAGGGCTTGTTTACGTGCAGCATCAAACTGCTTAAAAAGGAACGTGTTGCCAATGTAGATTTCACCTCTGGATTGCAATGTGTTTTCCCATGGTTAATTTTCATGCGTTCATGCAATTCAGAATCACGTTTCATATGATTTATGGAATAGCAAAATAAGTTACCAAGAAGAGATAAACTTACATTTGTAGCCTTCATCCCAGACTCCCTTCTTAAGGGGAAACTCCAGAAATCTGTCGGAAAGACAGTTTTAAAAAATGTTCCGGGGAGAAATGAGGTCTGACTTATGTGCTCATTTACTGTGGTATTTGAGGACTGAGGGAGATAATATCTAGCATCTTTTCGAACACTGCTCTGCCCAAAATACTTCCACTCCAGTTGCCTGCCTCTGTTAACTCTGTTTAAATGTTATGGAGTCTGATACATTGTATTTTGCAAGTTAGAGGTGGGAAACTCATTTCACAGTGCAGGGAAAAAAACCATTATTTCAAACTAATCCTTTGCCTGCACTCAGAGAAATCAAATAAAAATACAAAGGTAAAAAAGAACAAAGCTTCACTCATGTTTAGAGGAGAAGTGACAGCTCCCTGTTTGAAGAGCAGTTCTCTGGTTGTACTTGTATAAGTAAGTGGAAAACTTGAATGATCTCAGTCGAAGATGTTCTCTCTTGTTCCTCCACCTGTATTATTGTTCTCAAGCTTTTGAACAATTGCTGAAATCTATAGAATAGTTTAGTTTATATTCCTTCCCCCGCAAGTGCATTTTTATTTCTTACATCCTCTTAGGAACAAACAGAAGGAAAACAAAGTCATAATGTCACCTCTAAAATCATTCAATATTTACAAAGTGTGATCTTCCAGTGTATAAACTAGTGTAACTCTGTTCTTTGCCTTGTAAGGGTGAGGAATACTCTGATGGATGTGAGTGCAGTGTATGTCTGTGGTATCTGTAAATCAGTTGGTGTAGTCTGTGTGTGTTACATAGATCTGCTGAGGCAGTGCATGACAAAGTGTGTAATAATGAATACTGCACAATGGAGGACAATACTACACAGCATAAAGATAAAGGATAATGACAATGCTCTCAAATAACGAACCCCTGAGCAATGCTGGCAAACCTGTGAGGGGATGTAGGACGTCTTCATTGTTTCATATGGTAATAATCTGTGTACGCACGTGGTTTTCCTAATGATCCATGGGTAAAGACTATTATATGAGCAGTTCAAGAAGAAACTACCTGTTTATACTGAATAATTTCCGTATGAATGGTTTAGGGTTGTGCTTTGCTTTTCTGAGATACGCAGTTTCTAACACTGGCTTCTTATCACAAACTTTCAGCCATACAACCTGGTCTCATCAGATGAAACAAGTTAAATGTAGTCAGATCCAGTCAGTACTTAGGTGAACGATTTCCAAGGTAATTCAAGAATGCATTGGGAAACGCTCCATAGCAGTATTCCTCTCTTGCCAGCATTGAACAAGCATCTCCCATTTTTTTGGGGAGTTCACTTGATACGTGGTTCTTCATCCTCATCCTAAATTATCCTCTATCATTGCCATGCACTAAGGGCTGCATTTGTCAGTGTGCATGTATTCTGCCAAAAACCTTTTGTGATGAAAGGTACTACATAAGCAATGGTGCCTGCTCAGACTTTATATTTTATATTTTATCTTTTATATTAGCCTTGTGCCGCCCTGGTTTAGTAAAACCCAACGGAATGTTATTTTTAAAGCACCATTTAGGTCAGCCTTTGACTGAAGAGTACAGAGCACCGTTTCCTTGTCAAAAATACTTGTGCAGAATCAGAAGTGCTGGCATATACCTGTCAAAAGGACAAGATAAAGCAGCACTTCTGTTATCGTCTGTGAGATAAACAAGAATTATCATGTTTGTGGTTCTTTTTTTTATTTCTTCATAAGCTGTGATTTAATTGACTTATTGGACTTAAGGGAGAGCTGACCTGTACATTGCATCTTGATGTTTCTGTTTGCTTTCACTCTAAGCTAGCTGACGTAACATTTCTTTATATTTGTGTAACACCTACAGTTCTACCTCTCTTGGAGAAAATGTATGGGATATCTACGCCTGAGAACTGTATATTATAATAGCTAAGAGCTATGATAAAGAATAAAAACTCACTTGTTCTCATCAAGCTGTAAGATAGCATCAGCACAAAATGAGACAAAAGGCTATCAAACCTATTGTCAGGAGAAAATGCAGATTAAATACAGATAAACACAAAGTACAAATGAAAGATGTGAATAGGCTTATATAATGAAAAAGAGGGAGCCCAACAAGCTTCTTTACTGTTTAATGACATACTCCAAAGACAAATATTACAGCTAGATTTTCAAGGAACAAAAAGTCATGCTTTTATTCTGTATTTTTTTTCCTGAATAAATAGCAAAGCCATGGAACAATTTCCTTAACTGAATGCACAGAATAAGACCTACAGCAAAAATAATCAAACCACTATTAGTGTGATCATGTAATCACAATTGATTTTCTTGCTCTAAGATTATCATGATCCACCATTGTGAAGGAAAACCACACCAGAAGTGAATTATACTCTCTGCTATTAATTTGGGGATTCATTCCATATACTGTGTCAAAATGCTGATGCCTGTGCTCTGGGAACTTCCAGTGAACATACATCTTTAGAGCTAACAGCAAAATGAAGTTAGGAGTCAATCACTCCTAAATCTCTTGTATTTATATATAAAGCTGGATGTGTACACTTCTAGAAAGAACAAAGGAATGAAATCTCTTCTTGTTGGTGGTGTTTCTTTCAGTTTGGAAAAAGAAATAGTCTTCTCAATATTCTGGATACTTTGTAATATGCACTTTTGCACTATTTCCTTCTACTGGTCCTAAATGAGGATGCTCATTTCCAAAACGTTTAAAGCATAGACAAGTTTGATTATGACTTTTAAAATCGGATTTAGGTAAGAAAGTCAAATTTATCCAAGCTTAGAGAGGTTTTGTTAATACCAAGCATATCTGAATATGCCTGTCTTTGTACCTTTGCAGGATTTCACGTTGCCTAATATAATGTTCGTCATGGTTTTAATTTTTCCTCAAAATGGATCTCTTTTATGTCTGCTGTTTACCATCCTTGCCAGAGTCATTGAGCACAAGAAATACAGTATCTACAAGATGCAGAAACTGCTTTCTTCCTTGCACTCATGTAATATGTAGTGGATGGTTTCAAGAAAGGATCTTTACTCTGTGCTTTACCTTTTCATGTGTAGGATTTTGATTTCATTTGAAATGAAAGGCGTAAACCTCAGGTCTGGAAACTAATAGAATTTCTGCATTTACCGGCTGATCCATAGCCTTTAGGTTAGATTGTGTGTCAGCCAGCAGTCGGCTTGTTGAATGAAGCAATACTTTAAAACTAAAATGAAAAGATTTCTGTTATATGTAGCCTGACACCAGATATGAAGGCAGATTTCTACTGGCTTATTATTGGAAATATTTTCCAGTGTGTCTGATAAGCGAGACTGAACAAGCTGTAGGAAGTAGACCTAATCAGATAATGCTGACTTGCAGACCAGAAAAAAAGAGAGATGTATTTTCCTAAGTGTTGTGCCTTCACTTGACAAGACTGAGGACAAAATGGTTGGTGTAGTGGCAAAAGGCACTGCAGAGAGCAGGGAGTAAACCTGCTGGTTCCTGGGGGTGGCTGTTGCGTCTAAGCCTTTTTTCTTGTGTACGTTCATGGTCTGTGTCACGGAAGGTTTACATCTTAAGTGCTTGAGTGCATTGGCACTCTGGAGATGGGGCATGTAAAAAGGACTGGGAGAACATCAGCCTGGATCAGCTCTTCATTTTTCAGTGAGTTTAGGTATTTTTTTTTAAACTTCAGAGGAATTCAAAATGGACTTGCGAGAGGGTCCCCCGAAGGATCAAGCGATGTGTTCTGCTCAGACTCTCAGTGCTGCACATCCTTCCTGGAAATACACTTGAACACTGAGGATATTCACAAGAGAAGCAAATTCTCAGTATGATTACAGGACCTTCATGATGTTGCAGGATGGAGGACAAAGGAGGGTCTTGTAGTAATTCTTAGAAAGATTTCCCAAAGAACTGAAGCAAAAAGATTCCTTTGTTATTTCCATGCCTAGGTATGAAGTGGGCATTACCACAGTTTGGTAGTTAACACAGAAAGATACTTAACACAACTTCAGGTTATTTTTCAGATTGCATGTAGATAATAGATTATATCAAATGCAAACATAGTGCCACATTAATATTGCATGAGAAACGTGCATACTTTATTTGTTGGCCTGAAGACATTTAAAAAAAAAAATTGTTGGAAGATCCTCTTTATTCTAAGCATTTTTTTTTAAACAGCTTAGCTCTTGGTTTTGTACCTTAAATGTCTCTGCTCAGGGGAAAAATG
This sequence comes from Corvus kubaryi, assembly GCF_017639235.1. NCBI lineage: Eukaryota > Metazoa > Chordata > Aves > Passeriformes > Corvidae > Corvus > Corvus kubaryi. Next base: position 15,047,173 of record NW_024581108.1, on the reverse strand, counting down.
AATTTAATTGCATAAAACCTACTCTGCACTGATTTTTCCAGGGAAAAGATTAAAGTTTTAAATGGATTGAGCGTCCGTGTAAGTATATTCACATTCATACGTGTCTGGACTGAACATGCCATCTGTGGCTTCTGCTTTATTTTTCTTACTGTAAATTTGGAATTCAAAATAACATTTATTTTGTGAGGCAAAATCAATAAATCATTTAAGTTGTCCCACACTTTGTATAACTAATTGTAATTAGTATAATGTCTTTGTTGGCAAGAGCTTATCAGGAACATAGCATGAAGAGGCAAAGAAAAAGCTTTATAAAGAATGATGTTGTTTTGTAAAGCTAATTGTGACACTATCTCTGCTATTGTGTGTGATTGAACTCTTAATTTTTAATCTGGTGTTCCTTCCAGCAGTGTAGCTCCTAGTGTTACCTGAGGTTTTCTGCAATATAACCATTGTCAGTTCTAGATTTTGCAGTTTGGTGCCAAAAGGATGTAGTCTAGACTTGAGTCAGCTAAATTGTGGCAAGTGGATTGCAGTTTCTAATTGTAATGAATTAGCTTGTTTTGATGTTTGTTATGCAAATCTTGTAGATAAGAATTCACTTAACTGTGATGTCCTGAATTTGGTGCTAGGGGAGCAGCCACAGGCTCCCCTGATGGATCCTGTCACATGTATGGCCTTCTCGAGGAGCTGCTTGCCTGCAGAATTCTGTGGCAGCATAGCCAAGTCTTACCTAGGTGATACTGGGAATCACTGAAAAGATGATGTTACTAAGAGAAATATAATGTGGAAGACAAATCAGAGCATTTATTTATAAAGCAAAGGACCACTGTCACACTTCATGAATGTGTTCTAGTAACTTGGCTTCACTGGAAGTATCATATTCCTGGTACTAACTGAAGTCCTCACCGTTCTTGATACCTGAGCATTAGCTTAGACTGACAGTGAGCTGGCTAAATGATTAGTATGATGATTCTTGTGTTTACTATTCTCACAAAGCTGGATTGTGAAAGACTTGGAAAATTAACTAATTTGCTACTTCAGTTGATAGCAGAGAAGCCATAAAAATTCGTGTTTAAAGCATTTCACTGCCATTCTAATAAGTATGGAGATTTTTCTCAAGGCTTCCACTTGTATTATTAACCTCCTGCAGACTATTCAATGAATATTGGAAGAAAATATTCTGAAATTGTCCAGTGTTGAAGAAACTGTTCAGTGGGATAGAAGGAAACCTTCTGTGACCCATAGTTTCTCTTCCTGTGAGCTTCTCTGTGGCAGTCTCCTGCTTTTCTGAACTATTTGCTGTATCTTGCTTTTTCTAAAGGCTGCCATCTGAGAGAAGAACGTTTGCCATTCTTGCTCTGCCTGCAATCACGGTGCTGCCTCCAATGTAAATATTTGAGCCAGTGGCTGCAGGCATGTACTGAATAAATGTAGTGACTCTGGGGGAACAGAAGGGGAACGACAAAAGCTAATCCTGTGTCTCCTGAGGATTTGGGACCCTACATTTTAAGTGGGGCTTTAATTAGGCTTCAACCTCTTCTGCCCACAATGTGCATGAGCAAAAGATGCCCATCAGAAAACCAGCTACTATGTAAGCCAGGAGGGGTTAGAGGAAGTTTCAGTAGCTCAGATGTGAGCATTATTTCTTTCTTTCTTGATAGTTGGACAGAGGTGAATTAATTAAGAAAGCAGTGAAAGACTTGATCCATTTGGATGGAATATAAATAAGCAAGACCCTAATATTGATATTAAACTGTAATGTGATACCTATATATGTGAGTGTGCTTCATTAAAATGTATGTTACAAAAAGAAAAAAGCAGAAGAAAAGGAAAGAGAAATATTTTGTTCCTTTTATACTTTAAGGAAAAGTTAATCTGGAGAAAGATACAGTAGTAAAAGAGAAGGCAACATCTGTGTTAATTAGCAATTCGTCTTCAAAGCTTGACTGATGGGTTACATTATGGCCTCTTGCAATTGAATTAAAATTCAGACACATGCAAGTTCTATTTTTACCTCCTTTTTCCATATCAGAATAATTTGTCTGGATTTAAGACTTATTTTTTGCTAAAAATATTGATGTTCCATAATCTAAGATGAACCTTTGGTTAGTGCAAATAGACAGTGTAGAGAAGAGCTCTGTGGCTCTGGATGCAATTCCAGAGCACATGGCTTAATGACGTGATGTGGTGTTAGGGAGAAGTACATGTACTTCCTCCAAAGAATCTGGTTTTCTTAGGTATTTGACAGTTCAGCTCTTTGGTTCAAGAACTGTCGTGTGTGTACAGTGCCTTGCTCAGTGAGGATTCACAGTGCTACTGTAATGCAAATAATCAGTTAGTAATTTAGCAACAAATTAGGAATTAATTTTAGAATACCTGGAAACACTCCTCTGAATACCACAGCTGGGACAGACGAGTTGTTGATAGAGGAATGTGCACCAATGAAGGTCTAATCTGTAGAGTTTGAATTCTCTTTTTCTGGTGAATATTATCTGTTCAGAAATAAAACTTACAGTTAATATTCTGGCCCTCCATAAGCCTTTTCTTTTTGTGTGGGCATCCATCCTGGTAAAAAGCAAAGTTCTCAGATAAATGTGAAATGTAGAGAGAACAATGTAACATCACCTTCCCTTCCATGTCAATATCAAAGAAGTAGTGCTTGAACTACCACAATGACTACAGACTGTGGAAAATTTGAAAGGGTATCAGCTGATGTAGATCAGTGTGGGTTCTGTTAGCTGGGTATATTCCCACTTAAACGGACAGAGTTAGCGTACAATCTCATGCTAGCTGTTCTTTCATTTTCACCATAGCAATAAAACAAAATATCTTTATAAAAGCTTTTGCTCACATTCCAATGTCGCAGACATCCAATGTACACCTTTACAAAGTTTTATCATATTTTTGATTTAAACATAAAAAAGACCCAACCTAATAGAAAATGTTTTTATGAAAAATTTAAGCTGCTTTCAGACAAGGTTAGGTGAACTCTTTTCAGTATCTTGTATTGAGAAGGTAAGAGCTAATCAAGGAATTTCTTCTGTATTCGCCTACAATACGTTTCACTAAAATATGCAACTAGGGATAGTGAGTGCCCTTTAATACCAAAAGAAAAGGGTGGGAAAGCCTCCTTAATTAAATCTCTTCAGGGATCTTGGATTAACTGCAGCTCTGTTTAGTTTATATCCTCCCTGTAGAAAAATGTGCAGACCCAAGACAGCAAATACTGATTTAAATGTAGATGCAGGGAAAAGGCCCTGTTGTCTTTTTTTCTTCCACTTGGCACAGTTTTTAATTTTGATTGATTTTTGGTTACAAAGGATGAAAATCTTAAGTCCTTCTCTACTCCCTTCCACGCTGTGTGAAAATACTGAACTAGGACTCAACAAACTGGACGCAGCTACTGATGAAGGGAAGAGCACATAAAGCTGCCCTGCAGAGGACTGTGGCACCAGCCCTGAAACCTGAGTCAGAGTTTCAGCTGTCACTCCCTTTGTCACAGCCACCAGGGGTTGCAGTAAGTCTTTGGCCTAGCATAGTCCAATAGAAAGTGGGGAACAGTGGGACAGGGGCACACTATGGTGCCACAATGGATATTTTGGCATTACCTCCCATTTGCTTCAACCACTGCAAGCATAAGTAATTGTCCTGTGGAGCAAGTGCTCTGCTGGCACAGACCAGAAGAATTGCATTTCCCAATAAACTCAGTCTCCCTAACCATGGAGTGAATTTTACTCAGGTGATTTTTGAAGAGAAGAATGGCTGTGTAAAGATGCCAACAGCTTAGACCTCAAACCTGCTTATGTGAATTTAGTTTTCCTTCATTCTAAACATACTTGCATTTTTGTAATGGGCAACATTTCTGTGCATCCTGTCCTGACTTAAACATACATTTGCTCATCAACAAAATCCAAGTGCAGATGGAGATGAGTGGAGCCATGTGTTTCTTTCTGCACAGTGCAGCTCCAGCAGGTCAAGGTTGTTGAGCATAAACTGCTCAACTTCAGACCCCAGGGGATAAGTGCAACCCAGGGACTCACAAAAGGCATCTTCTACTAATAACTTGAGTGCATGCAGTAGCATGGGCTGTGGCTCAGACCACAGTCTGTAGTTAAGAAAGCAAAATAAAGAATCTTGATTAAGAGAAATAAACAATCTCAACTCAAGAGAAATCAAGAGAATATGTATTTCTGGAAGCAGAATTATTAGAGAAGAGAGTGGAGAAGGAAAAAAGACTGGAATTGGGATTTACTGTTCTGTGAACGGTTTGCACCGAGACCACAATTCGTACCTGAAGACTCAGTGCAACCTGCAGAAGCCCAGTAGCTGTAAGAAATTTAGCTACCAATTCGTGCTCTCTACAGGGGATGCCATTCAGATTGAAAAGATTAGCACAGGTTTGAGAATGCATGAGAATCACCTCGAAATAATATATATGTGCAATATATAGGCTGGAAGGCAGAGTTTACGATTATAATTCTTTAGTCTTGTTTCTCTTCTGTGTGCTTTGCAGCAAGCTGAACCTCTATGATCACCCTTGATAAACAGGAGTTCTGATTTTCTTCTCTAAGCTCAGCAGCAGAGGCATCTGAAGGAGCATTCTCTGACTGAGTGAAATAACTTCCTTCTCTTGTTGCCTGAGTTCACAACTGAACTGAGATACATCAAAGTCAGGTCAAGGAATCAGAAATAAGGAAACTACAGAAGCCTGGACAGCAGAACTAAATTTTCTTAGGCTGCTGCCTTTTTTCCCCCGCTTTGTTTCAGGTTTCCATGACTGTATTGAATAGACCAAAGAAAGAAAGGAAGCAAATTTTTTAAAATGTACATAACACAAAGATTGGAAATATATCCATAAATTAAATACCCAAGCAGATGCCTCAGGTATTTCAGTACTTGTAGTAACAGATTAGTCCTTATTTCTAATGTTGGTTTTGCCTGTCTTGCCCAAAATCGTAAATAGTAAGTCAAATAGTTTTGGTGGTTTTTTAATTAGATGCAGTTAAATACAAAACCCTCATTTCTCTGCTACCTTTTGTGATCATTCAGAAGTGTCCTTCCTATCTTTTTTTTGATGCCATTTTGACATGGGATTTATTAATCATTACATCTCCTTTAAAATCAGATTGTGGGGAGAGATTCTCATGGGCTAGTTTGTGACCTAGGAGTAGCCTTTACTGCAGGTTTATAGCAAACTCAACTGAAATGGACTCTTAATTAATTAATTGATACTCTGCAGTATTAATATAAACAGAAAGCTAATATTTCTGGAGATTAATTGAACAGTGTGCCACCCAACTGCAGTTTATTTTCAGGATTCACAGTAAGGATGATCTACCAAGAGTTTGGGCTGGCAGGAGTGCATCACTTCTCCATACCCACGTACATCTTGCTGGGCACAGTCCGTGCCTGAATCTGGAACGTGGTCTGTGCTGTTCATAATGCGTTCCACTTGTTTAAGCTTTGCATAAAACTATACATGATGGACAATAAAACATCTGTCCATGTATAAATGTTTCACTTTTCAGAATGACCTGAAGCACAATGTGTGAGGCAGCCTGCTCACTGCTAGAGGGGCATGGCTGTTTATTATTAGATGTCCTGCACCATTATGGAGTACAGAGCAAGCACATGTGTGTACACACACACACAGACACGTACAAAAGAATGAATAATTATGATAAATGGCTGCCTAACAGGTATCTTTATAATGCAGAAATAGCAACCATTTTTACCAGGCAAAATCAATTCTCTGTGTTTGCGTCTTCTTTGCTCTTCTTGTGCTATTTTTTCTGCAGAAAGTATGTAGTGAAATAATTAGCAACAAAGCACCATGTCTTAGAGAAAACAGAAATAAATCCAGGCTAGGGCTGATATTCTTCAAGATTTAGAGTCTTGCCCTTCTCCCGTACCAAATATACTTCCTTTTCTCCTCTCAAAAAACCAGCTCTCTGGCAAGAGAAGTGTATGTGCTCCTCAGGGGAGAGGTGAGAGCCTTGCTGTTCTCTCAGTGGTGGGTGCATTTTTCTGTCAACTCATTCCAATCTGTCATTTACAAATCTACATCTGATGTGAAGAGGAAGGCATAGACCAAAACCGTGACTTGGGGAATGTGGGTGTTTAATTTGGCAAAGCAGAAGAGTTTTTCAGCAGCTGTACTCAGACATGCTTCCTCAGGGGAAAAAAAAAAAAAAAAAGGGAAGCCTCAGTCAACATAAGTTCAATGGTAGCATTAATTTGGTTAGTACAGAATTGCATAGTGGATCACCAGTATGCACTGGCAGATAAATTTCCGTATTTTTAGTTGTAAGGAAATATACTATGATTCAGCAATGCAAAAACCCAGAGAAACCCAGGGAGAAAAAGAGCTGGTTGTCTTGAACAAGGGAGTGCAGAGGGGATGTGTACATTCTACCCTCATTCCTGAGGACCTGTCACAGATGAGGCTGACACAGGGCATGTGACAGAGTGCCTGGCAAAACCAGAGTACCCTGACCCCCTCCCAGAGGATTAATGGTCTCTTGATGCACCACAGATACAAGTAAGTACCAGAGACAATTCTGCCTGAACACAGTCTAAGTTAATCCTGGCATAGTTTTGAAAATACTTCTGTTTATTTTGAATAATTTTAAAAAAACCTTTTTGTTGGAAGGGCATCTCACATTATAAAGCCTCTGCTCTTTGGATTATAGGTCTCTTTGTTTAGACCAATACTCTTATTTATACTTCTCTATTAATCAAGAGGCCTGACAAGCTGCTGCAAATAAAGCTGCTGCTGATTCAGTTGTTTGGTAGGAGAGTCATCTGAGGATTAATTCTATAAACAACCTTTATGAAAAGATACTTTTTTTGTCAATTAATTGGCCTGAAGAATTTTGTCATTTCAATCTGTCATTGTTGAATTTTACTTTACTGCAATATTTTGAAATTAAGTCAAAAAGGAAAAGTGTCTATCTAATGCTTTTGGCAAGCTCTCTGTTAATTAATAGCTTTTTGAAGTACTAAATTTCCCCGCTTTTTATCTTAATTAACACTCTTAATTGACCTTCTGTGATCTCTAGTTTCTTCCAAAAGAATTTAAAAATAGGCTTCTAAGTTCTTTTCTGCAGTCAGATTGACATGCAATTGCTTGTCTACACATCTTTCCTTCACAAGCGTTTTTTTTCATTTTTATTTTTTACCACTGGAGTCCCCACTGGAAATTACAGTCCATTGAACCATAGAGCTAAAATTGATTGTGCACATAAAAAATCCTGGAACAATTGAATGAAGAAAAGAACTTCCTGGAATTCTCTGGTGAAATCAGAACTCAAGTGACAACAAAACTTTTACCCGGTTTGAACTCACCTGCCCTGGATCACTAAGGAAATATTTTATGTTCCTCCATTTGCCCCCAATGACAGAAAGAATTAGCTTTTCCTTCATTTAGCCTACATCAAAGCATGGTTATAGATGTCAAAGAAGATGAATTTCAGTTGCCAACATTTTTTGGGTGCATTCTCTGTTCCATCTTCTTTATATCAATTTCTTACTCTTTTTGTAAAAAAGTGGGAAGTTAAAGCTAAAGAGCCCTAATTTCTTTTAAGTTAATTTTTAATTAAAGCTTTATGTATCACATATTACAATTCTAGCAATCCTAAAAGTGCCTTTTACCATTTTCTTCTAAAATTTGGAATGCAAGTGCCTTTTGTAACATGTTGTGAGAAACTGTAGTCAGTTCTTCCTGCTGGAGCTTATGGAAGGCATTACTAAAATGCAATTCTATGTTTTGAGACTTGAAACTTTCAAGTAACTATTAATCTTGGAGCTTACTTTTATATTCTGAGATTAAATAATGACATTTTAAGCACTTAAACCTTCACTAAGAGCAAGATAAGCAAGCATATACTTCATTTCAAGCATTTTAACTAAGATGATTCCACTGGTCTTTTCATGTTCATTCACTGGTCTTTAATGTTAAGCATATGCCTATGTACTTTTCTGAAATGGCAGATGGTATTTAGCTAAGTTAATTACAACCAATAACTAACATTTCTTTAAGAACCCCTAATAAAGTAGGAAGTATGCAAAATAGGCTTTCATTTTTAAGATAAACCAAGTAACTTTTTGTGAGCATTGCCTTTTTATTGCTACATTCAGCTGTAAATCATGTCTTGAAAGCAAAGCCATCTCTTAAAAAGTGTTTTTTGAAAAATAGTGCACTATTTTCTCCTGAGCTGTTGAGACAATTTCCTGTCTAGATCTGGTACCCCATTAATTTTAGACTATTAAAAAAGAAGTCACTTTGATCCATAGGAAACAATTTTGGGATTGTTGCACACACATATATCACAATAGATCTGCCTGCTGTAGTTCTACAGATGATGTTTAACAATCTCCTGTTTACCCTATTTTGAGATTAATATCCTCATTCCCCCCCATTTGTGCAGTAACATAGCCTTATGCTATAGCCTTATCCTCCTAGAAATGGAGGATTTTTTTCTTTCAATGTGTAAAATTTGAAATTTGAGTGCAATTACAGTAACAAGAGGAACTCTTTTTCTAATGAGTCTCAAAAGCCCCTGACCAAGAAACATGTAAAACTCTCCTGTAGAGAGGGAAATTGAGTGCACAGTGTTAGCATAATAGCAAGGACTGAGACATTGCTTTGCACTACAGTTTTATGGGATGATATTTTAAAAGGTATTCAGAGATTTATGGCTTTTTAGGGACAGCTAAAATTGTTTTCACATTTCTAATATTGCTTTCATTAGAATTTTGAAAGTATGTTTATGGTATCAGATTGAATTCTAAGGTGTCACCAAATCATCCAGAATCCCCACTGCTTAAGTATATTCCCTTGTATCCTTGTGTATCTTCAGAGGAAAAAATGGGATTGATGTAAGTGCTTTGGTTTAAAGTATATAATCTGTATTCTGTCATGTACTTCATCTCCCAGGGAAGGTACCTTGGAACTCACTCTGCTGTTTTTATTTATCCTGCCAGTGCAGTATATAGATGAGAGGACTAAGGTCCAATGGTGTTAAAACAAGACATGAAATATTGATTAATTCTTTTTTTAAATTCCTTTTTCCTCCTGAGTATAGAAAATTTCAGATGCTACTGTCAATATAGTGCTGTCCAATAAACCTCCATTATTGGAAGGGTCCTGATCTTCATCGTGTTCTTATAAATGGTTATTATGATCCTAAAACGCTTTAAAAGCTCAAGGCCAGTGTTTTCCTGGTGCAAGTGCTGAAAGCAAGTTAGAAGCAATGCAGCCTTTTATCATGGCAGAATGTTACTCTGAAATAACACGAATTGGATTGGGAATTCTCCCTGCTAGACAGTTGCAGAACATTCTGGTTGAAGAGATGAAGATCCTGATGGAGCAGATAAACAGATGTACAGTTTCATGGCTATAAAGGTGTCAAAAAAAGAAGCACAATTACAGTTGGTATCCACCCAATGAAATGTGGGTGTTTAATACCCTGCCTTTGGTTCCCACTTGTCCTTCTTCAATTTAAGTTAACCCTTTATTTATTGTTTCCAGTATGGTCCTCTACAAAAGCAGCTAAACAGATACTTAGCTGTTTCCCCAAGGAAAAGGACATTTCAGGAAAGGTAGGGATAGAAGTTCACACCAGCTCACCCATGAAGGATGACATACATGCACAAGGAAGAGAATATTTAACTACTTTCAGTGTTCTTGGACTCAACTCTGGGAGTTGAGGTATTTGTTTTTCACTAAAAAAATCAAAGGTTTATTTAAACTGGAGTGCACTGGAGTTTCTTTAGGAATGTAAAGCTCTTGGAGCTTTTCTTCTATCCATAATAAAAGGTATTAATCAGAGAAGGAATTTGAATCTCAGACCTGTATGTGCCAGGTAATTATCATGATAAAGGTTGTACAACTAATTTTTCACCCATTGTCTTAAATAGTATTTAATTCAACTTGAGCAAGGAAGTAACACAGAATCTGTGCCAAAAGCCACTGATTGGTATATTTATTCAGGAGGAGGGAGGCAGGAAACCTTAGTACATTCTTGCTGTGAACCAGGAAGAAGCACCTGAGATTGGTTCTTCTGTCTCACAGGGAAGTTGTGGCTTATAGGCTGGGTAAGTTGCTGTAGGATTTTTTTTTCCACATGGAAGTTTTATTCCTACCCCAGGATGAAAATGTTTTCAAAAGATTTTGTTGGTGGCAATAACTGATTTGCACAAAGGTTTACTTGGGAGTTCTTTTACAGCAAAACTGAATTGTGTGCAAACCTTAGGCTGCTTTAACTTAGGATGGAGAACAGACTGCTCCCTGCCATACCAAAAAGCTAAGAGCTTACAGGTGTGTCGGAAAGCTCATATATCACCTCCTCTGACTCACATCCAGCTCGATTAAAGTGCTCTCTTAAGATGGTTTTACGAGTTTTCTGATATATATCTTTGGAAACTGGGCATTTTTAAATAATTTAAATATAATTCTTTTCACTGATTTCAGTCAAACTGAAAGCAATACATGCACAAAGCTGGACTTCAACCAGTTTGTAAGCAGCAAGGGCTGAGTGTGTTCTCACTACTTGTGAGGTTTGAAAGCAGTGAGTCTTGCATGCCCAGGTTATCTGGGTAGCTCTGTTGACTCCCAGTCCCCCATTGATAACATTTGTGTGAGCAGAGCAAACAGGATTTGGTTTGTGGTTAACAATTCATGTGTTTGCTCAGATAGCCAGTCTGTGAGCCAGACCCTTACACATGTAATTTTTCTCACTGGTGCAGGTAATACTTTTGGGCTGATTGAACATATCTAGTCATTTGAGCAAAGACTGTCAATCTGGGCACTATCCCCTTGTGCTTTAGTCTCTGCTGTATCATCTCAAAGAATGATAACAAAAAATTATGTAAAGGGATGTGCACAGAATTTTGGTTTTCAGAACCTTATATTAGATGGTTTTGTACCAAAATATCCTTGGAAGTTTCATTACTGTGTGAATTTTCAGGTTGAGGATAGCCTACTGCAGAACATGATGCTTGCAGAACAAGATGGTGCCTACTGACATGCACACACCACAAATTTTGACACTATTTTGTATTTTGGTAAACTTTATCTCATTTTACAAACTCCACTAATTGCTATCTTTCAGATGTGAAAATAAATTATTTTCTGTCTTACAGGAGATGCATTGTTTGACTTCAAGTATTTAACATGGTATTTTTTTCTGTGGACAATAGCTGGAGGCCCCAAGCTAGGAAGAATGAGAGCATATCTATAAATAATTCAAAGTAATTGTATGGTTTTGACAGATTGTCAAGCTGCTTAATGCCTTTTGTCCCAGGAAATAGATTGTATTTCTTTGATAAAACATTGATAATTTCTCATTGCAATTTGTTTTGTGTATGTTGTATTTTTACAGAGTCCAGTCAGGTTCATATCTCAGCACGGGTTGGTTTACCTTAATTTTGGCTATGGATGCCTGCTATGGAATTCACGTCTATGGGATGATAAATGACACCTACTGCAAGTAAGATCATAGAAAATTATTTTCATGCATCTACAGTTCTGATGTCTTGTCAAAATTTCACAATTGATTTTAATATCATAAATCCAAAAAATGGATCAGGCTGTCATTTCCCAGTGTTTTGCATTGATGCAACACTATTGTCAGCATATTCACTCCTGATATGGCATTTGCTTTGATAAAATAAAAACATTTACAAAATCTAACATCAGATGTCATAAGGAACTATTTTTAATGAAAGATCTTTTGCCATTTCTGAATTAGCTGGAAACAAAGTATGCTCATACTCTTTTGATGAAATGTACTTGCTTCCACTGCTAAAACAAATCTATAGAGGAAAAAACTAATATATTATTTTCTGAATACCAAATACACCTGGAAGTGAAATAAACTGATTAGCCCAGGATAGTTACCTGGAATTACATTTCACCACCATTGAGCAACCTACTTGAACTTTCTAGGTTATATATGGCTTGTTTTGAGTAGTAGAGGTTTCTAATTAGATAATAAAACAAGTCCTGTGAGCTCTATCACCATAAACCAACATAAATTCCAACCAACTACTGTTGGTGACCTTACAGTGACAGTGGATTAATCCTGTTGTCAGAAGCATAACTCTAAACACAATTTTTAAAAGTCAAAGTTAAATACTTTAATCTACTGTGTGTGGTAGAAAAATTTAAAATGAAACCACTCCTCATTCTTTCAGAAAAGCAGGAAGTGTCGTGAACAATGCATGATACTAGCACATACACAGCTACTGTATCTAAGCTGGTTCAAGTTCTGCATGTAACCAGTCCAGTGGGTCATGAGCTCCTAAAGTCAAATCTTTGTGCAGATTCTCACTCCATGTTCTGTGTCACTTCAGTGTGAGACTCATTCTTGGCAGAGCCTAAAAAAACCTCACAAACAGAATTTGAGTCACAGCTGTTTAATTAGGATATCCTAACATTAGAGGCTGACTTTTTAGAACTTGCAGATCTCAGTGATTGAGTCATCCAGATGGAATGAACAGAATTAACATATGTTGTTCTTTGTTTATGAAAACACACAGTAGGCACCCTGAGATGAGGGGTGACAGGACTAAGGTTGTCCTCAGAGAGCTCAGCCAAGCTGGCATTGCCTAGCCCTGATGTAAAACCAGTCAACAGCATGATAGCACTGCTGGCAGCAGAGAAAGGTGGGTTTCCTTAAAACTGTAATTCTGACTGGATTACCTACTAATACTGGATATTACTCTTACAACTGCCTTGTTTGGCCAGTTCAAGAACCAGTTTCAACAGCTGGGACCATCCAATGAGAAGACTACTTAGGGAGGGAGGCTTGTGGGCTGAATTATCACAGGTTAAACAAAACGTGCAGTGCCCGTAAGAGCCAGCCTATCAGCTTCTTACTGACTGATGAAGACAGTGTATGCTGAGAGATACACTGAGCTTCTTCCTTAGGAAAATTCCTAGAAACCATGATGTAGTGAAAGCCCTTATACAGTTTAGCAAAGGAGTTCAAGTGGTGACACATGGAAAGCATTTCAGATCATTCATAGAATTGTTTAGGTTGGAAAAGACCTTTAAGAGCATGGACTTCAGTCATTAACCCAGCACTGCCAAGTCTGCACTAAACCACGTCCCAAATGCCACATTTGCACATCTTTTAAATACATCCAGGGGTGGTGAGTCAACCCCTTCCCTGGGCAGCCTGTTCCAGTGCTTGACAGCCCTTTTGGTTAAGAAATTTTTCCAGCTATCCAGTCTGAACCTCCCATGGTGCAGCCTGAGGCAATTTCCTCATGTCCTGTCACTTGTTGCCTGGGGGAAGAGACCAACCTCCTCCTTCTTACAACTCCCTTTCAAGCAGTTGTAAAGAGTGATAAGGTCCCACCTGAGCCTCCTTCTCTCCAGGCTGAGCACCCCCAGCTCCCTCAGCTGTTCCTCATGGGACTTGTGCTCCAGACCCTTCACTGGCTCCATTGCCCTTCTCTAGACTCACTCCAGCACCTCAATGTCTGTGTTGTAGTGAGAGGCACAAAACTGAGCACAGGATTCGAGGTGTGGCCTCACCAGTGCCAAGTACGGGGCCCAATAACTGCCCTGCTCCTGCTGGCCACACTGTTGCTGATCCAAGCCAGGATGCTTGCATCCTGTATTCAGGTACATTATATATTTATGTTTTTCTTGAGAATAATACTTAAGTGTATCTTTTTTTTTCCCTAGGTCAGAAGACTTCCGTAAAGTTCCCTACCACTATTATGAGCCAGGAAGAGATGAGTGTGAGGAATACTTTCTCCATGAAAATGCTCCATATGGAGGCCATAGGTTTATCACGGAAAAGAAAGTATTTGCTAAATGGGCCAAGAAGCACACAATAATATTTACACATCCCAACTGGACAGTGTCTTGATACTGGTTTACTTAACTCTCCCTTAACAGCATATTACAAAAATGTCTCAGTTTACAATAGTTTTGCTTACATCTGGCTGGCCTTTCTCAGCCTAGGTAACACTAAACTAAAAACCAGAGGACAAAGAGGGTGGTGGTTCAGCTGTTAAGCAAAATTAGTCATCTGTGGAAGGCAGACACATTGTTTGTTATTTCTTAGGGTTTTAATCCACACTATGCACTTTAACTGGATTTTTCTTCAAGACAGGAGCAGTTAAAGACAGACGAGATTTTCTGTATATACAGGTGCACACAGAGAACACACACAGAGAACTTGGTGGTCCTTTGAAAATTGTCCATCATCTCAGATATTTTAAATTATTATTTGCAGCTCATTTGCTGTACTGAAGCACTAGTTCCATTTGTGGTATCAGTAGATCAACAAGAGAAGTGTAAGGGAAAATACAGACCTCAAAGGTTCATGAGTGAGTAAATTTTAAAAAACACCTGAATATATTGATACACTATATTGTGAGCACTTGCATATGTGGTAAAATTAGAGATGAGCTAAGCATGGTTCTTGAACTGCACCCAACTCTTGAATGAGAAGATATTACCTACTCAAGACTCCTGATTAATTCCTAACTTCTGAAATGCAGCTTCCTTCTGCCCTGGTCAGGCTGCACCATCTGGGACGATGTAGTTTGTACTTCTTGAAGCTGTTGTCCCACAGTTCAGCTCCAGCAGAATGACACTTGGCAAAGATTGTGTTCTGCAGCCCATTATGAACCTTCGGCTGTTGTACCAAGCCTGCTGTCAGTACCCAAGCTGGTGAGTGTAAAGTTGTCTCATTCGTGAATATCTCCATTTACTCCACTTGTGCCTTTGACTTGCTCCAACATCCAAATAACAGCATTTTGACAGTATTTCCCATGCAGCCATCATAATTTATTTTAGATCTCCAGTTTCTCCATCTTTAAAAACAAGGATAGTGTCTGTCTACCTCACAAGGGAGTTGTGAGGACTAACTTAATTTAATTTAAGCAATTTCCTGATGAAGAATGCTACATATCATTTATTCTTAACACAAAACCAATGGTACCTGTCATTTATTCTTGTCTGTTGGGTATTTGAAGAAAGTGACAATGTGTCTGGATCTGATGGCAGATTGTTCTGTGCATCCGCTTTCCTGCTGAGGATAATTTGTAATACTGAGTTCTATCAGCTTGCATTGCGTCAGATGAAGTTGAAAGAAATCCCCATCTCACAGTATTATCTGCACATTAAAATGCAGTTCAAGAATCTTAAAATACACTCATCTCTAGTTTAAATATATATTTCCAAGCTTACTGTCATGGAAAGTTTTCAACTGCAGCAGACTCATTTGTAATATGACCATAATTCAACTACACATGTGAGTTTTATTTAACTGTATTTAAACTAATGCTTTAAGTTTAGAATGTGTCCTATGAATATTTTAACATCTGTAATGTCAGATTCAACACTGTAATAGCCAATACTGTGAACACTTGAAGAAATTACCTGTGGAACATGTCACACAGGGTTTACTCACACTACTTAAACATTAAGCAACAGGAAACTTTGTATGCTTTTGTAAATCAAGAAAAGGGGAAAGTAAAAAGCTATTTTTACATGTAAGTATTTGTATACTGACTATTTCCTATTGTATATTTGTATATATAAATCTATATTTTATATGTTCATTGCATATATATTCTCTCATCAGCAGCTCCAACTCTTAGGATGGGGAGGAAATCTCTTCACCAGTATTCCTTCTCCTGATCATTGGTTTCTTGGTCCTGTTGGTGGGTGATTCCAGGGTATCATCTCTGTTGCCTTTTCTGTTTTCTACCATAAATGCAGCTCTCTGATTTTATTTTTTAATATAGCTCAGCTTTCACTGCTTACTTTAGTACTCTAAGTATTCATTCTGGTTGTCAGACAAAGGCTGGGGCCATGCTTATGATCTTGGATAAACATCTGTATTCAAATACAGGCTTTGTCCCAGACTTCTTGCATGACTTTATGTCTCACCTTCCTGTTTGGAAAATGAGAACAACAGTATTTTCCTACTCCCTTTCTTGACTGACTTTCTTGAAAGCTGTTGAGATGAATATTCCCGTTTTCAATTTATTTCTATATTTCTTTGAAGAAGAGGTGCCCAAAGTGTCTGAAAACTACAGGCTGTGATATACAAGTAATTAAAAGTGGCTGTTTCTTGTCCCTGAAGTTTAAAATCAGTTGTAGGCTGATACAGCATGGGATGAAATCAAAAGGTGAAAAAGGGTCATGGTTGGATGAAGAGCTGTAGTAGCAAAACCAGATTTATCACCATATGCATCTTTTCAGTTCAGATGGGTGTCTGGATATATGGAAAGCTAATAAAAAATTGTAATGCAGGATTTGAAGAATGCAGGAAATGCAGAATTAGGGAGAATGTTGCACACATGTTGTACAGGGCAGCCTGGGAAATTCTATTATTCCCTTGAGGGAAGAGGAACTGAAAGAAGAACATCAGCCAATTGAACTGGTGTTTAGAAGGTTTCTGGGTTAATAGAAAACTGCTATGAAAGTGCTGCACATGGAAATTGTTTGGGCTGGACAGACTTATATGGAAGTGTCCTCATGAAGCAGAGCATTTCTCCCCCCAGTGTTTCTCCCTTGTTCATGTGCAAGGTGGTTTTAAAGCCTGAGAAAGTTTCTAAGATAATTAATACTTGCCAATTCACCATAAACGTGTTGTAAAAGATGTGCTTCATCCTGAAGCTCTTTGAAGAGTGCTTGCATGCTGCATGAAACAATATCACAAAGGACAGCTAAGAAAAGTACAGTTCTAAGAACATCTATATGTACACAAAATTGAGAACACAATTAGAGTTCAGTTGTCACAGAGCAAAGTGAAATTGTTGCTCTCTGCTTGGATTTGCACTAAGAGCTGATCCACTTTAGAAACATTGCAGCAGGCTTCATTCATACTAGAGAAAATGAACATCAGTTCCCTTATTTAAATGAGCCTGTCTTTAGCATAAGTTAAAAATGCATATTTACATGATTTTTATTTTATGAGTAAGGAACTGTGACCACCGTGTTAAAGATGATTCTACAAAGAAATTACTTGGTTGAAATCTGTTAAAAATCAGCTGTGGTACTAAAGAAAGAGTGTAGGACTTGGATGTGTATACGGGACCTTGGTGGTTCACCTTCTGGGAGCAGTTAAGACATCAGCTGAGAATCACTTATTAATTCTTTAAGATAAAACCTACTACAGTTTACCTGAATGTAATCATACCCTAATTGCTTATTCATACAAGCAGTCCTATTTTAATCAACTACTCATGTGTATAAAACAAGCAGGGAGTTTACCTGAGGTTTTTAAAATGCATTTTCACATTGAGGCTAATAGAGAAATGCTCAAAAATAGTTTGGCATTTTTTTTGCCATCAGTGAGCTAAGAAGTCACCAAAAGTTTCTTTTAAAATTAGGGGGATTTAATAAGCTTGTTAAAAAAAAGAGGGGAAAAAAGGCATAAATGGCTTGGTTTTAATAAACATTTAAATTTTAATATACTTTATGTTGCATTACCTTCTGACTTTTTTTTCAAAGTAGAGCAGAAATTTTCATTAAAGAATATCTTTTTTGACTGGCTAATTACTATTCATGGATAATTGACTGAATAAGATTAAAAAGTGTTGTTTTTTCTCTCCAAACTGACACAACAGACATGATCCCAACCTTTTCATCCCCATTAGATGTCCAGATCACATCCTTCTGCTTATACCAAGGCCTCTTCTCAGAGAGAGAAAAATTAGTCTATACATCCAGCCAAATTCCCTTTCCATCTGGGCTGGGAGGCTCCATCTGCAGACTGCTCCTATCAGTTACATCAGTAAATGGGAAGAACTGATGGAGAGCTCTACTTAGGAGCAGATGGTGTTCCAACTTCTAAAAAATGCCCCTAAAGTGCTTTAGGCAAGGAGTACCCGTTGATCTCTCCTGGAAGTACTTTACTAAAGTATTCAGTTTCTTCAAATGCCTTTAGTTCCTGTGTAGAATAATTGTCCTACTCTCTCTAGTAGGAATTATCAGCAATGGGAAAACATGGCCTTTACAGGAAAAAATAGAGGCAAATTCTGTGTTGTTAAATATTTCCACATAAACAACACCAGGGGTGAAGAAGTGCCTGAAACAAATTATCTGAACACTCACTGATTCAGGAATCTCTGAGGACTCACTTCAAAACTAATGGAAGTGGCTTTGGCAAGTTCATGAATACTGCACCTACCCCAGAGTAAAATCTTTGCACTCCTGGGTGCTAAGGTGAGCAGTATTTTGGCTGGGAAGTACCATGTGCACATAATGCTTTGCAGAATTAATAAAGAGAAGCCCATCCAACTCCTGGCAGGCTGGTGCTGATGGTCTTTCATTATTCACCTGCTTGTGGGCTGGACTGAAGTAGAACCTCACACAAAGATAGCTGGCAGCAGAGCACAGATGCTCAACCAGAAGACATGTCCAGGTAAGTAAGAATTAAATAAGTAATCCCTTGTGAATATAGATGGATATAGATGCCCGTAGTAAGTAGAAAATCAGAGGCACTTTGCATATTGATGCTTATCATTTGCTGTCTTTTGTCCTGCATGTATGCCAGAAATAGTGTGTTTTTAGTTGTGCTCAGGCAAGCCTGGGGTTTGTTCATGATGAACCACAAGAGTGAATCTCTGTGGTAGTACCACACAGGAGCTCTCTGTGGGCATTGTAATGTACTGTGAACAACTGTCATGTATTTACTAAAAAAAGTCCTGTTTTTCCTGACTATATTCAGTTCCTTTGTGGAGAAAACATTTTTATCAGATGTGTCCCATTCTGTTCCTTCTTTCTTGAGAGGATGCACAGGAATGGAACTTAACCACACAGGAGTGAAGCCAGCCACCAGATTCATATATATTTTTGTGGGTATTGCTATGATGTATATAGCTAAAGTCACAGGGAAAGGGAAGTAAACCTTGTACAGCATAATCTACAGAAGTCTTGTGTGTCTGTTCTGGGTTAGTTTCCTAGGCAAACCCTCTAAAAGGGGTTGAAGGAGAAAGAGAAGGTCTCTCTCCATTGAAAGACAGGACTTCTGTGGAAACTGTAATACTGTGTTTGGCACATCTGCGCCTGCTCCCCCAGCTTTTGCAGGTCCCCACCCAGCTGCAGCTTTGGGCCCTTTCCAGCCCCATTGGAGAAGAATTCTCCGTCTGACTAATGCAGCCTGTGATCCACACAAAGCCTGCCCATCCTCTCCTTCTGTGGATCAGGAAAGTGCTGAATTTGCCCTGGGGGTGCAGAGTGTCAGAGCAGGGACACACTTTCCAGTCAGCAGAATGATTTGCTTGGGCCACAGTCTCACCTCAGGTGCTGAACTCAGTTTCTTTGAATATGATAGGAAAGATATCACTGGGTTTTGTTATTGTTTGTATGATTAACTCACAAAGAGTCACTATTTTATGGGTGTCTTAAGCAGCTGATTTCATGTCTTTTTTTACATTGCTTTTGCTATTTCTGGGAATTCCTCAAAATATGCAGCAATCAGCATCTGCCTGCTGTTCTCATTTACTGGCCGTAAAGAGACTGTAAACTTGAACTAATGCATGTTCTTACCATGTATTATGCATGATAGGATGTTAGACATTTTATTCTCCACTATAATAAATAATGTAAGTTTTGTGTAAACTTAGTTCAAGCAGCAGAAGTAGTACTTTTTCTTTCTCTCATATCACATTGCCCAGAGCACTTTGCTGGAGTTCTGAAAGTGCCATTAGCAGCTGGCAGCAAATAAACTGTTGAAACCAGTCAGGAAATAATTACCAAATTTGACATTTTTCACTGAAATATCAGAAATAGTTCAGCTTGCTTTTGTGAACCTACTCTGGCACTCACAATCACAATTCTGTGTTGTGCTCTAAGGAAATCTCACATCCTGAGTGTAACTCAGGAATGACTTTTTTGATACAGATATTGTTAAGAGGTTTGGAGGGCAGTGATCCCAAAGTTTTTATATTTATGGGAGTATCTTTTTAATAGGAATTGAACATACAGAAGATTGTCTAAGATGCCTGCAGAGTTTTTCATATTGTTGCTACTGAAAATAGTATTTCTGAAGATGGCCAAAGGAAAAACAAACTGTGTGCCCGCTGCTCTTCTGGCTGATCACCTGTGCCCTCCTCCTACACAGACACACTCACACGTCTGCAAACACAATGAGTGTCTGTAGGGAAGGTCCTTTTTTTATCAGTTAGGGGCAGGTAAGAACAACTAAGACTAATCTACATGGTAAATACAGCTTATAGTACTTGTTGATTAATGTTTATTCTGTGTATTTCCAAAGCCTGTGTCTGTGTTAGCAAAGAATTAGCTTAGCTGGATAGGATCTGTAGCCTGAAACTCTTGGTGCTAAGGACCTGATCTCCGCACCGATCTCCAGTTTGATCCCATGAGCTGAATGCCACTAGTGATTGGAGCACATCCTTTTTTCCATCCAAAAGGAATCTGGTGCACATGCTTAGGAATGCTCCATCATGCAAACTAAAGCTCATTAAGTGAGGCCACTGTACTGAACTGTCCCACAGGAAAGTGGAATTCCTGCTAGACTGTCTTACAGCTCAGGCTTTGCATGGGTATTTTTTCCATGGGTATTTTTCTTTCAAATCTGAGATCTGATTCCTCCTGTCAGACATGGGAACCCAGGGCTCCTGATTCTTCCTAAATTTACCATCCAAATGTGCTCAATAAGTCCTAAGGTATAGGACAAAGTGATCCAGCATGGGTACAGCATGGCAAGTGCTTTGTTTGATGAAGAGTTAATGTGATTCTGCTCGTGGATGTAATTTTATCCTGGACGTGCTGGATGCTTGCTAATGCATGCATTGTTTTTATATACGGCAAGACACATAAAAATTCCCTTTATAATTTTCCCAGGGTAATTTCATTCTTGTGGCCTTCCGGTTGTATCTGTATATGTGTGCATATGTGCATGTATATACAGTGTGCAAGCGTTCTTCTGTTCTTAGAAAGTTGCTACTATATGCTGCTAACATAAACTTTTTTAGGCAGTTCATGATACACAGTTCTTTGTACGTGTATTCTTTGATTGCCTTTTTGTAATGCTGACAAGTGTACTGATAGCAGATACCACTGTGAACTTAGAAAACTTTCATACTATTTATACTTATTTTATATGTTTTGCCATGTGTTTTCTTGCTATATGTTACTTAGTTTTTGCTCCCATTTGGAGAATGTGCTTCTATGTATTTGCAAAATTGTGCCTGGATTATTTTAAAACATTAATAAATGTATACAATTTTCCAATTGTCTGACACAATTTATGTATGATTTTGTGCAAAATACTTTTATTCTTGTTTATGTATATGCCACTATAATAATATCTGACAGTTCACTGAACTTAAGGAAACAAAGATTTTTTTTCTCGAAAGTGTTATAAATCAGCTGCACACACTTTAAAGACATTTTAGGGCATCTGCCCTAAAAATATTCAGTAATGTTGGGTAAACTTAGCCATAAAACCTACACTTACAATAACTCATGATTGTATTTCTGTGTGTTAAAACACATTGCAGGCACAAATGCACTTTGTGGAAAAGGTCCATTGGATCCTGTCCATAAAGGGCACATCCTTCCCAGAGTGTAGTGCTCTCAGGGGTGAAGCCACTGAAGCCCCAGGAATGGACATTGAGCACATAGAGAGCCATGTAAGTTTGAAGGGCTGGGGGAGAGATCGCATCTCAGGAGAAGGTGCAAACCTCTACTCGCAGCTACAGTGTTGACAAGAGTGTGAGGATGTGATTTTTCTTCCCCAGTGGACCCCATGGTGCTAGGGGAGGAAGAGAACTAGAACTCATTCAGCCTCTGGTCTCTAACTTTCCTATTTTCCTGTTCCCAGCTAAGAACACGCTTCGAGCTGTAAATTTTAACTTGGGCTGTATGTGCTGAAGTAAACACATGTAGAGTAGCTGGGTTTGTGAAATGACTGGAGATTCTGGGTGTAGTTGCCAGCACTGGCATACGTAATGCAGCAACTGCTACCAACTAATTTTGGGTTGGATTCTGGTATATACCACTTAGAACTGGGCTATTTTGCCAGCTACCACAGTGAGGGAAATGAAAAGAGTATTTCTGTGATAAGGGTACGACTAAATAAAGGGAAGAAATGCCTTTCACATGCTCAGCTTTTGAGGGTCCTTCAAGTCTGATATCCCGCCAAAGGGCTTGTTAAGAATTTGTGTGTTACTTTTTCAGGCATACTCTCTGCATAAACCATAATGTTCACTTCAGAGCTATTACAGTGTGAGCTCTGAATGCATATTAGTAGCATGACGTAATATTGATTCATTTTGTCCTTTTTCCATGCAGGATGGTTGGATATATTACTGTTGAAGTACATCCAGTCTTGATAGTAGTGACATGGGATGGAAACGTGAGTTTATTTGACTATTTGTCATAGGACCAGATAATCAAGTAAAAAACAGTTTAATTGTTGAATTAGACCTCTTAGAGCTTTCAACCCCCCACGGAATAGCCAGCCTAGACCCCTGAAGCTTTTGCTCCTGTGACTTTACATTTGGATCTTATTTTATTAGTTTGCACCAGATCACCCAGTAATTCTTGTCAACAGTCTCAGTGATATTTTCTTTTTGTTACTGATTTCTTCTGTAATGACTGAGTCTTCTGCAAACCTTTGTGTTTTCTTCTAAATTATTGATAAAATTGTGAACTAGTGTATGCCCGTGAAGCTATCCCAGCAGAATACCTTTTCTGTGATCATTCTCCATTTAAATTTCCATTTTGAAATGTCACTTAACCAGTTCTCCATTCATTTAATGTGAGACATGTCAGTTTTGTATTATCATGTTTTGTTGACTCAATGTCATGAATACCACATCAAATGTCATATAGAATCAAAGTGTATCAACAGTGTTGTCTTTCACTTGTACTCAAAATCGGAAAAAAAGCCAGCAAATGTGTTTGACAGTATCTATTTTCCATATTGCACTTAGATTGGCATTTAGCATATTTCTCCTCTTTAATTAGTTAGTAATTGAGTCCCCTGTCAGCCATTCCATTACTTTGCTCCAGATCAATTTCAGACTGACAGGACTGTAATTATCTAGGTCATTAAGTTTATCCTTCTTAAATATTAACACAACATATGTTTTCTTCCAGCTTTCTGGAACCTTCCCAATTGTTCCAAGGCTTAGCAAAAAGCAGTGATAATAATAGAGATTCTGCAGTCAGCTCTTGAACAAATCTTGGATACAAGTTACCTGAAGTTTCCCTACACAAGTGTTTCTTACTTTTCTTACTTCAGTCGCTTCCATTTAATTTTTTCCTTTTTTTTTTTTTTTTTTTTTTTTTTGTTGTTGTTGTTGTTGTTGTTGTTGTTGCCTGGTAGTTTATCATCCTCATAGAGTATCATCAATTCTCTGTCTTTTCCTTAAATACAAGGATACTGAACACAAATACTTATTGAACACTTCTTTCTTGTCTTTATTACTCTTAACAAATCTTCCACTTCAATCTGATAAAGAACTGGTACCATTGTCAGGGTTAGTAATGATTTTGAAAAATATTGTCCTCAATTCTCTGGCCATAAATTTCTCCTTACAACTTGGCTACACTTATTGGAGGAATTATATACATAAAGCCTTAGTTCTACTCCATATTCAATGTTATTAACCTTTTCTCATTTCATTGATTTACAATTAAGTAGAGGCTTTCATTAACCCTTTGATCTAGATATTTTTTGAACCCATACAACTTTCTTTCCTGATTTTTCAGCCAATAAATGTTTGTATTTTCCAAATATTGACCTGTTTTCTCTCCTAGCTGATTCTCCTTTTCAATAACTTTCAGGCTGGTAAAAAGACTGCACCATCCATGTAACTGTGTGGGCTTCATTCTCTTTGTGCCCATAAAGAGCAATCAATCATAGCCACTAATATTAATTTACTTTTCTTACCAACTACCTCTGATTATGTTTCATTATTTCGGAGATGTTATCTCACATAAATTTCTCATTCTTGGAGAGTTCTCTATTTTGGTTTAAGAAATGTTCATACAGAGTGTTCAAAAATTCAGCAGATGAAATTCAGCATCATGAAACTTCAGGCATATGTCAGGCAGGCTGCAGTCTCAGATGATTGTGCAGCTTTTTTGCTCCTACACATTATAGAAGGTGCAAAGGCATCCAGTCATCCTGCTGTCTTCTATGATTTGGTGATTTGCAGACAGCAGCTACTATCCCATCTAGTGTTTTATCTGTTAGAGTATTGATCCACTGCATTCACATCATTTGCTTCTGAGCTGCCAGTGTCCTGAAAACAGACTGTGGCTCTTTTACTGTAGAGTGCCACTCTTCTTCTCCTTCTCTCTACTTGATCTTTCTAAAAATAGGTTATAACCATTGATTTTAATGTTTCAGTTATGCAGTTCTACCAGCTACACTGAATTTATAAATAAGTAATTTTAATTCCTTTCTTTTTTTACCCAGACTATCTGGTATTGTTTTATAGAAAATCTTTTTATAGAAAATACTTTTACATTCTTCATGAATTTTGGTTTTGCCAGCTTAATTTCATCCAGAAAGACTGGGGGGTTTTTGTTGGATTTGGCTGCTTTTTTTGTCAATTCCTCTTTTAGTACTTATTTTTAGCCTCTTTCCTAGCAGGCTGTTTGCCTTTCTACAGAACAGGAGACCACCTAAATGGTGTCATCTTTTCACCTGCATCAAAAGACACATGCTCCATGTTCAGAATCTTTTTTTCCTGTCTTCCTTCATTCACCAGCCAAGGATAATATCCTGGAGGATCACACAGATGTTCTTCTTTTTAAGCAGTGTTCAGGGTTCCCTGACCTTGTCTAGGATCTGTGAGACAGTCCCTATGCTGCAGAGTCACTGATGCATTCAGTCTTTCCAGTCGTCTTTAATCTCCAGCCTTTCCCCTGAATTGGTTGGGCTACACATGATCCCTAACTGTCCTTTTTTGAAAAACACTTCTGCCTCTGGAGAATTCTGAAATTTGGGTGGGGGCGAATTGGAGATGGAGGGAAGCTGTCTGTTTTCAAATGAAAGTGTAGACTGTGTTAATGCATCTGCTCAGGCCCTTCTGTTTATTGTTGCACAGAGTAACCAGACCTCTGTGGGCTGCTCAATCCCTGGGCTAGCAGCTCCCATCTCTCCTCAGGACTGGCAGAATTTGGGAACTAGGGAGTCTAGGTTCTGAGACTGTGTGTAAAGTGAGCAAACGAACTGTCAAAAAATGAAACATTAAGATTTGGCTTGTTTTGTCGTAAGATTGATCAAAGTCTGCATGTTTGTATGGGAGATTTAAATTACAATCAGCTAGCATTCTTCACTGGCAAAAGGAAAACATTCTACCAGAGAATTTCTGATTAACTCTTCTCCTGTCCAGAGGAGAGCTATCTAAATTAATTGTCTTTGACAGGTGAGGTCTGTCCTCATTTTGGTGCAGGAGATAAGGTACTGGTTACAACACAACTGGGTAGACCTGCACAGCTTTTTTAATTACAACAAAAGCACTTATCACAAATGTCTTGTAAACTGCCTGTCAACAGTGCTTGGATTGCAGCTGCCTGGCCTTGAGGTTTGATGGCTTACCTCTTTGACTAGTGCCTCATAGTTCATCAAGCCCTTCTGCATAGGCCTTAAAATAAGGTTAATCAAATCAATTTGGTCTCACATTGCCTTTTTTTTTGTCAGCATTTCAGAAAAGATGCTCAGTTCATTGTTTTGACACACTACAAGTTGCATTGCTTCATCATCTTAGTGACCTGATAGGTGAAAGACACTTGATGTATGGTGACGTCACCTGGTAAAAAGTCTGATTGCAGCCTTGCCCTGTGTAATAGTTCTGCAGAACTAGGAAGGGAGCTAAGCAAATGCTTCCCCTGAAGATACTGTGTAGAAACTAAAAATCTTCCAGCACCTAATTTCACAGGAAAAATCCACATGGTACAGTACAAGCCCCATGCCATGCAGAGATATTCCTCCTGGCTTTGAATGAACAAAACTTGTCTGCATACAAATGCCAAACCATTTGTTACATTTTCGCAGGGAAAAACATGAAAAAAATCTGTTGGAGCACAGCCCTGCAGCTCCTGGTTTCTCTGGCCTGTGCTGTGAACAACAGGTTGAGTTACTTGGAATTGTGAATCACTTGGTATTGTGTTGATTAATTCACACACATAAACACACAAAATGGCATGGTAAAAATGTCATACACTAAAACATCACAGATCTCATCACAGAGTCACTGTCATGTACTGTTTTTCTACAAGTGTTGTGGAAGGAAGGGGAAGCAGCAGAGTCTGTACTTGCACAACTGGCTGAAAGCTGTGTGCAGTAAGCACCTTGAGAACATCAAGTGATTGTGAAGGGAATTACTGTGAACACTATAATGATTTTATTTTTTGTTATTTCTTCATGCTGTCTTGAAAAAGATCAGTTCTTTTCATCAGCACCTCAAAGATTCTTCCCCAAAAACGTACGAAGCAGACTGACAAAGAGGTTCTGAAAGCGGTTTCGGTTACATGAAAAGAAGCAGTGGGAATTTAAGAGGGGCAGAGAAAAGAGTGAATATTTAAACTAAGGACATTGAGACCTAAAATTCCAGTGCTTTATGTACTGTACTTCTCACTGGTATCAATGGGAACACTTATTTAAAACTTAGTACAGGATTCAGGGAGTTTCCTTCATATCTGCAAATGACTATAAAGCACAGAGAAAGAAGAGGCCAGCCTTTTTCTGGTGTGACACCTTTGTTTTATCTTTCATGATACTTGAAATGGCAACGAGCTTTAGTGATGGTTCAAGTGTCAGAATTCACTTTTTTTATTTTCCCCCCAGGAAAAAGAGGACCAGGGAGTCAAACTGCATCATTTTTCAAGGGCAGCCTTGCAGTCCTTGGGAGTTTTAAAATGTGGAAAGTACTGTATTAATTTGAGTGCATCAGTAGTGAATGGGATAATTTAACAGCACCTTCCGCTCTCAAGTATTTCTTTTCTTGAATAGATTATTAGACAGCAAAGGTTGAGGATACAAACCTTGAATCATGAAAGCTTGTGTACATGTTGAAGAGGTATTACAATGAATTATAAGCACTGGTAATAGTTTAGAATCCAAAGGGCTGGTGGCCTTTGCTTTTAAAAACATGCTTTAAATGTTATCATTCTACAGCACCGTCTTCTCAGCTGTATCTCCTAAATGCTTTTGGACACACAGACCATGGGATTAATTATATACTGCAAGCAACAATTCATGAATATTTAACACACTCATTTATACTTAATGAATAAATTTGCATTTTGACAGTGTTATTTAATGTGGTTTAAGGAAAAACTGCTCATTACCTTTCAATTTTGTAGATTAGGAGAATGTAATTGGAATGATAAGGTAGGGGAGAGGCTGCATGGTTGTTCGCGCGGTTTGTTCCCACAGGTTTTTGATCAAAACGGCTCCGTTCGGTTTGTTCGGGGGAAGTTTGTCCGTCTCAGTTACTTCATCCCGCTCCCTGCGGGGAGGCCGAAGCAGCGAGGGCTGAGTTGGGAGGCAGCTGCCCGACGCTGGCTGCCCCGGGCCGGTCCGTGGGCCTTGGGCAGGGCGCTGCGCTGGAGGGAGAGCGGGGCTGCCCACGGAGCCGAGGGACCCCGCGCTGCCGGGGCGCTGCCGGAGGGGCCGAGGGTCCCTGGCAACAGGGCAGACCCTTGTGGCGGTGGCGGCCACGGCCCTGGGCCCGGCGGTGCCCGGGGGCTGCGGCGAGTGCGCTACAGCCCCGGGGATGGCACAGGCTGGAAAACCCTTCCAGTCACCCGCACGCAGAGCTCCGTGTAAGCAGCTGCCGGCCTGGGGCCGCCCCGTTGCCCTGGGAGAGCTTTCCCGGGCAGGGCCGGGCCGGGCCGGTGGTGCCGGGCCACGGGCCCTGCCCCAGCGCCGCCGCCCCGCTCGGCCCCGCACCCTCAGCAGCGCAGCGCGGAGCCCGCGGGTGGGCACCGCTCGGGGCGCAGGGCGCGGAGCTCTCCGCCCTGTCAGATTGCACAAGGTTCTGTTGATTCGATTTTTTTCCCCTGAAGACTTCGTCCTTTTGAGAACTCTCTTTAAAAAGAAAAAAAGCAAACAAATAACCCCAACCCCCCCAAAATCCCGCAGTTCGTCTTGCAACAAAACCTCCGAACAGATCTGTGTATATTTCAGCAGTTCAAAAGAAGAAGGAGGTAAAAAAATATACTTTTTTTCTTTTTGTATACTTAATTTTAAAGCCTATCTCATGATTTGTAGAAAGGGGAAGCAGTGAGGAGGAGGAACAAGTTGTTTGGTTTTGTTTTCTGTCAGCAGTCCTGATATGAAAACTCTGTCCCATTTAAATTTCATGGGGTTTTTTTCATGTTATTTTAACAGGGCTAACTACAAAACCTTTGTACTTGGGTGTCTTTGCTTTGCCTTTTAAGCATGTATTTAATGAACTCAAATGTTTCCTTAGGCATAGAGATACTGTGAAGATTTCATAGCTAGTACAAATGAAAGGAATCGAAAATAATCAGAAGTTTAAAAAGAATTTCCCAGGACTTGGTCTCGTATATTTTTGTATATGAACAGCAATAGGAGAGAATATCCCCAGGTTTCTAGTCTTTAATACCAAGAGTTGATTTTGTAAAACAGTTTTTAAAATGGGTTACAATTTGCTTCTTTAACAAAGTATATGCATTGTTTCTATTTGTCATTTTGAAGTGCCATATGGTGGCAGATACTAATCCACAATATGTTGCCATAGTTCTCTGTGATCTCTCTTGAAAACAATATAATTACACAAATGGAGACTTGACCTTTCATTCAGCTTTAATGGACTGTTTTCTGAGCACATTTCTGTTCAAAGAGAATTACATGAAATGTTACAGTTAGTGTTGGCTACATGTGTCTTCTCTGAGAAGGGAAAAATCTTCAGGCCAGAATCAGGCTATTCACCAACTCCCTGTTCAGCACACAGAGTAATGTCATCTTGATTCTCACAATGGGGCTCTAGAAGTAACTTTGATGTTAAGCAAAACAAAGATTTGAAATGTAAAAACTGTGTTGCTATCCCTCTCCTCTGGGCAATGATGCATAAGCAAAGATAGCCCATCTTTGACATGCTCCTCATCCTGTGGGAATATCCCCCCACAATATTAATAGAGGGAAATGTACAGATAAAGCTTGGATCTGAATTTTGGTATTCTTTTCCCTTCAGTTGAAATCTTAGACACTGTTTTGACCACATCCAGCAAGTTAAGAGCCCATGATTTGCACTCACATTCCCAAACAGCCTGGGCCTCCATCACTGGGCATCTCCAGATCAAGAATTATGTTTCAGTCCCTTAGTGACTTAATGTAATTCTGGTTTTAATATATCAAAAGAATCTAAGCTCCTGGTGACATATATGGGACAATTCTAGGTGGAATTCCTGTACATGTCTCCTTTTTATTTAATATAAAACGGAAAGGATTTGTGAGGGTCAAAAGAAGGTGTGTGCAGGTGCCAAGGTCAGTTGTTTCCCAGAGGAGGTGTGTGACCATTGTTGTGTCTACAGCTGGTGCTGATGGGCTGTCACAGGCTGGGATATGCAGGTACCACAAAGGACAATTGCAACACTGCCCATTCCTCCTGGCTGGGAACAGGTTCTTTTCCTACTTGGGAGGAGAGTTTTCAGCCCTGGTTACAGGTTTTTGTTCCTGTTTTGGTCACCAAAATGGTTGATAATGTGTGAACAATAGAACCTAAGGTTCATTATTTTGCATAATGTTTTTTTTTTTTGACACATGTATTACCCTTTTGCTCTGGAATTTAATAGCCCCGAAAACAGTTTTCTGTCTGGAACACTAGATTGCTATCTTAGGATATTTCCTAAGATATTTGTTGCTGAAAGTGTGTGTTGCTTGCTGCCATTTTAACAAGGCAGGAAAGCAATAGAAGTTCTATCTTTAAAACTTGTCCCACTGGGAAATCTTGAGTTTGTGAATATGGTGACTGATTATATGCATCACAGACCAAAAGTGCATAATTGAACAGCAGCAACTATCTGAAAATAATCTACTGTTTCAAACAGTTGAAGGCTCCAGTGTGACAAGTCACCAAGTATTTAAAGTATTTAAACTCCCTTCCCATGATCAGTCTACATGATACCTTGATAAAATTTATTAGCTATGAATACATGAAAGAATCAGTTTTATTCCTCCCATGTCCCACCTTTGAGTATGCCTAGAGTCATGTTTGAGGGGGCACAACAGGCACTAGATCAGATGCCATCAGGCCCCAGTATACCAGCTGTTTGGTTTACTTTTTTTTCCCTCAATATTAAAGGTTTAAAACTTCTGGGAACAAAAAGATGATTCAGGATAGATTAGGCTTGTCTTCTGACTTTGGTGATTCAAATTTGCTTGCATTATTTAACTCAATAATGTTTTGCTTGATAATGCATGTCAACTGGGAGATGAGCAAGTAAGGAATCTATCCTTTTTCCTGAGTTTTATTTCAAATTTACTTATTTCTGCTGAAAAAATTTGCCAGTTGTAGTCAGATGTTGGGAAACCCATATATTATGTTTGCTTTGGATTTTCCAAAGCAGAGCTACTCACATCCAAGTTATGAAAAATTATTACATTCATAATTTGTAATGTATAAGGAATAGTTAAAATCCAACTTACTGGCTATAGAAATCCAGCATGGGGGCAATATTTAATTGACTCAGAGTCAGACATATTTCTCCTTTGGGCAGAGGTGTAACTTTTCTGAGATACAGAAGTCTCTCTCATTTGTATCCTGTGCCAAAGATCTTTAAGCCTCATGAAAACCTTCCTCTCTGGAGCATTCTTCCTTCCACCACTGTATTTCCTCTTAACAAGGTATTGCTCTTGTGCTGTTAATGTTAATGAGAGTACTAAAATCTCTTAATAAGAATATGTTTGAATTAATAAAAACAGTGCCTTTGCTGTTCAGGATCAGCCTGATTCCATATGCAGAGGTTTCTATTGACAATTTTACAAATGCCTGTATTCGGCCTGGCCAGGGGTTCTCTGGAAACCCTACAAATTCAGGGAACAGCATGAATACTGTAGTCAGGCTATTTGGAAAGATAACACAGTAAAGTTTTTTACCAGTATATTATCTCAACCGAAGAATGTTGACACCTGAACAGAGCAACTGCTGATACATTCATTTATAATGAATTAACTAGAATTGCCTGAGCTTTTGAAGGTTATGTGACTGCATTTATTGATCTCATTTCACTGATATCAATAAGAGCTGAAGTTTCTTGTTACCCCATAAGGCCATTCATGCCATTGTCTCCCAGATTCATTTGAAGCTTTTTCTTTGATCTAGAAAGCTAAAAAATCTGAGTGAATCCTTAGAAGAAGCTATGTCTGATATGGTTGCTCTACTTATTTCAGTGAAGGGACATAAGCCATAGCCCTATTACTAGTTCTGGGAATAATGAAGTCTGGTTAGTAATGATTTGTCCTTAATAGTCTGCATTTCTCCATTGATTTTGCTCCACATTTCCCATGTCCCTTAAAAACCTCCATATGCTGTGATATCCCTATGTCCTCTGTCTTTTTCCATATTGCCTCTATGCCTCTCTTGCCTATCCCATGCCAATTCTCAGAGAGATTTTCTACTGCGGTAAATGAAGGTGGCTTCAGAGCTCCTTCTCATATTCTCTACCACCTTCTGTCCTGTCTGGTGGTCCAAAGAAAGCATACTTTGGCTGGTTTTAAGTTATGTGTAGACTTCTGGTCCAGTTAATAAATGTGTACCCACTCACTGTTTGCTGCTCCCTCCCTCTGAGCAAACTGAACAAAAAAGAGACAATTTAGCCTGCTCCTGCCTTTCCTCATTTAAAGTTCTAGTAGGGGCTCTCTTCTATTATCTGGCTGCTGAGCTTCATGAAACTTGTGCCTGTATTTGAGACCTTTTTTTTTTCTGTGAAATTAGTTTTAAATTACCCAGTGTAATCCAAAGTTACCTAATGAAGGTAGACAGGCATGCAAGCAAGCAGTGTATCTGTGATCACATAAGCTTTGTTTGCATTGGGACATTAGCGTTACACAAAAATAAATGGGAAGATGGAGGCAGTGATTTATTATTCCTGTGGACATCTTTGCTAACTTTCAGGACCAGTTATGAAGCAGATTGCTTGTTTCCCCTTTGGTCACAGACACGAATGGGCTTAAGGGGAGGCAGCAAGTGAATTTTGGTGAAATGGTTGGAGAGTTTTATCACATTTTGTTTTACAAGTCTTTCTTGTTCTTATTTGATCATATGACAGGTGTCAGTCATTTGTTTTTTCAGAGGTTGCCTTGGTACCTGGAGAACTGGAGGTGTCTGTATTTTATGTATTAGTACTAGAACAATAAATCAGAGGCAAGGATAGAAGCAAAGTATGCAGGGAGACGTTGCGTAACAGAAAACTATGGATAGAGATTTGGAGAGGACTACCAGCTAATGTGGAGGAGACAAAAGAAAAGAGCAGCCTGGCCTTTCTGTGGTGCCCTTATAGGAGGTCAGAGGGATGAAACAATAATGGCAGCCTTCAGTCTCAAAAAGGGCAGCAGGAAGAGAAGGGCAGCAGCAGAACTCAGCTACTGCTGTACATTCGATTAACATTTGCTGCTCACAATCCCATGATTTTTCACTGAGTAGGAGCCAGGATAAAAGCCATCCTACTTAGTGTCCATTTCACAAAGTGAAATCTAATTAGTTAAATGTTTAAAAGTTAATGAAGAGCACACGATGTCAGAAAATACGTTCTAATGTGAGTGCAGCCCTCTCACACAAGCGCTCGTGCTGTCGTAAACTGATTACGTAAAGAGCACCTCAGTGCCAATGCTAATAAAATCCCGTTTGGCAAGGGGCCAGGAGGATGCCATGCAAAAATGTCCAGTCATCTCTTTAGGGGTTCAGCTTCAATGTTAACGAAGATTCCCCATAGACACATGCATGAAAGGATCTTATTAATTTCTGAAGTTTGTGTGTCATTTACATCTGTTTCTGCAGAACGCTGGACAACAAACCTGTGAAGATATTTTATCTGAGCATGTGGGATGCATGCTTTGCTTTAGGACTGCTGCTCATACATAGGTGCAGTCTAGCTTGAAATACTTACCCAAGAAATCAAGGGGAAAAAAACCCTGAGGATTGTCTGATGAGCTTCAGATATCACTGGAGTTCCTGAGTTGTCCAGCTGAAAGTGCATTTATTTGACAGTTAAATACTTGATGCTTGAATATAGAAGTTGGAATATTACATTTTGAGGGCTCTAATATCTCCATATGAAAATCTCTGCTGTAAGACTGAAATTCAATATTATGTAATATAATATTTTGCCCCTACACGGTGAAATTTCAGCATGTTCATCTCTGGAAGAGTTTCCAGGAATTATTATGCTTCTGTAGGAGATGCATCAGAAATGGGGGGGAAAAAAAAAAAAAATCTTTGAATCAGACAAAGGGAAACCTGTTAAAAAGAAGTATTGGGTGCAACAGTACCACAGAGAACGAGGTCATATTGTGTGTGGGAGTACATCAGCATTGCTCCATTGAAGAAAAATGGATGATCTGGCCTGAATTTTGAGTCCTACAGGGATCTTAGGTAATTTCTTTTTGAGCCTCTCTTCTTCTGTCTGCAAGCTGGTCAATTGCACTGTAAGAGAATCTAAAAATTATCGTTTCAAATGTGTCCTCTTTTTACAATAAATATTCATGAAAATTAATTTCAGACTCTGGTTTTTCAAGATCTAAAATACAAGTAATATCCAGCTAGGATACAGGCGAAGCACAAAGCCTTTTCTCATTATACCATTATCAGAAACACTAAAAAGCTAGGAAAGACATTCTTTGCTATTTTGATCTATGAGTAATTATATAAAATAGAAGGAGTTTTTTAGAGGGAGCTGCAGAATGATAATTCTGTGACTTGAAGAGAAAGGAATAAAAGGTTGTAGTTGGAAAAATGATATTTTTTTCTTGAAGAAAAAATGTGAAAGAAAAATCAACCTCCAGCAAAGGAGCTAGATGTGATTAGAAGAAAGATATAAAAGTGATCCCTAAAGACTGGAAAGTAGAAACTCTTCTAAGAGGTGACTGAAAAGTAGTGAAAGAACCAACTACCAGGCCTCTCTAGAGGAGTTATTCATAGCAAAATGCTGAAGAAAAATGAGTACACCAGAGACTTACTGGGTAGTATGTATTCAGGCTCAGATAAATATTCACATTTCACAGCCTTTGCAAGAGTAGCTCCTGTGAATATTTTAACATTAACCTGGTGATCACCTGTAAAAGTTGTCACTGTTATCTTATTTCATACTCTCCGTACTGGGTTGTTTTGGTTTGATTTTTTATTGGCAGCTGTGGTTAGTGTGAAAATTCTGGCAGATCAATTAGGAATACTTCCTATTTCAAATATGGTTGAGTGGATTTGCCACTATGAGTGAATCTTACGACTGATTTTGATTCAAATTTCATACCTTTTTACACTAAGTAGTGCATCAGAATCAGACCATCTGCTGTGATGTGGAGTCCAGGAAGGGTCCAGTGACAAAATTTGGGTGTTTGCATTCCCAGTGGTCATTCCTGTATCTTTGTAAGGCTTTCCACAGCAGTGTTTTGCCAAAACAACCGGTCATGGAGCTGGGGCAGCAGTGAGCAGGGATTAGGGCATGTTGAGGAAACTTAAAGCAGCACAGAACTACCCCCTGCTGCTCTCAGGTTAGTTAAACAGGAACAGGATTAAGCCACATATGTGGGATTGCTGCAGATGCTCCTTCATATCTGAACACTTAGAATTTTTACGGGGTCTTTACGTGCCTAAGGAACAGTAATGCTAGGTCTGTGATACTGGATGGAAAACCAGTTTGAAAGCTTTCAGAAATCATTAAACAGTTAAAAGATGGGAGACTCCCTTTCAGGGGGTTCTGGAGAAGTATGTAAGTAATGCAACTGTCAGTGCTCCCTGCCGTATATTAGACTGGTTTTGATAAGAAAACAGAATTTCTGAACCCATTTTTAGTTTTAAAGATTTTGTCAGGTTTGGGGGTGCTTTGTAACTCTTAATGGTACAATTTGAAGCTTACAGCATTTCTTCTGCTGTACCAAGAAACTCTGTGGACTTCATTTGGGGTTTTCCTCTTGGCTGGTCAAATATTTTTAATAGTTTTATCATTTGGGTGGGATATGAAATTAGGAAAGGAGCAACTCATTGGCTGAATGTGGCCACTTTTAATTCTTGAAACCAGGTCCCTCCCACAAATCAGGTAAGTACCTTTTATTAACACCTTTGTTGTTAAGATATTAATATTTCTGTGGGTTCCTCATAGACTTTTTACTGTGAATAATTAATATTTGAATGGTGTGAATGGATGCCTAATCACATGGTATTGCCCCTGTTCCTTGAGTGGATGCCCCCAATGCTTTTAATCAGAAAATGAATTTTGGTAGGGCCTGTTAGGCAATTATTGCTAGATGGATCTATAAAGGGGAAGGGCACAATATTCTGTTTGTGTTCCTGAATATTGCACATGAAATAGCAAGCACTGCCTGCCTACCTCACTGTTAGCTTATAGTAGTTGTATTTGATTTTAGTTGTTCCCTCTTCAGTGCCCTTCCATGCTCCTCTTAGCCTTGCTCCTTATAGAGAATTTCAGAGATGAAAGTATAAACTTTTCTGACACAAGGTCTATTTGTGTGTGAATACACTTAGAGAGGGTTCATGAACACTGGTGTGAAAGAGATATGCTCATCAGAAGATGAAAGCAAAAAGCCATTTTCCATTATCCCCAGTCTCTGAGGCAGGATGAGCACACTCAGAACAGCCATGACAAGAGTATTTCTAAAATCTCTTAAGAACAGGTGATTAATCTGTGAGGGCAGATTCTCAATTGGTATAAACTACATATTTCATTCATTAATCTTGCTATGCTGATTTTCACTGAGAACCATCTCCATAATTTTCAGATCCTACATGCATCTTGCCCAGAGTGCTGTCTCACAGGATGGTCAGATATGATGACAATGGCTATGGTATAAATAGGCAGAGACAGATCTCTGAAGGGATCATTTTGAAAGAGCCAGATGGCAACAACCACATTTATTTTTTTCCCAGTGTCACAAATATGCTTTGCAGTAGGGCTGTGCTTTTTCATTCCAAATGAACCCAAACAAAACCCCATGTATCTTTTCCATGTACATTTCAGTTCCTCAGGGAGACATCTGTGGGCACAATTATACAAAGTCCAAACCTCATTTTACTGATTTACCATCCAGGAAATGCAGTGACATAACCAGATTGCTTATAATTGTGGTTTTTTAATTGGCTTCCTGAAACATTAAAAAAGAAACTGTGAAAAGCAGAGTTGCTGATGCAGGGTCCCATGCATACCACTGCTTTGCATGAATAAGCCTCTGATTAATTCTGAGATCCCTTAAAACACATCTTAGTCATCCTAAAAATCTAAACAACATTTCTGTGTTCAAATTAACATCCACATCACTCACTTAGTACTTTGCTCTTTATATTTCTTCCACTTCTCTGCCAATTTTTTTCCTGTTCTAACTTGCTGGTAGAAGTTCATGCCTCCTCCTTGGTAATTCTTATGTGTAGGAGACAGTAACTTTCAGACAGATAAAGTCAGTTTCTCTTCCCTTACTATGTCTATAGCCAGCTGAAAACTTTTCTGTCTGTAGGGGAGGTAACACTACCCTACCCAGAAGAGGTGTGCTTTTGGCACTAAGAACATGTGCACCAGTTGAATCAAAAGACTGACTCGTTAACTGCGATGTAAGCACGCTGTATAAAATTCTGGATTCTGGATTTTTAAACTCCATACCAGACGTGGGACCATACGTGTGCCTTTTCTGCTTTTGCCAAGTTTTTACTAATGATCATTAAGAAGTACAGTTAGATCTAGCATTTTTCAGCATAAGTCTTCACTGACTTACTGAGCATTTTTTACATACCAAGGATTGCTATTTATAACATTATAATGCAGATGGGCAGGTTCCCACTGAAGCACAGCTCCTGTTCAGAGGAGGGAGGAGATAAACCTAGATTCCTTTCACCTGCCCTCTCTTGGTTGTTATTTACATTGACCCTAAGGTGTGGCTACCCAGCTAACATGCAGGATGGACTTCGCTTAAGGGTTGCTCTCACCCAGTCTCTGCTGTGGGAGCTGCCTCTTCCCCATCTGTAAAGTATCTTGAAGGCTGTAATACTGTTTGGGATGTTTGTTTCCTCCTCCTCATCGCTGTGAGTTCGCATTCCCCTTCCATGAGGAGCCGTGCAGGCGGTGGAGAGATGCTTGAAGATGGCAGAGGAGCTGAGGAGGCTCAGGGCTGGCAGGTGCAGTCTCAGCCCATCCTGTTCTCAGGCTCAGACTGAACAGTGCCCAAGGCAGATGACTTGAGCTGGGTAGGAAATGCAGGCTTTAGAGCTGTCTTTGTGCCAGCTCTGTCAGGTGATCACACTATCAGCTATCTGATCTTTCTGTATGTCATACTGGCCTGAGTGTTGTAGCCAGTACACTGGGAAACACAGAGAAATACACTTCTTTTTATTTTCAAACTGTTGTCTGAATGGGGAGGCAAGTGATTTGGGGATTTTTTTGTGTATTTTTATTTCTGCTCAGGGGAAGTTTAGGGCCATTTCTGATGTAAGCCTGTCTTTTGTTTGGGGACAGTAAAATGAAAGAAGCAATAAGCCTCTGTAAATACAATTTTCTGGAGTACAGTGGCAATGATACTGATTAGTAATAAGTGCACTATTGTTCCTTGATATCTCTATGAAGTGGAGGCACAGGTATTTTGCTCCCTGGTGATCACTCACTTGAGGATAACTTTTCGTAGGAATTTATGCTCAGCTGTATTTTGCCCTATTTCCTGGTATTTTTGGTAAATCAAACTGGCACCTTCAGCATGCTTGCCTTTGTACTTTGAATGGATTGTCATTTCAGAGATGACAAATCCTTTATACAAATTTGAAGGATAAAAACTCTGTATGGCTTTTATATTCAAATTTGTTTACAGAATGATATTTCCAGATAACTCTTTAAGTCGCCCTCTTTTTTCTTTTTTTTTTTTTTAAGTGATGTAGTCAGTAGCTTGTTCTGCGCTTGGAGGTATATTTCTTTTATTATGTTCATTATTCATGATGGTTCTGTAATTATGCTATGGGAATCGGCTGCATTCATTAAATACCATTTCATAAAATTGATGGACTGTAGCTGGCACAAGTTTATCCATAATATTTTCAAACAGAATATATCATGTAACCAGCTTGTAAGATAAGCTTATAAGTTTTAAAACATATACAGATTTATTATGCATTTTCTTTTTGCATTGCTCCGTCACCTCCATGGCTGGAGGGAGCACATGCCCCTGGACCAAGTCTAGATGCCTCTTGGAGCTAGAACTTGATTCTATTTTGCTGCTCACATGCTGCAAGCCCTCTTCAGGATTTCCTCTGCTGTGTGACCTAATACATACTTCTGGAAACATACAAAGCTTTCAATTCTTGTAATCATTGCATTCTAACTTAATTCCTTCTGCTAGTTCTAACAAGGGAAACTTCTTCATTTTCTTGTGATCAAGTATCAAATTGTGATGCAATTTCAGTGCTGCGCACCCATGTCTCTATGCAGGCATTGTTTATGGTGTAAAGGTGAATAAACACTGCAACACAGAGAAAAGTTACAAAGAATTTTGAGATCCCCAGGGTTTCAGTTTTGTATACATATACAGGAAAAATTACTGTTGTTGTTATGATGGTCTAAGAATACAGATAAGGCAATGTTTTCAAGAAAAAGTCATATATGTAATTACAACATCTAGTACAATTTTTGACGGGAAAAAAAAACCCTCACTTGGTTTTGTGCACCCAAAGCTGGGCTGTTTGTCCTTACTGTGTTTAGTTGTGTAATAAGAGATATCATCTCTTCCTATTGTGTCAAATTTAGATTTTCATAAAAGCTGACCTTGCTTTTGTATTCAGCAAGTAAAATCTTCTCATAGCCAGCACCTTTTTTTTTTGGGAAAGTGTGACTGTGTTATAATAATGAACTAAAAGCTACATAGCAAGGAGATTGTTATTACTGTGGACAACACAAACATGACGACTTCTGCACTCATCACTGTAAAAGTAAATTGCAGATGGTGGAAAGTGCTGTGGTCATCTGATTACTTTAATGTGGTAATACATTAGCTTAATGTATTGAAGGTCAGGAAGTGTACATCTCAGTGGCACTAAACTGGAAATCTGCAGAATATAACAGAAACCAGCAACAAGTATCCTAATTGATTGTCATTAAGAAACTAATTTAGTCAAAGAGAACTATTTCCAAGCAGTAGTGAAGAGCAGAGGGCTATAGACCTATATGCAATTTTACAACCACCTTGTCTCAAGGAATGTTTTATTTGCCAAGTGCCACTCTTCCTGCAGACAGAGTTACAATAGCTTCTCCTTATGCACATTGTCACAGAAGTCTATCCACTAAGAATCAGAAATACAGGAAATGCAGTATGTGAGCAGATTATTGAACACTGATGGTTAGTAATTTGGTGGTTTGTATGAATTGTCATTTCATCCAGATTATTTTGTAGGTCAGACTTGTAGGTCTAGAAATATGCTCTGGATTCTGTGAGCACACAAATCTACTTGACATTTCATAAATGCTAGAATTTTTTAGGCTGTTTTTTGTTGGATATGAATTGGTTTTGTTAAACTGATCATTAAGAGACATAAGAAGATGTAAAGCAAAGTACAAGACTATTAATTTGCTTTGCACTGATCTGCTGATGCACTGGAAGATGTGACACAACCAGAAAGCCTAGGAACTTCAGTATGTTCCTGAGTTGGTACTGAGGTAATAATGCCAAAACATGTTTGGCAAAGTATTTCTTAATCCTAGGGACATTTTTTCTCAAAGACTTTAGAGCACTGAAAGTCTGAAGACAAGAAAATTCTTTTTGATTGATCTTGCTTCACCTTCAATTCTCATTCTGCTAAACAGCCTTGGTCCAAATAGATCCCTCCTGCATTTTGTTCTTCCAGCTAATTCTGCTTCCTAGTTGCAATAAAATGGATCTCGTTTTTCAGGCAGCTCCTCAAACTCACTGTTCAGGTAGACAACCTGCAGACTTCAGAGCAAACCGTGGGAGAATTTCACTTCTTTCCTATGCAGGTTACTTTCCAAAGTCCATTCAAAGACTTTACTGCTTGGAAACTCTCTTTCATTGAGGGTGAGACATATGCAGTTGAGATCCCACAATGACTCTCAAGTTTGTAGTGGTTTACATGGTTTCTCTCTCCTGTCACTGTAAGGATGCTTTAGTCCTAAATGGAGCTTGTAATGCAACAAGCCAATGACAAAACTTTTGCCTTTAGCTTTCAGTACAGAGCTATCATCTTTCAAAATGGGCAAGTCAGAGATACTGATCTCAATGGCAGAGCACTTCTGAATGCTTTCTACAGTTAACAATGCTTCTACTGAATTTCATTACTCTGCTTTAGTGACCCAGCAATAAAGAGAGCTTTAATTATTTCCGTTGTAATCTGAAGTGTGGTGTGGCTGTCAGCAAGCCTACAGGATTGCTTGGTTTATGATAGGTGAAGAATTTTACACTGTAAATACTGTGCAGTACTTTCCCAGGATTTACAAATGTATCCATGTCTAGTTCTTATGATGCTGGTAATTTCTGAACTGATCCTGAGCTGAACTGAAGAAGCTGATCTTCCATCTCATTAGTCTCATTTTTTTTTCTTTTTTTTTTTTTTTCTTTTAGCAGCCAAAAGAGCAGCACATATAAATCACTGGTTAGAAACATTTCAGAAATACAACATAGTTATATAGTCAGTTTCCAAAACTAGTCTTGAAGAATACGTACCTGTTTTCCTTTCCTTTTCTTGTCTTTAGTTAAAAGGATGGTGTATTACTGGATATTTAGTGCATTACTTTTTGTGGTATAATGCTGCTTAGAAAGATGTGCAAGCAGCCTAAATTTTATGGGAATATGCAAATGTCGCACAATACGACAGCTTGTGCTAGAGTGGAAGAACGCAGACAGTGGATCTCAGTTTTATAACAAGGTGGTTT
Organism: Corvus kubaryi; assembly: GCF_017639235.1. Lineage (NCBI taxonomy): Eukaryota > Metazoa > Chordata > Aves > Passeriformes > Corvidae > Corvus > Corvus kubaryi. Next base: position 15,006,099 of record NW_024581108.1, on the reverse strand, counting down.
GTGGTTTGTAATGAGGCCATTGGGCAACACAAAAAGGGTGTGACTTTTTGTTTTTACTCATTGCAAATATATCTCTGATCTTCCTTATTCTCTTATCTTTGGATGAGCTAGATTATAATAGGAGCCCTCAGAATCCTTTGTATTTTTCAAGCCTTTCATATCGCTTATTTGAGAAATCATCTTTCTTCTTTTGTAACAGACTCTAATGTAGCTTTCTAGCTGGCCTGTCAAACTGCTTTTTCAAATCTATTCTGTTTGTCCAGGAACTGAAAGAACCTGGTCTGTCACATTTTCCAGTAACTCTGAAAAGCATCCTGCCTTAGAACACTCCACTCATAACCCAGTGTGCAGACATTACCACCTGCTTCCCTATTTCATCACTCATTGGCAATTACATGACTCATGCATGCAAATTAGGGATAAACAATTCTCATGAAATTTGAGTTTACCCAAACTTTCTAAACATTTTCTGATGTTTGCAGATGTACTTTAAGTTTGTGAAACTTTGGGAGGCATGATTTGTTTTTTCTTTTAAACAACATCTTGGTGCTGGCTATGAAGATGCCAGTCCAGTTCTAAAGCATAGAAGAAATCTAAGCAAGTAATGCCCTTGTCTTATAAATGATATAGTCTAGTCACAACCGTGCATAGAGTTGCCTTTTACTGTCTGAAAAAAAAATACAGACAATCATTAAAAGTATGTGAGCTAATTATTCATATTTATTTCCCCAATTTAGTGAGTGTTCAGAAGTTTATAAGTTATTTCAGTTAGGAACTTGATGCTGTAGTCTGGTGACAGGAAATGTTTCATTTCTGATGGACCAGACCTGAGAGAGTCTGTCACACAGTCAGTGCCACTGGAGCTGATGTTTCCCACTCATCTTACTGAGTAGCCAGTGGCAGGAATATTATGGGTATTCTGCTCAGCCCATTTAAAGCCTTTCTTCACTACCCGCTGTGTTCTTCACAGACACACCTTTGGATGTAATTTTAGCCATGTTGACAGATATATCTTGCGTTGTAGAGTTTCTATCTTCCAACTTAGAAACACCTACATAGGTGTACACAAAGCAGCTTGGATCCAAAACATCCCCTCAGTGTCACAGCAGGGATCCTTGGCTTGGTCCCAGGGCCATTTGATCAACACTGTCCTGCTTCAAGATCCGAGCTGTGGTGTCTGTATGGTGCTGTACCAGCCTTGGAGTGCACTGATACACAGAACTGTCCTGTATTTCTCTGCACAGGTGCCCCAACACAGTAAGTAGAATTCCTTCCAGTTTTTTGTGAAAAGAGAATGTTTCTTTGAGAAGAACCTCTTGGGAAAACACGGCAAATCCTTGGTTAGCGAGCTCTCATACTCTGGTAACATTTAATTTAAAAGTTTTTGCTTCTAGACAGTCTACCATGTAATAAGACCATATTTGAAGCAGACAGATGGAGCTAAATGAACCAGGAAAACCTACAGCTCATTTAAAAAGGTCTGCTGTAGCACGAGAATAAAACAAACAAAAAAAAAGGAAGAAAAAAAGAAAAGGGAAGCTTTATAGGATAATCTTGAGTGTCTGTCCCTGGTGTATTGACTATCCGAATGGCAATTTTTAGAACTCAGGAATCAATTTTATCACCACATTCAAGAAGATTAAAAACTAACCAGTCTTGCTTTATCCTTTGCTATAGTCCTTATATTTTTAACAATGGCTTTCTGTACTATTTGATAGAAAATCATGCTACAAAAAACACACATATTGTAAGAAGTTTCAGAAGGTGTAAGAGCTTCTCTCTGAAGGATAATGAGCAGAGGGGCATCCAGATAAATATATACAAAATAAATATATTTTTTCTTGTAGAGAAAAAAGAACAAACTCCTCTCAGCAATTTCTAAGGAAAAAGGAAGTTACCAAGAGAGAGAAAATTGATATAAACATACTGTCTGACTCATACAAATGCTGAATACCAGCAATTAAAACATTTAAAAGATGGCACTGCATGTTAACGCTTCTTCAAAGACAGAGTCTATTCTTCTGTAGTCTTGTGTAATATGCATCATCTCTGGGAAGCTGAAAAGTTTGAAGGAAGGTCTTCAAAATACTGTTCCTCCTTCTGAATGAATCATTCCTCCCAGAGATAGTTACCTATTGCCATCTCTTTGCCATAAACCAAATGAGAGCCTAAACTCAATTGTAATAGCAATGTGGTTTTCTGTAGCATCATTTCAAAGCAGAGAACCTGAGGATATGTTTATTTATTGCTTGGTGAACAAATATATTCTCAGCAGATGACAACTGAGGATAACATCCTGCTTTAATGGCACTTTTTTCATGGTATGTTTTTTTCCACTTTCCTTCATACTCCCCTTCTTGTATTTTCTATTTACTAGTTTCTGATGTGCACATCAACACTAATCAAACAGGCTATGCTTTTAAAGCTTCAATCTTAGTCATGCTTGGGTTGAATGTGTGAAAACACCACATTCCCAGCCAGAGACACCACTGATACATTGCAGTCTAGAGAGAACTCTAATAATCGAGGCACTGACAAAACAGCCACTTGCACACTGAAAGATGTAAGTATAATTTGCATGCTGATGCAATACACTGCTAGTGTAAGTATGGTCTGAAACCTCTACAGCAGTGTCTTAGGGAAGATGAAGGAAACAAGGAGGAAGTATATGTGGGTAAAGAGACATAATTTATAGAATCATGACATTTTGTCTGGCAGGCATGCTTGAGAAGTGATGGTATAAGTGTCACTAACTTCAGGCTATACTTTAAGGTAAATAGTTTCTCTTTCAGGGGAATTAGCATACTGTATTTTCTCAGTTTATCACTCACAAGTCATCTGCAAATATATATATTTATATATTTTAGGAATAAATGAACTGCCTGCATTTCAGCAGTAAATGAGTTCTGACTCTGGACAAGTAATACAGGGTTATGTATATCTCAGAACTCCTTAGTGGTCTTCTCTGCTGTCTCTAGAACGTGTTTCTCCATAGCCTATATGGTCCCCATTCCTAAGCTTAAAAAGCCTTCTGCTCTCAGTGATCTGGGGACTCATTTTCAGCAACTGACACTTCCTGAGGAAAGTATGCAGGGAGTATGCGTATATTGAACCAGTTCTGTAGAGTAACCAAAGCATGTAACAAAAGTGCCACAGTGCAAGGGGCACCTTTGATGCACATTAAGAATAGCTTGATTTTCACTTCATGTTGCTCTTAAACAGACACCTTTTAAAGTCAGTAGGTCAATCTTCAACTCACCCTTTCATTCTCAAAATTAATTCCCAGGCTAGGAAGCTGATAGCCAAAGCTCAAAGTGACTTTTCCATACCCATGTTCACAGACTGGCCTTGGGCCTAAATCACCTACTGAATAATTTAGAGCAAACTGGAACATTTTTATGGTCCCTCATAGCAGTTTTTCAACTGCTTTCAGCAGCCATAGCTACATAAAACAGGCAAAGTTAGTCCCAGAACCTGAACCAAATACATACAGATTGCTAGTCATCATGCTGTTTAAGCCAAGATTTAACCTATTTTTGTACATATTCATTTCTGTGATCTTAGCAAAGCCCTTGACAAGAATTTTGTTAGTGCATAATGTTTTGATTACTTTGTTCCTGACCTTAAAAAGGCATTCATAAGGCACTATGGTTTGTGTCTTTTAAGACTCTGTTCCTCAATCAGTTGATCCTATTTTCTTTGCCTTTTAAAGACAAGTCTTGGCTCCTTTCTAGCCATCCGCACCAAATGATAAAATACGAGCCCTGAGGCCCTTTCTTTGGTTACACTCTCTGCCATTCCAACTTAAATCTATATTTAAGCACTTCTGTGGAAACGGCTGTGATCTGAAGTGTATTTAATAAATCAATCATGATGCACTGAATGAAGTAGAAAGCTGAACAACACAGACTGATTATTAGTTGGGCTTAGGACATATGTTTTAAAAACAATTCCTTGAGCGGTGTGGAACGTTTAACTTCCACAATGCTTAACACAGTCACCAGTTAAATCATTGGCCTGGACCAGGTTGGCATGGCTGTCCTCTGAATTCCTGTCAGATCACTAAATATGTGGACAAACAATACATCCTGTATCTTTTACCAAAACTTTCACGGACTTTCCACCCTTAATTGTTGACGCTGGCTGTCTAAAAGAAAATAGTTTTGAAAATTATATACTGCTTTAATCAAACATTACACTTCCATACAAGACAATTAAGGCTTTCTTGTGCAGCCTTCCTTGTTTCACCTGGACCACTCTTTACTTCTTTCCATTCACTTACACCCTCATTTGGATGTATACAGCTGAAAATGAAGCAAGCCAAATAAATTACATCTGAATCCCAATGTGGGAATTTTGTAAGGTGCCTAATGGGTCTAGCACCTAATCTGCCTTTGTAAGAGACAACTAATACTTAATATTTCCAATCATGAAGAGTAGCTACTTAGACTGCTTAGAGGGTACCTTAAATTTTTGCATGCTATTTATTTTTCATTTCTGTACATTCTTAAACATCTTCCTCTGTCTGTTTGTTGACTGATAAATCTAGATGTTATAGTCCTGGTGTAGACATCATTTATACCTAGAAAAGCATATCTGAAAATACATTACCTTTAAATAGTGGGATCCATCACATCTGAGCTCCCATGTCTGATAGCCAAAAAGCTCCATTTCATTTCAGAAGAAAAATTGCTTCTGTCAAGGTAAACAGAATACATTATCCCCCTTTAATAACCATTTTTGAGCATGCTTCTGTATTACTTTTTTCACAGCTGTATTGCAATAAGCCTTAGAGTAATTGCCAGTTCTTCTGTCTAATAGGTTCATTATTCTTTTGCCATAATTGCAGCCATTAAATGTCCAATTGTTAAATTTCCACTCCTACATTTACTTAGTGTTACTTTTTATAATGGGCTATGTCATTACAGCACCCCAGTGGCTACAGCTGTTGTTCAAAAGTGTTTCTAAAAGTGAATGAGACCTATTTGAGATATGTCTGTATCCTTGATTTTTCACAGATTCTCTCCGCTGCACTCAGTCATCTTTTTTTAGCTTTTATAAAGATAGCTGAATTTAGATACCCTTTACTGAAAGTTTAAGAACCTGACCTATTCAAGAAGACATAAAACTATGACTTTAATATTTCTAAAGCACCATTTTTTCACTTTTATGAAATGATTCATATATAACAAGGTGATGGAGCAAAGATTTAACTAAGGCAAATTAACACTTATGGCTTAATAGCTTTTCGAGAGCGCTGATTTATCTTTTGTCATGTTAAATTTGTTGGGCTTTTTCTTTGTTGTAAAAGAAGCCTAGCTCCTAGTGTTAGCTACAGTTGTGGTAATAAACCAACCTTTCCAATGCCCCTTGCTTCATTACTTGGAATTTCTAGATACGTTAATTAGTATGCTAGGGTTAACTTCTTATTTATGTGAGAGGGACTTCTTGATTTGAAATGTTGCATTTAGATGTGATAATGAATCTTTATTAAAAAAAAAAGTAAAAATCATTAGGAATCCTCTTTTTTTTTTTTTTGTAAGACACTGTCATCTGTCTGGTTTGTGTGTGATATCTGGTCACAGTTTGGTTTATTATAATAACACTGAAAAATGGCTTTGAGACACCTCTATTAACACTTGCATTAATTTTTGTTTCTGACAAGCATGGAGAAGCTGTCCTGGAAATTGCTGGTAACAACCACTGTCAGCCCAAATCAGTTTCCTGGGAAAGCTGATACATGATACCCAATAACTGTTCCTGAGGTTATCCAGCCTCGTTTTAAGATATAACTTCATGTCACTTAAAAATTTTCATAGGCGGTATGTCATTTTTATTACTTAGATTTCATCCTCCTCCATAAGGGGTTGATTAAAACTGCATTTGAAATGTATATCACATAAGGTTTTTTTATAGACCACATTTTCATTCTTAACCTCGTTACCAAGCTATAATTTTTTTCAGTGATTAACCTAAAATTGCAGCATTTCCTATCAGTATATGCAGTATCTCCTATCTTCTCCTTAACACATTATAATAAAAATAATATGATAAGGAGTATGTTTGATTTACAGAAAAAAATAGATTTTTATTTAAATACTTTTAAAGAGAAACGTTTTTACCATCCAAATTCCTTCCCATATTGTAGAGCATATACTGAAGACAAAAACAGAAAGAAAAGAGGTCACAAAGAAAATCAGCTTGTTTTTTTCTGTGCAGAGCTAGACTTTCCACAGAGGAGGGCAAAGAAAAACCCTCCTGATCCCTACTTCTAAATTGCAGTTCAAATCTACATCATTATCAAAGTAGAAAGTTGTTACCACATCATGTCTGTGTACATGACATTTTTCTGCTTGTTATAATCATGTTTCCAGTGCTGAGGTACTAGGTAATTAATTCTTTCAGTGTCTGGCACCAGATTGCAGTTATACTAGATACGCCAAGGTGTTGAAGATGCCATTCAGATGTTCTCTTGTGGAGGGGTTCTTTTTGAGCAGAGTAGATGTAGCAAATTTCTACTGTAATTGTCAGCTTTACAGCTACAGAACAGACTTCGCTTTCCAGGATCCCTGGATTATAAAATTCAAGGAGATACAAAGGCTGAGAGAAAAAAACCCACCAGCTGGTAATTTGAAAAAAAAAAATTACAATGGGATTAGGGTAAATATAAGCAAATAGATAGTGGAAAATATTTAATTAATTTCACCCTGTTTTTAGCTCTTTGTGGCACTGGGTAGAAGAAAAACATATTCCTGATTTAAAGTCCAAGAGTATCACAGTCAGCAGATTATCAGATTGTGAATTTCAGATGTTTTAACCAGATGTACAATTCACAAGTAAACCACAAGCCATTCTGAAAGCCATAACAGTTAATAAATAGAGTTTATAATTCTCACAGGCTAGAAATAATTCTCATTTACATTTTTCATTAGAGTTGTTACAAGTATCATCATCTTCTCTCTTTTACCCACCAACCATTATGGCTACAACAGCACAGTTGTGCAGGAATCATCAGTTCAACTCAGCAGTGCTATCAAGAGGAGGGTGCAAATGCTGAAATTCCTCCTGGCTGGCTGTGCAGCTTACAAACCTGCCCATGCTCCTTAGGCAATTCCTGACACCTATAGGAAGTGTGGGTAGGCCTGTGAGGTTGGAGGGATGGTTTGCAGCATAATCTGAACAGTATGGCAAAGCTTTTGCAGTGTTTTTTCATACACGAGTTTAAAAGTTCAAGTTGTTTACAGCTCATGTTCACAGGTCAAGTTTCACTGAAAGAGTTAGGACCATCCATAAGCTAAATGTGAAAGCAAAGTGCTACCTAAGGGGAGGGCCAGAGTGCTGTGTCACTGGGGCTTGAGTGCTGGATGGGGATTTGGGATATATCATGATCTTTAAAATGTGCTAGAAGTAATGTCAGGGGTAGGCTCTATTCTGGCCAAGCTCTGTGAAAGTATAAGGGCTTCTGTCTGTTGAAAAGGCTGCTCCTCAACTTTGAGGAAGAGATAAATGATGTGTTTTTTCCTACCAGGCAGCACTGATATCAGTATTGAAAGGCATAGTTGAGCCTACTTTTAGGGGGCAAATAAAGGTACGCAGAGCAGTGATCTGGGAACGTGTTTCTATGGCACTGATGGATGCCCAACACCATTTTAAGGCTTAAAGAGCCAAAGAACCTGAAAAAGGTTCCCACACCCCAGAATGCTGCATGGGAGTGGGAGAGGAGTGCGTGTGTACATAGATATTATGTTATTTAAATGGTAAAGTTCCATAACAACTTGTGCTTGTTCATCCAACTGAAGTGTCTGTACACAAAACAGGACCTTTCTTCTGTCTCTTCTACATGAACACCATCAACTACATTCCAGATGTAAAAGTAGCAGTGGAAACAAAATATGGAAGAAATGTAGTTTAACTTTCAGTTCCCAAATTATGGCTCTTGTTCACATTGTATTAATTGCAAACAAGACCAATCCTTGCATCTTCTAGACTATTAGTTGGAAAGAAAATCTCCTGTGGTTTGGGAGTAGAATGACTTTGATTTGGTATCATTGGTGTAGACTAACCCACAGTGGATGTGCCCTTTTTTTGTATTGGAGTCATTATTACAGTGACTTTTTCTGACTAACTCTGCTTTTGTATTTTGTAATACTTCTGCTATTGTATTCTTTTCTTTTCTTCCAACAGTACACCAGCATATCAGCTTGAGCTTGAAATAATAATAACATTTTAGATAGTTTATGACACAGCCTTAACCTTCTTTAATAGCAGTTTTATGTATTCAATATTCTGCTGCTCTGGTTGGCTTGTAGTCTTTCAGAAGCGCTGGTCACTAAATAAAACAAAGTTCATATTTATTGCTATGTGTCATCTAAAAGCAATCACTCAAAACAAGAATTATAAGATCTTCTAGAGATGAAAATGTTTTTGTGATGGAAGTTGGCAAGGCCAATCTGTTATCATGAGGCATGGAGAAGAAAGGCCAATGCTCTTGACTGTTTAGTGAATGCACTTATTTCCTTTTTGCAATTTTCATTATGGCAAATTGTTTGACCTAGCAGAGAGACACTTTCTCAAGGCTGGGATCATATTGTTTTGCTAGTATAATTCCATCACAGCCAACAATAGATATAAATGGAAAAATGAGGCAGAAGAGTACAACAGTATAGTATGATATGTTTTCAGATCAGTAATCAGTGTCTATTTAAAATAAAATAGAAATATATTAAATGATATGCTTTGACTCCATTTTATTAAGGTGAAAAGAAGTTTTATTACTAGTCTTATGATCAAATGAAGGAAAACTGGGGTAGTGAGAGCTATGCACAGGAGAATAAAGGCAAGCAGCTAAAAATCTGCTATTAACCTAACTGTTTTTGACACTCTGTAAAGTCATTGAGATGTGATTTTTCATCCAACGCTAAAAAGTTTCTGTGATAGTATATGTTAAATAAAAAAAGGAAAACAGAAGTCCTGGATATTGTGTATATCTCCAGTGCAGGAGACATATCTTTTTGATTTTTTAGGACAGTGTAAAAGAATAAAAATGCTAATTTTTCTCATCTAAATTCTAGAGAATAAATAGAAAAATAATAGCTAAAATTGTGAAAATTACTTGCAGAATACTAACTCCTACAAACAAAAGCACTGCTTTTTCCATTACCTTGCCAAGTCAATGCAGTGGCATTTAACTACGTATTCTTACTCTCTTTTTAAATGGATTTGTTTCTTTTTTGTTACATTTTTCAATGTAATGAAAATATCAAGCCTAAGGTAATTCTTTCTTCAATTTTTATAGGTTGGTAAATATTATTTTACCATATAAACCAGTATGTGAAGGAGCATCAGCCCTTAATTTATGCTTATGCAGCCCAGTACTCACGTGTAGTTACACTGGACCAAATTTAACAATACTGAAGGAGGAAAAACAGACACAGGTTGATCTTATGAACTTTTAAAGACGTGAGGTGCTTGCTCATGTCTGTAGTTCCACAGAAGTTAAATTGAATTATGCAAATAAGACCACATGTGTACATGCTGCCAGGTTCCAGTTAATAAACGGTCTTACTCCTCTGTTATTTTCATGAGCCATACAAAAAAGATGCTTATATAGACACTTCCTCAAAAAATATGAATAAAATTTTCTATGAAATGAGAAAAATAACACCATTTAATCTGGCTGTGAATGAAACTGCAAATACAGTGTTTCACTTTCTGAATTTCTGAACTGTTTTAATTACATTATGAATTTATCTCCATATGGTTGCTGGTATCCATTGAAACCGTAGTTATTAGCCATCTGAATTTATGTTGTGCTGGTTTTTGGTGGGGTTTGATTCTAATTTACATGAAGAATCTGACACCTGTTGAGCAATGGAGAGGAGCATTTAAAAAGATCAGCTGAGATTTGCCCCCCATTTACAGCTTCGTAACATGGCCAAAAGCAGGTACAGTTTTGTTAGTGCAAATTATAATCAGACCCAGTACTTTCATGCACCTTTATTTTAGATCCTGGTAATGCAGGTGTAAATATGTACCCATGTCATAAGAGAGTGGAGTATTATTAGAAACTTGTATTTTTTATGGCAGTGATCTCTGGTAGGAATCACTGTCCATGTACACATACACACATATAAATACCCGCAGGACTGTCTGCAAGCACCAGTACCGTTCAGAGCTTAACCAGCAGAGATGCACAAGGGTTATGATAATCTTCAGCAGCTTTTGCCACCTTTTGCAAAACTCCTCAAGCCCGTGACTCAAACACGCTCACAGACACCAGGCATCGTGCCCTGCCTCAAATGGCCTTCTGATCACCAGTGGTTTGACTTCTTGAGAGATGCTGAGGGAAGTGAATCTAGTCTTTAGTTTCCTCTGGGTGTGCAAGCGGAGTAAGGAGGTATGATAAAAAGAGGTCTGCCTTGTCATGGGTTAGGTCACGTTCGGACTTAGTAGTAGTTCAGACTACTGCAAACCAGCTCAGAGAAATGGTAGGAAATACTGCTGTGCCCTTTCTCTCACATCCCTGCATTGATTTGTTTTTGACTAGTCCTGCACTCAGAGGTGGCTGAGCATAGAGTGGAAATAGCTGCCTTGAAATAGTGAAGACTTAGTAAAATAAGGTTATTTTATTTAGTCACTGCTTGCCAAGATATTTCTTTAAAAAAATAATTTTCTTTCTTTCTTATTCTCTGTTTCATTTTTGAGCTTTATTGATAGTGATGAGTCATATGAAAAAGACTTCACATATGTTAGTGGTTACTGGAATTGTTAATACAGTCAGCAATGACTTGCCAGAGCATTGGATAAAAACGTTTTTATGGAAAACCTCTCTGAGTGGGAGCTCATTTTGAACATACATAAAGGAGTGTCTGGCCATGTTTTCTTCCAGAATTTTGAGAAGGCTGCTATATCTAATTTACAAAACACTTAAAATGGTTGTAAAACCTGCATTTTTAAAAAAAAGGGGTTTTATCCATTTTCTCAACACTGAATTTAATAGGCTGACAACTGAGGTTTTCCAAAGAAACCCATTTAAGCTACAAGAGGAAAACACTAGTTCATATTTTCACTTTGGTTACTCCAACTCTATTAATTTCAATGGAGTTAACCAACAGAAAGATGCTGGTCCTCAAAACATACATATCCATGATCTCGTATGGTTAGTTCATTACTGATCAGACTGTCTGAAGTCCAGATATTGTCTGTGTGATTTCCTGCATAGTCTTGCTTTAAGACTGGGTAAACAATTAACAAACTGCAGGCACTCAAATGGAGCCCTTACATCAAAGATGTGTCTCACTTACCTGTTTAAAACAGGTACTCTCTGAGTACATTGTTTAATTGAAGTAATAGTGAGAACAATCGAGCTGACTGGGGTGTTTTTTCAGTGTTTATTGGGCTGTAAGGACTGTGAATATGCTTTTTCCCAAATGTTAGTGAGGATTCCTTCTCCTGGGCAACAGGCATAGTCCAGGTGAGGGTACCATCTGCAAATTTGCCATTATAAATTCCAGTCTTAAAGCAGTCAGGGGAGTGAACATTTGACCTAGTCTAAAATCAGTGTAAACTATCAGTTATTGACAACATCAAATGGAGTAATTAAGTATGGCTCCTCCATATCTTACAATTTTTCCAGAAATGTATTTATTTTAAGAATCCAAAATTTAAATTATTGCATACTTCTGACGTTCCCAGCCTACACTTCCCAAAATTGGATTCAATTTTATCTTGTTTATAGGCTTCGGGAATATTTTAGAAGCTGTTTTACCATACTATTTTATCTTCATGAGGCTTTTTTGAACCAGCTCAAATTCTTCAAGGCTGCATATAAACTGTTTTTACAGTAGTTTTGTTTCGGGTATATTGACAATTGTGACAGCAAGCACTTGTGACTGTATAGCAATGGATGATAAAAGAATAGTCTGGGCTTTCTCTGGAAGTTACCATTGAGAACAGATGAACTGTCAGAGCTTTAAGCAACAGAAGTCACGTCCACACCACTGAGATGCCAATTAGCCACCTTTGAACATAGTCCATTTGTCAGATTTTAGGGAGTGAGTGTTGCTGGTAGCTGGAAGCAAGAGACACTTCTCTTCTACAGGGAAAGCTATTACTGGCACAACACATGGAAATATTCAATTGTTCTCTACAAGCTGGAACTTTGTTTCATCAGCAAGTATGGAAGCAAACCTGGCCAGGCTTCCTGACTAATAATAGTAGCACAGCTTTCTTTCATCAGATTTTGATAGCTTTGTCAGAGACAGGTAGCAATCTCTGGATTTTGATATTGTCAATTTAATATAACTTGACAAAATCTCTGAAACAGATTAAAAGACTGATAAGTTTCACCTTTTAAATTTTTCTTGATGCTTTCTGTGAGTATCCCAGGGCACAATATGAATATTAATAATAATTTCTAAGGTAATGCAGATCTGTCTGCCAAGACAAAAAACTTCCATTCTTTATCTCTGGTTTTTCCACTGTTTTCTCTATCAATGGTGGTTGTTGGAGTACAGAAACAGTCATGTACCTAATATTTCTTTGTTTAGGTTTTTCAGGAAAATATCTTTCAATAAATTGTGTGAGCTTCTACAGAACCATGACTGAAGCTAGTTATTTAAAAATAAATCACAGCATAGTTGTTTTGTTTTTTTTTTTTAATCAATAAATATATATGGGCTGCAGTTAAATATACACCTTTTCATACTCTGATTTAGGTATTAAAACCAGATTTGAACAGTATTTTTGAAACATTGTGGTAGAAACAACGGAAATACTAAGAAGTGATTTCTTTCATAGAAAAAGAGGATTTATGTGTATTAGTCAAAAGACTAGTACTTTTCTCTTGTTTAATCATTTTAAGACAGTCTCTGAGCCTCCTGTTTAAGTCCTACATCAGTTACTGAAGTCATTGCTTCTTTTAAATAAGGCCAAATCTTGAAGGCAAGGAATACTTGCAAATGTTTTACTCTCAGTGAGAGTGGCCCAACAGGCTGCACCCTGTTACCCAGAATAAAATAACAGTGATACCAAATCTTGGCATGCTCATGTGGGACCCATTGTCTCACTTCTGAAAATCCCTGTGGCAGAATTATCTTGTATCAGCTGTGGCCCATTCCTCGCTATTCAGGCTGCTTTGCTGGGGCTCATGTTAACCCTTGTAACCCGGATAGATTGTCAGTTCCTTGGTCCTTGTCCCCTTTTTTGTTTACCTGACACTCTTAGGGTGCAATAATTAAAGCTATAACAGCTCTCAAAATACATGGAATGCCCCAGCTGACCTCCATCTCACTTATAACACAGGATCAATTATGGGAGGAGGAAAGGGGTATATGCATAGAATTAAAGTTCCATTTCTCATCTATTTGGTAGGATGTTTTTATTTCAAGTTGCATCTTTCTGTGATTCCTAGTAAACTAACTGAATCCAATCTAATTGTGTCATCCATGTGACCAGGACACACTTTTTTTCCTTCGGTAACTTCCTCCCTTGCTGCTCAGCTGCTCAGACAAGAACAAAACTAAAATTCCATTTGCTTCTTAACAATAGTGAGCAATGATTATTTATTAAGTCTGAGAAATATCTTTAATAGCAGTTTGCCTGACTTGATCATCTTTCAATGCCTTCTGGAAAGGTTTACTAAGAGATCCTATTTTTCAAACTCCATACTCCAAATTGAATCTGGAGTCTAGTTTCTGATAATATTAAGTGAGATAGAAAGTTAGATGGAAGTTAGGTGACACTCAGATATGCTCAGAAAGTTCATTAAGATGACATCCATTTACTGACTTTCACTGAGTTTCTCAAGCAAGTTCTGTTACAGATGACAAAGGGAGTTTCCTTCACTTAGAATAAAGACATACCTTGGCCACAGACTTAGGAAGCTCTTTCTAATATTCTGGTTATGTCTGGTTTTTTGCCTTCATTTTGTAATTCATTATTGCAATCCATTGTATAACTGAAAAAATTCACTTCTTCCTTGTCAAATATAGATGTTTGTAGATGTTATAATATTCCCTATAGCCTTTCTTTAGCAAATCTTAACAGCTCTTTTTAATCCTTCTTCAAAAGCATCCTCTCTAATCTACACCCATCCTCTTAGGTTTTTTTCTGAATTGTTTAGTTTACTGACACCTTTCCAGTATTAGAGTGCCAAAAGCTGTGTACAGAACTCCATGTGCAGTCTCACTAAAGCCACAGGGAGAAAGATTATCACCTCATTGGGCTGTGATACAATATTTCTACAACACAGAGCCAGTTGCTGTTTTGGCTTCTTCAGATCTTCACTGTAAAGTTTTAATTCACCATGCTTGGCTCTCTCTTTGGACTTTCCAGTATGTCCTTTCCATGGAGTTGCAGTGCATAACAAATTGTGACTTGGATCTTTGGAGGAAGGATTTAATTCTTACTATTTTTACTCATATTTCTATCACTTAAGAGGGTTTTTTGTATGATTACTCTTTGACTAAAATACCAACCTGGCAAATTTATTATGAAATTATATGCTGATATATGAAACATATGAAACATATGAAATATTTATTTTCTACTTCCTTTAAATTGTCATAGTTAAAGCATTCTGGCCTCCTGTTTGTGGCAATTTTTGCTTGCTGTTGCTAAAGCAGTGATCACATCTGAGATAATTTCAATGCATTTTTAATAAGATTTTGTGATAGAGATTTTACAAAGTCTGTTGATACATCAAACTCTAAAGACAAAACAAGTGTAATCCCAGAGCGATCTTTCCTGCATCTGGTTTTATAAGCTTTTTCCTATTGGTTGAGGTTGTGAAACAGAGAATAAAAAAAAAAAAAAAATTTCAATGTAGATCAGACCAAAAGGTTGGGAGGGTCTGTAAGGGGGAGATTAAAGCTGAAAATGGTGATGGCAAAACATTGCCAAATGTTGGATAACATTCTGAAATCTGTAAGGTGACATCCAATAGAGGCAGATCTCTAGATGGAAACACCAGGACACTGTGAATTGATTAGCTGTGCAAAATCACTGCAGATAATTATCTGGCCATAAACTGAATAGGAATCACTCCAGAAATGTGATGCTGGATGAAAAAGAAAGCAAATGCTATTCTGAAGCGTGGAACAGGAGTGTGATCTAATTATGCCATGATTTTTAGTACTGCTGGGGCTCTCCAGGACCACTGTACTCCACTTGCAATTTCACACTTAAATGTGCGGACAGTTTGGAGAAAGCTGAGAGAATGCCAGCAAGAACACAAGGTTTAGAAATGAAAGGTCGACAGAATTTGTTGCTAAAAAGCAGCTGAATGTAATAATCACCTGCAAGAAATGTTGTAATGAAAAAGACAGTTATATGGGGGTTTTATTTCCCTGTTTCTACTGACAATAACAAGAAAGAAATTGATCTGCTTGAAGCACATGATGTTTTTCTGATGTTAGGAAATCCTTTTGATTTATAGGAAAAGAGTTGGGAGCAGGCTACCTCTGGAAGTTTTGCAAGCTTTTGCAGAGGATTTTGGGAAAAGGAAATAGGCTAACTATTACCTGTTCTGTCTCAGAATAAGGAGAACTCCTCTTAAAGCCTTGTCTAACAACTCCCTATAGTCATATATCTCCATGCACAGTTCCATGCACAGTTCTGTTTCCACCTCTCAGAATTAAACTGGGTCAGAGAGAACTTACTTGATACAAACTCCTTATTTTATGGCCCAGCCAACCTCAGGACCCCTCTTGCAAGTGTTAGTCTAGCTTGTTGTAGAAATACACTGGAGTCAAGTTGCATTGATAACAACAGTTCATTGAAACTTTTTGTGTTCAGCAAACTTTCCCTGAGGTGAAGGTAGAGGTCTGGGGAAAATGTGCCTGTCTCCAGGTGTGTGTGCCCCAGGAAAGGGTGGTAAAACTTTGGGCTTTTCTTCAGATTCTTCAGATTTTCTTTGCTTCTTAACTATCCACACCACCTTTCCTTGTTTCTTTTTTTTTACAGACCAAACTTGAAAATAAAAGAAAAAAGAGAAAACCTAAAGCCATGGTGTAGGCAGCTCAGTCATGCTTTGAATCATTAGTAAGATAATCTCCTGATCATTTATTACCTGGTCTAATTTCTCATTAGTGTACTTTTTCTTCTTGATATCTTCAAATATTCTTCCATTCACTGTTTCTTTAACTAAAATTACCTCAGTGCACATTCAGCTCTAATCTTTTTCCAGGTCTGCTCATTTATATATTATTCTTTCAATTTCCAGGATATTCTTGCTGCCTTCCATTCTTTGAGTAGACATTTGGGAAGCTTTACTGGCTGCTTGGCATTTTCCTTCCTTTATCAGAAGGATTATATTGTATTCTGATGCCTTTCAGGAGTCTCAGCATCCTTGAACTTCAATATCTACCACTCTAGGAATCCGTTCTTTATCATGCACCAAAGGACTAATGGGCACTACCAGGGAGCATCACTATTATTTAAAATCAGCTCATAGTATGAAAAATTGCAGTAATGAATGTTAGATCCATGTTGAACATTCTTTGTCTAGAATCTTTACTTTTATGACTCATGAAATTGTCTCTTGTATACCTTAATTTTCAGATTTAAACTCTATTATTTTGCCACCTTGCAAGTACAAAGGAGCTATATCCAGTTCTTATACAGCCTTCTATATATATTCAGGAGCTATAACCAGCCCTAGAAATTATTACCTGTATATAGAGGTCAGGACAGAGACACTCCAAAACCACACTGGAGCTCATTTTAGTTGTCACTGTTTTGTTGACATGGGTAATAGGATTCAAGTAAAAGTAATGTGAAGAATTAGTGCCTTGACAGCTGTCGAACAGGGAAACTGTGAACCCCCCTTTGCATTTTTCACACTATTTCTAAAGGGAACAGCAATCAGAAAACCAAATGGAGAACCAAGGTTGGTCATTAATTCACACTGGCCATCCAAAAGTGTTCGGCCAGCTTGAAGTGTTTCTGTATATGGTTACCATAACCCTCACTGGATACTCCATTAGTATTACAGATTTTACCTGAATTCTTCTGTGGCCACCTCTCAACAGTTCTGAAATGTCTCACAGCCATTAAACTTGTCTATCCAGACACCATTCCCACAAAGCCACAGTTATTACTTCTTTCTACATAGGAAGAGTGAGTGCCAGGTAAAAGTCATGTTTAAAGTCATAAAGGCTTGTGGCAAATCCCAGGTCTATAGGAACCCTAACATTACATGTTGGTTCAGGTTATTGAGAACAGAAATACCTGAAGATGGAATGAAATGAAATAACCTTTAAATACTAAAAAATCATCATTGGCTGTGGCCACTATGTATCCTACTTCTCTAGGAGCAGCAAGTGACTTTTGCTAAGTATAATAAAATCGGAAAATAAAGTTTGACAAGATCAACAGATTCTGAATGTCCTCCTCAACTTAGATTTGAAACACCACGTTTTTAGTACCTGAAGTCCCTTTAATGAAACAATGCCAGTCAGTTCTGCAGAAAACAGGACATAGCAGTCCCAGCTAATAAAACCTGGAATTTGTTGGGACTGTAGATTTAGAAGTTCATGACTCAGTGGTTTAAAGAGTACAGTTTTTATTTGTGCTAGGGATCCATGAAAGTCAGGCAGCAAAAAAGATGAAACCGTAACATGCAGAGGTATATGTCATCAGGTACTGATGCAGTCATAGGTAGATGCACAGGTAGATGCAAATGTAAATGGAACTGCTCTGCTTTTAATTTAGAATAATTTGATAATATTTCTTATCACATCCATGTTTACCATTATACCACTGTCTGCAAAATTAACACATGTAGTACCTCTGGAAACTGGGATTTTACAGCTATTGCATCCTTCACTTGTAAAACAGTAGCAACAGTTTGAACTTGAAATATGCCTCTTCAATCTTTTAATTTATGGAATATATTAAGCTGTGGAAATGTAAATAGGCATACAAGGGGAAACATATTAACTAGATTACATTCTTGATTTACAAAAGCAAAGGAAGACTGACAAACAAGACAGATACTGCCTGTGCATCATCTTACAAAAAAATCCATGTGTGTTGGATAAGGGAGGTAATACCCCATCATCCACTTTTTAACCAGCCCTTGAGAAACACGTTCCAGATAACACAGCTAGAAAAAGCTCTGTAGATGAAAGCAGGAGATAGTGGGCACACATAAAATCAGTCCATGAGCCATGGCATGTAGTGTTCAGAGAACAAAGCAGGGACTCAAAAATGCAATACAAAAACAAAGCAAAAAGCATATTAAATAGTTGTATGGATAGTATTGACATTTGCATTAATAAAAAATATTTTTGTGACCTTCTATAAAGCTCATCTTTCTTCACATTATCAATTA
Organism: Corvus kubaryi; assembly: GCF_017639235.1. Classification (NCBI taxonomy): domain Eukaryota; kingdom Metazoa; phylum Chordata; class Aves; order Passeriformes; family Corvidae; genus Corvus; species Corvus kubaryi. The sequence continues at coordinate 14,987,765 of NW_024581108.1, read as the reverse complement.
TACTGTATTGACAATTATGTAGAAAGAAAAAAGAGAATGTACCATCTTTATTGTATATTCTTGGTCTTTATGGTATTTCCTCAGAAGGAAGTCTCAGGTGTTTAAATGAAGTATTTCGTTTAATTTCCTTTGCACTGCAGTGACACTTGGACCCCTCAGTCAAGCCAGACATGAGTGGGTAGTGGGAACTGCAGATCTGCATTTGCTCTTACGTGTTTTACTCATTGAGTCATCTTTCGTTTTCTTCCTGGGGCCTGATGGCAGCCCCAGATTTGGGCTCAGACCACAGAATTACCAAGAAAGTGGGCTAACAAAAACATACTGCAGTTGGCTGCTTAGTAACCAGGTGAAGTTGAGATTGATTTGTAGGAAATTTGAACTGTGTCCTACTACAGGAATGAGCAAAGTAAATTACTCATTTCTGTATTAAAGCAAGGTAACAACTCTGAATATAGATACCTTTATTTTCCAAATCTCTTGAGTGAACCCTAAGTCAAACTTACTAAACAGACAGCAAATATTTTAAGATTTGATTAGTGTTTAAGCTGTTGGCTTTATGACCCTAAAACCTTTATGATCCATCTCTGCAGGAAGGGAGGATATGTTTTGATTTTGTCCTGGATTACAGTCCACAGTTGTTAGAAAATGACTGACAGTTTAGAAAATCAAACCAGCATTTTTTTTTGTACAGGCATATGTGTGTATGTATTTCTATCCATAAAACCTTAGAAAATGGAAAAGCAACTTGAGCACCTTTTTGATTGGGTCATATGCTGCTTTTATTCCAGAAAAATTCCTGTTCAGTTCGGAAAAATTAGAAAAGGATGGCAAAGACCTGCCCTTAATCATCAGAATGGCATTTTTGTGTAGCAATTTATGTCCCTGGCTGGTCCACATAGAAAATTCTTAGAGATATATCCTATATCTTTCTGCCAGGATCTGAGTCCAGAAAAAATCATAGTTGGCAAATGAGTAGAACTCAAAGTAATTTTCAAATGCTTTGTTTTAAACTAATTTATCAATATTTGGGAGCCAAAAGTAGCTTTCGCCTGTTACTGCAGATCGAGGTCTGCTGAAGACTTTCATCAGGCTTGACTCTTAAGCACATCAGTCATCCTTTAGATATAAACATGTTTGCTAAATTGCAGAAAGTAAAATATGTGTATTTGTCCTTGTAGGATGAGGGCTTTGAACTATGGGTGAAACTTCACAAATTGTTTTGTCACCAAATTGTTTCACAACTTTACTTCAAGTATCAAAAATGAATTAATTGACAGCATATGTGTATTACAGGAAACTTTGCTCTTTACATAGACCTCAAAAACATCTTAAGCCAATGGGGTAAACAGTGTAGCAAGGATCCAAAAATATTGCAGCCTCATGCCATTCTTCAGTCATTTTTATACTCATTATTATTTCTTAGTTATAAATCCCTAGAAATAGGTGTATCCAATAGATCTGCTGATAGATCCTGAACCAGAGTCACACAAATGGCACATTGTAATTAGACAGGGGGCGGGGGAATGAGTCTGATATTCTGCCAGAACTCATTAAAACAGGTTGTGCACTCCAGTGCACAGAACATCACTCGTGACTGGTAACAGAAGAGCATACTTCTGGCTGGATAGGGAGGAGAACATGAAATTCTTTTTCTACAAACTGGGGGAAAAAAATGCAAAAGAATGGGGAAGTAAAAAGAAGAGTTATTCTTATTTTGGAGGACTGAGATAACACTGTTTTGACCATATGTTGGTAAACCAAAATGCAATCGTGTTTTACCATTTATTAGCAGGGCAAAGGTTTACTGCTCAGAGGTGCCAAGGCCGGAGTTAGTGTCTGTACTGCCTAATCTGACTGCCATTTATTTGGAAAGGTGAACAAATTTTTTGGTAGATCTGGTGGTTACACTTGCCAATCATGTCCTATACATTCCTGTGTGTTTATGTTTGACAGTATAAAAAGATATGTGTGGTGCTGCAAGCTGCCATTTCTCGTTAAAGCTGATGCAGTTCTAGAAAGCATTTGATTTGGGGATAACTTTTATGCATTCTTATCCTTAATTTCTAATAGCCAGTTTTTGACCCTGAAGAATGCTTTTAATATGTAGATAACATAGATCACCACTTGTCCCAGCAAGGTCAAACGAAACACAAATTGCTATCTGGCAGCCTTGGCTTTGCTGTGCTTACTTCAGCCAGACAGAATGGACACCCTGCATGTGGTAGCAGAAGAGAAGGGGGAAAAATACTGTTGAATGCAGTAACTGACTCATGAAGCTTATTTTGCAAACAAATGGTCTGTAGTTCACAGAAAGGTAAAAAGCAGTGAAGCAGGAGCACATACAGCAAAATAGCCTTAGGTGAATTGATACCCACTTTAAAAAAAAAAAAAAAAAAAGAAGAAGAAAATAAATACTGTATAAAATACTAAGAAATGGCAAAAAATGAGAACAGATGTAGACTTGAAATGAAGGGTTAGGGTAAGCTGTTTAGCAGCCAATTAACAAAATTAGTGTAATGAAGCTTTCTGTTAAAAATGCAAGAATATTTTTCTTCTGATTCCCACATAAGACGAAGCTTTGGTGAGTCTGAAGATTATTTCAGTCATAGCATGTCAGAGCAGGAGGTCAAATTTCAGCACCTCTTCTACACCCATCTTGAGACAGAACACAGGTCCTTAAAGGTCTAACATTATCTGTTAAATACTTCTCTGACTTTCATAAACTTTGCCTTAGTATAAAATATAATTATTCTGTAAATCCTGTACCAAGTAAAATATCATTCTCATTTATATTGGGCAGGTGAGAGGACTTATCCCCAGTTTGGTTAAACTGAAGAATTGAACAGAAATTCTGTTAGTAAATGGTATCTCGCGACAAGCTAGATTTGTGATTCCTTGTATGAATGCTATTCCAATATCCTAAGGACATATTGTGTCCCTATTACATGAACAATATTACCCCCATTCATTACTTATTGATCAGAGATAATACAGCTCCCTGGATCCAGGTCTGATTTCAGCTGTAATCCTATAAATCTAATGGAAAAGCAAAGCTGATAACTGCTCCTCTGTGGGAATAGGTGAATCCAGGCTGAACAGCTGCCAGCCATTCCTAATCCAAATCACAAACAAATGACCACATATTAACATATCAGCGTAAGACTACACACAGTGAGATGAGGTACTGACAGAAATGCTAATGAAAAACAACCCTTCTCTATTCTGGGGAAAGCAAATAGCAGAATCAGCTCTAAGGCTTGCTTTGGTAGCTGCTCTGGAGTTGGTGGCCATATGTAGATTGACATTTGCTGAGAATCTGGGATAGAGATTCTCTCTTGTACACAGTAATTTGGGACTGGACCTTACAAACCAACCATGGAAATCGTGGCTATTTGTAAAGGAAAGTTTTCAGTGCTTCTGCTTCTACTGCTCTACTGCGCTCTCAGCTACAGTCAGAACTGTTTTCGATCTATGGCAATAGTTGGACACGCTTTGCAAATGCATGAAAAGATTTTCATGACAAAATCCAGGGAACAGAACAGAAAGGTCCTGGGAAAGGAGAATTTTCAGGCTCTGTGGCACATTTTAACTGGTGAAATGGAGCAGTCAGCTGTGCTATCAGCAGCTCTGGACTGAGATTTTAAGATGTAGATCAAGACCAAGCAGATAATTTGTTTAAGTCGTCATATATATTCCTGCCTTAGAATAACCAAAACCTACGATTATTCCTAATGCCAAACACACAAATTAATGGTAAAAGCTGGGAATATGTTGAGGGCTCTACAATAATTCCTACATTTACTCTCTTCCTTATGCAGTTTCTCTTTGTAAATGTATGAACAGGTGTTAAGATGAACCAGTAAAGAGGTTACAAGAATATTAATTGCTGCTTTGAAGTGTTATCTTTAGGGAAAATAAATTAAAACATAAACAAAGCAAGTAATAAGTATGCTCCTGAGGCAAAAGATATGACTCGCTCACAGAAGTTTCAACACCAAATTACCCAGCATTTTACTGCCACTAAGGGAGCAGAAAGTCTGTCCTCTATCACAAGAGACCATTCCTGAAGTCAGGGAGGTATTTAAAGTGGATACCAATTTCTTCTTGTTATGAAGTGGGAAGTGCAGAGCTTTTACATCAGTTCTTCACCAGAGGACTATCCTTTAATTAGCTGAATCTGCACGTGTCTGGCTAAATGGATGTTCTAGCTGTTTTGTACAGTGTTTCTGGAGGCCTGGCACACTCTTTGTGTGGTAAACTTGTCCATCTGGGTATTTGAGAGATTTTTTATCTGAGTAAACTCCTAGGATGGTTAGTTGCAACTCTTGGTTCCACCTGGGATAGCACTTGCAACCTTGAAGTTTACATAGCAGGTGAATGAAGTCTGGATAAAGGCATGATTAATAAATCTTTCTTTGGCAAGAATAATTTTGCCATCGAATTCAATGGTACAGAAAAGGTTTTTATCCAGTATATGTAAATCTGAGTTTTGATCACAGGGCAGTCTTGATCTTAGTTGTATGGCATGGCCCATTCAGAATCAAAGTGCTTTTGGGTCTCAGTTATTGTGATGAATTCCAAAGGTATACTCCAAGCACTGGATTGCTTGCTAGGTTTTGGTTCTATTCAGTCATTTTTGTTTCAGTTCCTGGATTTGACATTTCATACTAATAAATGGTGTTTGTGAGACAGTGGGCATTAATATCTGAGTGGGTAGGAGCTTTACTGACCCTGACATTTGATGAAGAGCTCATCTACCTACATAAATCAGCTTGGTTACTGGAAGACTTTGTGATGTGTTTATTTCTGAACAATAACATAAGCCAAACAGATACATCAGTAAAGGGAAAGGAATAACATATCAACAGGAGTCTGAATGGAGACCAAATACTGATGAGAAGGAAACCTTATCTCAGGATGCAGGAGCTGGCATTCCCTGCTGCCAACAGCTTTCACAAACCAAAGAAGAGAGAGAAACATTTTATAGAAATTATAAAGAAGTTGGGAGACCCCCTTAGATAAATATCCACCTACATGTAGCTGTCCCTGAAACACCAAACAGCAGGAATAAAATCCAATAAATGCTTATTCTTCAGTACAGCCAAATGTCAGCTGTGGGGCTTCAGTGAAATGAACAAGCTCTGTCCTGAGTAAATATATATATTAATAGCTTGGAGCTGCACTATCAAAGAAAAACAGCTGAACAGTGGAGCAACAAAACAAAGAAGGTCTGAGGCCTTCCACTGCCTACAGCAATATGCAGTTCAAGATGAATACTCTGCTCATTTCCATTCTAAACTAAACTCTATCTTCAATGCCATCAATATTATCAGTGTCATTACCGCAAGTGCAGCACAAGTTTAATGCAACAGCTATTAATTAGACCATTTTGCCCTCCTCCAAAAACAACCCTAGTGCATCAGCTCCTAATGGAGTTTATCTTATTGTATTTTGATTTTGCTCAGAGCAGCCTTTCTGAATTGTAAGTTACTGAAAGGTAATTCAAAGTACAGCAAAGGTTATAGAATACCCTTCATACTTTACCAGCTCATCTGCTTCACAACATTACACACCAGCAGCATAAACAGCCAACTCAATAATGAAGAATGCTGACATAAAAAATAGCGCCCTACAATCACACACTCCAAGTCTTTTCTCTCCTCTCTCAGTGGTCAGTAAGGTGAACAAAATTTGGAATGTCAAAGAGAGAGGGCAAACCAGTTAAAACTTCACTTTTAGAGGTAAGAACTACTCATCCTTAAAACATTGTCAGCTGCTCCATTTGTTTTACACCACAATGGCTGTCCTGTACAGCTTCAGTACTTCTGGATTAGTGTAAATCTCATCTTTTCTTTTGATCACCTATATTTAGCACGTTCTCTAACTTGCTGGTTGGAGTTTTTTCATTGGTACATGAAACAGCAGTAAGTTAATTTGCATTGTAGGAGCACAGGTTGCTGCATCATCACAGCACAGGGGGTGATGTACATCTGCCTGTACTGACATTGCTGTGGCTCCTGCCTCCTTTAGTTATTGAGTAGAGATAGGACAAGGAATACACACCTTTTCTTATCTAACTCCATCTCCTCTGGTCCTTTGTATTTTCACAGTCCCCATCACAAACAGAGCTCAGCTGCTTAGCTTCAGCAAAATGAAAAAAGAAAAACTCAGGGTATGTTCTGAAAACCCAGCTCCTTCAGTCTGTTGCAGACACTAGCCACAAAAATGTTGTAAACATTTCCTAACATTCCTACCAACATTCAACTCCCTTTTCTAAGTTGTGGAGAATCATCATTGTTTGCCACCAATTCATGAAAATGTAAACTGATATTTGCCTACAATTTTGGAAGGAGACAATGATCATTGTTATTGTAATCCTTGCTGCTACTGTGGGTGAGTTACTGCTTTCTCTCTCAAACAAGTTATCTAATGCTTAAGAGCTAACCTATCAACCAAGGAAGTTTTGACATCTGTACTCACATATGTATGCATAGATAGATATACACACATACATTAGTGTGCATGTTAGAATCATCTGTTCCATGAAGTTGCTATTTCTTGACTTTGGATTGGGGTATATTTTGAAGGAAGGAACATTCTGGTCAAATTTAATTTCAGTAATTAGTGAGATATGTGGGCTTGGGGTTTTTTTAATGGAAAAGAAACTAAAATGAAACCTAATTTTTTGAAACTGAAAAATGCTTTGACTCATACCTGGTTCCAGTTTCTGCTTTTCAGGTTTATCATAACCGGTAAGCCAACATGTAACTAGATTGCAGGCATCTGATCCCAGCAGCTTCTATGCAAGCAAACTCCCCACTGACTCCTGCTGACTTAAGGGAAGCATCTTATTGCTACTGATGATGAGTTTGAGTTCCTACAAGTGTGAAGCTTTAGGTCCAAATGTGCTGAGAGGCTTAAAAATATCCATGAACAGAACTATAGATAATCAGCATTGCTGAAATGTCAGAGAAGTTACTCAAAAGTGTCATGGTGCAGTTTCCTTATCACTGAAACTATCCCTGAAAGGAAAGAGAACTACAGGGGCTTCCATAATCTTTTTATAAAATCATTATGGCTTCATCCCTTTGGATTACTTGATACTCTTGGCTCCCTGGAGTGGAACAGGAATGAAGTGAGCACATGGGATACTTAGTCCTGAAATCTTTGATTTTGAGATTCAGTGCAAGTTCTGCCTGAGTGATTTATGAGGTAGATGTTAGGAAGGAGGCTTGAGGATTTAGCCTTATCTGTTTCTCTGGTTTGGACCCACAAGTATTTAAAACTCCATTATTGTTTTAGCAAAGCTGTATAAGAACATGCTGAAAACTGTCTCCCTTGATTCTTAATGTCTACAGGATATTTCTTATGATAAATATTAATAATTTTCAAGGACATGGATGAATGCATTTTTATAATTATCAAAACCCAGACATACTGGTTTAGTGTTTAAAATTAATTATAGTATGGAAACCAGCATTCCATAAGGAAATTATATTAACTCATCAGAATGAGTTCATTTTGCCTTTCAATTTACATTTGTTGAATTTTATTTACTGATTTTGTATTTAACTTCTAAGCAATTGTTGAAATCTCAGTTTTTGCAACTAGAGTGCCTTACTCCTAAATGTTTTACTTGATGTGTATTTAATTTAGATCACCCTGTATTTGAACATGTAACAAATACATAATACAAATAACTTCAGAGGAGAGTAAAAGTAACAAATTTTCAAAAAGTGTCTTCCTTCAGTTGCCACTTTCTTTATGGCATGAGAATGGAAGATTAGTATTTAAGCATTTTAGATTGGTTTTTCTTCGGGATACATCAGTTTACCATGTTACTGAAAGGCAAAGGAGAGCAAGAACAAATGGCAGTTAGACAATGATAATTTCAGGGCCCAGTAAATGTCCCATCACCTTATCTGGTTCTCCTGTGTACTATAATAAGGATTACATTCCACCCAAGAAATGTATTTCGTTGGCCATGCAGTGCTACCAACAATCTTTTTCATAGTGGGAATGATGATCTGATTACACTTAATTGCAGAAGCCTGTGATAAATGGGAACCAGCTGCTTAGTGAGTTTCCTCAGGTACCTCTCAGCATTTCACCTGGACTTTGCAGATTTCCCTGTTGCCATAGGGACTAATTCTAGCTTCCCAAATCTGTAGCACTGAGACTGGTGGGGGTTACAGGTTATGACTGTAAGTGAGCTGACAGTGGAAGGATCTCTGCCAACACCTGTCTGCAAGAAGTTCCAAGCTTATCTGGTGCATGAGAGAACAGGAAAAGCAACTAGGGATGGGAAAGAAGGTAAGGGTAGATGTGCACTGGAGAGTACCCTTGGGGTAGGATGTTTTCTCAGCATTATTGATGCAGGAAAGCAGTACAAAATGCAGGAAAGCAGTACAAAAATAGTCTAAAATATTACAGAAGAGGTTTTTATATTTAATGTGGAGAAGCAGGAAGCCAAGGGATGGAGGAAGGACCTGGACTGCAGTTGCTCACATCATGCCTGGTTTGACTGAAGGGATTTTCTTTGTAAAGTCAAAGGCTTATTCATCCTAACACTGCTGGTGTACTTCTGACTCTTTCAGAACACTGAAGAAATGTAATAAACAAATTGTCTAGCCTTTTGAGAATTCATAAGGATTTGTCCTTTATCTTCATGGTGATATGTTTTACTGCAAGGGGAGGAGCCACTTTTCCTTACATCCCCCCCCAGTGATCACAGCATGGGAGAAGAGTCCATAATGCTTCTAAAGAATTCTTCCTTCATAAAATCATGTGAAAATCCAAGTCTGAAGTATTTTTTCATTTGAAGCCCCACTGTACCACATGCAGGCCATTGTGAAGGTGCTCAGACTTGTGAGTTTTCAGTTTAGCAGTTAGTCAGGGACTCAGAGAAGTTCCACAGGTATTGTGACTTCAGCTCCAAAACTTTTAGCTGAACCCTAATCCACTGCATATTTTGGAAGTAGTTTAGAAACTGTAGTTCCCTGCAGACTGTTTTAGAGTCTCCAAAGGGTTACTAATATATAACAAAATGGGACACCATTTTAAGGGCAGTTCAGCAAATACAAGCTCTCAGCTCTAATGCATTCTACTTTAGAGTCGCCACCCAATCTTCCCAATCTTTTAAAGATTGGTTTGCTTCCATTTGCAAAAATAGCACTGAAAGTGGGCACCCTTGACTAGCCTCCCTCGAAAGTCAAAATTGAGATAGTACTGTGACATTAGTATGTATCCTTGCTCAGAGCAGTGTAACTGATGCAATACATTTACAGCAAATTTTAAAATTTCCATCATAGTAAAGAGAAACTGTCATTCAATCCATTGAAATGCTTTCTCAGCGTCAAAAGATGCTATTACCACAGGACTGGCATCATTTTTCATCCTAAAGAGGATATTAAATAAGCACAGCAAATTCGTGCAGGTGAGCCTACTGTACTAAACATAAAATAAAACCATGCATTGTTCAGGATGAATTATTTTAATGCTTATACTTTGAGTCAATTGGCCAATAACTTTGCCAATTTTTTAATACCTGCATTTAGGAATAAAATGGATCTATGCAACCTATATTGCTATATGTTTCATTCTGTTTCAGTGTTGCCAGAATCAGCACCCTGCAGTCTGCAAAGTATCTGCTGGTCAGCACCTGGTTTGCATAACGTAGTGTTACAAGGATGAAAAAAACAGCCAACATCAGCTGGCAAAAAAAAAGTTCCCCTTTTGAAATGTGAAGGCTAACCTTTCTAATGATTACAAGATTTATGAACAATTCAATAGCAATAGACTATAAAAGTGATAGGTCAGGCCACGTGTACACAAAGACTAAGCAGCTTTGGGTGAGATAAAAGATAAGGCAAAGATCCGGCTTAGATCCAGAGCTGTATTTTCAAGACAGCCCAGCATGCTGAGCAGTAACAGCTTTATACAGAAATACTTAGGTTTGAATTTAGGAACATATTTTAATCACACAGATTTTAATAAACAGTCTCCCTTTCCATGGATCTTGAGCTCCAGGCAGAGGGAAGCAAAGATGTTATTTCCCTTTACACCACTTCTTTATTAAGATTCAGAAATTATATTTCACCTATATTAGGTATGATCAGGGAGCATCCATTGCATACCATACTTTCTGTATACCAGCTTCAACTTCTACTATATCCTGATTAGCTGGCTTGAAATGTCAGCAGCCATGGGCAGATTTAGGCCCCAAAGATTTTTCTTTTGTTTGTGTGAGTGAAACTGTGCCGATCACACATACTTTTCATAATGTTTTGATTGACTTCTTGACTGTCTGTGATGCTAAGACATTGTTTATCCCTGACACACCCTTCAAAGTACTTCCCATCCTGCACTGTTTTTGTATTTGCTGCATATTGTCTTTCTGCCTTCCTCTAATCCCTTCCCCTTCCTCTCTCACCCTTCAAATATGTAAAGCTGTGAAGAGAGCAGTCTTTCTTCTGCATGTTAGTTTATAATATCCAGACTGTGAAACTAAAACTTACAGTACTGCATCTCTAATTAATCAGAAGGACATGCTGTAATAATACAGCTACAGAAAAGAAGCTCTGCTAGCAATCACCCAGGGCTCTGTTGAAAAGCAACTTGCCAAGCAGACCAATCATTAGCCAATTACATCATGGAGCTCTGTATGGAGTGGATTTGGTACATACGTGGTAGAGCAGATGGTGGGGAAGATTAGCCAGGGAGGACATAGTCCAGCTGCTCAATGGCTGGACAAATGAAAGTTTGAAAAAAAAAAAAAAAAAAAGGGAAGAGCATAAGTGGTTGTAGTTGAAGATGAGGGTGGGGGGGTTTGAGAACGGTTTCTGTAGGGTGTTAGTTGTAGGTGTAATGTATTGGAATAATCAATACAGGTAATTTGAAAGTACTGCAGTGATCATGGCTCCTGGATATTTTTGGTTCAGATCTGCATGGTTTCTTGTAGGTCCTTGTGCCTTGATGTGTAGAGAGGCGATACAAAGCAAAAAGGTCTGAGCAGAGCCCTTGCAAAAGCTGAGGAAAGGAAACTGCAAACCGGAGTTGGACCATATGCCTCAAACATTTGCTAATAGAGGCTGGCTCAGTTTCTCTTGAAATGAGCCTGTGCATAGCCCATTTTTGTCTTCTGGTGAGAGTGAAGAAAGCAGGTTTTTTCCATGCCCATTAGTCTCCAATGTGTTTCATCAGCTTTTGATAATTGCTAATGGTAATTCAGGAAAGACTGTGAGGTTTCATAACTTATGGTAGCTAGAAATGTGCAGAATCAGAGTCAGGTAATGTTCTAAGCCAGCATTCTATGAGGTCACTTCCCACCCAATTCTGTTTGAAACTTCTTTCAAGCTGAGATGGGAGATGTTGCTATTGCAGCAATCCTCAGGTGATGCTGAAAAATAAGAATTCTTGGGTTTGAGAAGTCAAGAAGTTTCAGATTTCCAAAACAGCCTTCTAATTTTTAGTGCCCAGCTTTAGGCTTTGTGGGTTTCAATACCCAAGGTACTGAATTTCATAGCTATAAGGTGACAGCTTGGAGTTGAGTGAGCAACATTCCTTACCTTCACTACACAACAGTTTTCTGGAAACAGGGATGAAGCCACATAGATGTTGTGAGGACTAGCTAGTGTGTAGACAATCCTTGAATATGACTAGTGCTTAGGAAAAAATTTTTGAGGATCCAAAGAAATTTACAAAGTCAGTAGTTTCTTTGATTAAAATGATTGAGCCAGCTATACAAACAACACTGGTACGTAAGTCCTTCTCTCTTCACTTAGGAAGAAACACTGTCCATGTTTGCTTACCAGCAGGATATTAAAATATATACCAAAAAAAAATCTCCAAAAGCAGTGACTGAACAAATATAGAGCAACTATTATATTATTTCATACATCATGCTCATTTATTCACTTCTCTGCTAAGCTTTGGTTCTTCTTTACTGTTCACAAGTTCTTGAACCACTTCCCACAGTCCTTCAACCCAGCAGACTGCTCGTGAGTTGGAGCTGATGTGCAGATGGACCCGAGCTCCTCTGCACAGGCTCCAGACTGGGTGATGTGAGCCAGCTTTATCCCAGAAGGCTTTAGTCACAGTGATGTGGTTCTGTGCCTGAGTTAATATGCCAGAATAGACGTGCTTTCAGATTCCAACCTCCGCATTTTCCGGACTGATATTGCTTAGAAGCAGAGAAGCTCTCATTTATCAACGGACAGAAACTGAACCCGCCAAAGTGGAGGAACCATTGCTGGAGAGTGACTCGGGATTGTGACAGAGATGAAGCGGTAGGAGACTGAGCAGAGGAAGCTCATACAATGAGCAAGAACAGCTTGTGTCACGTTACCACCTGTTCCTTTGACATCTGAATTTATGGTCTAAACCATAAATGGCTTAAGGCCTCATTTATTTGAAGTCAGGACAGAAACAGCACATGCTCTACAGAGCTCAGTTCCACGTTTCAAGTACCGAGCACATGCAAAACTGAACAAACCTTATGGAATTTGGGGACTTTTGGTAACAAATAAAATTAGATACCATGTAAAACTATTGTAAAGGAAAAGACACCAAATTAATCCCTTCTAAACTAAAATAAATCATAAAAAGGGAAAATAAAGTAAATAGATAAATATGAGTGCTTGAGGCCAAATGTAATTCCCGCCAAGGAAATAATCAGATGTAGAAGTACTGTGGCAAAACTTGATTTAGTATGTTCCTGGCCCTGTAGTTTATGGGAGAGAATAGACATATAATGATCACCTTGAATAAAACATATACCATGACTGGGAAAAGGACTGGATTTTTTGAAGTTCTATCACTTGAATAAAAACCATGAGGCAGGTGGTGATGACAAAGGCTAGGGAATGTGATAACATGTACTAACAGCAGTTCAAAGAAAGAAAGGTACAGCTGCTGCAGGAAATGTTGGATCCAGATCTGTAGCTGAGCTGAACTTGGTCCTCTGCCCTGAAGTGTTAGAAAGAAAAATGGGTGTATGTAGCTATGGATTTGCTCTAATCCATGATTTGAGGATGCCAGTAGACACCCAAGGTATCTATCCTGTATGGAACAGAGAAGATTTGTTTTCTGTATTTAAGAGTGACAAATACCAATAATACGGCAGGAATGTTTAAATAAGGACACAGCACATCGCAAAGGAAAACAATCCACCTATTTCAGCAGCTGGTTTGAAGCATCCAGGTAGGCATCTATGGAAGTGACAAAACTCTCCCACTGTTTCAGGCTAGTTTCTACAATACTCGTTTATCCTGGCTAGAAGGGTTGTATAGAGTGGTTTGCAGGACCTGAGTTGGACACAAGAAATAGTTGTATAGCTGTGCTGTACTCTCTTGTAGGTTCAGATTCCATGTCCAATTGCAATTAACCAAGTAAGCTACATACACTGTCTCCATACCTTTCAAATGACTGAAATCTGCATCCTGGCCTGAGATCTCTGGTGTCTGGTAGCAGAGGTCTGTCCCCATCTGACTTTGCAAATGGCCAGAACCAACACTGTCATAACAGGCAGCTCACCTGAAGGCAGAGACCCTCCTTCAATCTCTGTCAACTTCCTTGGGAAACAAGAGTACTCAGGACCTCTCAACAGTAAGATGAGCCTGCCAAGACTTCATTTGTCTGTCTCTGGAGCATGCTGGGTAAATGGAAGACATTTGAATATTATAAAGGTGGCCACTACATCATTTTGGGAGCACACATGACTCAAGCATGAAATTGCTGAGCAATGACAGAAGTCACTGACAGCTACTCTCATGCTGTACATTAACAGACATATTGCTCTGAATTAGCACATATGAAAATATAGTGATATACTATGTGAATAGTAAAGATGATTTCTCCAAACCTGTAGGTAAGAACAGTAGCTATTACCAACATAAGATCTGTATAGCTTGATCACTGAAGTACTTTACTTGATTCCATGACTGTGCCTTTTCAGTTGGATGCTAGTGGATCTGCTTGTTGCCACAGTTGTTGCTCAGCCTGTCATCATAAGCAATGTTTGTGTTTGTGTTAGAAATAGCAGGAGAGTTTTCTATTGACTTTCTAATAACACATAAAGAACTGCAAACCAATCCATAACGAGCACTTATGCTTCTTTGCTTCCTTTTTTGCTCTAACGCTTCATGTCAAATTTGCTTGGTAAGTTTTTTTTTTAAGTTTAGAAATTCTGTTTCATTCAACATTTTGACTTCCTGTTGGGGTAGTTTTTCTCTCCAAAGGAACAAACATACATACACTGAAAATTGAGCTATTCAGGATCCTCTTGAGATCTTGTATATTACAGCAAAGACATCCTCATATTTAAATTTATCCAATCTCTCACCAAATTGTAGTAATTATGTCCTCAGTTGCTTTAGTCCATGTGTTAAATCTGTGCTCTGTTTATAGGATATATGCCTTCCTTCTCTTGTTTTGGTAGTGAATGGTAAAACAAAAGGCCATGAAGAAGTTCCTGGTCATGCCTGTTTGGCTTCCACCAGTGGTACTGGGTACACTCCATCTCAAGCCTCCTGTGCTAATTTCTTAATCTTCAAAGTTTCTGAGTTTAGATGACAAATTTTGAGTGCACTCTACAGTCCAGGATATGTCTTGTTTAACTTCTCCAAAAAAGTGATCAGGATGAACCACAGTGTTTCATGTGTGGTTTAAAGCAGATGAGTCAGTTCAGTTGAGCTAGACATTGTTTCTGAAACATCCAATACCTTTATTTAGATTGGGGAGAAAACTAAGAAATAAGAAGGAAAAAACCAGCAGATTCAGCAGATCTTATCTCACTATTTCCCCCTCCTGTTTTCATTCTCACTTCCATTTCCATGCATTACTTCATTTCTTTATGCATCTATCACTGTTTGCTCCTGTCAGAAGTTCAAAGGCAGCCTGCTTGCATAAAGGAGAGACAGTATTGACTGATCTATAATATTGTTTCTACCTTTTTTGACCAATCCTCAATGCATATTTTCAGTTTTGAGAAGCATTTCATGAATCACTGGGCAGTTTGAAAAATCTATAGTGTAGGCTCATTACTTTGCTGGCTGCTGAATGTTTTCCATTGGTTGTGTTGCAAGGCAAAAATGCAGCCCTTTCTCTCAGGAAAAAGAGGTTAAAATTTCATATACACATAAATAATAAAAAAACACATGGAGGTGATATCAGTGTGATGTATTTCATTTCCTATATACCTTTGACTGCCCTGCTGCCCATTAATCCACACAAACTTCCATCGTATTCCAACCTCCTTAGCACCTTTAGTCTCACTTTTCTAGGTAGTCAGTTAAAAAAAGCTTGCTTCTTTCCTCTGAAATGTGGCACTCCCAGCCATCCTCCCAAATGTCACTGGCTGCAGGCCCAGGACAAGCAATATTCTGTTCTACGCTAGTGATCATGGTTTAAGCTCAAACCTCATGAGGCTGCAGAAGTGGGAGCTTTATACTTCCGAGTGAGCTCCTTGCCCCAGCAAGCAGAGAGGAATAAAATGGCTGTAAGAGTTTATTTCAGTGGGGCCAGAAAGCCCAGCTCCTGAGGAGACAGATCCAGGGCTTCACAGACCACAGAATATAATGGAAATGACAAAACGATACAACTTACCAGGAGTCACTTTTACATTAATTTTAAATTTTTAACAATTTTTTCTCATGTTTACCCACCTATAGAATCTTAGTAACTCAGATTCTGCATTTCAAAGGCATAAGGACATCAAAGTTGTCCCAGTACAGTTAACCTCTCCCCTCCAATCTATTCTAAGCACTTCTATCACCAATATTTTTCTGAAAAACACCTTCATACACATAGTGTGATGGGAATGTATTTAAGTGCTTTCAGCACTCCTGCAGAGTGACATGCAGAACTCACATAGAGTTTAACTACTTATATCACACCATATCCCTTTTCTTCACAGTCTTTTCTGAAGGGTAGTAGGTAAACAAAAACTTCCTTTTTCTTATTCCCTTTAAAATTAGGCACAGATTTAAATCAGTTCTCTAAATTTTTTTTTTTTTCAGCTAAGGAGCCACGCTGCCATCAATGAGTCACAAAATAATTAAACATTAAAGACTGTCTGGGCTTTTGTTCTGAGGAAGGGACAAGGTTGGAGGGTAGCTGCAGCTTCCAGTTTAGAGGCATTCTGTGTGTTGTCTGCATGTGCAAACACCCTGCTTCTGGTCTTGGTGGAAAGGAGACAAGGACAGCAAGGTCACACAGCTGACAGTGCACTTAGGGAAAACAACATCTGGATCATCAACAGAAATACCAACCATTGCCCTCATCCCAACTTCCACTGAGTATTTTGGCTACCAGTTGCTGAGGTGCGCTGGCATAGAGGCTCCTCCTCTTGAGTACTCATTCCAGGCCAACCATAATGTGGAAAGTATGTTTATGATTGTTCATTTATATTAAAATGTAAATTATGCTATGTAATCCCTATACGAACTTCATGAGAAATCAGCCATAGCTTGAAAGGGTTATTTTATATCTATCTAAGGAAATCTCTCAAAGACAATTTGAGCTAAAAAGTATTATAAAAAGGTAGTTATTTCATACATCCAGACATCTCAGGGGAAGTTGCTGTTTGAGCAGTTTTATTTAGGAATCAGTGAAAGAGCTCTGTTGCTCCAAGTCCGTTGTCAGTTTTCAAAGGTTTGCCTGTCTCTGCACCACTACTTCTTACACAGATTTCTCACTCTGCATGGATTTTTATGCTGTCATTAGCATCTTAGGTCCTCCTGAAGCTGCCACAAGCAGATTTTTATTCCATATGGCTATTTTTTCAGCCTGTAACTACCAGAAAGATAAAAATGAGAAGGATACGTTGGAAGAGGAGACAACCCAATTCATTCCATGCAAACGAAATGCTCTCCTCAGTCAGACTTGGTTGAAAAGCCCTACTACCACTCAGCCACTTTTTCTCCTGGGCTAGGGGAAGCAGCTGTTTATGTTTTAATCTATCTTTACCCCCAGCTCTAAGGAGGACTAGAAATGCATGGATAATTCCTTATCCCTTGCATATAGAAAGTAAATTGGTTGAAGCAGAAAGTCAAATGGACTTTAAGAAGTTTTCCATATTGACTCATTTCCAACCTGATTAAATGCTCATAAGTGCAGCCCATGCTCTCTTCTCCTTGCAAATCTAGCTATTGGGTATACAGATTCTTATTTACATGTATGCAGATTCCAATAGTGTTAAAAAAAACAAGCCTCCAGATAGCTAGAACTATTAGTTCATGGGAATTTAAAATTAAATTAAGTAGCTGGGCTGTTTTCCAGATGATTTCTAAAGTTCCTGTGCTTACACAA
Source organism: Corvus kubaryi (assembly GCF_017639235.1). Taxonomy (NCBI): domain Eukaryota; kingdom Metazoa; phylum Chordata; class Aves; order Passeriformes; family Corvidae; genus Corvus; species Corvus kubaryi. The sequence goes on along the minus strand of NW_024581108.1, from coordinate 14,970,458 downwards.
AACTCCGTAGGATTTACATTACACTACTGTATTTGTTTCAGTGAGCATTTGACTGCCAAGAATACGGTCTATGACCAAAATGGCAATCTAATTAAATATTTGACAAGCAGAAAGCTGGACATTATTCAAGTCAAGCATTAAATTAGAAAATTTAGTTTGTCTCCTTCATCAGTAGATTTTTAAATCAGCCTATTCTACCAAAACCCATAAGTTTAATGAATTTGGTCAGACATACTGTGTAACAGATGTCTAACATACAGCCATGAGCCTAAATCATAAAAATGATGCTTCACTTTGGCACAGCAAAATATACATTAAAGACTCAGAAAGGTCAGTCACCAGCAACCTGCTTGCTGGTAGTTGAGAAACAGCACTGTAAAATGCATGAGCTGCCTTTTGTAGTCTCTTATGGGAAGCCTTGGAGAGCCACAGATAATTTGCTTTCAATGATTCATCAAGTTGGCCCTTTGTTTCACTAATTTGAGTGTCAAGTGCAACCACATAATAAAGAATTACCAAGACCTGATAAGATTCTTCTTACGTTGCTCTGTTTGTCTTAACAACTGGTACTGTTGAAACCAACCGCACAACCTGCATAAACAGCAAGTGTGTGTGCAACACGGCATCTTCTGTGAAATGATAAAGCGTGTTTACGGCGTTATCCGCTGATGTACCACACCTTCATGTTTCTTCTTCCTTTCTTAAAAGGCACTAATTGCTGCATGCTGTGCCCATGCTAGAGATGGCATTTGTTTCACTGTTAGTCCTCCAATGAATTAGCAAACGTAAAAAATGGATTTCAATGACAATTCCAACCTTGAGAAAGGTGCTATTGTGACTGTGGTTGAGTTACCCTGCTGATAGTTTTCTCCTTAATGTAATTTTTAATACTACATAGCTGTAGGTTAGAGGTGAGCCATATTTTAGAACTCCTATTTAGATTAGTAGTTTCAAGTGAAATAACTTTATGATTAGATTTTTTTTTAATGCTGTCAGTCTAATAACTTCGTAAGGGATCAACCCTAAAAATGGCTTGTTTAGAAGGGGCACATTTATTAATGTGGAATTCCCAGAGCAAAAGATCTGTGTAATTTGAGGTCTGATAAAGTTTTCACAACTGAACCAAACACTATTAATACAAAGAAAGAATAAAAAACTATTACTACAAAGAAAGAATAAAAAACTTTAGAAGGCTGCTTGTGAGAGTGGGAAAATGTCCGCCTTCAGAAACCAGAAAGATGGCATGGGGAGCAAGTCTGTGAGATTTGCTTTGGAAGACGAAGAAAGCTTCTGTCAAAAGGGTTTGAAACCGATTGTTAGAGCTTAGGAAAGATTGTATGAGAGGGTATTGTCAGCGCCGCACAAGGAGTTGAGGGCGTCGATTTTTTTACTAACGTGAATTTAAAGTATTGCCTGATCGCTGCCACCTCCAGGAAACCCAGGTAGCAGTGGGAGAACGATAAATTTTCCGCTGGGGAAAAACATAAATAATGTAACGTGAAGGTCGTGCCCCGGTGCCACAAGCAGGACAGAGGCCTGGGCAGAGGGAGGGAAGAAGGGAAGGAGCTCCAGTCCCTGCTCCTGCTCGCTCGGGGCCGGGAGAGGCGCCGCCCGCCCGGTGCCCGCCCGGTGCCCGCGGCGATCCCGCCGCTGCCGCCCCCCCGCGCCGCGGGCTCGCCGGCGGAGCAGCGCCCGAGCGGGAGGCAGAAGTTAACTTCCACCTGCCCTGAAGTCGCCGCTGCGCCGGCAGCAGGAGGCGGAGGCGGAGGCGGAGGCAGGCGGGGCAGCCGAGGACCCGGCTCTGGCAGGCTCCGAGGGTCCGGCCGAGTGTAATTCCCCCCTAATCCCCGCCACGGCGGCGCTTCCCTGGCCGAGCCATGTCTGCGGCTTCCCCGCCATGCCGAGCATAGCGGGGAGCGGGAGGACTGGCGGCCGGGAGGCGCACAAAATGAAGACCCTGATGGTAAGTGCATTGTTGGCACGGCTCATCCCGGCTCCGGCGGCGGGGAGGAGAGCGGGGGAGAGGCGCGGAGCGGAGCTGCCCCGGGCACCCTGTACACGCTCCAGCCTTTCCCGGGCTCTCTCCCGCGGCTCTCCGGGATCGCGCGAAGGCGACCAAACCTCGGTGGCGGCGACCAAGAACTTTCCGCCTGCTTTCTTTTATTCGTGTTGCTTGTGGTTTGGGGGTTTTGTGTGTGTGTGCGTTTTAAGGAGCTGCTTAAAGGACGAGGCTGGAGGTAGCTGGGTGGGGGGAAGCGCTACAGTCCCCGACACTCGTTAAAATGCACGAATGAGATGCCCAAAGGGGACGGCGGCACGGGAATGAGAGGCGCGGGGTACCGGGCGCACGGAGGGGAGAAGAGGCGAGGAAGCAGGGCTGGGGGAGAAGGAGGGAGGCACGGGAGCGGGCTGGCGAGGGGGCAGGAGGAGGACGGAGGGGCTTCCCCAGTTCACTCCTCGCACTTCTGCCGGGGGGCTGGCGGGTGAAACTTGCGGGTGCGTCGGTGGGGAAGCGGCGCGCCCCGCTGGGCCCCGAGGAGGGGGGAGCCCGCTGAGCCGGCTCTCTTTCTGCCCCCCGCAGCGCCACGGGCTGGCCGTCTGCCTGGCGCTCACCACCATGTGCACCAGCTTGTTGCTCATGTACGGCGGCATCGGCATCGGCGGGGGCCACCCGGAGCCGCGGCGGCGGCAGCAGCAGGTGGCGGCGGTGCCCAGCCGCCCGCCGGAACGCGGCCAGCGCCACCCGGCTCTGCCCGTCGGCGCCGGCCTCCTGGAGGGCTACATCAGCGTCCTGGAGCACAAGGTGAGCCGCCGGCCGCGGGACCGCCCCTCCCTGCCGGCCTCCCTCGGGGGGCACCAGCCAGAAACCTGCCGAGCTCCCCCTCCCGCCGCCCGTGAGATGCCCTCTTCCCCTCGGCGGGACCGCCGTGCCCTGCCTGCCTCGCTCTCGGGGTTGTTTTACGCGGCCTCCGAGTGCCGTCGTGCCTGGCCCGAGGGCAGGAATTAGCGGGGTCAGGAGCCGGGCTCCAGCCCGCTGTTGGGTATTTGTGCAATGCCGCTTCTCTTTTCCCTTGCACGTTAGAAGGCGGGGGGCGGGAGGGTGAAGTGTGTTGTTTCTAATGCTGTATGCGCTAGGTAGAGTACAAATGTATGTTTATGGTTATATTAGTAAGGGTTAAAGAATGAACTTTATTTACTGGAAGGCAAAGTCAATAGGTAGGTGTTTATTCTTAGCTCATTTTGTCATAGGAAAAGAAAATAAAAAAAAGTCTCCTGCACAAATGACCTTTTCATTCCCCTTCTGGGAAGCAGAAGTTGTCAACCGTAGTTTCCATTCTAGAAATTGGGGGCACTTCTTTAATGGTGAACAAAATGATGTCCCTCCCCTTGACAGAGGAATTACCAGGCTGTATTGTCAGACTATAATACTTGTTTACCAGAGACAGGCAGACTAAGCTTTGATAGCTCACAGGACAGATGTAGTGACATAAAGTGAGCAAGGGGGCACATCCATGCCAAAGAGATGTTTGAGCTTCAGTAATTTTCTCAGAAGGCAGATTCCTCTACTTTTTGTGTGGTGTTTGGTTTGTTGCTTTCACCTGGAAATTCCAAGGTCTCCCTCTTCCAAAACCCCAGATAATGTTTAGTACACACACATCTTGCAGTAAAAATTTACTGTAAAAAATAAGCAAGGGAAGTGAGGATTCTCAACTTTCTTATGTTTTCACATCCAGACTGACAACTTTCTGAAAGATATGTTGTCAAACAAGTTACTGGGCTCAGTTTAGAGGTACTGTGTGAAGACTAGTGACTTTGATATACAGAGATTTTTATTGTTCCTTCTGGCATAACTTCCTATGCAAGAGTTGTCTGTAGGGCTCTTAACACAGAAAAATAGCACATGATAGTGCCTTGTAGGCTTTATTTGCTTTCTTACATGGTTCTCCTGGAAATTTTCTAATGTAATGTCTATAGAAAAAGCAAGTTTGGCCATGGGCTTCCTACTGTGTGTCGTGTACTCTTGTAATTCTTTTGTTCTTCTTGAACATGACTGGAGTGATAGGTGTAGATATATGTGCACATGATTTTTGTAAACAGCAGTAACTGAAAAGGCATCTGTGGGCTTTTGGGATGCATGTGTGAGTAGCCTTCTGATTCTGCTAAAACTTCACACTGGTTTCTCCAGACTCACAAACATCCCTCGTTAACAGGCTATACTTAAAATCACTGTTTTAGTATTTTCCAGGGTAATTTTAATGTTTACCTGTGTTTTGGAGAAATATGATCCTTTGGCTTTTTAATATATTATAATATGGCCCAAACCCCACAGATATTCCATTTCTGAATTTCATTTCACACAGCTCTTGCCTCACAGTAATAATCTGCTGAAAGTTTAATAACTTTTCTGCCTAACTTCTGTGGGTCAAAAAGGATGTTGTGCAATCCCTGCTGTGTTCCCAGCTTGCTTTGTCTTATTTTAATGCACATGAGATCATGCAGAAAGCTGTGCCACTGTGGTATACAGAGCAGTGAGGACACTGCATTACCATAAGGAGATGGGGGAGAAAGGGGCTATGTCTCTTAGTAATGTGTTTCTTTTTGTAATTTAATGCGGTAATCCATGTACTTGACATCCCAGAATACATAGGTTTCACACATAGTAAAAAATGGAGAACGCAAACGATTGCAGGCATTCATGGTTTGGAAAAAGAGGGATGCAGGATTGGTGATGGTGAGAATAGGGAGAGAGATACGAGGAGTTGAGAAATCGTGAGATGTTCAGAGAACATGTGGTTTGAGTAGGACATTGGAAACTGCAGAGAAGACAGCTTGAATAGCAAGTGAAATGAGGGAATTGGGGAAGTTTTAAGGAATGTAAAGAGAGCTGCAAGAAGAGAGCAAGGTAAAATTCTGTAGCTGTGAGAAGGACATGATATTTGAAGAGACAGGGAGGTCTGGAAGGAGATGAGAAGTATCTGTTGTTTGAGGACAACAGGCTTGCAAAGGTGAGGCAGGAATGACTTCAGCAATGGTACATATTATTTTGATAGCACAGAGGTGATGGTGTGAAATGACAGTGAATGGTAGATTTTTCACAGTATAACTTCCTTAATTTCCCATATAGAATCTTGGAATTATCTGGCAGCTTGAATGACCTGAAGCTGAATGACTGTTATACAAAATTCATCCATGTTCATGCCTGAATGACAGTTAGCAGTAAACTGAATGTCTGGATCATTCTGCCCTTGTTGCTGGATCCCATAATTTGCTTTAACAGGAAAATCTCCTTTCATGTTTGTGGTGTTGTACATTAAATGCACATTCTGGTGCATTTAATGAGAGTAAGTATGCGCATGCACAACAAGTACTGAAGTTATTATTAATCCATAATCACAATGTGGGTATTGACACACAAGCTGTGTATGTGGTAGTATAGATGTTTCTCTTCAGGGATAAAATTTAACAATTTTCCTCAATGTGAAATATCATGTATTACAAATGTCTGTCACTACTAGCAATACAGCTCATTTAGTAGTGCTGGATGATCATGTATGGAGACTATTTGCCAGAAAATCTGGGCACTTAGTAAAGTAACAATGATTTTGAAATATAGCCTGCAATACTGTAATTACCAATTATTTTTCTCCTTTAATTTTATATTCAGTAAGAATTGTAGTTCCTCATCCATACTGTCAAGATAAGCAGGCAGTCTCTGAGAATACAGTAAAATATGTCATTTTTCTTACTGGGTTGAGGAGTTTTTTTGCAGGAGTTTCTATTCTTTGCCTTCATGGTTTCTGCAAGCCCATTTTTCCATGAGTCAAGCATCAGAGATCAGAACCCCTGTACTTAGCTTTAGTAGCCTTTCACAGTTTAGCAGTACATACTTAATTTTTGTCAAGCTGAATTCTTGGAATAAAAAAAATCAGAAATGCTGTGGATTCAGAGATGCAAGTGGAGTCTTGTCATTTCACCTCTGCGTGTCCCAGAGTAACAGCCCTTGACAGACATGGTTGATGGATGTTTGAAATGAATAAATAGTATCTCTTTTTGTTCCCAATAGCCAGATGTTGTATCCTAAAAAAATCTTGCATTTTGAACAGAAAATATGGTTTGCTGGTAGTTGCTATTGAGAGGTCAAGGACTGAAACAAAGTGAAGAAGTGGCAGCTTCTACTTCAAGGAGCTGTTGCATCCTACAGAGGCACACTGAGTGTAGCACTGCTTAGCTACTGCATCTGCTCTCCAGTTAGAAAGGACAAGAGTCCTACACTGTCAAAGTGACATCTTTCATGAATTCTTTGAGTGTTATCCTGAAATTAAAGAGGTTTTGTCACTGGCATTGAGGGAAGCCAGAATTATGCTCTTCTGTGGGAAGGCATGGGGATAAGCCTTTCTGTTGATTTATCATCATGCTAGCAAGAAATTACAATGCTAGTATTTTTAAAGCAATTATTGTGTACAAATAAGAGAATGTTAATGAAAGTAGGAAGCCTAGCACTATTCTAGAACTTGCAAGAAATAAATATTTGACCATTATATTACTATTCTGAAATGAATGTGAAAACATATCTCTGGATAGTTAAAAACCTTTTTTCCCAGTATTGACTCAACAGTTGGTGCTGCAAATAAAATATGAGTTTGTCACGTATGTAATTGAATAATATTTCAAACCATCAAGGATTTTGTTTCTTAGAAAATAAAAAAAATCGAAATCAATCCTGCAGTCAAAATGTATGATTTATTGAAAACACTTTTAAATACCTTAAGAGAGCATTGAGATCGACATGATAATTTAAGTGATCACAATGATTTCCTAATTTATGATAATGTGAATTATCATATGCAAAGAAATCTTTGTGATCCCTCTAAATTAATGCAGATCAGAGAACAGTGTAGTTAATGAAGTGTTTGAGGAGGAGTCATTCTGCAAATAATGCTGCTATAGCTCCTTAATCTCTGAGTGGCAAAAAGTTGCTCTTGGGTGAAACTATTTTTTTCAGGATAATAAACTTTGTGCACTTAAAATCCGGTGGGAATCTTGCCATGTTTTATATTATTTTTACTAATTATTAAATCAAATGTGTTTGGAATCTGAATTTTTACCTCATTAAACCATTGACAATTTGGGGCTGTATAGTTTTGAGGCGCTTCACTAAACCAGCCTTCATAACTAAGCGTAGAGATGAGAAGGAATCAAATTATTTTGAGGGTTTTGGTGTCTTTTAAATTAATTTATCACAGAACCATAATGCATCTTACTGCATTACAGCTTGTCTTGCCTAAGGTGAGATCAAGCTTGCAGAGTTAAGTAAACAATGTACCATGATTTCATTACATGTTCCTATTTGCCCCTGAAATTCTTACCTGCAAAGGAAGGAACACAAACTTTATTATCCAATTAAGGATTTGATGGAGTTTTTATTGTGTGAGAGATCCACAAGGGGGAGACTTTATTCTAGAATAACCTTGTTGGGGACACTTCCATCCGTCTGAGACCTAGGCAAGGTGAGAGTCCAAATGCCCTTTTCTCAGTGCTCTCTTGGCTTCCTGGCTTTTTTAATTTTAGGTACCACAGTTACCTACCACTGATAAGCTGTAGGTTTATTTAAATCCTTATCAAGTTGGCATCTTGGGAAAAAAAAAAAAAAAAAAGACCATGACAGTCAGGGAATGTAACCAAATATCCACGCACACAGAGCAGAGACAATTGTTTTTCCAGATTTACCCAGCTTTTGAATAATGATTGTCCTGTGCTTTACAATTTCTTACTTTTGAGCTACTGCAGTGGTGTGTTTTTTCAGGCTAACATTCATTTTGATGACCCTTGTCTAAAATTTTTAGCAGTTTCTGTGTGTACCAGCTGCTCACACAGGGCAATACAGAGCACACAGCAATGACAGCAAATTAAGGTACATTTTCCTGTTTTCCAGGTTGCTTGGCCTCTCTGCAAGGAACCAGTAGTTCTAGTGTGGCACTGCTCCTACTTAGAATATCTTGAAATATTTTTAAATGTTTACATGTAGGTATCAGTTGCTGTGCAGTTTATACATTTGTTTTATGAAAAAGGCTGTGTGTAGTTGGATACATCTTTTTGGACACATCTGACTCCAATGTATACTTGAGAGAGAAATGTTAGCTAGGATAATAAAAAAATAGTATTTTACAGTTAGCACTATTGCCTAATTCTTTCTGAAAGAAGTGCCGTTAAAGATGAAATCTAACTAGCAGGGGTAGTGGGTCCAGGCAGAGGTTGGAATCTGTTGCTTATAAAATTGTCTCAAAAGAGCACAGATACTATTACATGTTGAAATGTCCCTGAAAACTGAAAGATGTTTGGTATGCATCTAGTACATGATGTTGTAAATGTCCAGTAATGTAGCGTGATGCATAAAAACCTACCCAACCACAAGCTAGCCATGTTCTGATCATTTCCTGGTGATTGGGAAGATAAAGGAGAGAAAATCTTTGTTGTAATTCTGAAAACAAGAGAAGGTTTTGGAGTTTATACTAGGTGAAGATCTTGCCCTATGTAATTTGTGCCATTTTGTGATACAGCTTTATTCTTTCATAGCAACTGAAGCAAAAAGGTTATTTCAGAGACTGTATCAGAAGATACCGATGATTTATTTCAGTACAAACATTAATAGTAGGTAGTCAGGTTGACAGTTGATGCAGAATTGTGTTTTAATTTTCTCGCATTTTGAAAAAGTTACATCTTACAGACTGATGTCACATCTGTGATATCACACATATCACATCTGATACCATATATTGGTCATAATATGTTATCTTATTTTTGCAACTGACCAAGACAAAATGTTTTGGGGTTTTTTTGTTTGTTTGTTTGTTTGTTTGTTTTTTTCTCCTTTTTTTTGTTTGTAAAAGAAAAACTGCAGAAGCATGAAGAAGTTAATTTTTGCACTTCTTTTTTTGGCCGATTCTGGATTATATGAATTTTTCACAAATTATCCTGGTTTGTGAAAAGTGAAGAATGAGTAAATATGTTCTTTTCTGTTTTATGAATATCATACACATCATATTTTAGTAAGTAGGTACTGTCTGTTTCTCTCATCTGCTTACCTTTCTTCTTTTGTGAACATACAAAATTCTTAATTCAATAGATATGCAAAATACTTCCAGGCAGGGAATTGGTGACACTTTGTCTGCTGGTGAAATTTGTTCATCTCTCATGCAAAACCCCTTAATTTTTTTTCTCTTTACTTCCAGCATTAATTTCAATGACCATATTTATATTTTTAGTATGTGTTGAAGTATATTATATTTGATAACCATTTAAAGTTGCTATATAATGCAACTTTATGCATTATATATATGCACTTCTTTTTCCCATGATCTTTCACTGTGAGCATTTTAGGCTATTTTCATCTTCCTGTGAAGACAAAGTGTTCTTTTGAAGGTTTTTAATCCTTAGTGGAAGCAAGTCTGAACTAAATGAGATTTTCAATGACAGGAAATGTAATTTTTGCTCACAGCTGATGGATATCTCTCAATAGAGTTCCTTAAATTCTCCCTTTCTGCTTGTCCTGGGGCATAAGTGGATATTGAGTGTCATCCTAACTATGTGATATCCTCAAAACATAGGCTGCAGGTAGTTTCCTGTTCCCAGTGACCTTCCTCGTGAGTTTAAGCTGTATTGCTCAGTAACGCTCCGTATGCACATCCTTGATGCTGAGGTGGCATTGATAGAAGAACTCAGTGCATTAATTGAACTTCTAATTAGGGCAATTATGATCAAATCAGCAGTCATTTGGTGCTGATATAAGCAGATGTGACAGCACAAAAGCTACTTTGAAGGTGAGGTGAAGCATCATGGTATTTAACCTCACTCTGTTTCACCTCATCCCTAAACAATCTCCATTAGTCATCACTCTTTCTCTCTAATAGTTAAAGCCTGAAGTGCTAAGACCAGGTTAACTACTAAAGTTTGGTGTCAGCTGGAGAAGAAAGTATTTTCAGTTCAAAAACTGCTATTAAATGTTGTCTATTGTCATTCTGAAAATAGCCAAATGCAGTTAAAAATAGGAGTCACATAGGAAGTGAGGAAACGAGTCAAGGCTGAAACTTTCTGCCTTCAGAGAGTCTGTTTGCAACAGAAGTGCAAAATACAGATGGAGAAGTGGAGCTCTGAGGTGCCCCTTGATTGTCTGTATGAAAGACAGAGCTGGGCACTGAGAAACATGTACGCACTACTATGGAGAATCCAGCACATTTGAACTGAGGTTAGGCAAATCTGGTAACACTGTGTCTGGGCTGTATTCAGAGAGGCACAGGAAGGAAGAGAAGCACAATGTGTTTATTACATGCAATAATGAACACTGAATCCTTACTGAAACCTTGTGAGAGAACTTCAGAATAAGACTGGGTTATTTTAAAACACAGAGAGGGAAAACTAATATATTTAATAGATTAGTATTTTTTCACAATGACACTGTTCATTGTTCAAGATAAGGGAACAGTAATGGGTTTATATGATATACAGGCAGCATAGATCAGGTTTTCTTAATTCAGATTTAATAATTTGGACTGTTGTAAGTAACACAGAACAAGAATATATAAATGTGTGTCTTGTTGTTGAATACAACATGTTAGGAATTCATTGCAGCTGTAGAAAAATTTCCATTACAGAATGGATGGCTTAGTTAAAAATAATCTGGAAGAAGAAAATGTTTCTCAATAAACATTCAGTATATTTGGAATATGCATTTTTGTTTAGCAAATAATATATTTTGATTTTAGTGTGTTATTAGCATCTTCAGGTATTGGCATGATGTTAATATTGCAGAAACAAAATACTCTGTAAATTTTGTACTGTTAAAATATATCTTGCCCACAGCTATAGCAGGTCATAAAAGTAGATGTAATAACACTCAGCAGAGCATCAGTCTAAAAGTTAGCTCTAAAGAAAAGAAAAATTCCACAGTGCGAATTTGTGCAAATGTACATCTGTACCAAGCCTTGTGCACAGGAAAGTTGAAGGAACTATTGTTATGTTTAAGAAATGTCTGCCTGAGAAACAGGGTTCTAGAGACTGAATTCATCACTGAGTATGTGCTGCTTACAAGTTTGCCTTCATGAGGTTAAAACCTTTTCTCCCAGTTTGAGATGCCAGGCAGTGTCTTACAGGCAGTGACATCCAGGCTCATTCTGTTCTAAACTTTCTTGCCTGCATTACTGTTCGCTGTGGATAGACATTTTTGTTCCATTTCAATGAACTTCACATTTGTGACTTGTACAAAACATAAGCGTCTGAGGAAACACATAACTACAGAATCATGGAATCCTATAATGGTTTGGCTTGGAAGGGACCTTAAATATTATTTTGTTCCACTCCCTGCCCTGCAATGGACAGGGACATTTCCCACTATCCCAGGTTGTTCCAAGCCTTGTAGTACCTGGCCTTGAACACTTCCAGGGATGGGGCAACCACAGCTTCTCTGGGCAACCTGTTCCAGGGCCTCACCACACTCATAGTGAAGATTTTTCTCCTAATATCCAATCAACACCTATTCTCTTTCAGTTCAAAGCCATTCCCTCTTGTCATAGGATATGATGTTTTCTACTTCAGTTCATGTATACTGCACACCAGATTCAATAAAGTGAGGGATGTAATCTAAGAGTATATTTTAAACAACCACAGCTGACACAGCAGACGGGAAGGTAGCATGTGGCTGTGGGCTGATGAAATAATGCAGGGATTCCAAGGCTGGCAGAGGCTGGGTAAGGAAGTCTATCTAGTGTAGTTTGAGACAGCCTTGTAAGCTTGAAACCAGAATAGTCCTGCTCTATCCAAGCAAGTAAATCCTGATCTTTGGCAGGCACATTTTTTCTGGAGCTGGGCTGGCTCTGCACTGTACTTCCTGTAGCATTTGAAGGTCAAGATAGGTGGAAGCTACATGGAGTGCCCGGGGAACAGTGGTAAAGACATGCCAACAACACATCTGGACAACTCTCAAGTGCAGTGCCAAGGACTGAAATTGCATTTGTTATTCTAGCTGTTCTTTAACTTTAGCCATCCAAGTTATGTACACCTTATATTTGAAGAGACTGAACCTTTGGCCACAGCAAAGACATGTTTAGAAAACATGGTTTCCAAGACTTGTCCATGGTCCTTATGAGAAAGCTTTTGGCCAAATGCATGGAAGCAGTGCTTTCCCAGCTTATCCTCAGTCTTTGTGCAGAGCTCAGTGGCTCACAGGGAATATGGGCTGTTGTACAACCTGTGCTATCCCTTCCCTGCTCTCCTCCAGCTTTCCGTGTGGTATCTTTGGGTCAGTCCTTCTGACACTTGGCTAAATTTCATCCATGGAGATTAAAATAACTTCACATGCTCCTAAATTTGGTTGCTGTCCATTTTAGTCCTAATGCAACTGTAAAAGGGTTAGTTTTACACATCTCAGCATATTGGTTGACTCTAAAATAGGAACATACACCTCAAAATACAGTTAGTGGTCTGAATGCAGCTGCCAAAGCAATGCAGAGTTAGCACTGCCTGTCCTTGCTCAGCTCATCTGCCTGTGCCTGGATAACTGCAGGTGAACTCCTATTTTTAAAAAACAAAATGTAACAAAACACTTCATGTTTTATTTAGGTAATTTCTTTCTTAGAGCTTATATTCCATAAAATGGTCATTGTTGATGTTATTGATGACTATGCAAAATACATTTTACAAATAAAACACCTATGACAAAGTCACTGCTATTTCCATTTGTTCACCTACTTACATATTCTCTTTGTAACACCGCTCCAGATTTCTTTCAGTTTTTAATAGTGATTCATGAGCTTTACAAAGACTGAGACAGTTTGTTCTAATATTGCTCACATTATCCACAAGAACTACCTCGGCCATGAATGGGACTGTACATAATACCCAGCCCTTCAGTGAGGGTTTTCCCAGTGCCAGCTGACATGATGTCTAAGCATATGTCAGGATGGGATTTTGCCAGCAGACAGGAGCACACTCTGCCCTCTCTTTGAGCTGGTTGGAGATGCACAGGCTCAGCTCTGGCAGCAGAGCCACTGCAGTTTGCCTGTTGCTAAGCCGGAACTAATAAGCTTGACTGAAAGGCGGGGTTTATTGTCCTGGGCTCAGCATACCTGGTGTGGTTATGTAGCTTTCACATGGAGCTTCTGTGAGTCCTACAGTCAACTCACAGGCAGCACTGGGCTGGCTCTGCACTGTACTTTTTGTGTTGTTGGCTGTATGGAGCATGGTCAGGATTTGCTTGCATCTCCCAGCAAAAAACTTCTAGTCCATATCCTCATGGCTTCCTAACCCTGCTCCAGAGGAGCATTTTCAGTCCTCTGCCCCATTGCCAAGAATTTTCTACCTTATATGACTGGAGAAAATAACTCACAGTACTCTTGTCGCTTAAATTTTGGTCATTAGATTCCCAGATGTTTAGTACACTCAACAAAAAAGACTATTTTTCATAATTTCTTTCTTGTACCACAGCCTAATATGAGAGATGATGTTGTGGATCAGGTTTTCAAAGTTTGAAATGAGACACTAAATTAGGTTCACAGAGCATGATTTAGTCATCTGAGTCACCACTTACAACAAAATCTGCTGTTTTCACTGGGTAGATACTTGCTGAAGAAAACATTTTAATTTCTTTGCTTTACAAAATCATGTTTGAGAATGAAGCTATGTTGTTTTTCACTTGTAACATGGCTATTTCTATATGCACAAGTTATTTAATTTGCAATGTTTGTGTTTTCATTTGTCTTTTCTGGTATTCTTACCATGTATATATTTCTGAGGAAATAGTGATAACTATATCTTAATTTTGGTCAGTGAAGAATTGTTGCTGATAGGATATTTAGTAATGTCTTCACTGACAAGATACTGTTTCACCTTTGAGCCTTAATGTTACTCCTTCCATATGTAATTATCATACTAATGGCTTTATTTTTGATTTAATTTTTATGAATAGCCAAAAGCTCTGTTTTTTTTACAAGCAGAATCAAAACTGGAGCTGCATTTTTCACTTTTGCTGTATCTGCTTTATGTCTCAGTAGCAGTGCAAAGAAGCAATGAACCTAGTTACAGATATGCTGAATATTCTTTCTCAGGGGTGATGTTGGTGTGTCCCTGATGGCTTAAGGGCATGATTGAGGTACTTTATGCAGCTGGTAGATGTGGAGGAGGGATATCAGGGCCAGGAGGGTATCTCTGGTATTAATGTGTCTGATTTCTTCCAGCACAGTGAACCCTTTTGATCTGTAGCAGTTTATGTAATACAGAACAGCTTTCAGGGTATCTTTAATTATGCCTGTGGATATTTTGGCCTGGAAAGTGAAATGAGGCTTTAGAATCACCTTTCACTCCCAGCTGTGCTGATTTGAAACTGGCACAGCTTGTTACCCACCTGTAAGTGTAGGGATCATGTTTCTGCTCTCATGAAAGACACTGGATGTGCAGCATCCTGGGCTTCAGTAGAAGGTGCAGGTGGCTCTCAGTCTTTCTGTCAGTGCTGTCAGGATGGAATAGCAATATATCCCATGCACAGACATACATATAAGCTGTAATAGCATGTATCTTCAGATCAAATCGAGACTTGAGACACCTCACAGGAGCTGAAGACCTGTGAGGTTTCATATTGCTAAGGAGCACAGTGAGGCAGCTGCACTCGGAGCACCTAGGAGCAGAGTGAATGCTAAAAAGAGACTGAGCCATTGTGCTTCTATCAGTGCTCTCAGACACATATAGAATAAATTGATTGATGATATGATGCATCAACTTTATTAAAAGTTTCTCAGAAGTGATATCTTTTAATTACGCCACTTTCTAGTGATATTTTTCAGCATGTTTTGAAGATGCCATATCATATTTGTACTGCATAATGTGAAAAAAAAAAATTTAACCTGAAAATTAATGTCCTAGTGTTTGAACTTTCAGGTATGATGGTTAATTTTCACAGTCTATAGAAAATAAAAAAAGAAGATTAATTCTTTTTGAAGGTGCAAGAGGTGATCTCATCCATGTCATACTAAGTCTGAGGACTAACAGTTATTTAAGTTCTCAAAACTTCTTAAAATTGAGCGCGTTGTTCACAGCAAGTGGATGATAACCTTGTGACTGAGATCAGAGGTAAAACCAGCTATAACAGAGCAGTGTGTAAGCCAGTTTAGCTGAAATTGAGTCCCTCGTGATTGTGAATGATGAGGTTGCATCTGCTTGTCTCTTTTTTTGTTTGGTTGGGTTTTTTTTAGTTGTTTTTTTTTTGTATACTAGTCCTTGCAAAGCACTGAGACTGAAATTCAAAATAGAAGTAATCTTTAAAAAATAGTTTCCCTTGGAAAACAAATAGATCTGTCAAATTATTTTTTGCTTCATATCCCATACTTGACATCAGTAAAACTACTGAAAATTACATTACACTGTGTTTATTAAAGTTGTGCTCCTTTGCAGTAATACACATAAGACATCTTATACTGCCTTAAGGATTAAGTTAAGCTCCTTTGTCAAGCCTGTTGGTATGGCAGGACTGTTAATCTTTAACTGTCAGAGGCTGGTTAGATCCTTCTTTAAGCTGAGGTCATGGCTAAGTGCAAAGAAATTAAAACGAATCAACTCCTAGTATTTATGCTTTCATATTTTTGCACAGAGCAATCAATAAAATGAGAAGCTGGTTTAGACATATATATTTCTAAAAGAAGATTGTATTTCAAGCTGTTATTTAGCAGCATCATATTTGCTTTATGTTTATGATTGTGAAATATGAAGACAAAGTTAGCAGTGTTCAAAATACTAAATTCATGAAAGTAAGATATGCACAGGGTGACAGCTCATTGAAAGGAGCACAGAGGATAATTTTGTGAACCTACATTTCCTAGTTAAAATTCCATAGACTTATCTACAATATGTCCATGTTTTATTATTACATCAGTAATTATTCTTACATTTTCCTTTCAAGTTACAACATTAAGTCACAAAAGAGGAAATGTGTTGTTGCAGCGTATTTAGACATGACAACACTTGAAACAAAACTGTATGAAAAAGAAGGTGAAGCTGGGAGGCAAAGTTAAATTCATATTGAAAGATAAAAGTTAACATTTTAGCCCTAAAAGGGTACAAAACTGGTTGTAAGGAGCCCCAGTATTGTGCTGTATGTATCAAAGGTTTGTGTTTCACTGTGGATATGTGTACCATTTAATCAATGTTGTTCTAACTACAATTTGTGAAGAGGAATTTTTTAATAATTATCTGATAATAGCCAACTAGTGCAATTTGTAACAATATTCATTAATGAAGAGATACAGGTTGTATGTTGAAGTAGTAGGTAAAATATACTGCAAAGAAGCTTTTGAGTGTGATAGATGCCTAAATTGTACTTTTCTAATCAGGATATATATATATATATATATATATATATTTAGTAATAGGAAAAGAAGTCCTTGAGAAATACAATTTTTTTTACATACTCCTTCAAGTATAGCTTCAAGTGGCTTTTTTTGCATTTTATGCACATATAACAGTCCCATTTTTCTGAAACAAAAGATTCCTCAAATCAATAAATAATAATTCTTTCTGCTTACGTTCACCTTGCTTCTGAGGATCCCCAAGTGCCATAGAAGCATTAAATGGAGACTACTACCATAAAGTACCGGAGTATTAATTCCTTATGACATAGGAGTACAGCGGAACAAAAAAGTTCAAACCATAGTTTTGATCTTGAGTGTCCAAAGAGGAATTTAATGTAGGAGTTTGGAAAGCTCTGGAGTGTTGAAAACTGAGGGGACTCAACCTCGGAATTGGCACACAAGCAATCACTTTGAGATACCTGACTTTCATGCATGACTTGGAAGTTAAATTTCAGACCTCCATTCAATGTAGCACTGAAGTTGTATGCAGTGGATTGGGAGAGTGATGCACCTGAAATGGATTTGAGATACCTGCTCTGCTGTGCAGAGCTGCCCATCAGAAAAACACTAACGTGTGCTTTCAGTTCACCCTTCTGCTTGTACAGGGCCTGGTGGGGGATGGTCTAGCTCAGGTAAGAGATTACAAAAGAGAACACAATTTGTGGTTTTGAATCACAGATCTTACATGGAAATGGTGTTAGAGGGTTTGAGTTCCTTCTCCAGGAGCTGTTAAAACACATATTTTGAGTTGGAGATTACAACTCTTTGGAGCTTTCCAAAGAACTTTCTGATCTATTTTATGGAGCTGTATAACTCCTCCTTCATTGTAGGTGGCAAAGTTGGATGTCCTGTGAGGCTGCTGGATTTACCCTTCAAACACACAGAAAGGACAGTTCTTTAAATGCAGATTTGGGTGGTGGCTGAATGAGGCTTTTGTAGACCACATTTCAGGTTCCGGCTTTCAGGTTCTGTCAAAGTGTCATCAGCTGTGTCTGAGACACTGAGATCTCATTCTAAATTAGTACACAGGCACTTAAATTAATGCCTTGATTTTTAGAGCATATTGAGATGCACACACTTTGCAACAACTCTGGTGGTTTAGGGCAGGTTAACTCTTTAGGCATAATAGCTGATGTGCACAGCAGGGCTGCACATCCCAGTGTTTTGAGCTCTAATTAACTTAAATGGGGCATGCACACACAGGCACTGGACAGCATTGAATAGGAACCCTCGAGTCCTTAGGGAAACAGTCTATTCATCGTACTGGCACCAACTAATTATTTGACATTAATTTATTGTGCCTTGAAATATTTGGTGTATATTTTATACAGTACTATATCATGCATTTGGTATTTCTTATATGACATTTTATTAAAAATATATTATGTTTAAAAATAAAATATGTGAATTTCAGTGATGGGGAGAAGAATCATGATAACATGTTTTAGACTTCTTTTTGCATGTTCCAATAGTCCCATCTTAGTTTAAAGCAAAAATAAAATCCTTTCCTGGCTCCAGAAGATGACCAACAAATAGGGTGATTTAAAAGATATTTGAATATAAATGTATCCAGTAACTGACTGATGGTTTTGGAGTATGGAGTCTATCACACTGTCCTATGAAACAAGAGTAGTTTGGGAGAAGCAGGAAAAAAATCCTGCTGTATACCTGTAAAGAACACCTTTAAGCACAAAGGTAGAAGTAGTGTTTAGGCTGCCAACTGAGTCCTTAACCTCTCCAGAAATGCTGACCCAGAGTTTCCTTGGACACTGAGTTGTGGCAAAATCACTTGGGTTGTGACTGTATTTGATCCAGTAGATTAAAACAGTGGATCTCTTTAAGTTCTGTAGACTGTAAGGGCGTCCACTGTATGCTTGGTCTTTAGATAGTCCTCAGTTTTCTTTGCCTAAAATTTGCAAAGTCTAAAGAACAAGTTTGGAAATTATAAATACAAGAGTGAAGCTACAAAAAGTTCAATTATTTTATGTATAGCAGTAGTGAGGTATGAGCAACTGGGTACAGAAATACAGGATTTATGAAGTATGGCCTTTGAAAAAAAATTGAGGTCTTCTTTCAGGCTTAACATTATGCAGCTAAAATGACCTCCATTTTCTTTGCTTTCTATGGATTAGGAATAAATATTTTTCTCTTCCCTTCGAAAGGGTAAAAATAAAGATAAGACAGTTCTATTCTTCTCATTTAAATTAGGAAAGTTTGAGAAGAGAACTGCAAGTAGTGAATCATGTTATCATGGATAACAAAACTGCAATAAAAGCTGTTGTGCACCCTTTTCAGAGTGAGGGTGTACAGACCAGGCCATTCTGATTAGACACTGAGATACACACACTCCTGCCAAAGTGTTGTAGCTTAAGGCGGATACATGACTCGCAAATGGTGAACCCTGGCAAATCATCCATCAAGTGATGTTGAGACTCTGTCAGGGAAAGCAGCCTCAAGTAACTTTTTTTCTTTGTTATAATCCATCCCTTCTTGTTGTGTGTCTCCTAACACTCTTATATTGACAGACATTCTTGTAACTCTTTTTCCCTTTGTATGTCTTGGGAGAACAAAAGCATAACATTGGGTAACTGGGGCCATTCCCACATGCTGCTTTGCAGAGCTGGCGAGACACACAAAAGGTCAGGAGATGCTATGAATGAAATATCATTATTCAAAGAACGCAGTCTTGCTTCTGCTAAAACTCTGTAGAATTCTCCCCTGGAAATCAGTGGAAGCAGGATTAGTGCCCAGGTCTGCAGCCCAATCAATTGTTATTAGCAGACGCTGCTGGTGCTGCAGGTGCAGGCTGCAAGATGTTAAGCATCAGATGCTGATCACCTTTCCCATGTTGGCACATAGACGTTTCCTGATTCTGCTGTGAACTGTTGAAGTCTATAGATCAATAAAATTTGAAGACAGAAAAGGCAAGGGTCAGACCAGCTCTGTCAGGTTCACAGAGATTAGGAAAAAGAGTGTAAGGTTGCAGTCTAGGGTGGCTGAAGGAGCCGAGTTGTTTAGTCTGGGGAAAAGGAGGCTCAGGAGACAGTACTGCTTTGAAAGGAGGTTGTAGACAGGTGAGAGTTGGTCACTTTTTCTAGATAATAAATGTCTTCGCTGAAAGGGTGGTCAAGCATTGGAACAGGCTACCTGGGGAAGTGGTGGAGTCACCATCCCCGGAAGGGTTCAAAACACGTGTGAATATGGTGCTCAGGGACATGGTTCAGTGTTAAGGGTGACCATGCTGGGTTATTGGTTGGACTCTCATTGGTCTTTTGCAACCTTAATAATTCTATGGTTTTGTGATGAGTGACACTGAATCTTTGTCTTTTTCTTCTTGAAACTGGCACTGAGCTCAAGTCCCAGGAGTTCCCTGAAGGGACAGGACTTCCTTGCATAAACCACTGACCTTTCTTCTTGATTATCTTTGTGAACTGGTGCTGTCTTTCAGTTAATAGAACTTTGTAATCAGGGAGCAAAGAGGGATAAAATAAAGTGACAGATTTTGCTGCTGGTTAGATGTTAATGCGAGTACTGAATGCCTTTTAAACATGTCATTCTAAATATGAGGAAACAGAGAAAAGCTCTTGCATGTATTAAAAAGCCTAGAAAAACAAACAAAATAACATTTGGCTGATGAGATTGAAGGATGTGTCACATGACTGGAAACCAGAGATACAGAAGCCGTTTGTAAGTGCAAAACTAAAGTGCTTTTGTATACTTTTGCATGCTTTTTTCCCTGAGATTTACTGTTTTAAATATAAATCCTGTTTGTAAATATTACTACACTGCAAATGACTTTGGGTTTTGTCCTGTAGCTGGGACTGAAAGAGAAATTCAAACAGCAGAGTATTTCTGGAACTGTAAGACTGTATTACTCTTGTTCCTTACTGAGAGTAATTGCAATGGCAAACAGAGTAGTTCAATTCTATACTGTTTCCTGCTGTCTATACTAATGGCTCAGGGAGAGATTGGTGTGAAACCATTTTTGAACACTTCACAATATCTGCCCACTTGAACGCTCCTATGTAATATTTTAAAAGTATGAAATGCACTTCGTGTAAAATAGAACCAGGCTAACTAGTCCTGGTTTGGAATCTTTAGATTAAAACCCCAGCCCTTCAAGTGAATCTCTCTGTGTCTGGATTTGCCTCAGGTTTCAGAGAGGGTGCCCCTAGCCAAGAAAATTCAGGCTCTGTGTCATGAGGTGCTACAGTCTTTCCATATTAGAGCATAAGGTTGATAACTTTGTCTCAGGCACTAGCAGCATGTTTTAGACGAGAGTGAGAGCTCCATGTCTCCTAACCTTTGCTCAAACTCCCACTTTTCAACACTCAACTCTCATTCCTACAGAGGCTGTTGAGAACTAGTGAAGATACAAAACAATTGCTATCAGCACCATCATCTGACCACAAATTCAAGAGCCTGGGCGGGGGGGACATATTCCTGTGTTAAGCATTGTTCTAAACACTGTGGACATATTCTTCTAGGACACCTCCCATGAAATGATGTTTACCTGGTGCTTTGTTTTGAAATAGATAGGCTTTGTTTTTTAAGATAGGCAAATTATAATTTGGCTTTAGTGAGCGATATTTGTCAGTTCATTTGCTTTCTTAATACTTGCTGTTTTTCCTGGCAATGGGCTAGTTGGCTTTGAGAATAAGGTGTTTATTTATGTCAATCTTATTCCTTCAAGCCTTCTAGCAGAGCAGGCTCTGAGGTGCCAGGTGCTTTCAAACACGGGGCAAGGAGACACTCCCATTCTGTTGATTGTTCTTTGACCATGACGTACCTCACACCGGCAGAGCTCCTTCTTGAGTGATTTGAGCCCTTATGGTAACAAATGGGTCAGTGTTATGGCTCTCATTTTAAAGATGAATTTCAAAGTGGTAATTTCACTATAAACTAGGCAGCCTATGGGTTCAGAGTGATCCACAGGGGTGCTTCTTAGACTGCAATGCAGCCTGGGCTGTTTGCAGAGGGATTCTCTCTTTCCTAGCCAATAGCTGGCTGGGAGGATCCTGGCAGCTGATCAAGAGGTATGGCCTGGCTAGTTGGCATAAGACTTACCCAGATCACATCTGTACCCACAGCTGCTGGACCTGCTGTATGTCTGCTGTGGTTGTTTGATGAACTACAACAAATTCTTATTTGTTTTAAGGGGCTGACTTACAGCCATGAAATGGGATAGAGATGGATGCCAGGTCTTTTTTGCCCAAGAAGGTAATTGGTGATCAATCTCTCCCTGTCCTTACCTCAACCCAGGAGCCTTTTGTTCTATTTTCTCTTCCCTGTGCTGCTGAAGAGGCGAGTGACGGAGCTATGTTGGTGTGCACCTGGTGTCCAGCCAGGGTCAACCCACCACAGATGTTTCCACTTTTGAATTAAACAATTGCCCTACAAAGTAGTGTAACTAAACTGTTTAGGTCCAGCACCAGGTGAAGCATCATAATCCTTGGAAAACTATACACAGGGCATCACAACCTGTATTTTGCAGGAAGTTGACATGTACTTTTTTGTGGAATGATTCAGTGCTGTTAATTTTTATCTTACCTTGCATATTTAACTGCAAAAGTAGGAGGCATTCTTTGGTATTTAATCCAGTGACATTTCTGAAATCCCTACTTTTGAAGGTATGAGCAAGGGGACACCAGATTCAATATTCTCTCATAGGTAATGCTTATGGAAAGACTCATCAGTTGTGCCAGTCAAGATTTGTCTTTCAGAATGGTCCATCTTCTTATTTGCAGTAAAAGTGAGGGTATGGATGGGGTGGGATATAGATGGGATTTGTAATTCACCTGTAGTGAAACTGTGATACGTGGTGGATTTGGTTTAAAAAAGGAATGGCTTGTGCTTTGAAGCCAATGATGACATATATATCAGCTTTTAGTTATATTGTAGCTGTGTTTACCTCAAATTATTTGTGAGACACCAGTGCTAAAGTGGAACACAATGTAACATTTGTTGTAAAGTCAGAGAAACTCTCTCCTTGGTCTTCTTTTGGTAAAGGTTAAACCCTGTGTTGGGGAACAGTACTTTAAAAATCCCGATTGTACTTCATAAATCATCTCAGTGTGATTTTTTTTTAAATTCTTTTTCCTGTGTGTTATTTTCTCACCTCAGTGCAGTCTGTTGCTGTGCATTCAAATGAAATTCACTGTTTAGACCTATAATTCTTGAAAGCCTCTGCTCTAAAGTCCAGTGAGACACATTTTCTTTTACTAGTAGATGGTGATAACATTAGTCTCTAATCTCATTAGTTTATAAAAAACACCCCATAGCACTTGTGTGCTTTAAAGAAGCAGGAGGTAGAAGAGGCATGATTAAATTTGTAGAAATTGTAAGAAAAATGTTTCTTCTGCAGTAACAATACACTTACATTTAGTTCAGTATTAGTATTTTGGAAGACTGGGGAGAGTCTCTGATTCTGAAGTTAATATGCTCATCTCTTGCATGAAAAAACGTAGTATTTACATTAGTATGTTTGTGACATAACTGCAAAATGGCATATTGATATCTTTTACTATTCATAATTTGCCTGTCAATATTTTTTTTTATGTTATCACTTTGAAAGAGGCAAGCTAGCAAGTTCGGTTTTGTTCATGATTATTCTCAGGTGTGTTTTGTTATTCTTGGCAATTACAGAATCTAGAAAGTCTTCATAGACATGTTTAGTACATAGCATTATTGTTTTATTCAAACCTTTAAATTTGACCTAAATTCATTTATTTGATATTTTGGTATAATTGTCTGTGCTTGTGTTAATATTGTTTTCCAGAAGATTAAGCATATGATATAGAATCTAAATTCCAGGGTTTTGTGAGAAAATTCCTGATGATTTCAGTGTTTGATTGAGATAGAAAATTAAGTTTGACAGGGGACAGACAAGAAGCAAGTGATAAGACAATAATTGTCAGATGAACTCTCCATGTATTTGTCATTCACCTGAGCAATTTTCCCCTTGTTTGTAGGTCCATCCTATGCTTCTGGATGTCATAAGTCTCTTATTCCTTTGTGCTATTCCTAAATGTGAATGTCAACTTACATTTTTTTCTCAGCCTCTTTTGTTGAAAACATGGAAAAAGGCTAAAAGGTCAATCATATTTATCTTAATGCAAATTATTCTCAGTAATTGTATTTTCACTCCTCATTGATTCGAATGGGACATAATATAAGTGCCCTAAAATCAATGTAAAATACAAAGTACTATTTATAGCATTATGAGGTTAAAAAAAAGAGAAATGGCCATTAATATTCATGTGATTTTGGTATGTGTTTTATTAGCTGTGCGGTATAATTTATCAGATATGGTACACTAAATCCCATTGAAATCGGTGAGAAATAGATACGTGACTATTCACTGTGCTCACTTATTGTAAAGTTTTGGTTATTTAGAACTGCTAAGGGTTTATTACCAATATTCTGGCCCCTTTCTCCACCTCCTGGGCGGGGGATTCTCTGAAATTCAGTGCTTTTCCAAACTCTCCACTCAAACACATCCCTCAGTAGTGCATCCTTTGATTGTGTCTTCTGGAATGTTAATGACTAGTACTTCCTTAGGGTTATCTTGGTTTTCATCCTGAATGTCAGGTAGCCTGATGTGGTGAGCACAACATTAGGCATTCCAAGTATGTAGACAGAACTTTGATCTTGTACTTGGTTAGAATTTATTAAATGAAAATGTTTTGCATTAGATACTAATGTCCTGGAGTCAGTACCAAATTCATCACTGGCTTCTGTGAGGCACCTTAAGTAATAAATACTGAAATATATTCAGTGATTCTATTGTTATTGAGGGGAAAAAATATTCTTTACTTTGAGACATACAGTCTCTTGTTTCAAGCAAGCTGGGAGATATATTTCCTTTTGCTTCATTTCCCAAGAACTTCCAGTTCCGTAGAGTTGAAATCCACAGTCCTGCTAGCATATAGGCTGTTGAGCTGTTGTAATAGTTGTAGTTGTATCAGTATTTTGTTTAGTCATGTATGTGACAGACATGAGAGGCTGTACTGTGGATCTGCAGTACTAAAACCAAAGGATGCTAAAGGACTGAGTTGTTCTAGCTTGAGCTGTAATGGACTGATATCTATGGTAGAATGCATTTATACTGGAGAGATATATGCAGAATGATATTGTAGAATATTTTAGGTTGGAAAAGTCCTCTAGGATCATCAAGGCACACTGTTAACCCAGCACTGCCAAGTCCATATGTGTGTGTGCGTGTATATATATGTATGGATGTATAAAATGGGATCGTCTAATAGATTATTGTAACCTGCACACTGGAAACTATTTTGGTTCCTGGGATATGAGACAAACTGAAATAAGGAGGAACTTGTGTCATGAATCTCAACGCTGGAGCAACAGGGTTCTTGAACTAGAAACTTGACTTGTTCATACACCATCTACTTGCAGCTTTTAAGCTGAACTGATTAAACACCTGTCTCCCATCCTATACATTGATTAGCACAACCTCTAACTTTTTGAAATCATAAATAAGTGTTTTGAGCTTTGTAGTTTTCCTTCCTTTTGGAGTAAAATGCTATCAGCTTTCCTAAAATTATTTTTAAGATTCCAGTTTAAGTTCAACTGCTCTGAACACAATGTAGTATCATTCAGGCTTTTGAACACTTCTGAAATATTGGTAAAATGATTCCTACGGTCTGCATGAGGCTGGAACTAACACAGTTCATATACTTTCCTCTGTAAGTTAGGTCTTTCACTTTGGGTGTAAGAAAAGTCCTTTTCCATGTTCTTTTGTGTTCTCTGCAGGATTTCATTGGTGTTTTGCAAGTGTGTCTGAAGAGTTGGTGTGCCTTTGTATTAACTTATTTCTTGTGTTTTAAGATAGAAGTGTGAGGCAGGGTCTTTTTTTTTGCACAAATCTGGGGAAAGGAGTATAATCCAAGCACTTCTTAATCAACAAGTGTAGTTTTGTTACCACTAATAGCTCATTTACCTACTGCTGGTTTTGTATTGTAGAAGATTGGGATTGAAATTTTCTTCCCTGGAGCAGTAGTTTGAAAGTCAGAGCAGCAGCAGCAGCAGCCACAGCCCTTGGCGCTTTTCATCCTGCTGGGTGCTGTGCCTGCAGTTCACCCTGGAGTCATCCTGTGTGGGGTTTGTGCTGTGTGGGGTTTGTGTTGTGTGGGGTTCATCCTGTGTGGGGTTTGTGCTCAGCAGAGTTTACCCTGTGTGGAGTTCATGCTCCAGCCCCCTCCCTCGCGTGCTTTCTCTCCTGTAAGCACCTCATGCTGTATTATCTGGTTTGGTTGTCTGGTAGGTGGAGTGAGCTTTTGATCACCGTCCTTTTTTAACCAGGTTTTGATGTCAGGAAGAAAGCTGATAAATGGTTTTTTTCTGCTCCTCTCCATGGAGATGTGTTTGAAGGATCATGAGTTGTGTTCCCACTTATTGAAGAAATTCTCTTTAGAAATTATCTCATGTCAGTATCCATTATATTTTCTAGTACTGTCTTTGAGACTTCTGGATTTTGTCTACTCCATAAATACTATTCTTCATGAAATTTCACGTTCTTGCTTTTAGCCCTGTCTTCTTCTTTGCTTTCTACTTTCTACTTCCTGCTTGCCTAGATAATCCTGTTTCATGTTTTGTTTTACTTCTGCCTTTCAGTTTTCCCAGACTTCAGTTGTGTCTTTGTGCTAAGTACATCTTGGAGGCTTATGGCACTAATCGGGGCTTATGATGCTTGTTTTGCCTATTACATATAAGAAGGATCAATACCTCAGCTTGATTCTGCCTAAGACCTCCATGTCTTTAAACAAGAATTAGGTTTGAGCCCTATAACTCTGGCTAATGCTAGACATCACATCTGTATTCCAACTACTAAGGACAGCTTTCCTGTTCAGGAACAGATGGAGACTTGAAGGACTGTAGCTCCTCTGTGACCACGGTCAAATTACCCAAAACTCTGAGCTCAAAAAAGCCAGGCCTCCCTGGAGTAAATCTAGTCAGGTATCCTGCCTGGAGCTGGACAGAGTTTCTCAATCCTATATAATTACACAGGTCTGTCTTTAAATTGTGTTTCTGCAGGTGCATTTATTTTGTCATAGAAAGTCTTAATCCTAAAAAAAGAGGGGGTTTAAATTTAAGCATTGAACAAATCTATGATTAATTACAAACTACACTGTAATACAAGTAAAGTTAAATTTGATGCCATGTACCCAAATCTTCATATTAGTTACTAATTTAAAGCTGTTCTATATGGTCAGTTATTTGCAGCTGTAAATATTCTTTGTTATTATGTATCAGGAGCTTTTATGGGTAGCTTGTTTGTTTGACTACAGTTGTAGATATATTCTAACAACTGTAAACATTTGTTTTTCCTTTGCCCGTGATTGCTTGGAGAACAAAATTTGCCTTCTAAAATCCTAATGAAGTTAAGTGTCAAGAATAGTCCAGAATAACAAATGTTATTTTAGCTATTTAATGGATAAATTAATAGTGTGCACTTTTGCAATTTTTTAATGGACATTCATAAATAACCTGTGGGAGAGAGGTAATCCCTTTGAGCATTGCTGTATGTTGTCCTAAAATGAGGCTGTGGTTTGGTGCCTCTAGTTTGTGGAGACATTAACGATATTGAGTATGCAAAATTACTTTAATACGCAGTAGATTTCTGTGTGTTTTGAAGATCAAAGAGAACACAAACATGAAAACAAATAGGATCTATTTACCTATTTTGCTCTAAGAGAAAGTGAAATCTCAAGTGAAATTAAGTTTATTTTAATTATTTATGTAATGTCAAATAACTTGCATGGCAAGAGTGTTTCTTCAGTTGTTTTTAAGTGAATGGAATGGATCTGAAAGTGTTGCATATGGTTCATACACTTTGTGTTTACCAGTGAGCCATGTTATAATAGTAGTGAGAGGATGAGTTTCTTTCATCATTCTCCCATACTATACTGTGTATAACGGGACTAGCCTTAAAAACCCTATACTTCTATATCAGTATGTCTTCTTGTAGGGAAAACCTGCCAGAAAGCAAAAACATTTAAAAAAATGTTTTAAGGGTTGTTTTTTTTAAATTGTAGATATTTCAAAACAAGACTTTTATATTTCATATAACATAGTTTTATATCTGGAATTTTTCTAAAAAAAAAAAAAAGCATCTTAGGAAAACCAAGTAGACTTGATATTGAGGGTAAAAGCAGCTTCCAGGAGGCTTTGGTTTTGCTTGCTTTTCTAAATTAACAATTTTCAAAACAGAATTGTTTTTGAAGCATTTTCTGTGAAGAGAATCTGTGCTCAAATTGTGACCATCATCAGTATTCTGCTTTTCTTGAAGATGAATTGGTTAGTAATGACTATGATGTGATATTAGTTTGGGAGGTAAAGATGTGCCATTAAGAACTTGTATTCATCATGCAAATCATTCATTGCCTTTCACAGTCCTGTTAAAATATTTTAAGTTTGGACATAAAATATATGTAACTGAAATATTTACCTACATCTCTTAAGTATTTCAGGCCAGGACTCACCTAGCTCCTTCCAAACAGTTCTCCTTGACTCTTAGTGCCTTCACTGTATAATTTCAGATTCTTGAATGAAAATAAACTCCTAGAAACCCAAAACTTATTTTGTAGTCTGTAATGTTCTGTTATGAACAGCATCTGATGCAGTAATTCAAGTTCCAGTGTTACACTATGTCGGGGGTTCAATGAATAATCAGGGCAAGTCACATTTCTCTGTACTAAAAAATTGGGTGTTTTCAAGTATACTGTATTTTCAACTTGATAAATGTTTAATGATGACAGCATTTAATTATGTGTTCAAATTCCAAAGATTGTGTTTATCATTAGTTATGTACTAGGATGAATATTTTATTCATTTTTTTTGTTCAGTATGGATTACTTTAGGAAAAGGGACTTCAGAATTGATTTAATGCCTATTTAATACGTAACTGACTTTGGCTTTCTGATGCTTCATAAAACCTTTTGTGGGGGGCGGTAATGTTTAGTCAAATATTTAATCTTTATTTCTAGGTCACAGGATATTCTGAGTTGGAAGGAACCCAAAAGGATCATCAAGGCCCATACAAAAGTTGAACCCACCCCCATTTTCAGTTTCATGTTGTGCCTTAAGATATGAAAATGCATGCATTTTTTGCATTTCTGGTCAAAGTCTGGTTGAGAAGGATCAGAATAAAGGACAGTATCTTTTGGAACAGAGAGATCAATTGATACTGTGTGTAAATCAGCATACAGTCCGTGAATCCTTCAAAGTACAGGTTGTAGAGTGGTTTGTTTTGCTTTTTCAAGGATGGTTAAATTCTACTTATTATATTTGGTCACATGGGTCAAGCTGGGCTGAACTACCCTTTCTGTATTGTAGTAGATTGCTGTAGGTGGAACAAATTAGCGTTGCTTTGGCCGGAGAGCTGGAAAGAAATGAGCCTTGGGATGCTGTTGGTGAGGTAGGGTCCCTAGGGAATTGCAGTAGAGAACGTTTTCTGTTATTGTGTATTTATTTTAAGGCACAAGTGGGGAACCAAGCCCAAATGTGCTGGGTAGTCTATAAACATGTAATATATAGACCAATTGCTAGACCTAAACGATTTGACGACTAAGTCAGATGAAAGACACTAGGTAAGGCAAGAAGTTGCAAGGTAAGGCATAAAGTAACAGGTGACTGTTACATATACTTGTGGCTGAACTCTGAGAAGTTTTTCTAAGGGCTAGAAGTATTATAGATACTGGTTATCTCATATTGATACAGTTACATAGTGGTTTAAATAATGTAACTGTATCAAACACCGGGGGGGAAGGGGGAAGTGAAAAAGAAAGTTGAGGCATCAGAGAATAAAATAAGTAACTGAACTACCTACAAATGTCTGTGCTGCTTATATGTGTCTCTGCAATGAAAGGTTCCTACAGTACTGCAAAATGTCCTGAAGGTTCTAAACTCCTATAACCCAAAGTGATTTGTTCTGTTAGTAGAAAGGAGGTTCTCAGTACAAGTGTGAGGATGCATGCCTGTGTGTGTCACTCCTGGTTAGGCAGACTGGGTGTGGTAGATAGAATAAAATGTTTTACAGTATTTAGAAATATACTAAATGACATTATCAACTACTTACTAGGCTGCAGAGGAATGTTGAAATACTTCTTTAGAGCACGGATATCAAAGCAACATGTCTGATGCATGTGAAACACCTACTGTGGGGATTACTTCATATATCAGGTACATTTTTTAGTTAATGTCTGTATGCCTGTTGCTTTCTCACATCAGCCATCTTGTGTCCTTATATTTGGTTATGATCCATTAAGAATACAAAAGGCCATATTTTTCATTCTGCTCCAGCATCTGTAGAGGTATCACTTCAGGCATACAGTGAGAGTAGGAGTTTTTGGAATATGCATTTTAGTGACATATGAATATTGAAGAATTTTGGCATGATACATTTAATTTCTGAAGTATGTTCTGAAGGAGCAAGCTTAATATTTAGAATAAGTTTTGAAAGAAAGGTTCAGCCTCATTTGGGTTTGCTGTTATGACACTTCTCATCAGCTGTGTAACACTGTGGGGTACTTCAGCATCTGTCAGACTTGTAATCTGATGAGCTATACTTGAAATAAACCTGAGCTGATGAAACAATCAGTGAGCCTTTGGCTCTCTCAGAACTGAGTAGCGAAAATCTAGCTGGTCTTTGCTCATGTGACACATAAGCATTGTGCTCTATGTACTAAGGCTGAACCATGGAGATTTTGCACTGTGCCTGACCATTACTTAATGCTAATATCTGCTAAGGGCATGATCGCCTCATTACAGAGAGCCTATATCCTTGCAAACATTAGAATTGTGATTATGTAAATACTTCAGTATTTGCTGACTGGTTGGGGGGTTTCTTATTGGTATTCCAGACAGCTCTGGTCATTTTTCCATAGATATCAGTAGTGCAGTGACTGCTAAATGTAGAGGAATGATTGATTCAAATTTATGCATGTTAATTTTCAAACTTCTGTCTAGACTCCATAAAATTAACCAGTCATCCATGGAGATACAACTGAATTTCAAGATATTGCTTGACACAGTCTGACATGTGCTCATGTAACACCTGCACAAAAAGCAGAGACTGCTTGCTGTGTAGCTGGTGTGTGACACATGCAATACCCCATGTGGAATATACTATTCCATGCATTTGGTCTGTAATAAATGTACTTAATGTGGTTCAGGGAAACCTTCTATTGGAGAAGGATTTGTACAAACCAATTGATGTGATTACTCGCATATATCAGGTTACGGGATTGGCCCCAAAATCTGTGGATTTATTTGAAAGTACAGTTAAGGTTTGTGGCTTTCATTTGCAAGCAAGCAAGAATACTACAAAATAAACTGATGTAGTGTTATACTGAGTGACTTGATCCAAAATCTGTCTAATAATAACTGAGTGAAATTCTAGAATGTCTTTGGCACTCTACATTAGTATCAAGTAATTATCTCCAGCTAAGAGAAAATAAGGGTAAAGATTGGTTTTGGCTCCTAGAGCTGGAGTGTTGCTTGCATTATTGAACATGTAAATTTAAAGCTGCATTAGGAAGAGATGAAAAAAAAATTCTCCAAAGTGAATTACGTAGTGACTTTCTTGAAAGACCGGTCTCAAATTGTTTTTAGAAGTTAAAGGAGGATTATTGACAATGAAATCTATGTTGGTTGGACAGACACAAGCTGCCATAAATTGCTATTAGTGGAATACTTCTTGTGTTGAGTTTGGTATCTCACATTTAAGGCTCTTAACCGGGAAGATCTTACTTTTGATTATAAAAAGATTATACTAGGTTTATAATTTGGCATTTTGTAAAACTCATCAAAATTTTACATACAGGAGAAAGATTGTAACCTGCTGGCTTACCCTGACATACTTTAGACTAGTAAAACTGTAAATGATGCCACTTGGTTAGTGTAGCTTGGCGTAGCCCTACCATCACAGACTCATTGCACTAAGGAGTGACATGCAGTGCCATCTAAATGTTTTGACTGGTACCTCTAAATATTATAAATACTATTTGACCATTGTGTCCTTTATATGATGCCTAATTTCAGATCACTGGATATGAAACTTGTGTTGCTGTGGATGTCATGCTGCAGCGTATTTTCAGGGGCTTTCCTGCCCAGCCTTTCCTTTAGGACAAGACCCTTTCCTCACACATCATCCTCTTCATGTGTGTTCCCCTCAAAACGTAAAGACACTTTTTGCAGGGGTCATGCAGCAGTTCTGCTTTTGCTTTGAAAAAGGATGTGATCAGCTCTTCCCACCACTTCTGTGGCCCAGGAGCCCCATTTGAGCCCAGCCTGAGGCCCAGTGACATTGGAACCCACCTTTTAGGAGTGCCAACCTCCACCTGTGTCCCAGCTCTGCTCAGCCAGGCCCAACCCACAGGATGACATCCTGGCCTGGCCTTAGCACATCCCTGTCCCCAGGGAGCTGCCTGTGCCCAGGGCTGGGGCCACCCCCCAGCTGTCCTATTCCCTGCCTGGAAAGGTGAGGCTGTGCCCTGCCAGCTCCATGGGAAGCCCCCACTGCTTCTACATCCCAGTGAGCTGCTGGATTTCACTGGCACACAGGTGCCACAATAGCGTGGTAGGATCAGTACCTGCTAGTTTTAATATAATTCAGTATTTCATGGATTTAGGACCCTGATTTTACAGTGATATCAGCATATTAGCCATCACCATGGGAGGGGATCAAGATGCACAGAACAATATTAATCCTTGAAACAGTTTGAAAGTGTTCAAAATTCTAATATGAGATTATTTTCTTTACTGAGGAGGGTGCTGCAAATCTCAGCTGATAGACTGCATGACTAAGCCAATTTCTTTCCTGTGTGAATACATTAACTGTGATGATAATACCCTGAGCAATTCAGAGGGTCAGTTCTTCAAAAGTAGTTTGATGAAAATTTGCATTTATTTCAAACAGATTTCAGCATCTATCTGTTTTAAAGATCTAGGCCAAAATATTTTAAAATCTTCACCATTAAATAGGAATAATGGAATTTAACATTTTTTGACTATCACTCTGTGTTAGGTGAATGTATTGGTTAGCTGTCCATCACTACTGTGACTGTCACCTAACGCTCTAAATCAGTATTTGTCTGGAGGTTTGTTGGAGTTAATCACTTTTTCATAATGATTCCTGTAAATCCAAATATAAAAATATATTCACAGTTGTTTATATGCATTTCTTCTAGCACAAGAGGAATGCTTTAGAATATGAATTTGCATCAGAATAATTCATAAAGCTTTGTTTCAGGGCTGTGTATTCCCTTCCAAGCCCTCTCACAAAGTGGCTACAGTAGAATTATGAATATTGATGTATATTTTTGAATCACTTGTACAGTTGTCCCATGGCAGCAACTTGATCCTGGACAGGGATTTAGTAGATTGTGGGTGCAAGTTAGGATTGCAGGAGGCATTGCCAAAGAATGCAGCTGGAGATAACAGTGCCCAGTGCCAGGGACAAACAACACAAACACTGACATGAGTTTCCACACCCTATAAGAGTGGGTGAAGAGATCCAAGCAAAGTAAGACATTCTGTGTGTTCAGCCCAGCACATCACAGCTAAGAGGAGAAAAACCTCATGTAATGTAGTTGTAGGTGCTGCAGCAAAGTATTTCAAATAGGTTGATGCCTGGAATATATCTGGACTGTATCTACATCTGCCCCCAGTAGGGGAAGGTGTAGTATTTTCACAATAAAAACAGCTTTGATTATACTCATGAGTTGCATTGGTATTTCAGAGGAACATGTGTGTTTAGCAGGTAGGATGGTTCTGTCAGTGTGAGTCATTTCAGATTTAGCAGCAGATACTCCTGTCTGAGCAGCTGTCCTGCAGAGGTCTATTGCTTTGCTTCTCAGACAGCTTTGCCTTGTAAACATTTTGGTTCTTATCAGCCCTGTCAGGAAGCAGACAGTCTGCTGCTCTGTCTATACATTAAATTGTATTCTGAAAATGGAAATATTTGGAACACAAATGCTTTGAATAAATATTCAAAGCAGCACAGTGATACAATGCAACAATAATGAAAATAATGAAAGTGCTAGGCTCAGTGTTGCGAAGTGATAACTCCACTGAAAGCACCTTGTGGTGGTGGGTGTATTTCTGTTTGCTATAATTACACAATGTGGAGAACTACTAATGGAAAGCCTGTTTGTACAAACCCTGAGGAGGACATCACTGAGATGCAGAGTTCCTTTTGTGTTCATAATGGCATGTCTTTGATGTACAAACAAAAGACAACTGCTTTTTTAAAATGCTTTTTTAATCAAGAACCCCATTTTGCCCTCTTTTGTTGGGACTGGTCTACAGGCACTTTTCATCTCATTATGTTCACATCCCTAAAGGAAATAGTTGTCTTCTGCCATGGGCATAGATGTACAGTGTCAAGATACCTTATCCAAGAGATGTCCTTTATTCCTGCTTTCTAAGACTCGCTTATCATGGAACAAACACCTTTGTACTTCTAAGTCTCCATCCACGTTAAGACAATTGTACCACTTTAATTACACTTTTATAATTAAATGATATGACTTCTGCACGTGCACCGTATTTCATTGAACACATTGCTTTTGAAGTGTTTTTTTAAGATATCCATCTTATTCCTAACATGTTTGTGTATAATCCTACCTCTCAGTACCAGCAGTCTATTATGTGTATCTAAGTCCCTGATGGTGCATTGTATCCTCAAGTCATTTAGTCCTCTCTCTGTTCATAATGACATGGCTGACCCCTCTGAGGCAATTCTTTCAAAGAAGATAACAGTTCTTCCCCTGACCTTGACCACCAGGCTGACTGTTGTGTTCAGCTCTCCTGAGGACACTGTTCTGTTTCCCTCAGGAATGTGAAAAAGTAATTTCCCCAGATAACAGCCAAAAACCCAATTAAGCTTAGATTAAAGAAAAAGAGGATTTATTGGCATTTTATGGAATAGAGAGAGAAAAGGAAAATAAAAGATAGGAGACATTAAATTGCCTGAAGTAGAGACACCGAGTGTCCAGTTTCTAGCATTACTATTCAGTTTACTGAATAATTGGTGGAATTTTAGCTGGTTTTAACCACATAACAGTCAAACATTGTCTCTCTCACAGCCCAAAGCCACGTCCGTCTTTTTCTGTCAGAGCTGGAAAGCCTGTGACATGCTGTCTTTGAGACACTGTGTGAGGCTGGAAAACCCCCACATTGACTTGGTCTCTGAATTTGATGTGAAGGTGTCAGTAGTTATAAAACATGTTTATTTTCCCTGTGGGATGCTAAAATACATGCAAATGGGACCAAGTGCACAAGATTTTAATTTCCGTTTTCCTGATACATTGTATTTCAGCACATGATTTTTTAACACCTTTTGTACAATGTATTTCACATCTCATTGTGATCTTCCAGAGGATCCATTGTCTTCTCATTAACTGTTTGAATGGGACACTAGGCACTTCCTAGTTTGAAACACAAGAACATGAATTATTTGCATATTTTTAATTAACCCTTTCTTTGTATAGATAAAGATTGCCTTTAGTGACTATCAGATTTCTTGGCCAGTTGAATAAACAGTTTCTTGCATGCATTTCAATTACTGCACTATTAGATTGCTAATGAGTCTAAGCAACAGTTTCTTGGAGGCAATCTTAATTTAGCGATTTCATTCACATTTTTATACAGGTACAGTGTCCCAGCTATGTAATTAATGGTGCCGTCTCAGCTTTAGAGGTGGATAGAGAATTAAAAATCAGCATGATGAATACATCAGGTATAATTCAAATTGTGAAGCCATGTTGTAACTTACCTTAAGTTATTTTCATACCACAGAGTCCAAAACTGCTTTACAGTGTATACACAGAATGTACATTGTACAGACCATTCTGCCCTCAGAAGGCAGCAGTCAAATGTGCAGTATTTGACTTGGGAAGGTTTAGTCATGGCCAGAACATGACTGTTGTGAACCAGACGTGCCATCTTCATCTCTGGGAGCAGATGGGACTTCAGGGCTTTTATGGCCTTATTGGGAGGGTTTCCTCATTACAAATGGAGTGAGCCTTGCAAGGTGAAAGGTTGAGCTTACCAGTCTTACCAATATAGCAAATTCCTACCAAAACCAATGTTTATGCATACAGTTGTAAATTTTGAAGTTTCAACAGCATACCGAATGCTCTGCGAAGCATGATGGACAGCTGCAAAAACAGTGGGATAAACAGCAGTAGGATGATTTGTAAATAAACCTTAGGTTTTTTGTAGTTAGGGAGAGGAAACATGATTAGAAATAATTCTCACTATACTATTAAAACTAGGGCTCAGCTTTTTGGCCAGATAGTTCAAAGACAACTTTGGAGCTATTGTATTAGGAAAGCAACCAAAGAAATTCCAGGGTCAAATGTAAAACAGCATCAGGAAGGTCAGAGGGATGCATTTACATGTCAAGAAAGTGAAGGGGATCTAATTATAGGCTTAGTTGCTGTAGGTAATGACAATTCACGTTACTATATTTAACATAGCCTGGATAGTATAACTGAGGTCATCCAACAAAAGAATCAACAAATCCAAAGCAGATTTTCAGGAAACATTTAGAAAAAAAGGGAAAGTCCTAGACCCACTGAAGCCAAGAGGACTTTTACCAGTGAGCCAGGTTTTCCAGCAGAGCCCAGGTTTCACCTTTAGAACAGAAAGGCTGTGGCTTTGCTTCAGAAAACACCTTCTATGTGATAATTCATAAATTTCTAGTAATGTATCTGCTTATCATTTTGCTGGAGCAATACCCATGGTACTCTGTGGAGTTTAGAGCTGGAAGTTGATCCAGGGATCTATGATCCCATTACCAGACCCATTTCTGACTTGTGTGGTGACTTTGGCTGAGGAACGTGGGAATATTTTATGATTATTTGCTCCTTAGTCTCTCCACATCTAAACTACCAATCTGTCTTTATAAAAACCTTAAACATCTCTGTTGAATAGTCCTATGTAAGTGCAGTACCTTGATGCTCAAGGAGGAGACAAACAAGGCCCAGTGAAAGACTTGACTTAGGTGGGTAAAGTTAGTTGTATTTACTGCATTCTTACTTGTCCATATTCGTAGTTCACAAAAGCAGAAACAATGTGGTATTAGTTCATGGTCTATAAAACAAAATCACATTTTTAGTCTTGCATTTCAGTGGGTCTCATTTTTATGAACTTTGCAGTTGTGTTTCACTTGGGATATATTTGGCTGCTTGACAAAGTGACTGGAGTTTTATAATTCCTTATTAGTAACTCAGGGCTCTAAAGGGAATAACAGAGTACTTATTTACTTTTCTAGGTCAGACTCATGATGTAGGAGTTTAATGAACTTCTGCTAAACAGGAATTGAAGCAGAATTAAAATCTCAGAGCGCATCTGTCCAACAAGGTTATTAATCTTATTTTGTATAGGTTACGTATTTTTTACTTGCACAGGGTGGTTTAGGCTGCATTTTCTAAGTAATCAACCAAGAATGTGAGACTGTCATACAGAACCTGGTATTAAGTCAATGCACTGATGTGATTTTGCTCTGAAATTGCATTATGTCAAATAACTGTATTTATGTATCAGTGTTTAGGGCAGTAAGATCCCAGTTCACATGTGCTGAAAAAGAGTTCATGATTCATGTTAGCAGCCTAACTATTGCTGCAATTTTGGTGCCTCTCAGATGTTGTTTGTATCAATAAGGTGGGCACTTCTCTGTCAAGAACACATTGAAATCCATCTTCAGGAAGAAAGGTACAGTATTTATGCTTCCCTGTTAGTGTGAAGGGAATACAGTGTTTCATATTCTTACAGGAGATAAACATTGGGATTTACTTGATACTACAAAATTAATGATGGAGATAAAGATGCATGAAAGGAAGACAAAAACATGTTACATAAGTAGAGCAATGCTTTGCATTGGACTTGTATGGCAGGAAATAACATCTCTTCTTAAATGAAGAGTTTGTGTAACATTCAGAAAGGTCTGTGAAAGTGGGTAAAACAGTAATATACTTGAAGTATTTCAACTGATGTTGTTTAAGCCTTAGAGGTGTAACTGTGTATGGACATAAAATGCCAAATCTGCTTGGTTTATGGAGTATTCAGTAAATATATATACATTAACATAGGTATAAGGCAGACTATAGTTATCTGGGGGAAAAACCCCAAAAAGCTTAAGTACAAACCAAGAGATAATAGAAAACAATGAGCGAGGGGTTGTCTTAAATATCTGTCTTTATGCTTATTCATAGCTCTGAGGAAACACCTTCCTTCATGCTGTCCTAAAGGCTGGTCCTGAAATAAGATCCTCTGCCCTTTTTTCAAAAATTAGAGATCAAGAGGAGGTCCTCTGCTTTGCCATGGAGAGTAGCCTGGTGGTTAGGGTGCTTATCTACAGTGCAGGAGGCAAAACCTTCATTCTTCCTTGGTCAGAAGTGATTTACAATTCTTTCTCAAGGATACAGCCCTAATCTTTAAACTATAAACTCATATGAGAGTCAGACTACTTTGTGCTTCTGGTTGAAGCTGTGCCTGTAGGCACAGAGATCTGAGCAAGTGGGAGTGTGAGCTGAATGCTGGGAAGAGCTGGGTTCAACCACTGCACTGTCTGCATCTTATCCAATGCCCATTTTACAGAGAGCTCCTGCAAGCCCTTGGGGCACTGATGAACTTCTTGAGCCACGAGGCAAGCGTGTTGTGCAAACTCTGTTCACCATCTCCTCTCCTTATTCACTCTTTGGCTTATTTCTGCATTAAGTAATGGAAAGGAGTATTGAACTTAAAATTCATTTTCTGCCTTACTCCTCATCAACCAAGTGGCCAACTGGCAGAGAGTTTAGAATCCTAATTA
This sequence comes from Corvus kubaryi, assembly GCF_017639235.1. Taxonomy (NCBI): domain Eukaryota; kingdom Metazoa; phylum Chordata; class Aves; order Passeriformes; family Corvidae; genus Corvus; species Corvus kubaryi. Next base: position 14,932,232 of record NW_024581108.1, on the reverse strand, counting down.
CACTCTGTGATAGAAGAGAGAAAGCACCTGGGATCCAAATATTGAGCTAGGCTCTAAGAGATACAGGAGAAAAACTAGGCTCTAAGAGATACAGCCATTTTATTAAACAAATCTGATGTGGAAGAGAGGGAGGAGGGATTTTTTAATTTGCTTTTCTGGTTTTGACCAGAGAATTACTTGGTTCAAGAGCAATAAACTACCATTATTCTTGTAAAAACCACTTAAGCAGAACTTCAAATAGTGAAATGAAATTCCTATTTAGTAGTAATCAAGCAAGGCTGTTCTCATGTGACAGCTAAGCAGAGAAGTGGATAAAGGAAGCTTTCAAAGCATTATTGGTCAGTCAGATTTTGTAGTTGGTCAGTGGAAGGACTGGTTGTAGTTGTTTGCAGCAAAGAAAGACCAAAGCATTAGGGAATTCTAGAGCTTTTGAGGGGAATGCCTCATCCAAATGGCAGTGGAACTTATAGCCATCTGTAGGCTGTGAGTTATGGGAATAACTTCTTGTGTGCTACTCTTGATGGTGATGGAAGGACATCGGACCCCAGACCTATGCTAAGGAGCCGTGTAGATGCTGAGAGAGGAGAAAAGATGTGATCACAGCCAGGCACAGCTGTTTTAGAGGAGACTGTAATGTAGGAGGATTTATAATGCAAATCTGGTGGAATTTGGCATGGTTGAAGGGATGATGCAACTTGCCTAGTAAAAAGCACTTTCTTTACCATATAGCTGAATCTCTGCTAAGATTGCTTTTTTCCAACATAATATACTTGTTTTGCTATAACAATAACATGTCTAGAGTAAAAATTGCCTAAGAATAGGAAAGGCTGACTGCAGAGGAAGATTCTCTCTCTTTCTCTTTGGGAGGGTTCAGTAGAGACAATAATACGATAATAGCAATCCTATCCTTTTCATTTATATGGATTTTTTTTTCCCACTAAGATATATGAACTGCCTTGAAAACTAGGTCAGCCTAAATGCTGTCACAAGTGCTCATCACCAAGCATATATTGCTGCATACCTGTCACACTCAGCAGCTGGAACAAATTTCATGAAGAAACCAGGGTAAAAGGTGAAGCTCAGCAGGATTATTGGCTGTGAGGGAATCACCCTTTTGCAGTTTTTCTGGTACAAAACAAAGAACATAGGCAAAATTGTGCTTAATACTGATAAATACAAATAGTATTTGACTTTTTGTATTTAAACTGATATTTTTGTTAGTCAAATTTATTTGCATACATTTGGTAAATGCAGGATAATTCCCATGGTGGATTATTCTTGCTGCTTAAGAGACTGAATTTATTGACATATCTAGACATGGAAATTTACTGGGAATTGCTTTAAACCCTTTAGGGGTGGAAAGTTCTTTAAATGGAGTTAGTTTCAGTGTAATAATGGGCTTGTTGGTGATAAATGAAAATAATACGTATTTCCTGCTCACCAGGGAAGAGCTTTTCAGAAGATGCTCTTTTTTTATGCCAAAGTGAAGCTACGTGGATGAAATTCAGGGTGTCTGCTCATGGCATTTCTTTGCTCCAGGAACTCCAAATAAGGGTTCATCATAGCTTAGGATTTGAGCTGGAGAACAGCAGCATCTCATCCTAGATGGACTGTCCAGCAGTGCTTGGGGAACAGTGGCCAGTATGATGGACGTGCCTCTGTGCTGCATGTAAGCAGGGAGCTTGCCAGCCTGCCCAGGGCTCAAGCCTGCACTCTCTCACCATGTGTACTCAAGCTGAAAGCATCCCTTGGGACAGATCACAGGCTTTTTTTGTGGGGGTAAGAGAGTGGTAGGGAGCCATAGTTCAGGCTACCTCTGCAGCTGAAGCCTGCCTAGGAGTAAGTGACTCATCTGCATCCCTATCTGTTCCGTCCTTGGCTTTTTCCCTTCAAGATGCCAAAAGTCGGTGGTGGCTTTGTGATGCAAATAAGTCCTGCCAGGTCTAAGAAGGTAACTCATTCATTCCCCATCAATTTCTAAGGCAGCTTGTAACATGGCTCTCATTTGGCATGAAGGATTTTGCCAAGTGTTTCAATCAGACAGTTACCATCTCACTCAAAATTAGGTTAAAAAAAATTTCCTTTCACATTGTCACTCTGAGTTGTACATGACTGCCAAGAACTGAACTAGGAGACTGAAACAGATAAATTTTCTCTCCCAGGGTGAGAAGAAATTTTGCCTGTGAGAATGAGTTGAAGATTTGCTGGGTTTTCCTGAGGAGGAAGGCAAGAGCAGAGAGGACAAAAATGGTCCAAATGACCATACTGTTGTTACCAGGACATGTGCCAGGTGACTCATTAGTGGCCAGTTCTCCGGAAGGGGAAGCAGCACAATAGTCTTTTGCCAAAGTGGGAAGAGTAAAGCAAATAGAGGCTCCAGTGCATCTGTTTGAGAGGGATGGAATAGGGATAGATTTTCTGAAACATACGCGGCATGTCCTGGAGCTTAGGGATGGAGCCAGCAGAAGGGTGGGCAAGCAGAGAGGAGTTGCTGTGATGCAGAAGTCATGTTACCCTGCAGAAGCTTTGAGTATACAGGATATTCTCAGGTTTTGCTGCAGATCTGATTCTGGGGAGAAGAATTCATTAAACTGAGGCAGAGGAAATGCTGGACTTAATTGCAGGCAGAGCACTGTTCTCCAAAACCCTGACAGGAATCCTCACACTAACAGGGTTAACAAGGAGAATATGGCACACTTCACAGTTAGGACTACTTAAAAACTCCTGGACAAAAATTAGATACAGTTTAAACAGCAATATCTCAGTTGTGATAACTACAGAAGCCTGAAGTGGGTATATGTGACCATTCTTCACACATTCCCTAGATATCATATCTCATTCTTTCTGCGAAAATCGTTCTTTTCTAATTCTGTCACCCCATGTGCTGGAGATTTAAGAAAAACACACAATATTATTAAATGTATTAAAAAATTGTATAATTGGCAGTATGGTAGGAAGAGTAAACAGATCATCAATCATCAAAGACTACTACAAAAATCACCAAAGACTATGATATGCAGCGATTAATTCTTCTCTGTGGGTGATACCTGAGTCAAAAAAAAGCCTTTTGTAGTTGCTAGAAGGAAGGTCGTCTCCTGAGGTCCAGAAATGCTGTAATTTCTAGGTTTAAGTCAAATAGCAAATACACAAGAAACAGCAAAAAAAATTTAAGCCATTAGGTGATTTCTATTTCATCTTAAAATTCACATTCACATTGTCAATTTTTGATCTGCTTCCTTCATACTTCAAAATTAATTTCAGGATGTTTCAAATGTGTTCTTACTTTACCATCTTAATTTACCACAAATTCACTTCATTTGTGTTGTATCACTGCAATGGCATGTATGTGGCATAGAGATGTTAGCTTAGGAAAAAAAGATGTACTGGGGAGTGAGGAGCCATGAAAGAAAGGAAACAAACATAGAAAAAATAGTGAGTAGAGAAGCTTGGTGCAAAGCAAGTGGCCTGGACTGGAAAGAGAGTTCAGTGGTGCCAGCCTGCCTTTGAAAGTTTGCCAAAGTGCATTAGACAGTTGGAAACAGAGTTGTAAAGGGGAAATTTAATCTCCTTCCTAGAAGACAGCAAAATTTAACTGATGCTGGATAAAGGGGAACCTCCTGTGATGCTGTATGACTAATTTTCACAGAGAATGTTTGATTCTTTCAGATATTGCAAGACGGCATTTACCACTTTACTAAATAGAAATTGCTGCTTGTGAAAATCTGCCTAGTAAATGTTATTTTGCAAGGTGTGCTGGCATATTAGGCAGTCCTGAGGCTTCTTTATCCATTTTGACCTGACCTGCTAAAGAACTGCGTATTTTCCTTCATTCAGTGAGCTTTAGCTGAATGAAAAACCCTATCAATACTTAATAAAACGATCAGATAAGAAAAGGCATGGTATTAAGATGAATGGTTAATATGGGAAATATTTTTCAAGATAGAAATACTCTGCTTGCAGTTCTGTTAATTTTATCAATGCATGTATAGTGCACAATTATGGTATAAAGGATTACATACGCCCATGTGCAGCAGACTGCATGGTATCTACCAAATCTTTACACTGTAAATAATTTACATTTATTACCAAGCAGAATCAGAATTCTCCAGTCTTGGAGAAAAAAAAAGTCTTGTCAGTCCATCATGTTATCATTATCACTGGTGTCTACTAACCATTTCCACAAATGGAAAAGTCTAGCTATCCTAACTCTTCTTGGATAAGTTGTTTGATTCCTGGAGCTAATTTGCTCAAGTTACATCTGTCTTTCTCAAACTTCATGTAGGATTTGCTCTGGGTGAGAAGAACAAAGAGAATGCTGGTAGTTATTTGTGCTTTGGGCTAATGTGGAAAGAGTAGAATATTTTATATTTTGTATCCCCCCTGCTGCTAGTCTTGCTAGTAGGGAGAAAGGAGGCATTTTTTTGCTGTTATACTCAACGTGCTTAATTAATACTCAGCAGAGCTAAGCCCTGTAAAGAACACACAGATAAATTTGTTTGGATTTTTTTGGTTTGGGTTGGAGTGGTTCATTTGGTGAGTTTTTTGTGGTGGATTTTGTTCTGTTGTTGATTATTGGTTTTTTTCATGAAAAGAAGAGAGGCTGACCAGCTGCCATGAGTAACACAGGAAGGATGCAGTTATTTCTGATGAAGATTGTCAGCATTTTGTCTGTCTATGGGCTTGGAGTTGGTCATTCCAGTCTTTTATTCAGGAGGGTTGAACACATTGTACAATATTGTGAGATAATGTTGGATAATGGGTCTTCAAATAGAGTTAAAAGGCATCATTCAGAACATACAAGGGAGCTGTTTCAACATGCGATGCACAGAACCAGGTTGTCTCAGACTATATTAATCAGCAAATAGTAAATATGTCTGTAATTCACATTTCCACAGTAAGAGTTGCCTGCACAGCACTTACATAGCCTGTACTTCATGGGTAGGCACTGTTGAAGCAATTCAGGGTGGTGATCAGTCAAACAAACTGCCAGCACTAGGATGGCACTGGTGTGAGATTTTCTGCCAACTGAAAAATAAAGACCTAGGACAGTGTGCAGAAGAAGCCTTTTGTTGATACCAAGTTATGGCATTATGCTCTTAAGCTGCTGTCAGCCCAGAAGGAAAGATGAATCTGCTTTCTTTGGATTATTTGAGATGCCACTACCTGTCAAACCAGAAATGTCTTCTGTTTATGCACACTCAAGTGAGCACTAAGCAGCAGATCTCTTTATTAGAACTTTGCTATTCTTATGTAGCAAAGGCTAGGATTGGTTACAACATAGCACGGAAAGAAATTAGTCATCCAGGACTAGGAGTAGGATAGATCTTTTCTAACCTAATGGATTGTGTGATTCTGTGATTTTCTCCTTCACATGGTTTCTCCATTTCTGCCTTGTAAGCCACTGGCCCTTTCCTTCAGTTTAGAGGATGCATTTGCATTTTCAGTTTGTGCATTTCCCTTTCTGGTTTTGCTCTTCATTGGTATATTGGAGGGGAAGAGATATGAGAGTTAGGGGGAAAAGTGGTGAGCATACCCAAAGCCACAACAGAATGGTCTGGGGAGAAGTGGTGTCTTTAGATGTCACTATGACATCTGGATACTTGGGAATTACATCCATGTGTGAACTAAACATAGAAATGCCAAAATACTTATAAAGGGCCCAATTTACAAGTCATGTATCATTTTTGCACTGAATAACTGATTTGTCTTTGCAGTTAACACCATTTATGTCTGAAATAGAACAGTAAATGCAGTGTCCCTGTTTGCTAGCACTTCAGGCTTGGGACTGTAATGTAAAGTATAATGTCAGGCAGTGCCTTGCCGAGCCTAATTTATGGCTTTGGAACAGCTTGTTACACACCCGGTGTGGGACTGGGTGATGGGATTAAAGAAACCCCCACCTTTCCATGTGCCCTAACAGCAGATTGCCAGGTCTGCAGAGCTCTGCTGCATCAAAAGTAGATTAAATCTTTATTTAAGAATCACAAGATGGTGAAAGTGCTCTTAAACAGTAGCTGCTATTAAAATGTCAGTGTTGCTGTCAGTCACCACCCAATACCTGAGTTAACGCTGCTTCCCCTGGTAGTGAGAATGGAAAATGGGTTGCTACTTACAGTGAACTATTGTAAATGAGGAGCACAGATCTAATCCTTTTTGATATGGCTTATTATTCATTTGTAAGGTTAAAAATTACTTCAGGGGTTGCACCGACCTCTAGATTTCATGCTCCTGGATTCTAATACTTCTCATGTACTGTTACATTTCTATTCCATATTTTGGCAATATCAAGGCTTAGTCATACATATGAAAGTATAAAGTTACAGATAATATGGCGATTGTCCATTTTCTGAAAACTTCAGGGCTTTGTCTTGTGAGCATTGTGCAAAATGGCAGATATTGATATCTTAGCTAATTATTCAATCAAAGAGCTGGCAGGTCAGTCAGTGGGAACGGTGTACAGTGCACTAGAATTGATCACACTTCATTTCCCATCAATTGGCAGAGCAAATGGTAGCTTGGATGATAAGTTAGGATCATTGCCAGTCATTTTTTGGGCTCATGCCTTCCATTTTTTTTTTTTTTTTTCCTTCTAGGTTGGGGGCGGGGCCCCCCCCCCCAGACTGTTTGATGAAAGTGAATGCCCTCTGATGTTGGTGAATAAAACAATGCAGAGTTTTTGTAGCCTCTGAGGGACGTGAGACTATTTCTGTCTCCATAAATGATGCTGCTGCATAGTCCTATAATCACCTAACCTTATTGAATTGTCCCCATGTGAAGATTTGATTTCAAATTTAATAATCATTATACATCATTTATTTTCACATAGATTACAGGTTCATCTGTAAAGTGACACAATTTCATCCCAGAGCTCTTTGAATGTTCAGCTTTTCACTTTTACTCTTTTTGGATATGCTTGTGACACTTCCAACTTTGGTGATTTACTAGCAATTAGTAGGGTTCCATGGCAGATTTATTGTAGCCTTCCAAAGAGTGATGAATCAGATATATGGGTACGAAGAAGTGGTTCCCTAAGACTTTCATTTAATACAGGAACCCAGAGTTAGATCCCAGGAAGAGCTTTGATGTGTAAAGCAGGACTTAACCCAGTTAAAGCTCTTTTCCTAAACCTAAATGTAAAGTTTCAGTTTAAAAAAATCTTTGCTTAGCTGCTGACTAACCCTGAAAGCACATAAATGAGCTTTGCTGTTTCCTCATTTGAATTTCAAGTGAACTGGATGCCTACATTTGTTTTTCTGCATCTGCCAAAATCTTTGCCTGATTGCTGTGTAAGGCTGCTCAGGAGCTGTGATGCCTTTTCCTGGTCTTAAAATCAAGAGTATAACATGGTTAGAAGGGGAAAGGGATTTTACCTTGGTATTTATTTTAAGGATCCTTAGGTGCACACATCCAGGTCAAGTGCACCGAAATGCCCACTGCAATGCACACCCCTAAAAGATCAGGTATAACATTATAGGCTTTACTAATTAGCATATCCACCAAAGATTCCCCAATGAGAGGCTTGAATGAGCCCCCCTCCCCAGGGAACCTTTCCCTGGCTGGTTCTATCTTAGTTTACAGAATGTGTTCTGGAGAGGACCTTGGGGTCTGAGGCACACTGATCCCTAGCTACAAAGCTTCTGAAATGTTTAGTCTCTCAGCTTGACAAACAAGTCCAAGAATGTAGGCAAAAAGCACTAGGAATACAGAAGTTGTAAAAAGGTATAAAAGGGGTATAAAAGAAAAGGCAAAAAATCTTCATGCATCAGCTGAAAATTAGAATTTCTTTCTCTCAAATGCTCTGCCAGGTTTGGCAGATCCACCCTGCATTCCCACAGCCATCGATGCCCTTCCGTACCTGGAAGGGACGATACCATCTACCCACAGGAGCTGTTTCTTCAGATCACTCTGGGCTGGAGGGTAGCTCACACTTGGTGTGGAGTTTCTGCATGTGTTCCACTTTCTGGGGTTGTGTTATGTTGTTTCTGTCAAAAAAGTAACATACTGGTTAGCTTTCGGGATAGAGATTGATTCCTTTGGAAACAGTGAATGTTCAAAAATAATCTAGTTGTGACAGGGCCAAATGTGTCTGCATTAATAAGCTTTCTTTGAAAATACATTGTTTTTATTTGCTCTCCCAGGTGTCTGTTGCTTAATACTAATTGAAAAAAAAAAAATCTTATTTCTGATGTGAAACCATCCACATGCTAAATAAATATACATTGAACCAAAATAAACTATTTTAATAACTTATTTTTTTAATTAAATGCAAATGTAGCATCCTTTGCTGTCTGTTAAAGCAAACATAACCCCCAGCACATTTAGCATGTTAAAAAGAAGATTTTTGCTGTGTTCACAATATTACACAGTAATTAAAAAGGAAACCAGCTAAGCCTTCGGAACCTGTCCCCTTCTCTAAAATGTAATTAATTTCTGTTTAATTATAATAGTAGTGCTGTCGTGTGATTATTATTTTTGAGCGGTAGAAATCCTGCACTGTTGCTTTTTTTTCTGAGTGTGTGTTTCTGGAAGCAGAACACATGACAGAAAGAGAAAGATTTGAACCACACTCCAGCTGTAATTAAGTGCTGACACATCAGTGGAGTTTGGCTGTGTTTCTTCAAATGTGGTTTTCCAGGACAGAGGCTCCTCCCGGCTGTGCTGTGCTGACAGGAGCTGGGCTTTCTCCTGGGAGGATGCCTGTTTTTCTCCTCAGATGTGCAAATCTGGGAAATAGGCAGAAACAGTGCAGACGCTGCCATGCCCGAGATGAAATTCCCACTTTGTCCACACTGGTTTTTAGGATGTCAGGTTGCCAGCTGTCCTCAATGGCTGTCCCTCACGAGCGCTCTGGACACTCCTGGTCTCCCGTGCCTGTGACTGAGCCAGGATTATGCTCTCATGCCATCTCCTGGCAGGTTGTCCCCGGCGTGCCCTGTCCTGTGCAGATGTGTTTGTCACTGTGTGCCAGCCCGGCGAGATCAGCCTCAGAGCCAGGGGGCTGCAGGTGGTCTCCAGAGGGTTCTGTGGGGTGGGAGGTGATGGTGCAAGCACGGGGACGCTGCACAGAGCCCTGCTGAGGGTGCTCCAGCCTGCGGGCTCGGGTGTTCCACCTGCGCAGGGCGTGCGCAGCAAGGTGGGCACGACTCAGGGCTCCGAGGGTGTGCCAGGAGTGGGGAGCAGTGGGACTGTGGGCAGCAGATTCCCATACAAAAAACTGTTGACACTCCAGTGTTTCTCCCTTACAAGAAGACAATATCCTGCAGCCAGGTGTGGTACAGAGCCCTGAAAATCAAACATTAATTATAGAATTTAAAACTTCCTGCTGACAGGTTATCAGTTAGATGTCAAGGCATTCAGTAATGGTGATTTTAAACAATGAAAGACTGAGAGGTACTTTGAAAAAGTATCTGCAGTGTAGAACTTCTTGGTCATGCTGCCGTGTTCTCCTTTTCATTCTTCTATCACCACCACCACTGTCACCCATCTTACCATAGCAATTTGGGCTGAATTTTATGTACATTCAGTGTCACTAAAGACAGCAGTGCTGTGTATCCACCTACCTTTTCGTTTTTGTTCCTCCCTTCTTGTGACTTCTCTTTGCCTCCTGTTCTGATTGTGAAATGGATGCAGGGAGTGATCCAGTGAAATACACTCCACCCCCCAACCCAGGAAGAAGTGAGAGCAGGAATCGTTTAATGCCACTTCCAGGTAAAATGCATTCAAATGACACACACCTCACATCCAAGGAGTACCATTTAGGAATAATAATGTAAAATAAAAAGCAGATAAAGTGTATAAAGCACTCAGAAATCCCCTGTGACTCTGGGACTCCACATTTCACCTCCTTGCAGGAAGGTTTTGTTTCTGCTGCTGCTTCCTAAGAGGTGATTTGTTGTTTCTTGATTTCTGTAGCATCTGTCTTAAACCAACTTCTTGCATTCTTTCTGGCACACCTTCCTACACTTCAAATTCCTTGACCAAATGCATCAGGTAGCTGTGATTTTAAGTTATGTAATTTTGCCAGTTTCAGATCAGCTAATTCTTTAAGCAAGGAGTATTACTGAAGAGTGTTAGCCAAGTGCCTGGGAATCATGCTTCACTCAAATTTATTGATGGTAAAGCATAAATAAAAGCATTAGTGTGCCACAACCACAAGCCACTGTCCTAAATATCTGTGAAATACACGGATCTGGAAATAGACTTTACTTCTAGCAAGGTCAGCCCCTGCTCTTGCCCTGTAATTAGCTGACTTGCTATCGGCCCTTCCCCGGCGCAGTTTTTTAAGGGCTCCCTCTTGTCAATTGCCCTGCAGCTCAGGGTACCTTCCTCTGGGAGAGACCTTCCTTTCTCTCCAGCCAGCCTTTTTCAGTGGTTCCTCCAGAGATTCCAGTTAACCTCATCCTTTTCACGCCCACAGAACACAGCTTTGACATTCTGCTGTAAACTGAAGAGCACCTCTATGCAGAAGCAATGCCACGCTGGCAGACAGAGTGCCAGCTCTTGTACTTGATTGTCTGATTAACCCTCACTGGCAGGTTCATTTCAGTGCTAAATGTTTCCATCTACAAAGTGTTTAATTTCATATTAACCTGCATGCTGACAAATAGACTCAATACAAACACCGTGATTGGATAAATGTGTTTATTTTTGTCTCCTGACCAGGACTGTGGTAATAGTGAACAATTGGAAAGACATATTTTGAATGCTTGAGACCTTTTAAAAAAAGCCCCAAAACTGAAAGAGCTGATCCCTGAATGAAAATGTTTATTTTTCAAATGTAGTTGTTGTCCAGAATCAGTTAACAGTGTAGTGATACCTAGTTGCAGATATACAGATGTTTATATGTCTGTCTTCAAGATGTTTTCTTTTCACCTAGTTTTTGTCCAAAACTAAAGATACAAATACTTTAGCACAAAACGCTCTCTCTTATTCTTTTCTACGTATGTGCATGGGAGAGATTTGTAGTGAGTTCTGGCAACCTGTCACTATTAAGTTAAATGGATGTTTTGGCCACTTCAGCTGCCAGTACCTGTTTCCAGCATCTGTCTTTGGTGTCAGTGTGCCAGTGATTATGGAGGCTGCCTTGGGATTCTGCTGTGGAGGTGGTACAGCTTTGTGTATTATTGGATCTGATACATCCTCAGAAAAACATTTTAAACTCAGATGCAGTATCTTTGCGGCGGGGGGGGGGAGGAGGAGGGAGCAGTTCAAATAATACACAAAGCTGTACTACCTCCACAGCAGAATCCCAAGGCAGCCTCCATAATCA